>NC_136057.1:1730185046-1730888691 GCF_964261635.1 Lissotriton helveticus | reverse complement strand
ACTCCGTACTGGAGAGTGCCTGCCCATTCAAAGCACCGATTCGTGGTTAATCCAGTATTTATTGGGTTTAGGCAAGTGCTATGAAGCAACCCATTCCACCCCTATCTTACAGATATGTTAAATCAACAGGATTTAGAGTTCATCATGTCTGCCAGCTCTAGAGAGACACTGTGCGCACTCCTAAGTATAAAAGGGTGTCTGCTAGTCACAGATAGACGTCATTAGGTCTCGCTTTGTGTTGTGTTTTCTTTATTCTGGAATACTCTTCAAGAACTCTGTAGGAACATTCAATATGTAATATGTGATGTTGTATGGAACATTGACCATGTAATGTATGATGTTATTGGGTTCTACTTCTGTTGGGCTGTGCATGTTATGAATTATCACTCTGGCAGTTGAGGCTGTACAGCACATCGTGAGGGTTGTGTTTTACTATACTTGAATAAATACTTTACTAATACATTCAAGATTTCAAGAGCATCTTTAAAACACTGGCGACGAGGATGGGATAGGTGATACTGTTCTTGTACGGAAACCTGGATTCATAGGAAAAGGTTTATCTAAATTTATGGGTCCTTTTATAATCTCTGCTGTCAGAAAAAATGTGGTTGAACTGGATTCTGGGGATGTTTGGAACATGTCCTGTCTTGTGAAAACCTCTAACAATTATTCAAGGTTATCCAATCATGAGGGATTGTTCCACTCTTCTCAGAGTTCTGGTGGTGATTCTGTAAGATCCAGATTTAAACCTACATGGCACAATGATTATGTAATGCACTTTCGTTAATTGCAATTATAGTTGCATATACTTTACTTAAACATGTTCATACAATTTTCTTCCCAGTGTTATTTGAATATTAGTATAGACATTTTGTTTTACAAGTAGTTTAGTTTCATTTTTTTTTGTTTCTTTAGGAGGGAAGATGTGTTGTGTTTTCTTTATTCTGGAATACTCTTTAAGAACTCTGTAAGAACATTCCCTATGTAATATGTGATGTTGTATGGAACATTCACCATGTAATGTATGATGTTATTGGGTTCTACTTCTGTTGGTCTGTGCAGGTTATGAATTATCACTCTGGCAGTTGAGGCTGGACAGCACATCATGAGGGTTGTGTTTTACTATACTTGAATAAATACTTTACATTCAAGATTTCAGAGCATCTTTAAAACACATACGCAGCGCGCATGCACTGCATAGGAGATCTTTAGCCGCCATGCAGCTCTTTTTCAAAGCACATACTCGTGCTTGTGGTGGCATACGCCTTGCGGGAGTGCGCAGCGGGGCGCCACAAGCACGAGTATGTGCTTTGAAAAAGAGCAGATTGCTCTCCCCAGTGCGAGCGCACCACTTGCGGGTGCAGCCCTCCGCCTCTCTCTCGAGCGGCAGGCTGCAAGTGCAAGCAACTTGCTCATAGTGTCAATCAAGTTACCTGCCTTTCCCACACCACATCACGGCACACAATGAAACATCCGTTCATTCCCTTAGCCCGCCTACCCATCGGCCAACAGACTCTGCTGAAATACTACATGTGGTGCCCTTCAACAGCAGAGTCATGGCGTTACTCGTTTTCAGGATGGGATTTTCAAGTCGCAGGAGCTTCTTGTGAGTTTTCATATTTGACTGACAATTGAGGGCGGAAATGATGCTTTACTTTGCCCCTGATATTGGCCTCACCTCTCATACTGTTAAATCCACGAAATACTGTTGAAGCGCGCAGGGTCGCAGTGTAAAATGCAGTTTACAACAATCTGTTTACACTGTACAGTGCTCCAAGGGGCATGGTTCTAGTTCGCGGTCCTCTACCCTGCAAGTTACACCAACTTCACGTCATCTACATTAAAGGTTATTCTATTGGTCTTTTGATGAAGCCACAGCATCACTCAGCAGCACCACATCATCACTCAGCACCACTACAGCATCACTCAGGCCCACCACAGCATCCCTCAGCGCCACCACAGCATCCCTCAGTGCCACAACAATATCACTCATAACTAAGGAAAGAATGCCAATACTGTTATCATTATGTTTTTGTTTAAATTGAGCGAAACATACGAATTAAACACTATGTTCCATTGCAATTTCTTTTCTGAATAAATCTTTTTTTATTCTACATTTGGTTTACTTCATTATTTTGGTTATGATTTCACCAATTTTATATTTTAAAACCCATCTGTACAAAACATATACAACATTACACAAAATTGTCATAAAACATTACCCTAGACACATTTCTATACATACTCACAAAACTCTTATACATCAAACATTCACTCTCATACATACACAAGCATCACACACTATTTACACTGGAATAACAATTTTCACAGTATGCCATAGACTGTCTTTTTTGAAAAATGTGTAGCAATTGGAGCACAGTTATTTGATGGTCTTATGGCTCAAATTGTAGTCCACGTCACTCAGCACCACCACAGCATCACTCAGCACCACCACAGCGTCCCTCGGCACCGCCACAGCCTCACTCAGGGTCACCACAGCATCACTCAGTGCCAAAACAATATCACTCAGCACCACCACAGCATCACTCAGCATCACCACAGCATCACTCAGTACCACTACAATATCACTCAGCACCACCACAGAATCCCTCAGCACCACCACAGCATCACTCAGCACCCCCACAGCATCACTCAACACCACCACAGCATCACTCAGTGCCACAACAATATCACTCAGCACCACCACAGCATCACTCAGTGCCACCACAGCATCACTCAGGGCCACCACAGCATCACTCAGGGCCACCACAGCATCACTCAGCACCACCTCAGCATCACTCAGCACCACCACAGCATCACTCAGCACCACCACAGCATCACCACAGCATCACTCAGTGCCACAACAATTTCACTCAGCAGCACCACAGCATCACTCAGCTCAACCACAGCTTCACTCAGCACCACCACAGCATCAATCAGTGCCACACAATATCACTCAGCACCACCACAGCATCACTCAGTGCCACCACAGCATCACTCAGCGCCACCACAGCATCACTCAGCAGCACCACAGCATCACAGAGGGCCACCACAGCATCACTCAGGGCCACCACAGCATCACTCAGGGCCACCACAGCATCACTCAGCACCACCACAGCATCACTCAGCACCACCACAGCATCACTCAGCACCACCACAGCATCACTCAGCACCACCACAGCATAACTCAGCGCCACCACAGCATCATTCAGTGCCACAACAATATCACTCAGCACCACCACAGCATCACTCAGTACCACCACAGCATCACTCATCTCCACCACAGCATAACCACAGCATCACTCAGTGCCACAACAATATCACTCAGCACCATCACAACAGCACTCAGCACCACCACAGCATCACTCAGCACCACCACAGCATCAATCAGTGGCACAAAAATATCACTCAGCACCACCACAGCATCACTCAGTGCCACCACAGCATCACTCAGCCCCACCACAGCATCACTCAGCATCACCACAGCATCACACAGGGCGACCACAGCATCACTCAGGGCCACCACAGCATCACTCAGTGCCACCACAGTATTACTCAGCGCCAACAAGGCATCACTCAGGGCCACCACACCATCACTCAGCACCACAACAGTATCACTCAGCCCCACCACAGCATCACTCAGTGCCACAACAATATCACTCTGCGCCACCACAGCATCACTCAGCACCACAACAGAATCACTCAGCACCACCACACCATCCCTCTGGGCCACCACAGCATCACTCAATGCTACCACAGCATCACTTAGTGCCACAACAATATCACTCAGCACCACCACAGCATCACTCAGCACCGCTACAGCATCACTCACTGTCACCACAGCATCACTCAGCGCCACCACAGCATCACTCAGCACCACCTCAGCATCACTCACTGTAACCACAGTATCCCTCAGCGCCACCACAGCATCACTCAGTGCCACAACAATATCACTTAGTGCTATCACAGCATCACTCACTGTAACCACAGTATCCCTCAGCGCCACCACAGCATCCCTCAGCGTTCCAAAGCCTCAGTCAGCGCAACCACAGCATCATTCAGGGCCACCACAGCATCACTCAGTGCCACAACAATATCACTTAGTGCTATCACAGCATCACTCAGTGCCACCACAGCATCACTCAGGACCACCACAGCATCACTCAGGGCCACCACAGCATCACTAAGCAGTTTTAGGGCGCAAGGCAGCTGAGAGAGGTGGGGGTTGATTATTTGGGTTGGGGTCGTTTTGGGGGGTGGGGGGTCGTGGTAGTGTTTAGGGCTGGGTGAGTCTGGAGTTTTAGGACTCATGGCAAGGGACAGGGAAAGGGCAGTGTTAAGACTAAGGGGCAGTTGGGCTGAGGCGTGGGTAGGTGGGGTTAGGTTTTAGGGGGTGGGGCTTGTTTTAAGGCTCAGGGAGAGCGGCTGTGGTTGGAGTAGTTTTAAGAGGGATGAGTTATAGGGCACAGGATAGGGGCAGTTTTCAGGTCGAGGGGGCAGTTGGGCTGGGGTGGAAGAGGTAGCAATTTTAGTTTTAGGGTGTTTTTAGGGTTTAGGGTAGAAGGGCAGGAGTGTGCTCTTTACCACACATGCCCATTTTTCAAACATGTCTTTACCACGAAATTGTGCAGTAAAGGCATGCGTGGTAAAGGCGTGGTCGGGTTTAGAACGCGTGGTTAAGGTATGCATTCTTGAGGCATGCATTTTTCCATCACACAACCATTGCTTACCATTTGTTGGCTTGCATTGTACTCTTCTTTACAGCCTCGTAATAAGTCAAGGCAGGCCTTACATAATTTCCGTTCCTCTCTGTGGAGCAGGGACCAAGCACTGATTGATTCAATCTAATCAGTGCCCCTCCGCTGCTTCCGATGAGATTTGAGGTACTATTTTGTTCTGTTTAACTTTTTGTGCCCAACAAACCGAAGGCATGCGACTGGCAAAAAGGTTTGCAGGAGGACAAACAAAGTTTCAAAGATTAATTTTCTATAGTTAACTTTCATTTATATTGCCAAGTCTTTTCTCTCTTTGCACTCATGTTTTCTTTTGTTTTTGCTTGTCAGTGCAGTTCTCAAAAGATGGGGATTAATTTATTGCAAAGGAACATTGCTTCGTTTTTATGTCTAATTTCTGAAATAATGGTTTACCACATAATCGTGCAGTACACAGCAATCCACCCTACTCCACTCCTGCCCATTCTAATCCGCGCCACCTCATATGACACCAATCCACCCTACTCAATCCACTCCAGACAAATCCAATCCACCCCACTCCAATTCAACTTACTCAACCCAATCCACCACACTCAAATCCTCCCAACCCACCCCACCCCAATCTGCCCACTCCAAATTGCCCCACTCTAATCCAAAACAATCTGCCCTACTCCAATTCAAAACAATCTGCCCCACTTCAGTCTTCCACACTCCAATCTGCCCTATTCCAATCCAAAACATTCTGCCCGCTCCCAACTGCCCCACCCCATCCAAAATAATCTGCCCCACTCCAATCTAAAACAATCTGGCCAAATTCAATCTGCCCCACTTCAATCCAAAACAATTTGCCTCACTCCTATCTGCCCCACTCCAATCCAAAACAATCTGCCTCAATCCAATCTGCCCCACTCCAATTCAAAACAATCTGCCCCTCTTTAATCCACCTCACTCAATCTAAACCAATCTGCCCACTCCAATTTGCCCAACTCCAATCTGCCCCACTCCAACAATCTGCCCCATTCCAATCCAAAACAATCTGTCCCACTCCAATCCAAAATAATCTGCCCACTCCAATCCACCCCTCCAGTCTGCCCCACTCATACAAGCTGCCCCAATACAAAACAATATGTCACACTTTAATCAAAAACAATCTTCCCGCTCCAATACAAAATAATTTGCCCCACTCTAATCCAAAACAATCTGCCCACTCCAATCCGTCCCACTCCAATCTGCCTCACTTCAACAATCTGCCCCAATTCAAAACAATCTGCCCACTCCAATCTAAAACCATCTTCCCTACTCCAAACTAAAACAATCTGCCCCAGTTTAATCTTCCCCACTCCAATCTGCACTACTCCAATACTAAACAGTCTGCCCCACTCCAATCTACCCCACTCTAATCTGCCCCACTCCAACAATCTGCCCCACTCCAATCCGAAACAACCTGCCCCGCTTCAATCCAAAAGAAACCACCCCACACTAATCCAAAACAATCTGCCCCACTCTAATCCAAAACAATGTGTCCCACTTCAATCTGCCCTACTTCAATCTGCCACAGTCCAATCCACAACCTGCCCCACTCAATCCAAAACAGTTTACCCAACTCCAATTACAACCAAT
This sequence comes from Lissotriton helveticus, assembly GCF_964261635.1. NCBI lineage: Eukaryota > Metazoa > Chordata > Amphibia > Caudata > Salamandridae > Lissotriton > Lissotriton helveticus. The sequence goes on along the minus strand of NC_136057.1, from coordinate 1,730,882,359 downwards.
CTTCCCCACTCCAATCCAAAACAATCCACCCAACTCCAATATGTACCACTCCACTCCAAAACAATCTGCCCCACTATCATATGAAAACAATCTCCCCATTCCAATCTTCCGCACAACAATCCAAAATAAGATCTCCCACTTCAATCGGCCCCACTCAAATTAGCCCCACTCCAATCCAAAACAATCTGTCCCACTCCAATCTGCCCTACTTAAATCTGCCCCACTCCAGTCCAAAACAATCTTCCCCACTCCAATCCACACAACAACAATCAAAAACAATCCACCCACCTCACTCCAATCCAAAATAATCTGTCCCACTCAAATCCAAAATATTCTGTCCCACTCCAATCTGCCCCTATCCAATCCGCCCAATCCAGCCAAATCCAATCTACGCCACTCCAGTCCACCCCACACCATCCGACTCCAAACCAATCCACCCCACACTAATCCAATCCACCTTAATCCATTTCTCCCCACTCTGATCCAGTTCACCCCACCTCAATCCAAGACACCTCAATCCAATGCACCCCAATCCAATCTACCCCCTCAATCCAATCCACCTCACTCCAATCCACCCCACCCCACTGCAGTCCAATCTACTTCACTCCAATAAACCCCACCCCAACCAATGCCAATCCAATTCACCTCACTCCAATTCAACACACTCCATTCCAACCCACCCCACTCCAATCCACCCGCTCAAATTCACCCCATCCCGATACAATTCACCCCACCCCACACCATTTCAATCCACCCCACTCCAGTCTAATCCACCCCATCCAGTGCACCACTCTCCATTCCACCCCATTCCACAAGCATTCCAATCCACCCTGCTCTACTTCAATCCACCCACCCCACCTAATTTAATGTCCACCCAACCCAATCCATCCAGCCCACTCCACTCCAATCCAATCCACCCCACTTTAATCCAATCCACCCACTCCAGGCCAATCCACCTCCCTTAAATCCAATCTACTCCACTCCAATCCATCCCCTCCAGTCCAGTCCAATCCACCCCCTCCACTTCACTCTAATTCACCACACTCCAAACCACCATACTCTAATCCAATGCAGTCCACTCCATCCCAAACCATCTAATACACCCACTCCAATCTACCCCAATCCACCTAACCCAGTTTTGAACTACCCCACTTCAATCCAATCCACCCTATCAGTCCACAATCTCAAATCCACCCCACGCCACTCAATCCAACCCACTCTACCACAATCCAATCCTCTACAGTACCTCAATCCACTCCAACCCACTCCACCCTATTCCACCCCAGTCCTTTCAAATCCATGCCACTCCACTCTTCTGCACTCCATGACACTCTCCCACTGAACCACTGAACTCTACTCAACTCTAGAACATTCTTCTCCTCTACTCAATTCTGCTCCAAAAAATCGAGTCTAAGACACTCTACTTCCCCACTCTATGACACTCCATCTGTCTATCTTTTAGACATGCTGAACAGCAGCCATACTGGTGTACAACGTGGAAAAAACACATCGACAAAGCCAATAGCTCCTTCATAGGGAAGACCTATTGGCTTTCCCAATGCTTGTTCTCTTTGTAGTGGAGGAACCACACAGGTCCACACTGGGCACAAAAAGTAGACATGGCAAAATGCCTCCCCGAACCGACTATATCCCTTCCTCATCTCTTATCTCCCTCTTATCTCTCGTTTTCCGCTCTCTTTCATAAGGCACCTTTCCCTCACCCTCTGTGCCTTCTGTAATATTAGGGGAAGCTGGAGAAAGTGACTGAGTTGCAAGCAGCAGCTCTCTGGCTTAAAATACAAGCATTTGCAATGCAATAGGTCTCGCATTTCAAGAATTTGAGCTATTGCCATTGTAAATGACAATGGATTTTAGTTATGTGTTTTGAAAACCTGCAAGCGGTGCCTAAACATTCACTTTGCTCTTATAGGGCCATATGTATCATCCTCACCATTTGCGATTTCTAAATAGCGAATTTTAAGGAATTGCTATTTAGAAATCGCAAAACGGTATGTATGTAGGAAATCGCTTCTTTTTAGCGATTCCTTAACATTCCTAAATTGCGATTAGCAAATTGCTAATCGCAAATTTACCATTCATTTCTATGGGCCAGGAGGCCCATAGGAATGAAGGGGAAATTTGCAATTAGCAATTTGCTAATCGCAATTTAGGAATATTTTCAAGGGTGCAGGGGTATCACAAGAACACCCTGCTGCACCCCTGAAAATGACATGTGTGGGCATATGGCGCACATACATGCCCTAAGGGCATCGCAAAATAAGGAATGGCAAATTTTGCGATTCCTTATTTTGTTGCGAAAATGTTTCATACATTGCGGCCTTTGCGAATGCTAATTTGCTTGATACATATGGCCCATAGTCCTTGCTTATGAACAGCAAGGCTGGCAGTAAAAGAGGCATAGTTACTGCCAGCCTTGCTTCTCATAAGCAACGACTAGGAGTACAAAGTACAAATAAAATTAGTCACTTTGAAATGTGACAGAATAATTATTATATTTATTCCAGATTAGGTTGTACTCTGTGTGGAGCTGGTGAAGGAACATTTATAGAAGGTCTAATATAAATGAGATGTGGTAGGTGCAGTACAGCAAGCTGCGCCTAGATGTACATAGTGAGCAAGGATCCAAAATCCTTCTTTAGTGATGTTCACATAATTTCGTGGCACCAGCTGCGTTGTCAAGGTAGATCACAAACAAGCATTGGCAAAGCCAATAGGCCTCGCCTTTGCAAGAGGTTTTTGTTTTCTCTATTGTACTGCAGTTATGTGGTAGGACTGCATTAAAAGTATTATGCATAATGTCAGCCTCCGTGTCTTAAATGAAATCCATATTCTCTAGTCATGTTAATAGGAGAATCGCAATTACTGTAGTAACTTTCAGAAACCCTTCAAATAAAACTGATGGGCCACACATGCCCCTCTGTGTATGCTTTAAATGGGACTAGATTTCTCCGGACTTGGTGGTGGAAGACTGCACACTCTGCACACTTAGTGACCTCTCAGAGGGTTGACAAGTGAGCTAGCCTCTGTGCTGGCCCACCACCGCTGTGAACAAAAGTGCCTTTGATAAGGGAATTTATAATATTCCAGTCGCGCTAGTCACTGTTTAGTTTATAGTAACTCTTAGAATGATTTAATGCAATCCTGAAAAGTAAATATATTATTTTCGTGAGTAAATCAGCACAGAATATAACTGCAATTCCGATATATTCTTTTCTTTCTAATGCAATCCATAAAATATTGCTTTCCATGCCATTTTCCAGGGTAGACTATAGTTGGCTCTTGGATTGTGTTCACAACGTAAAATGCATTAATAACCTGTCCACAGAGTCGGGCAAAGCTAGCAAGTGAATAGCAAAGCAGGGCCTACGCCTCTTAGGGTGTCAGTTAGACCATGTATCAGCATTTTAGATACACAAGAGTTCACTGCTCTTAGCAAACCTCACTGGATACTTGTGATGAAAGGAGAGAATATCAGGATTTATTCTATATTTATTAAGACAAATGTACAGGAGAGAAAGAAAAATGCGCCCCTACCCCCTCAGAAGGACAGTATTCTTGGAAACCCGACCACATCAAAAGTTTGTCGAGCGCCTACTTTGGTTTCCAGACAAACAAGCATTGGCAGAGGCAATAGCTCTCGCCTTTGGGACCTTATAACTGGTTAGCCATGCAACGGTTGATGTTGCACCAAGGATATTGTGCTGCATAATTAAATACTTATACGGTCCCAAAGGCGAGACCTATTGGCTATGCCAATGCTTGTTAATGTTGAACAAGCTCATTTGTAGGTGGGTAGCTCACACGTTTCAGGAGTATGAATGTGGTCCGTCAGAACCTTGCTTGCCTGCACTGGGGTTTGTGCGCCCCTGGAAAGGCAATTCTGTCCCTTGTCCTTTGAACTGCATCCTTGTCTACACTGTGAGTAGATGCTTATTTTGACAAAGGTAAAGAAAAATCAACATATGTTTGTAAAGACTTACAGTGCTGAGAATGAATGACAACCGAGAGACTACGAATACCAGAATGCAAAGCGTGAAATTAATCTAAAGTGGGCTGGACCTGCCCAACCTAAAAAAAATTGTGTGATCTGCCATTGCTTTGCATCAATTTCATTTCCTATGTTCTCATTGGGACATCCTTCATAGCATTACATTTGCATATAGAACACAGAGTGATCCAGTTTATACAGTGCTCTGTGAAATGAAAATTTCGCACTTAACGCTAACTTAACGCAGCGAGGCACACAGGAAACTAAATGAATTTTCATGCAAACTCCCCCCCAGCCTCATGTATCTCTGGCGCTATTACTGGACTGGTGGTCTGAGCTCCTCTTAATATTTTTGGGTGCTATGTGTATGTTTGGGTGTTAGGGGTCTGGTTTCAAACACAGAAGGGCAGCATTGTAAGAAACAGGAGTGACAAAGAGTGCCTTAGCTGCTTTGCTTGTAAAAATTGTGATGTAGCACTCGTATGCTGCCTGTCTGCTGTTTCAAAGAGCTTTGAGATACTGTAAGCATGCAGGCACGACAAGACCGGACTCACAATATACAGTGATAGTGTACTATGTATGCAGGGGTACAGGCTGTGCGGTAATGTTGTCGCCTTGAGCACCTTCCCCCGGTGTGTTCAAAGAGTCTCAGCCAGCAGGATATATTCTGGTTTTCGATCTGTCCACCTCAGCTGTCAAAGTGTATTAAAACCAGACTCAAAATGTGTCTGGCGACGAGCAGCGTCTCTGCAGTGGGGTTGCAAATAATCTCAATACACATGGGTCTACCGGCACAGGAGTTGTTTGCTGTTACAATGATTGGGCTACCTTCACAAGTTTCACAACCAATCTCTGTTCACTAGGAAGGCCGTAAAAGTTAAAAAATATGATTTAAAAAATGTAAATCTAAAAATATCTAACCACATCAAAGGTAATGGTGTTTCACTTCCTGGTAGTGGGCTATCCTTGTAATAAAATGCACGGACCTCCCGGTTTAATTTACCCACTCTCGATATGATTTAGTGTTTGCAAAATATTGCGGATATTTCTTATTTCCACATCACGCCAAACAAAAATGGTGTCAGCCTGTTCACAAGGTCTGTCCTAAAAGTGGACAAGGCAGTAACCCAAAAGCCCGATGTTCAATCACGCGCCAGCGTTTAACATAAACGCTGACAAAAGCCAATTGAAAACAAGGGCGTGGCTTAAAGTTAGCTTCCAAACTGTATCGATTTCAAAAGGTCCTCGCATGGCGAGAGCAGAGAATGCGCTGTTAACGCCAGGTGAGAGCTAAAAATGGGACCTTTTGATCCCACAGTAACACAATAGAGTGAACAAACAAACTACTAGGGTATCAAAAAATATACATTTTTAATTCGAAATAAAATACAATTAATAGCAATCAATACATTGATAAAAATTAGTAAAAATGCTAGACTGATATATAAGGATTCACAAAACAATCAATTTAAGAATCAAATTTAGGGATCAAAAGAGATTAGGTGGTATCCGGTCGACACGTTTCAACATGAAAATGTCTTCATCAGGACATTTACCATCCAATTTCTAAGATTAGAATCATGAACTCTGTGTACAGTTTCCTCTGTGGTTCACCTAATCTCTTTTGATCCCTAAATTTGATTCTTAAATTGATTGTTTTGTGAATCCTTATATATCAGTCTAGCATTTTTACTAATTTTTATCAATGTATTGATTGCTATTAATTGTATTTTATTTCGAATTAAAAATGTATATTTTTTGATACCCTAGTAGTTTGTTTGTTCACTCTATTTTGTTACTGTTGTATTTTATGCCTGGGAGTGTTAGTTTACATACATTATTTACCCTGTCCCAGGATACGTATCTGTACCAGGGGGTCCTTGTTGCTCACATACCTTTTGATCCCAAGCAGTGTGAATTCTCGACAGTTGTCAGAAATGTGAAGGCAGCGGGGAGCCTCTGCCCAGGGAACTTATTGGGGCAATAAAGTCGAACAGAGCCAAATCGGTTTTATTGTGCTTTCCATTCTGATAAAAACATCAAACAGAATAAAAGAGATGGGGCATTATTCAACACTATTCAATATGCTGATATTACATTTTCGGAGAAGCTTTCATGTGGTCTTATGTTTAACTATTCTCACATTGGCCCCCTCAAAGAAAAAGCAACACATTTCTAAAATTATCCAAAACACCTCTTTTCTTTCTCTCGGCAGCTAAACGTTCGCTCAAAGGTGAAACTTAAACGTTTCTGAAAGCATTTTATAGGTTTTTTTCTTCTTTTTTAATATTTTTTATAAACCGAGGTTCGGCATGTGTGATTTCAGACAGACCCCGTTGATAGTGTTTTAAGAAGAATCAAAGGAAATTTTGCACAAAAAGTCGTTCAGAAAAGTCAAAAGGTATTTAGGACCACGGGTCAGTGTCGAGCAGGATTGTGTTTAAATTACACTCACATGCAGAGCCTCAGAAAGCCAAACAGTAAATATATCCAGTAGATAGAAGGAAACAGCATGTTTTAACATATCCCTGAAGTGCTAACCCCAAAACATGTGCATGGAAAATAAAAAGGAACAAAGAGGAATTCCTGAAAGAAGGCCTGGTCTGAAAGCAACTAAAAAAAGTGCACACACACACAAACTGAAATAGCCACAAGTGCAAGGAGACAAGTAATAGGCCCCTGCTCCGTAGGCGTGACCAAAACACCAAAGTGAGGGGATACAAAGTAAGGGTGGGCGTAGTGTGCATAGTGGGGCTACGCGAAGCTACGCAAAGTGGGCGAGAAACTACGCCCACCTGCGCACTTCGCGTAGCCCCACTACGCGCTGCATGCCCCCCTCCCCTACATAGCTACATTTAATTAAATGGGCCCATATAATAAATAAAATACACTTACCTTGTCCGCAGCGTCCCGGGGCTCCCTCTGCTCGTTCACGGCGCCATCTTCTAACCATTGCGCATGCGTGGGTGGCCGCGCATGCTCATTCCTCGCGCCGTGAACGAGCAGAGGGAGCCCCGGGACGCCACGGACAAGGTAAGTGTATTTTATTTATTATATGGGCCCATTTAATTAAATTTAGCTATGTTCGGGAGGGCGGGAGGGAGGCAGGTGGCGGGCAACTTCGCTACGCCCAAGGAGTGGGCGTAGTGTTGCCTACTTCGCCTACTTTGCTACGGGCGAAGTAGGCGACACTACGCCCACTTCGTGGGCGGAGCGAAGTTGCCCGCCCAGCCCTAATACAAAGTCAGATTAGCCACATCTGCGCAACCTTTTTTAAATGGCAGCCAAACAGAGGAAACAACAACAATGGGCCCAAAGAGTAGATACAGCATGTCTCAAAGAGGCAGCAGGACCTGGTGGAAAAAAACAGGCAATCCGGCCTGGACACAATGCTCACTTTTTTAGCAATAGTTTTAAGTAACTACGCTAATAAAATAAAACTTGAAACACTGCTCACTGCACTCGCTGCAGTGCACGAGACAGTTTTTGTTTGACAGACACAGTGCTGTTGCTACAGTACGGTCAGTCCCATGGACACCAGGCACTGTCCGCAGTGGAGAGAGGACACTGTGTCATTTAAGTCTTTCTTACAAACCATTTCTGGAAGGTGCTGGGTAATTTTTCAGCTTCTGAAAAAATGTGTGAATTTTCTGTTCCAATTTACAGGGTGACATGTATATAGGAAATATTATTTCTTATTTGAGCAGAGGCCATGTAAATAGCAAAGAAACGTCACTGTTTAACTGCCTGCTTATTTAATACCAACGATTATGCATTCCAATGGCCCTGCAACTAGAAAAGGCACTTCTCCGGGTATTGGACAAGGATATCTTAGCCAGAACAGAATCTGACATAAATGTTTGTTAGAAATGGGATCCCTGGTTGGCCAAAGCTTGCACCAAGACCAGGCAGAAATCACCATTCCTAGTTAGGCTAAGGAAGTCACCCACCAAGACAACCCCTGCTCACCCCCTTGGTAGCTTGGCACGAGCAGTCAGGCCTATCTCGGAGGCGATGTGTAAAGCATTTGCGCACGCACCCACCAGCAACAACCTCCAGGGCCCCCCACAAAAGGAACTCCACACAAGGTATATATGAAAATAGCCTTTGTATTGAGAAACACACTTAGATATGAACACGTAATTTACAAGGTGCCAGGGGCACGGGCAGAATTTACAAGGGACTATCTACAGGACAGGGCCATGGGACCACTGCTAGGAATATGCACATGATGGAACTGGCATTAGACCACATAACAACTGGGAGCTTCATAGAACTAGTACTAGAACACATAACAACCAGGAGCTAGCATTAGAACACATAACAACCCGGGGCTTCATAGAACTAGCAGTAGAACTCACTCTAACCAGAAGCAACATACATGAGGCAATGATATTCAGGAGGGAAGGAATGACAAGGCACATAACACATCAGACGCACCTTCAGGGGCGCAACACATAAGAACTCTCAGGAAATCACATTTAACATTAGCCAATACCTTTCAACAGGCCAACTGGCCTTCTGGGGCTAGGACGCCCAAAGTCTCAATGTCAGGACAGGCTGTAAGTAGCCCAGAGCACACCTACACGTAGCAGCTGCCCACGAAGTGCTGGGCAGCTGAGGGGCCAGGATGGGGCCAACACGTTGGAGCCTCACAGGCTCGGAACAGATAACAAAAGTGGAGCCTCTCCGGGCTCGAGAAAGGGAGGCACAGGTGGAGCCTCTCAGGGCTCGAGGAAGTGAGGGACAGGTGGAGCCTCTCAGGGCTAGAGAGGTTAAGATACTGGTGGAGCCTCTCAGGGCTCGAGGAAGTGAGGGACAGGCGGAGCCTCTCAGGGCTCGAGGGGTTAAGATACTGGTGGAGCCTCTCAGGGCTCGCTCGCCATGCGGGGGGCATCGTTGGAGTCCTTCCCGGACTCGGGGACAACAGGGAGGGGCCCTCGCAAACCTCGCCAGCACACGGCACTTCCCCAGGTAGAGGAGCGACCTGGAGCCCGCCCGCACTCACCGGTTGTCGGAGGCGGCGGCTCCTCGTGGCAGTCAGCTCCTCTCTGCTGGGCTCCTTGGCGTGGAGGTGGCGGGGCTCTCTCCTCGGGGGAGCCTCGCAGGGGGACAGCTCTCCCTTCGGCAGGCAGAGCATGGTGGATCGGCTAGACGGCAGAGCTCCCAGAACTTCCGGGTGCGCGCGGGGAAGCCCTCAGGGCCGGGACAATCCCTGCGCGGCCCGGGAATGACGCGATAGGAGTCCCGGCCGCCGGAGCCAATGAAACTGTGGCAATGCTTTCTCCGGGGCCGCCAATAGCAGCGCGGCCCTGGATAGGGAGGCGGGCGCAGCGCCTCTCCAGCTGACTCCGGGCTGCGGCGGTGATGAGAACGAACTCAGGGCAATGCCGGGTGGGCACCGGCGTGGTAGAAAGTGTCCATAAATCGAGGTGGGCACTCAATGGGGGGAAATAGAACAGAGCCAGGTCCCGGGGCAGGGTAGGCACCTGTCAGGGACGTTACGTTCGGCAGACAGCGGCGAAGCAGCCGCGAGTGGGGTAGTAGAGCGCTTCCCAAGCGCTAGGCAGAAGGTAAAGCGCTTCCAGGCGCTAGGACATCAGAACAAACTAGGGTCATCAGACGCACCCCAGGGGGGTGGAGCCAGCATTGTGGGGGAAAGCCCAGCCCCATACAGGATACAGGCGCAGCCCCTCCCTCAAATCAGCATGTTAATCTCTCCATTCACCACCGGGGCAGACCCACACAGACTCCTGGAGCCAGGCTCCCCAGCCGGCTTCAGCCAATCACGCGCCAGCACATTTACTGCACACACACACCCATGTCTAGAAGTGGCACTTCCATTTTAGACACACACACGCCGCATACATCATCTCGCAGCATTCAATCACACGAGTCCACACATACCAGACTCGAGCCTGTACCCCCCACGCATCAGGAACTACCAGGGACACACACATTCCCCATGCATTCCTATGGGAGGGCAGGCCTCTCTCATCTACACGCACTCAGAGTGGGAATCACCATCCCCAGGTCACATATAACAAGCAAAAACCTCAGGGGTGGACCTGCCAGAAGGGCCCAGTCCAACAATGTTGCTTACAAAAATCGCCCCATTGGGGTTCATAATAGAAAATATTCACTCAGTGGAATGTTATGATAATTTTTCTGTTGATGATACACCGTAATTCTACTATTTCACTCTTAACGTAATTGCTAGCTAAGTAGCAGAGATTACGCATGATTTGACTGACCATTGTGCAAACAGGAAATAAACTTCATGGTTTACTCAGTAACCACCTACTAAAGTTGATGCACAACTTGGTCAGCAGTCATGTAGATAGCAAGTATTTGTCATTATTAACCTAGCCATTGGTTAAACAGCATGTACTACCAGGCCGCCGGCAGGATAAATAACCAATTCCTTTCTTAAATGCCTCTTGCATGTAAGAAAGTACGCATATTGCCTCATCTTGAGGTCGCTTTCATAACTTGCAACATATGGCTTCTCAATATTATATCTGACAAAGCAAGCATCCTAGCTTCCAGCCCCTTGCATCTTGTCTCACAAGCCCTGCCTGCTACGTGATGCTGCGCCAGGCTTGCAGGGGTTAACGGCCTTGTACTATCTCCTGTTTGACACAATTGACTTCCTGGAAATGCGGCCCTGTTGAGAGTGGAGGGAGGGGTGAGCCTACACCATTAATTGTAAGTCTTTCTTTCAAGGCTGCCTGTGATTAGAGGCCCCAAGGCCGCTTCCAGCAGGGCTCAAAGAACACCAAAGCTGAAAGTATCAAGGCTGCAGAGCACAGGGGGTGCTGCACTGTATGAGGGTCTCAGGGATAGAAACAGGGGGTGATGTACTGTATGTGGGTGTCAGGGATAGGAACAGGGGGTGCTGTATTGTATGTGGGTCTCAGGGATAGAAACAGGGGGTGATGTACTGTATGTGGGTGTCAGGGATAGGAACAGGGGGTGCTGTATTGTATGTGGGTCTCAGGGATAGAAACAGGGGTGCTGTACACTGTATGTGGGTCTCAGGGATAGAAACAGGGGGTGCTGTACTGTATGAAGGTCTCAGGGATAGGAACAGGGGGTGCTGTACTGTATGTGGGTCTCAGGGATAGGAACAGGGGGTGCTGTATGTGGGTCTCAGGGATAGAAACATGGGGTGCTGTAATGTATGTGGGTCTCAGGGATAGGAACAGGGGGTGCTGTACTGTATGTGGGTCTCAGGGATATGAACAGGGGGTGCTGTACTATATGCGGGTCTCAGGGATAGGTACAGGGGGTGCTGTACTGTATGTGGGTCTCAGGGATAGGAACAGGGGGTGCTGTACTGTATGCGGGTCTCAGGGATAGGAACGGGGGGTGCTGTACTGTATGTGGGTCTCAGGGATAGGAACAGGGGGCGCTGTACCGTATGTGGGTCTCAGGGATATGAACAGGGGTGCTGTACTGTATGTGGGTCTCAGGGATAGGAACAGGGGGTGCTGTACTGTATGTGGGTCTCAGGGATAGGAACAGGGGGTGCTGTACTGTATGCGGGTCTCAGGGATAGGAACAGGGGGTGCTGTACCGTATGTGGGTCTCAAGGATAGGAACAGGGGGTGCTGTACCGTATGCGGGTCTCAGGGATAGGAACAGGGGGTGCTGTACTGTATGTGGGTCTCAGGGATAGGAACAGGGGGTGCTGTACTGTATGTGGGTCTCAGGGATATGAACAGGGGGTGCTGTACTGTATGTGGGTCTCAGGGATAGGAACAGTGGGTGCTGTACTGTATGTGGGTCTCAGGGATAAGAACAGGGGGTGCTGTACTGTATGTGGGTCTCAGGGATAGGAACAGTGGGTGCTGTACTGTATGTGGGTCTCAGGGATAAGAACAGGGGGTGCTGTACTGTATGTGTGTCTCAGGGATAGGAACAGTGGGTGCTGTACTGTATGTGGATCTCAGGGATAGGAACAGGGGGTGCTGCACTGTATGTGGGTCTCAGGGATATGAACAGGGGGTGCTGTACTGTATGTGGGTCGCAAGGATATGAACAGAGGGTGCTGTACTGTATGTGGGTCTCAGGGATAGGAACAGGGGGCGCTGTACCGTATGTGGGTCTCAGGGATATGAACAGGGGTGCTGTACTGTATGTGGGTCTCAGGGATATGAACAGGGGGTGCTGTACTGTATGTGGGTCTCAGGGATAGGAACAGGGGGTGCTGTACCGTATGTGGGTCTCAGGGATATGAACAGGGGTGCTGTACTGTATGTGGGTCTCAGGGATATGAACAGGGGTGCTGTACTGTATGTGGGTCTCAGGGATATGAACAGGGGGTGCTGTACTGTATGTGGGTCTCAGGGATAGGAACAGGGGGTGCTGTACTGTATGTGGGTCTCAGGGATAGGAATAGGGGGTGCTATACTGTATTTGGGTCCGAGGGATAAGAACAGGGGGTGCTGTACTGTATGCGGGTCTCAGGGATAGGAACAGGGGGTGATGTACTGTATGCGGGTCTCAGGGATAGGAACAGGGGGTGCTGTACTGTATGTGGGTCCGAGGGATAAGAACAGGGGGTGCTGTACTGTATGTGGGTCTCAGGGATAGGAACAGGGGGCGCTGTACCATATGTGGGTCTCAGGGATATGAACAGGGGGTGCTGTACTGTATGTGGGTCTCAGGGATAGGAACAGGGGGTGCTGTACTGTAAGTGGGTCTCAGGGATAGGAACAGGGGGTGCTGTACTGTATGTGGGTCCGAGGGATAAGAACAGGGGGTGCTGTACTGTATGTGGGTCTCAGGGATATGAACAGGGGGTGCTGTACTGTATGTGGGTCTCAGGGATAGGAACAGTGGGTGCTGTACTGTATGTGGGTCTCAGGGATAAGAACAGGGGGTGCTGTACTGTATGTGGGTCTCAGGGATAGGAACAGTGGGTGCTGTACTGTATGTGGGTCTCAGGGATAAGAACAGGGGGTGCTGTACTGTATGTGTGTCTCAGGGATAGGAACAGTGGGTGCTGTACTGTATGTGGATCTCAGGGATAGGAACAGGGGGTGCTGCACTGTATGTGGGTCTCAGGGATAGGAACAGTGGGTGCTGTACTGTATGTGGGTCTCAGGGATAAGAACAGGGGGTGCTGTACTGTATGTGTGTCTCAGGGATAGGAACAGTGGGTGCTGTACTGTATGTGGATCTCAGGGATAGGAACAGGGGGTGCTGCACTGTATGTGGGTCTCAGGGATATGAACAGGGGGTGCTGTACTGTATGTGGGTCGCAAGGATATGAACAGAGGGTGCTGTACTGTATGTGGGTCTCAGGGATAGGAACAGGGGGCGCTGTACCGTATGTGGGTCTCAGGGATATGAACAGGGGTGCTGTACTGTATGTGGGTCTCAGGGATATGAACAGGGGGTGCTGTACTGTATGTGGGTCTCAGGGATAGGAACAGGGGGTGCTGTACCGTATGTGGGTCTCAGGGATATGAACAGGGGTGCTGTACTGTATGTGGGTCTCAGGGATATGAACAGGGGTGCTGTACTGTATGTGGGTCTCAGGGATATGAACAGGGGGTGCTGTACTGTATGTGGGTCTCAGGGATAGGAACAGGGGGTGCTGTACTGTATGTGGGTCTCAGGGATAGGAATAGGGGGTGCTATACTGTATTTGGGTCCGAGGGATAAGAACAGGGGGTGCTGTACTGTATGCGGGTCTCAGGGATAGGAACAGGGGGTGATGTACTGTATGCGGGTCTCAGGGATAGGAACAGGGGGTGCTGTACTGTATGTGGGTCCGAGGGATAAGAACAGGGGGTGCTGTACTGTATGTGGGTCTCAGGGATAGGAACAGGGGGCGCTGTACCATATGTGGGTCTCAGGGATATGAACAGGGGGTGCTGTACTGTATGTGGGTCTCAGGGATAGGAACAGGGGGTGCTGTACTGTAAGTGGGTCTCAGGGATAGGAACAGGGGGTGCTGTACTGTATGTGGGTCCGAGGGATAAGAACAGGGGGTGCTGTACTGTATGCGGGTCTCAGGGATAGGAACAGGGGTGCTGTACTGTATGCGGGTCTCAGGGATAGGAACAGGGGGTGCTGTACTGTATGTGGGTCCGAGAGATAAGAACAGGGGGTGCTGTACTGTATGTGGGTCCGAGAGATAAGAACAGGGGGTGCTGTACTGTATGTGGGTCAGAGGGATAAGAACAGGGGGTGCTGTACTTTATGCGGGTCTCAGGGATAGGAACAGGGGGTGCTGTACTGTATGCGGGTCTCAGGGATAGGAACAGGGAGTGCTGTACTGTATGTGGGTCTCAGGGATAGGAACAGGGGGTGCTGTACTGTATGCGGGTCTCAGGGATAGTATCAGGGGGTGCTGTACTGTATGAGGGTCTCAGGGATAGGAACATGGGGTGCTGTCATGTATGCGGGTCTCAGGGATAGCAACAGGGGGTGCTGTACTGTATGCGGGTCTCAGGGATAGGAACAGGGGGTGCTGTACTTTATGCGGGTCTCAGGGATAGGAACAGGGGGTGCTGTACTGTATGTGGGTCTCAGGGATAGGAACAGGGGGTGCTGTACTGTATGTGGGTCCGAGGGATAAGAACAGGGGTGCTGTACTGTATGCGGGTCTCAGGGATAGGATCAGGGGGTGCTGTACTATATGTGGGTCTCAGGGATAGGAACAGGGGGTGCTGTACTGTATGTGGGTCCGAGGGATAAGAACAGGGGGTGCTGTACTGTATGCGGGTCTAAGGGATAGGAACAGGGGGTGCTGTACTGTATGCGGGTCTCAGGGATAGGAACAGGGGGTGCTGTACTGTATGTGGGTCTCAGGGATAGGAACAGGGGGTGCTGTACTGTATGTGGGTCCGAGGGATAAGAACAGGGGGTGCGAGGGCTGGGTGAGGGAGGAGCTTCGCGCGCATCCGAGATGGCCGCGTGAGCACAGGGCTCCCGAGTCCCTCGCCGCCCTCCGCATATATCCTGAAAGTTATCCTGACTTTGACGACGGGTTCTTGAAGATGAACCTCAGCTGACACCTAAGCTGTTTTCAAAATTTCATTTGGACTTCGGGAACGCAGATAAGCAGATCGCAGCTTGTGAGGCCCGCCCTACGGCGACACCGGGGACTGGCACACCAAGACGCCGGGACGTAGTTGAACAACAACGGCCTGAGGGGCTACCCCTGTTGCCCTGAGTTGACTTTCGTTTTCGTTTTCGTGCCTCCGGCCTCAGCTGCTTGCCTGAATGCTTCGCGCCCCCACCGAGGTCCAGCCTAACTCCGCTTCTCTATTGTATGCCAACGGTCGTGAGTGCTTGGCTGTTGGGCTGAGCTCCTGCTCTCGCCCCTGCGGCCCACTTTCGTGATCTTCAGTGGTCTGGTGGTGAGCGGCCATTTTCACCAGGTCTCGCGGGCCCCTTCGGGGCTCACCATTTAAGATGACTGCCAGGCTTGACAACGACAAGCGGAAGACCAAAACACCTCTACGTGGGGGACCGGTCCAAACCAACGTCATGGATCGCTATGCCCAACCCAGGGGGTCCCCCGGTGGCACCGGTCGAGTTTTGGAAGACCCCAAGGACGATCCGACTGCGTTGTCTGAATTGACTCTGCAAGATGTCATGGGCGCCATTGCCAACATGAAGGCTTCCATTGGTCAGCAATACGAGGCTCTAGCTCTCAAAATTGACACCGTGGCCATTGATATTACTTTGATCAGAGCTGATTTGTCGAAGACCAACAAAAGGGTCAAGTCTCTAGATCTGAAGACTTCTAGCCTCACGGCCGATGTGTCTGATCTGCAGACAGAAGTTGGAAACTTGCGATCCTCCCATGATCTCATGGCCCATCAACTGGAGGATTTTGAAAACAGGGTCCGACGCAACAACATACGCCTTATTGGGGTCCCTGAGAATTCTGGTGCTCCGGCAACGGATCTCCTTGTGGAGGACCTCGTCTTGAATTACCTCGCCCCTGCAGGCCTGAGTAAATTCTTCGCCGTGGAGCGTGCCCATCGAGTACCAGGCGGAAAACCGAAGTTGGGTGCCTCTCCGAGACCTATCATCGCCAGGATCTTCAATTTCAGAGACAGAGACACCTTCCTGCAAGCCTCAAGAGTGAGTGGCCCCGTAAAATTCGAGAACACAACGGTGAGTTTCTATCCGGACTTCACCCAGCTTGTCCAGAGGCAAAGGATGGGGTTTCAGGGGGGTGAAGCGAAGGTTGACAGACTTGGGCCTGAAATATGCAATGCTATTTCCAACCAGGCGGCGTGTCGAATACGAGGACCGGACTTTCTTCTTTGATCGCCCCGACGGAGTTAGTGACTGGCTGTATACCCTTCCCAAACAGAATGACTCTACCGGGCCCCCGGGTGGAGCCGAGGGCGGTGTGTCGGAACAAGAGTGACATTATGATTCCTGATTTCTGAACACTTCACATGTCATTCGGCTGGGTTCAATACTTCTTCTACTACTTTGTTCTATTGCTGTATACCCGAGGGTGGCGGGGGGAGTGGGACTCTTCCTCCTGAGGGGTTTCTTCTTGTAGACTAGTTTAATGACAGGGCGACAGGCACACTGCAAGTTGGGGTGGCTTTTGAGTCTAACGCAGAGGTGCAGGGTGGGGGGCGTTGTAACGGTTTCTAGTTGGTGGGTGGAGGGGGGAATCTGGGTGTTTGTGAGTTTCTTTCAAGGCAACGTATCGTCTCTTTATTGATTGGGTCATTGTATTCGCTATGGGGTGGATTCAGCACTTCTTTCCGGGATGGGGGGTAGTGGGTTGAAACTAATGTGTTGGAATGTCAATGGATTGGGGGATAGGAAAAAACGGGGTGTGGTGTTACAGTTGCTGCGGCGCCTCTCCCCTGACATTGTACTGTTGCAGGAAACGCATCTGGTTGGGAACACGTGTCACGCCATGAATCGGCTAGGGTATCGCCTTGTGGCACACGCTGGATTTACCTCTGGTTCTGGGGGTGTGGGCATCCTAATCAGGTCCTCCCTCCCTTTGGCTATAGACGATGTGATTCTTGATGATAGGGGGGCGCTACGCTGCTCTCACTGGTAGATGGGATGGGAGGGGAGGACTGTATCATTTGTTACTGTGTATATTCCGCCGGGGCTACAGACTGGGGCTCCCAGAGGGCATCTTGGTGATAGGCGGAGACTTCAACTCGGTTGTCTCCGGTAACGTGGATCGCTACCCCCCCAGAGATCTTATCAAGTCTCAGTCCTGGTTGAGTGGATTCTTGGAGACCCTGGGTCTGGTAGACTGCTGGAGGTTGCTACACCCGGATCAGGTGCAATACACTTTCCACTCTGGGGCCCATGGCAGTCTGTCTAGACTCGACTATGTTCTGATGCCGGCGGCGCTGGCCTCCTCTATCGGGGAGGTGAAGCACCTTGCCCGGGGCATATCTGATCACTCCCCAGTGTGGCTTAGCATGGATACTACTATGAGTAATGAGGGACGAGTCGCCCCAATAAACCCCTGGTATCTTCGCAATCCCAAGACCCGTGCCGAGTTGATGAAATCCCTCGATAATTATTTTGCTGAAAATGTGGGGCCTGTGTCCTCTGCTGTATCACTGTGGGAAGCTTTTAAGACTGTGATACGTGGGCAGGCTTTATCACTAATCGCTAATGCCAAGAAAAGTAAGCACAAAGAGGTGGTCCGTTTGGAGACAGAGATAGCTGAGCTGGAGGGTGACTTGGAGCTCGGAGTGTCCCGTGCCAAGCTTCATTCTCTCAGTCTAAAACAATTAGATTATAGAACCCTGGTTACTGATGCTGCGAAGGTCACGAGCAGAGAACAGCAGGGCAGACTGTATGATGTTGGGGATAAGGCGGGTAAATTGATTGCGTGGCTTGACAAGAAAGAAAGGGCGAGTCGTGTAGTTCCTGTGATTGAGAACCTTGACGGAGTGTGTGTGACTGACCCGGCTGAAATTGTTGAGTGCTTTGTGGAACACTTCCAAACTGTGTATTCCCCGGTCTCTGATAGGCCGGAGGAGGACTCTCATTTGTTGCTCCGCGATATTGCATTGCCCTGTCTGTCTGAGTCTGACAGAGATCTAATGGATGCGGTGCTTTCGGCTGATGAGGTGGCTACCGCCATTCGATCAGTGCATTCTGGCAAGGCCATCGGCCCCAATGGTCTGCCATTGAGTTGTACAAATTGTGTCTTGACAAAATGGCTCCGTATCTTCGCGATATGTTTCTAGAGTCGCGAGACACCGGCTCTCTCCCCCGTGACCAGCGCCTTACTACTATCGTGGTAATTCATAAGGATGGGAAGCCACGGGATCGCTGTTCTTCTTATAGACCAATTTCGCTTCTAAATGCAGAACCGAAAATTCTCGCCAAATTATTAGCTAACCGCCTGACAAATGTCATCAGTGACTTGACCCATCCGGATCAATCAGGTTTCATCCCACATCGTAACACGTGCTCAACCTGCGACGCTTGCATGGTGTTCTCGCGAGGGCGGCGTCTTTTCGTGAGCCGGCCATCTTGGCTTCCCTGGATGCTACGATGGCCTTCGATACGCTAGAGTGGCCTTATCTCTGGGCCGCTCTTGTGAAATTCGGTTTCGGCCCCGGGTTCATCGGCTGGGTGAAACTTTTGTATGAGGAGCCACTGGCGCAGGTGGTCGTGAATGGTCGTGTATCTGCTTCTTTTGTCCTCAGGAGGGGCACACGGCAGGGCTGCCCGTTGTCACCGCTGCTTTTCGCCCTTGCCCTTGAGCCGCTGGCTGCTTGGTTGCGCTGGGAGCCCTCGATTAAAGGGATCCCGTTGTCCCTGGACTTCGAGGATCGCGTCTCGCTCTACGCGGACGATATCTTGCTGTATCTTACGTCCCCTCGAAAATCTCTGAATGTTTTGTTTGACGTGCTTACTTCGTTTGGGAGGAACTCGGGCCTTGTGATCAACTGGGCTAAATCCTGTGTATACGTGCTCTCGGGCGGTCCCCCTCCCTTGCCTCGCAGGTGCCCCATTCAGGTCTCTCCGACGGGTTTTAAGTACTTGGGGATTTTTATATCTTTGGACCCCGTGGCTCAATATGAACGTAATCTGCTCACTCCTCTCCAGAGATTGAGACTTGATGTTGTGCGCTGGCGCGGGTTGCCTCTATCACCGCTCGGGCGCGCAGCCCTTTTTAAGATGATGTCCCTGCCGCGGTTTTTGTATGCGCTTCAGAATACGTTCGATATTATCTCGGCGAGCTACTTTAGAGAGGTTGAGAGCCTGCAGAGACGGTTAATCTGGGATGGACGTTCGCGTATCGCCCTCGCTAAACTCGCACTCCCCTGGTATGACGGGGGTTTAGCGCTGCCGGATATCAGGCGTTATTATTGGGCCTCGCAGCTGAGTGCGATCGATCATGCAATGTACGCTTCAGCTCCTAACCCGGCGTTCGAGATGGATAAATATTTGCTTCCGGGTGGGGACTACAGAAGGGTGCTCTATTCCAAGGTGGTGGGAAAGGATTTATCTGGACCCACCAGAATAGCTGTACGAGTGTGGCATGATGCGAATGCGTCTATGGGATGGAGGGATCGACTGACTCATGCGACCCCATTGTATGCGTCTGAAAGGCTGGGGTGTCTCTGGAAAACGAAAGGGTTTGAAAAATGGGATATGATTGGTATCAGCACCGTGGGCGATCTTTGGGTCAAGGGCAAAATCAAGACCTTTGCCGTCTTAAAGACAGAATATGCATTGAGTGACAGGGAATTCTTCCGGTATTGACAGATTCACCATGCTTTAAATGTGGCTCTCCCTGCGGATACCGACGTCCCCGAGTCCTCCCCCCTTGAAGACCGGGTCCTTGACGGCCATGTGCCCGACAGTACCATTTCTTTGATATATAAGAAGTTGATCAATACCGGGGTAGATCTGCTGCTGCGTCTCAGGGAAGTTTGGACCGATGATGGTCTGGAGCTGGACGACGAGGACTGGCAGGCTGCATTATCCTCGCCCAAAGAAGTTGAGATACCTGCCCGTCTCCGTCTCGTTCAGCTCAAAATCTTACACCGTGTATATGTTACTGGACCGCACCGGATTCGTATGGGTTATTCCTCAGACGGACTATGTAAGCGTGGTTGGGGGATGCTTGGAACTTAACTTCATATAATTTGGGAGTGTCCGGAGGTGGTGACGTTCTGGAATCGTGTGCATGCAGTGATGGGAAGGGTCACTGGAGTGGTGTTGTTGCCCGAGGCCAGACGTTGTCTATTGAATGTGTGGGAGCCGAATGATTATGGTGTGGCACAGACGCAGTGGGCGACCCTTGGGAATATGATTGCCAAGAGAGATATTGCGCATTTGTGGGGCTCCCAACGGCCGCCCACGGTATCGGTACGGAAGGAGAATATGGATTGGTGTATGTTCAGAGAGAAGACTGTGTATGTGGCGCGGGGCAAGCCTAGGAAATGGTGCAACATTTGGAGCCAATGGAACGCATATCGTGGAAATGTGTGTGCACCTCCATTCATGGAGAACCCCGATGTCCCCCTGTCCCCCTGATCAGACATTCCATATGTTGTGTTCTTTATATTATCTCTAATTTGTTTCCCCGCTCACCCCTCCCTACTCCATGTGCTATTGATCCACTGTGTAATATCGTGCTTAGGTGTCCTCCTCTGTGAACACATGTCCATGTACACTGTTTTTTACCTTGTATGCTGTTTTCTTTTATTCTTTCAATAAAAAATAATAATAATAATAAAAATAAAAAAAAGAACATGGGGTGCTGTACTGTATGCGGGTCTCAGGGATAGGAAGAGGGGGTGCTGTACTGTATGCGGGTCTCAGGGATAGGAACAGGGGGTGCTGTACTGTATGTGGGTCCCAGGGATAAGAACAGGGGGTGCTGTACTGTATGTGGGTCCCAGGGATAAGAACAGGGGTGCTGTACTGTATGTGGGCCTCAGGGATAGAAACAGGGGGTGCTGTACTGTATGTGGGCCTCAGGGATAAGAACAGGGGGTGCTGTACTGTATGCGGGTCTCAGGGATAGGATCAGGGGGTGCTGTACTGTATGTGGGTCCCAGGGATAGTAACAGGGGGTGCTGTACTGTATGTGGGTGTCAGGGATAGGAGCAGGGGGTGCTGTACTGTAAGTGGGCCTCAGGGATCGGATCAGGGGGTGCTGTACTGTATGTGGGTCCCAGGGATAAGAACAGGGGGTGCTGTACTGTCTGCGGGTCTCAGGGATAGGATCAGGGGGTGTTCTACTGTATGTGGGTCCGAGGGATAAGAACAGGGGGTGCTGTACTGTATGCGGGTCTCAGGGATAGGAACAGGGGGTGCTGTACTGTATGCGGGTCTCAGGGATAGGAACAGGGGGTGCTGTACCGTATGTGGGTCTCAGGGATATGAACAGGGGGTGCTGTACTGTATGTGGGTCTCAGGAATAGGAACAGGGGGTGCTGTACTGTATGTGGGTGTCAGGGATAGGAACAGGGGGTGCTGTACTGTATGTGGGTCTCAGGGATATGAACAGGGGGTGCTGTACTGAATGTGGGTGTCACGGATAGGAATAGGGGGTGCTGTACTGTATGTGGGCCTCAGGGATCGGATCAGGTGGGTGCTGTACTGTATGTGGGTCCCAGGGATAAGAACAGGGGGTGCTGTACTGCATGCGGGTCTCAGGGATAGGGTCAGGGGGTGCTGTACTGTATGTGGGTCCCAGGGATAAGAACAGGGGGTGCTGTACTGTATGCGGGTCTCAGGGATAGGAACAGGGGGGCTGTACTGTATGTGGGTCTCATGGATAGGAACAGGGGGGGCTGTGCTGTATGTGGATTCTAGGGATAGGAACAGGGGGTGCTGTACTGTATGTGGGTCCCAGGGATAGGAACAGGGGGTGCTGTACTGTATGCGGGTCTCAGGAATAGGATCAGGGGGTGCTGTACTGTATGCGAGTCTCAGGGATAGGAACAGGGGGTGCTGTACTGTATGTGGGTCTCAGGGATATGAACAGGGGGTGCTGTACTGAATGTGGGTGTCACGGATAGGAATAGGGGGTGCTGTACTGTATGTGGGCCTCAGGGATCGGATCAGGTGGGTGCTGTACTGTATGTGGGTCCCAGGGATAAGAACAGGGGGTGCTGTACTGCATGCGGGTCTCAGGGATAGGGTCAGGGGGTGCTGTACTGTATGTGGGTCCCAGGGATAAGAACAGGGGGTGCTGTACTGTATGCGGGTCTCAGGGATAGGAACAGGGGGGCTGTACTGTATGTGGGTCTCATGGATAGGAACAGGGGGGGCTGTGCTGTATGTGGATTCTAGGGATAGGAACAGGGGGTGCTGTACTGTATGTGGGTCCCAGGGATAGGAACAGGGGGTGCTGTACTGTATGCGGGTCTCAGGAATAGGATCAGGGGGTGCTGTACTGTATGCGAGTCTCAGGGATAGGAACAGGGGGTGCTGTACTGTATGTGGGTCTCAGGGATAGGAACAGGGGGTGCTGTACTGTATGTGGGTCCCAGGGATAAGAACAGGGGTTGCTGTACTGTATGTAGGTGTCAGGGATAGAAACAGGGGGTGCTGTACTGTATGTGGGTCTCAGGGATAGGATCAGGGGGTGCTGTACTGTATGTGGGTGTCAGGGATAGGAACAGGGGGTGCTGTACTGTATGTGGGTCTCAGGGATAGGAACAGGGGGTGCTGTACTGTATGTGGGTCTCAGGGATAGGAACAGGGGGTGCTGTACTGTATGTGGGTCTCAGGGATAGGAACAGTGGGTGCTGTGCTGTATGTGGGTCTCAGGGATAGGAACAGGGGGTGCTGTACTATATGTGGGTCCCAGGGATATGAACAGGGGGTGCTGTACTGAATGTGGGTGTCACGGATAGGAACAGGGGGTGCTGTACTGTATGTGGGCCTCAGGGATCGGATCAGGGGGTGCTGTACTGTATGTGGGTCCCAGGGATAAGAACAGGGGGTGCTGTACTGTATGCGGGTCTCAGGGATAGGAACAGGGGGTGCTGTACCGTATGTGGGTCTCATGGATAGGAACAGGGGGTGTTGTGCTGTATGTGGGTCCCAGGGATAAGAACAGGGGGTGCTGTACTGTATGCGGGTCTCAGGGATAGGATCAGGGGGTGCTGTACTGTATGCGGGTCTCAGGGATAGGAACAGGGGGTGCTGTACTGTATGTGGGTCTCAGGGATAGGAACAGGGGGTGCTGTACTGTATGTGGGTCCCAGGGATAAGAACAGGGGGTGCTGTACTGTATGCGGGTCTCAGGGATAGGATCAGGGGGTGCTGTACTGTATGCGGGTCTCAGGGATAGGAACAGGGGGTGCTGTACTGTATGTGGGTCTCAGGGATAGGAACAGGGGGTGCTGTACTGTATGTGGGTCCCAGGGATAAGAACAGGGGGTGCTGTACTGTATGTGGGTCCCAGGGATAAGAACAGGGGGTGCTGTACTGTATGTGGGTGTCAGGGATAGAAACAGGGGGTGCTGTACTGTATGCGGGTCTCAGGGATCGGAACAGGGGGTGCTGTACCGTATGTGGGTCTCATGGATAGGAACAGGGGGTGCTGTGCTGTATGTGGATTCTAGGGATAGGAACAGGGGGTGCTGTACTGTATGTGGGTCCCAGGGATAAGAACAGGGGGTGCTGTACTGTATGCGGGTCTCAGGGATAGGAACAGGGGGTGTTGTACTGTATGCGGGTCTCAGGGATAGGAACAGGGGGTGCTGTACTGTATGTGGGTCTCAGGGATAGGAACAGGGGGTGCTGTACTGTATGTGGGTCCCAGGGATAAGAACAGGGGTTGCTGTACTGTATGTGGGTGTCAGGGATAGAAACAGGAGGTGCTGTACTGTATGTGGGTCTCAGGGATAGGAACAGGGGGTGCTGTACTGTATGTGGGCCTCAGGGATAGGACCAGGGGGTGCTGTACTGTATGTGGGTCTCAGGGATAGGAACAGGGGGTGCTGTACTGTATGTGGGTGTCAGGGATAGAAACAGGGGGTGTTGTACTGTATGTGGGCCTCAGGGATAGGATCAGGGGGTGTTGTACTGTATGTGGGTGCCAGGGATACAAACAGGGGGTGCTGTACTGTATGTGGGTCTCAGGGATAGGAACAGGGGGTGCTGTACTGTATGTGGGTCTCAGGGATAGGAACAGTGGGTGCTGTACTGTATGTGGGTCTCAGGGATAGGAACAGGGGGTGCTGTACTGTATGTGGGTCTCAGGGATAGGAACAGGGGGTGCTGTACAGTATGTTGGCCTCAGGGATAGGATCAGGGGGTGCTGTACTATATGAGGGTCTCAGGGATAGAAACAGGGGGTGCTGAACTGTATGAGGGTCTCAGGGATAGGAACAGGGGGTGCTGTACTGTATGTGGGTCTCAGGGATATGAACAGGGGGTGCTGTACTGTATGTGGGTCTCAGGGATATGAACAGGGGGTGCTGTACCGTATGTGGGTCTCAGGGATATGAACAGGGGGTGCTGTACTGTATGAGGGTCTCAGGGATAGGAACAGGGGGTGCTGTACTGTATGTGGGCCTCAGGGATAGGAACAGGGGGTGCTGTACTGTATGTGTGCCTCGGGGATAGGAAAATGGGGTGCTGTACTGCATGAAGGTCTCAGGGATAGAAACAGGGGGTGCTGTACTGTATGTGGGCCTCAGGGATAAGAACAGGGGGTGCTGTACTGTATGCGGGTCTCAGGGATAGGATCAGGGGATGCTGTACTGTATGCGGGTCCGAGGGATAAGAACAGGGGGTACTGTACTGTATGCCGGTCTCAGGGATAGGAACAGGGGGTGCTGTAGCGTATGTGGGTCTCAGGGATATGAACAGGGGGTGCTGTACTGTATGTGGGTGTCAGGGATAGGAACAGGGGGTGCTGTACTGTATATGGGTCTCATGGATAGGAACAGGGGGGGCTGTACCGTATGTGGGTCTCAGGGATAGGAACAGGGGGTGCTGTACTGTATGCGGGTCCCAGGGATATGAACAGGGGGTGCTGTACTGTATGTGGGCCTCAGGGATCGGATCAGGGGGTGCTGTATGTATGTGGGTACCAGGGATAAGAACAGGGGGTGCTGTACTGTATGCGGGTCTCAGGGATAGGATCAGGGGGTGCTGTACTGTATGTGGGTCCCAGGGATAAGAACAGGGGGTGCTGTACTGTATGCGGTTCTCAGGGATAGGATCAGGGGGTGCTGTACTGCATGTGGGCCTCAGGGATAGGATCAGGGGATGCTGTACTGTATGTGGGTCTCAGGGATAGGAACAGGGGGTGCTGTACTGTATGTGGGTGTCAGGGATAGAAACCGGGGGTGCTGTACTGTATGTGAGCCTCAGGGATAGGATCAGGGGGTGTTGTACTGTATGTGGGTGTCAGGGATAGAAACCGGGGGTGCTGTACTGTATGTGAGCCTCAGGGATAGGAACAGGGGGTGCTGTACTGTATGTGGGTCTCAGGGATCGGATATGGGGTGTTGTACTGTATGTGGGTCTCAGGGATAGGAACAGGGGGTGCTGTACTGTATGTGTGTCTCAGGGATAGGAACAGGGGGTGCTGTACTGTATGTGGGTCTCAGGGATAGGAACAGGGGGTGCTGTACTGCATGAGGGTCTCAGGGATAGGAACAGGGGGTGCTGTACTGAATGTGGGTGTCACGGATAGGAACAGGGGCTGCTGTACTGTATGCGGGTCTCAGGGATAGGAACAGGGGGTGCAGTACTGTATGCGGGTCTCACGGATATGAACAGGGGGTGCTGTACTGAATGTGGGTGTCACGGATAGGAACAGGGGGTGCTGTACTGTATGTGGGTCCGAGGGATATGAACAGGGGGTGCTGTACTGTATGTGGGTCCCAGTGATAATAAGAGAGGGTCAGCTGCACAGCAGGATAGGCAGGTACAGACAGAGCTGTTTAGAGAGCCCCATTAGTAGAATAACAAGGTGTTGCAAGAGAGGAACAGGATTAAGGCGCATTTGTATTGGTTAAGCTGTGTGTGGGTCTCAGTGATGGAACCGCGGGGAGTTCTACAGGTGGAGAGAAAGGTGCATTGAAAGAGCTTTGCAGAATCCACTGCTGGAGCAGCAGATGGCCATGCATGTCAGCTTGGAGGTGCATTGAAAGAGCTTTGCAGAATCCACTGCTGGAGCAGCAGATGGCCATGCATGTCAGCTTGGAGGTGCATTGAAAGAGCTTTGCAGAATCCACTGCTGGAGCAGCAGATGGCCATGCATGTCAGCTTGGAGGTGCATTGAAAGAGCTTTGCAGAATCCACTGCTGGAACAGCAGATGGCCATGCGTGTCAGCTTGGAGGGGCATTGGTATAATTGTGTTAGGGGCTCAATGCAGGAAGAAGGGTTAATGCTGATCAGGATTGAAGTGCAGTGGCAGGGCTGTGTGTGGACTCCGGTGCCTGAAGACAGAGAGTGCTGCATTCCAGGGAAGAGCTGCATGCAGTGGATGTGTGTGTATTCACTGCCCATTGAAGCCCCAGGCAGGGGCTGTATTGATGTATTGCTTTGCTCTCTAATTGAATGAGTTTCAGACCATTCGTAAGGGCCTACCTAGTGGGTGGCAATCCTTCCATACAACATTGATAGATGTGTGTGTGCGCTTGTGTGCGTGCGAGCACGTGTGTGTGTGTGCCCCCCATCAGTGTAAGGGAGTCCTTCGGCTGGAATGCATGGGGTTGGAGATGATTTGGGGTCCAGCATTCTTCCTTCGAGTGTGTGCATGTTTATGTGCACACAAGCAGATACAAACACCTGTCCGTGTTGTGTTTATACCAGTGTGCACATGCGTCAGTATCTTGGTGGAGTCATATACTGACTGTAGTCATATGAGAATAATTTGACACTTTTTTTATCAGTATGTGCATGCTTCTGAATTATCCTTAAATTATCTTAAACAGTAATTCGTTTGTAAAATAAAATAAGCATAGGGATCGAAAGTGTGTTTTTGGATCCTGTCACTGGCTCTGCTTAATGCCAGGGTCGCTTAGTCTTCTTTCATCCTCACACCTCTTTCCCCCATCCCTCTATACGTCACTTCCTCTGCCCTTCATCTCAATCTTGCAGATTCGTTTTAGGTCTCATTTACAGATAGTATTAGCTGTCTGGTGTCAAAGCCTTATTGTGGAAAATACTTTTACCGGACTTTTGGTCAGTCAATTGCTTACCATTGGTTGGCTTTCTTGTCTGTCTTATTATCTTCCATTTTATTGAATGGGTTTCCATCCTCTTCTTGCATTTGTCCCTCCCGGGGAGCAGAGCTTCATTATCATGCTTTGGAGTGGATGATTTGTATCCTTAAATGGTTCTACATCAGAGTACTAGTTTTTTTCATTTCTTTTCAGCACTGCCTGGGAGCGCACGTGTTTTTTTTGTTTTGTCCTCCATGTGAAGCTATTCCCTCACATCACCATGTCCTATGCTGTTCATTTTGCCCCCCACAGTTCATTCTTTGCTTCTCGGCCCAGTATATTTCTATTTTCTTCCCCCACCTTGCTCTATTGTTGCCCTTACCCTTGCTGTACAGTAGTTCTACAGCATAGTTGACTTGCACCCTCGACCTTCACCTCGCCCCCCCCCCTTGTCGTCCCAGGCCCTTTTCATTGCATTCTATTTTCAAAAACATATATATGTTTTTATTTTGTTTATTTTTACGGGCCCAGCCCCTGTAATTTACTAGCAGGCCACTTCTTTACCCTTTTAAGTGTTTGCAGACATTTCTTTGAAATTTTCTGATACAATTTTGAGCATCTGCCATTTTGGAACCACAATTTCAATGTTTTTATAAAATGGCTACAGTGACATGATGTATACATGCTTTTTTCTGTTTTTGCGGATTCTTTTTTCGTCTTTTTGCTGATGCGAAAGTGCATCAGCAAAAACATTTGAAAGACAAATGGTTGGGTGATATCATTGAAAGGTGAGCACTTCACACTTTGTCACTGCTTGTTCTCATTCTTTTGTCCCTTCCTCTTCGCCCCATGGTCCTCCCTTGCTTCCTTTCTGGCTCTTGTTCTCTGTCAAAATGTAATGAAAAAATATATCCCAAAAATATATTCTGGTCCCAATAGTGAGTGCAGTGCCCAGCACCTGCAACCAGCAGCAATCAACACATTCAGACTGTCATTGTTGAGTCCATGAAGCTGTACAATCATGTAATGTCCTGATTTGTATTCTGAATGAATCAGGTAAATTCTAGGCCTGGGCAAAATTTAGATTACACCAGCGTAATTTGCGTAATTTTGGGAATTTCACGCTACGCTTTTTACGCATGATTCCCAAAATTATGGTATTACACCAATTCCCTTAAATAGGCACCATTCAATTTGCAGAGAATGATGCTAATTGCTGTAAGAATGTACGGCACACGCACATAAACAACAGAATTCAGACTGCCGGCCAAAAATTGACACTAGGATGCATTTCATGGTATAATTTAGCGTGAAACGCCAGGTTCGCATTTTGCGTAATTATGTGTCATTTTGCTGGTATTTTACGTAATTACATGAGATCAAATATTGTGGATTTCGAAGTCCCCTAGAAAACGCGTTGCTGGATTGTGGATGACTGCTTGCTTAGTAGCAGTATGCTAGTAGTTGGGGAAATTATTTTGGTGGTGTGTCCAACAATCTTCCTTCCTGTAATCTGGTGTAGGCAACCTTAGTGTAAACCCTTGCCTGAAACTTTAGAAGGCTACTTCAGTTTCCTCTTGAATGCATGCACGATCAACATGCCTGAGTTACTGTGCTCAAGACACACAGATGATTGACGAAATGCAGAGAAAATGAAACATGCTGGGTTAAATCCATCATTCTTTTGCTCACCATGCCATCCCAGTTTAGACCCAGCCATATGCAAATCAGTTGTGACCCTGTGCCTCATGGGAACAGTCCAGCCCGAACTGCCAAGCCAGGTCCTCCCTGGACCGGAAACAAGCATCCTGGCACCAGTTTGAGGGCATCACCCCTCATCAGCAAGGCTAGCTTGAATCCAGTGGCACAGTGAGCCCGGGACTCATGTCTGGGCATACCCAACGCACTTAGTGCTAGAAAGCAAAAGACCCCTGGATGATGGACGGAATGCAGAGCAAATCAATCAGAGCAAGGCTGCTTGTCCCTATGCACTGCCATCCCCTAGGGGCTATTTGGTGCACATGCACCTGATATTCTTAGGGAGGTCTTCTCCCTCTCATCCTCCCCAAGCTAAAGGTTTGCCTGGGCCTCTTATGATGTCTTTAAATTCCCCGGATGCTGAACACCACTAATACACATCAGAAGATCACTCAGGCCTAAAGGAGCCCACAGCTGAATGGGAATTGTGACTGTCGCTGATAGCTGGCCACCAAGGTAGCACCACTTAACGCTTTCCCTTAGGCCTTACCATGATGCCTGCTGGGCTCCTGGGGGCTCAAAGCGTTTATGCTTTGACTGGCGTATTGTAATATATTGGTGCCTAAAGGTTTCAGTGTCCTGATGAAGAGCAGGAAAAGTACAGTATGTCACTGTGATCCCACTGTTCTCACTGAACCCTGTGCTTCTCCAGTAGTTCCGGCCAGTCAGTGAGGGCGAACTGAAGCTAGGTGGTACCGGAAGACACTGTGGAACTGTGTATTGTGTTGAACTGTGTACGGTACAAAGGTGTCAGACCTTCTGGGCCCTGTATTTCCACCAGACTGCTGCGCTACACAGGCCTGCCAACCGGAGCTACACATAAGAGACATAAAGCTCTTCTAAGGGGCTTATGAGGCTAGCCCGATAGGTTTATGTCAACTTGTATTTTGGTCCCATGCAGTCTTTTTTGGTAATGTTAGGTGTCATATGTCCGGACTGTAAGACTCCACTAATGATACTGTATATCTATTGGTATCCCGAAACCTGATCCGTGTCTTCCCGTTCACCTTAATCCTGCATCCAACCAAAGTCCTTACCCAGTCCCCTGCCCCAATCCATCTCTAACCTTTATATCTCTGGTTCTAACTCACTAGCTTGGCAGGAGAGAGCAGCACCACTAAGCTATGTCATTTTGTCTTTGAAGAGGTGCTAGGAGATTAATGCCCACCTACTAGACCAAGCCCCAACTTGTCGGAGCAGATGTGCCCTCTATTGGAACTGACAGAGAAGACCAAGGAAGGTTGAGGGTGAGCCTGGCAGATGGTACCAGAAGAATACAGCTCAGACAGTGAGTGCCTCTTATATCTTTGTGCAGTGTGAACTTGAGCTAAGTAAGTGGTTGCCAGTGGCCGGAACTGGAATTAGTTTATATGGGGCACTGGGAGGGTGGAGTTGAGGCACAGAAGAGGTCCTGCACAATTAGCTACACATAAAGTATCACCTTTAGTAATGCTACTAAGGAGAAAAGTGATCACCTGTAAGAAGTGGTCCTAAACCAACAAGGTTCCTCAATTCAACCGGTCTGCCAAAGTACAGTGCTTTTATTGAAGCATCGCAACCCAGGTTGATGTCAAGGATGCAATGTTTCATGTCTAAGCGTACATTTTATCTATGCAAATTTTGCCTGCATATTTCTTGGTGTATGTCAGTGTGGTGCATGACAGTGCTGTTGCTTTTGACAGCACGTTACCATCTATATGACTTGGCACCTTGTTGTGCACATGTCTGTTTGAGAATGAACATTTAGGTCAGATTGAAAAAGTGGTGTGTGATGTTATTATGGGCTATAGAGTGGTGTTGGAGGTGTGATTAAAGCCCATAAATAAATGATCACAGGTCAGATGATTGTGTGTGGTCAGTGATGTCTACCATGTATTAAATGTGGGATTGTTTGCCGGTCGTGGGTTTAGACAATGAGAGTAGTTAGAGAAAAATGGTTGTTCTCCAAAAGCAGAGTCACTTTCATACATTAGTGTGATGTTGGGTACTGCATTTGAGGCTCAGTAGACAACCTTGGTAGTTAATTTGGGAAAACACACAAAGAACGGCAATTCAGTCTGCACTCACAGGTACGCAGATCCTACCGCAGTCAAGAGGTTGGGCTCTATGCATTGAATAATATTGAAAAAGTAAACATCAAGGCATTGGTTGATCTACATTTGACCATGGTGTGCTCATGATAAGAAAGCCCAGCATTTGGGACCAACCTACAGGTAAATGTTATGTAAACCGCATTTGTGTGGCAGCTACAACTTTTATTACGGCACTAGTACACTTTCGAAATTTGGGCACGTTTCTTGACCGCTGCGTAAATTCCGCCGTGGTGCTCGGGAATTTATGAGTGGACGTGTTTCGGACAGCCCCTGAAATCCACACACTGGCTGCCCGGAACACAAGTTTCTTTAACCCCTCCTCTCCGTCCCTCGTTCAACAATTTGGGGCTGGAAGGAGTATGATGGTTTATGTTTGATTTTCAATATACTTATTTACTTTTATGTGTATGTTCATGTTTCATCATGTTCATAGCAAAAATGAAGGCAGGATGGCCACAAAGCTAGTAGGCACCTTGTGATCTAGAACAAGAAGGTAGGCGAATTCTGGATACATTTGGCTTCGAACCTTTGAACCGGTCGTGCCGGACTAATATGGTCTGGAAGGCAGGGCCAGTGACGTGCACTATAGCCATTGTCCTTGGCTCTCCGGGTACTCTATGGCACTGCGCTGGAGATTCAGGGTAGTTGGAGCTTGTGCCTGGGTACCAAGGCCTGGGTGCCCAGGTCCATCTCCTCTCTGGGTTGCTCTTGCATGTATGTGTAAGGGGCTCAGCTGACTTGCTGGCATTTGGTTCCTCTCCTTATGAGGGAGCATGGGTGTTCTCCATGTAAAAATTATATCAATCACTCAGGGATTTGTGAGTGCGCTACTCACCCGTGGTGGTCTCAAGGCACTGGGGTCAAGGGAGTGGGGGATTCGGGCAGTACCAGCTTACCCAAAGAGCCAGGTTTTGAGGCTCTTCTTGAACGTATGCAGAGTGGGGGAACGTCTGATGCTGAGCTGGAGTTCATTCCAGGTCTTTGCCGTGATGTAAGAGTAGGCTCTTCCACCTGTTCTGGCTCTGCGATTGCGAGGGATTTCGGACATGGTGAGGTCGGCGGAGCAGAGGCTTCTCTTGTGTGCGTAGAAGGAGACTCTTTCGTTGAGATAATGGGGTAAGGTGTTGTGGAGGGATTTGTAGGCGGGAAAGAGTAGCTTGAAGGTCACTGTCTTCTGGGTGACTTGTGGCAAGCACTCGGGCTCCCAAGTCACTTCACCGGTGCTCTAAGAGCCAGACGGGTGGGCAAACAGGACTTCAACAATTTGGTCAGGTGATTCCAATATATAAAAGTTTTCACTATCTTTTTATTTTAATTTTAAAGTATGTCTATTGTGTGATGGAATCAAATGTCTTTTATACTATCTAGTGGTGTAATAAATATGGCCTGAGAACTGTTTTCTCAGAAGCAAAACCAGATTGTCTCGGGTCAGTTCTTTGCCTTTCTCCATAGACAGTGGCCCATAATTTGGGCCTGAGGGATTCATGGTTTCCTCTCAACTACCATGAGCCGCAGTGCGGTCCTCTACCGGTATCAAAATCAACCTACATTCTAATCTTTACAGGATGGGGTACAGAATTCACAGACTCTTAAATATGACATTCTAGAGCTGTCCTTCCGTGCAAGCCAAACCTCCTCAAATGTTGAAAATTCTTATGACACCCTCACTCAGACAGGCTTTGAATCCTAAGGGTTTATGCACCATGGGCCAGAAGTGTAGCAAAAATACCACTGGCCTTGCTGCAAGCAAGGAAAATATCCCCTTTGATTGCTGTCGAGATAGTAAAATACAGCGATTATCACGGTTCAATGGTCCCCTCAGAGATCTGGACCCCGGTGCCACTGCTCCTGCTTCACAAATGGTAGCCCTGCCCCTGGTATGCACTAAACCCTTCTTCCTGAACAAAGCACATCAATAAAGCAGACTATATATACCCAGGTGATTTATAGGTATATTTCCTCTCCAGTTCGGCTTTGTAAAATTGTTAAAAAATTATTCCAGTGTTTTGATTTTGTCAAAGATAAATTTTATTATGTATAATCATGTAATTCAAATGTTTGTATTGCTCTTTTGTGGCTAAATTAGCCGAATAAAGATCTTTCACTGACTGACTACACCCAGGCATTTTTTTCCAGAACTCATTGACCAACACGGAGTTCAAAAGCCAACCGCCAGCTGGTCGCACCAAAGAACACACCTGCATCAGGGGCCCTCGGTCAGGTGACGGTTCTTCGTGTCTAAAGCAGGCCACAGAAAGACCCTCCCGACTGGGCTGTGCCTGATTGGATACCAAGGGAGAGTCTACTCTGCCATCCTTATTTCACCTTTACTAACTCCTCTTTTATGTCCCCCCCCCCCCCCCCCCCACATCGTTCTCCACAGCAGCGCTAACGACGGAATATCGACAGCAGTAATAAACCAGCCCCTATCCATGCCCTTATATGCAACTAACTACCGTCCAGAAAGTCCCTTTTTCTGAAACGACCGAAACATGACTCACGTTATAGTTTTTTGGTTTTACCCAGAGTACCTACAATGATAGCCAATGGGAGCATTGTATGATGCTTGCCTTTATCTAGCGCTTACAACCTCTGACCAGGCGCTAGATATTCTGCATGTTGTCACAACATGCACAATATCTAGCGCCTCGTCTGAGGTTGTGAGCGCTAGATAAATCCGACCCTGATGTTGTGAATGCTTTTGACTCTGTTCATTGTCAGGAGGAGCGAGGGGAAACATGAACACTATTTTCTGAAATAGTGGGGGAGATGACGGAGAACCAACCGCCTGGTGAATGCCGGAGAGATATTACAGAAACAGCCAAGCGCGCCGGAGCGGAGCCACATTCATTTGTGGGGGCAGGAGGCGGTGTTTATTATCCCAGAGAGCCCGGTGTGTGCAGGCAGTGTAGTGGAGACTCCCCCGCCCCTCCCCCTTCCACCCTCTCCCAGTTCCCCGGCAGTCAGCAGTTCTGGCAGTCTAAATGATGCGTGTTCTTATGAAGGGATTTCTGATGGCGGGAAGCCGAGCCGAGCGCCCATCAGTCTTCCTTGCGGCCCTGACGCTCTGCTTTTGATCACGTGGCTGCTCGCAAACCGGCTGGATATCCTCAGCATTGACTCAAAATTGTACCTCTTGGGTAGGACTGTTCCATCCTCCGAAGCGAAGTACGGCCCCGCTCGTAATGTTTTATAGGTTTCACACTCCATCACAACGGGACCTGGTGAGAGGCACAATCGCATGGTAACCGGGAAATTCTTTTAAGAGAGTAGGGGCCAGAAGAATAGGGGTTGCAGCGAGAAAACGCCTCTTCTCATTGCAAGCCCTGCTATTTGGTGCTTTGTATGGTTTGTGACAAGAACATGTGTTTTTTTAATGCATTGAACACATGGACACTAGCAAACATTTTCCCAAGGGCCAAAAAGTTTGGTCAGTTGTGTGACCGAGTAGCACACTGATGTCAGCAGGGTGGTGGTCGGGAGGGTTGAAGCAAAAGGTGGGTGTAGGCGAAGGCAATCATGTATATCTAGTGGCTGAACTGAATTGCGCAATGTGAAACCTGGGATCAATTCTGGCTTCTCCAAATGACCAAGTTGTGTGATCCTAGGCAATTGTTTTATTTCATGTTTCCTCCTTTTTAGGTCTCGTGGCATACTGCGCACATGCGCAGTTGAGCTTGTGAGATTTTATGTTTTAAGGTGGGTTACACTAGAGGGCTTTAAGCCCTGCCCCTCTTTCCCATTGGCCGGCGTCACCGTTTAGGCTAAACGGTGGCCGGCCATTGGGAAAGAGTACTTCGTGACGGACTCTTTTCTCTTTTAGAGCCGTCCCATTCGGACTGGATGACTTGACTTCCTGCTGGCGTAAAAGGTTTCTTATCTTCTTTATGGGTCCAAACAGATGGCCCCATAAAGAAGATAATAAACCTTTTACGCCAGCAGGAAGTCCGGCCAAGCCCGTCCAAGTGGGACGGCAAAAAGAGGAAACTCAGCGTCGTGGCCAGCGCACTTTGGGTATTCACGGCACCCGCGCTTTACTTTTAATGTTAAAAGTAAAGCGCAGGTGCGGGCCGCCTGGCGAGCGCTTGTTTTGTCATGTCGCACTCCAACGGTGAAGCCTTAACTTACCGTGATAACAAAGGTTTCTGTTACCTAACACACTGGTATTTTGTCCATTTCAGAAGAAGCTGCTGGCAAATTGGGCGTGCAATGCAAAGATTTGGAGTTCGAGCCTGTGGGATATACGTTGCACACAGGTCTCTGCAGTTTTCTCAGAGGCTCGCCCACAGATTTGTGACTTTGAATAGTCTCCCATAACCACTCTCACTTTGTTGCTTGGTTCAAGCCACGTTAGGAGTCAGAAAACTGGTTATCTCACCGTGATGTAACGAAATTTGAAGACCCCCCCCCCGCACACGGAGAGGACCCCTCCAACCTCACTCGGAAGCTCTCAGACCAGGGTACAGTGCGGAGTGGGTCCCCTGGAGCTGGGGGAGGGGGGCAGGGGGAGTCACTTTGTTACGCCCCTGTATCTCACCCACTTTCATGTAGCTTTATGTTATGCATATATAACAATGTTTTTTTGTGTGCTTCGTGTTATGTTATATTTCAGTTGTATGGTCCATTTTCTGTCAGTTTCACGGTCTCGTGGCACTATTAGCAGTGTGGTGATGTTGGGACTGGTTCCGGGGCATGCCGTCGCAGGCCGTCGCAGGCCGTCAAGCCTTGTGATGGGTATTGTGTTGAGTCTTGCTTTCAGTTATGTGATGGAATGGAACATTCTTACAGCATGGGTGTGTGTGTGATTTTGTGACCATGCTGAGGGAGCCTCTCTGGGGTGCAGCCGTCAGTCGCCGAGCCTTGATTCTTGAGGGAGGTGGTGGATGCAGGGGTGTAGCTTGTGCGCCATCTGTGCCTCTCAGATGGACCCTGCATTGGGCGCCTTAAAGTGCTGCGTTTCCTGGACGCAGCTGCAGCACAGGTGGAAGCTGGAGGCAGTTCAGCACTCCAGGGAGGAAGAGGGACAGGATCTGTGGGGGAACCTTTTTGGTGGGTGATGTCTTTCTACGTTAGATTTTAGAGCTCATTTGTGGCATAGTACATGACCTAGATCAAAACGTATCGATTTCTATTTGGGTACTTAAAGAATGATGCTGGTTCGAGTGAAGAATATATTTATTAAAGTACCACGTGTTTTCGGTTTTGTTTTTCAGGAACGCAATTGTCTCTTCTCCAGGCAGTGTGTGTGGTGTATCAGACATTCTGCCCTTGCTATAACATCATAGCATCTTTCGAGCTCGCGACCTTCCTTGTGGAACCAAGCTTACATCGCCGACTAGTGTCTGATTCACCTTGTGATGAAGCATAGTCAAGCTTCAGAAGGCGCATGATGTCTAGTTGCACGGGCTGTAGTCGATCCAACGTTCTTATCCCAATTAGAATGGCAGCCTCACATACCACTGAGTCATGATATGTTCGGTAGTTTTCTGCCCTAACGAAGAGGACTACCCAGTCTTGTCCTATGTCCCCTTCCGCTCTTGGTTCTCTTTGCAAAAGTTAAGTACTTTATTTTGGACTCCGTGTGTAAAAGATGGTAGCCCTCGGCCCTTCCACAATTTCATCGCAGCGATTTCACTGTAATTTTTAGCTGAAAATTATATTTCAGGGAGAGAAAAACAAATCAGCAAACAAAAGGTGAGCAATATTGTTCCTTGCCATACATTTTCACCACGAACCAGTCTCCTACTGCCATCCATAAAGAACTTTCTTTTCTAAGGCAGGTGCACACTCACTTAAAAAAGTAATGCAAGATTGCGTAATGTAAAATTGAGGTACATTTTGCAAAATTCAGAAATTTTGAAAATGTTGCTGACGTAATTAAACTTTCCCCTAGGTAATTTATGTTTTTTTTTCTTCAAAGTGGTAAATTCTATATACAACCAAACCTCTTGAGTACTTTTTGTAGATGGTACAGAAGATATTTTTCTGGGTCATGCAGAATCTGTCCCCGTTTATTACTGGTTAATGAGCAGATCTAACCAGCACAAAAACCTCTCTTTCGGGCAAAGGTTATTTTTCAATAGATTTTCTCACTGCATATATCTTTTTGTACTGTATTGCCTATTTATGACAAACTATTGGTGTCATATTCACCCTACTATTCACTCTTTACTACTCTCTACTACTCACTCTCTACTACTCACTCTCTACTACTCATTCTCTACTACTCACTCTCTACCTCTCTACTCTGCCACGCTACCTCTTGCTTTACCTCTCTCTGCCTCTCTCTACTACTCTCTACCTCTACCTCTACCTCTCTATGCGCACACATATGCACATATATATATATATATATATACGCATATGCATTTATATATGTATGTGTATGTATATACATACATATATAAACATATATATCATCTGCATATCTATATAAATACAAATATAAATGCATGCATACATATACATATATGCATACATATGCATGTTATGTACATGAACGTTTGAAAGACACTAATAAAAGCAAAGCTAAAAAGCCACCTAATTACAAACAGAATTGCTTTAACTTAAACGAGGGCGAGACCTATTGCATTTTCAATGCTTGTTCTTTCTTATCACATATCAGAGGACCTTGAAAAATATGACTTAAGGATGTGTGCTGTACAAAAGCTTTTCCTGTGTTTGATTTAATAAACTATAATGTTGTTTATGTATAATAAAAAACTGTGGCCACACAAAGGGTGCACATAACAACTGACTTGCCTTGTAGCTCACTATTGCCATTGTTGTCACGGTGGGGAGGGGCCGTGGGGTAAGCATGAATGTTTCAAAATTTATGTTTGAAAACTATCACTTTCAAAAAAATACTTTTCAATACACTGATGTAATCTGGTTTACTAAGGTGAAACGGTCCTTGAATGTTAATGAAATACCTTCTGTCACATTTTTACTAAAATGTCTGTAAAAATGAAGGTGTTCCTAAAGTTAAGCGGGTCAGGACACCCTAGTTACTTCTTTTCTTTAACTTCAATAAACTTCAAATAAAGGCTGGCTATTTAGTTAACAGCTGTTGACCAGGGGACTGCATGTAAGGGTCAGGAGGGCCGCATGCGACTCCCAGGCCGTACTTTGAGTATCACTGTATTAAACCCACTCAGCGATTCTGTAATATATGTTACTGAATCGCTAAATGTATTTAGGAAATCGTAAGGAATTGCAATTTGAAGGGACATGTTTAGGGCATCCCTTCCAAATACCAATTCCTTATGGTATGTGTTAGTTTTGCGACTGGAATGCAGTTGGAGTAGTTTATCCTAAATTCTCCTCCCAGGAGCACTCTTACATCCCTCCACTGTCCACTCCCAAGCTCCAATATTATTTTTAATTTCAGTGTTCATGCATAGCCTACAGCTGTGATAATGTAGTACAATCGAATCACTCCTTCATTTCTACACCCATCCTTCACCTACAGACAGTCACACACAGTTGCCCAGAAACTTTCAGTTCAGTCCAAAAACTTCAGTTGTAGATACACTGTCTACATCAGCTCCCTACACCATGGATCCAGCAATTTCTAACAGCACTGTTGAGACAGTTAAGCAGGAGCAGCCTGTGCAGGTAAGAGCGGTAGGGCGGGGTGGGGGGTTGACAGAAGACAACGAGGAGGGAAAAAAAGAAAACCACTTACCTTGTGCTTGTCGCATTGCCGACTCGCTGATGTGGAGAGCACAAGGTACGTGCTTTCAAAAAATATTTATTTTCCTCGATGTCGTTAATTGACTCCCCCGCCCTGCCCCACCGCTCTTACCTGCACGGGCTGCTCCTACAGTTAAAAAAGTTAATATCCTGAAAATGGCCACCTGCTTACTGCATTGGTGGCGATAAGTGGATGGAAAAGCAGGTGGTACAACCAAAGACCACTCTTATGTAGACAGTGTTGGAGTGTGAATCTCTTACCTGCTGTTTGTCGTAGGCCAGTAGTATGTGCTGGAGATCAGGTGAAACCTGGATGCTTGCAGCTTGAATGGACTGCTGTAAGAGTAAGAAAAGGGAAGATCGGAATAGTAGGAATGCAATTAGGACAGAGCTGAAGGAACAGAATGCCAAAGAAAATGGAGTTATTTGTGACATAAAAGGATTCTGAAGGGCATGCACGACTGGTAGCTAATGAAATGAGTTAATATAGGGAAGAGTGCAAATTCTTTTATATGAACCCTAAGGCACTATAGAGGACATGTTTTTTATGGGGAACAGAGTACATTTCTGAGTGTACAGATGTGGGCTGTGGACTCATACAGGGCAGTACTGATTACTTCGGTGAAGGTCGTACATCCTTGTAGGAAAGAGTGTGAATTTCCAGTATACTAGAACAGTTTGTTCAGGGAAAGGCATACATTTTTATAAGGAAGGGCACATCTTATAATGAAGGGCATGGATTTTTGCTCCATTATGGACGAAATTCCCATTGACTTAAATTCCTAGAGGAACGGGTAAGTAGACTCACAGGAAGACTGCAGAAATCTAGGGGAGCGTGACCCTATGACATAGTACCAGAATATCCTAGTCAGAAAGTCAAGTGACATAAAAATCATGTCCTAAATATCACCTCCCTGGAGAAAATAAAAAACTTATTCCAAATGGGACAATATTTTTTTTAATGATATTCACAACACGTTATTTATGAGCCAATATTCCTGACAATAATAGTCTGACATACAACTGGCCCTATTGAGATGGTGGTCAATTTCTTCAATAAATGGCCTAGATTCCAATAGGAAATGTTGTGGATCACTGTAGGAAGGTAGGTTCTGCTTCTATGGTTACCCCAACTTTTTGCCTGTGTTATGCTGTTTCTCACTAGTTTAACTGGGATCCTGCTAATCAGGACCCCAGTCTCTGTACTTTCTTCCCTAAATTAATATGGT
This sequence comes from Lissotriton helveticus, assembly GCF_964261635.1. NCBI lineage: Eukaryota > Metazoa > Chordata > Amphibia > Caudata > Salamandridae > Lissotriton > Lissotriton helveticus. The sequence goes on along the minus strand of NC_136057.1, from coordinate 1,730,842,442 downwards.
AAGTACTTAGGTGCATCCCAGATTGGACACTTGTGTACACTTATCAGTCAGTAGTATATGGCACTAAGGAACCCAGGGAATAGATACACCAGGGATCCCCCATGGGCTGAAGCATGTATTATGCCAACCATGAGGGACTACTCAAACTGTAACTACAGGCCTGCTATTGCAGCCTTTGTAAGCTGGTGCTAGCACCACTTACGAAATATACAGGTTTACCTATATCAAGGGTCACTGCACTTAAAACCTATAAGTCACTCCTAATGCAGGCCTTTCAAACCTAAAGGCAGGGTGCTCGTTTCTAAGTGTGAGGGTGTACCTGCATGAGCAGGACACCCCTACAGCCTTCGGAGTCCACTCTTCTGGGCCATAAGTGCATCAGACATTAAGATACATAGAGTGGCCATGTGTCATTACGAGATGACCATCTCTAAACTGGCTGTCACAAACCCTATCATGTTTGGTATCAGATGACTACTGTAACCCTCACGGCGTATAAGACACCAGTATTGCCTTCACTGTATATGTACTGAAAAATGTTCTCTGATAAAAATTTCAGAAATAAAAAAAAAATATGTTGGAATCATACCTCTCCACCGTAAGCGGTGTGGGAGGTATGATTCCATGCACTATAAAGATCCTCCAGGAGGCCCTCACTGCTTCCGGTACCAGTCTTCTAGACCTGGAGAGCACAACATGAATGCTGCCGGCCATAGATACGATTCTGCCCTCCTGCTGCTGAGCCAAGCTCGAGCAGGGGACGGCAGAACAATAGGTATCATGTCACAGGGAGGTGTGACCACCTCCCAGGCAGGGTTTAGTGTAATGGGGCAGGGTGGGAGCGCTTGCCAGCGCCACTCAGTCTGCTTGAAGGGCATATTTGGGGCCCTCCTTGCATAGTTCAGTTCAAACCAGCTCAAAACTGGACAAAGGACATGGGAATACCCTCCCCACTGTCTGACCCCTCCCCTGGGATGGAACCCTGAATCATCCCAACCCTTCCCTTAGGGTACTTAAGGGTTTACCTGAGGGTGGGTCCTAGATTTGTTGTTTGACAAGATTAATTTCAAGACACCACTTCTTCTTCAACCATCTGGGCACTCTGGACTTCGCTGGACTTCGCTCTGGGCATCAAGGCTGCAACTGGGAAGACTCCTGCTGCTTCTGATCTCGTTGTCCTGCTCGTCTGCTGTAATATCCATGCCTCTGCACCACACAGGAACCTTCAGATACCTGTGGGCATCCAAGACACTTGAAGGAATCTCCCTTGAGGTGAAGGAGTCGCTTCCCTGCATCTGCATCTGTAGGCACCACAACTAAGCTGATCGGTCTGCTGATCCTGACACCCCACAGTTTTACGAAAGGCTCAGCAACACAGGTGGTGGTTTTTCATATCCCTCGATGCCCTGCCCTGTCCTCTTACCAGGTTTGAGGCCAGTATCCTTCGGAGCCACAGGAACTGAACCCCTGTGCACCTTGTTGACTTGCAGTTGCAAAGGCTTGTTGGCTTCCTTCCACCAAGATCTTCGGGCTCCAAGTAGTCCCAACCTAAGGCATCTTCTGTGACCAAGATCTTTGTCCTCATCACATCACTTGCACAGTGGGCTTGCATCTTTGGTGAGCTGCGCGAGGTCCTCTTACGACGTCAGTGCCTCAGGCCTGTGGGTCTTCTTGAGGGTCATCTTGGAATTCTGTGGGCTCTCCTGATTGCTCAGGGCCTGCTCTGAATACCCTACTTGTGGTGAGTCCACTGGACCTTGCTGGTCCAGACACTGCACCTTCTTTGCTTTCCACATTGTTTGCAGTTGCCAAGGCTTTTTGGTGCTCCAGACGGACACCGACCCCTCAACCCTCGACATCTGATGTGGGACAGGTCGTGAATGGCTCCTGGTCTTCCACAGCATTGCCTGGTCCTCACAGCTGCAGCTCCAAGGTCACTGTCATCTCTCCTGCAACACCCGACTTCGGTGGGCATTCGCCTTCCGTGCCTCCTGGTCACTCCTGAGTGGCATAGACTCTGTCCCCTCTCCTTGCAGGTACTTCTCAACTTGAATTCACCTTTGGTTTCCACCGGACACTTTCATCTTCCCTAGCAGCAGCATCTTCCTGAAGTCCTCCATCTGATTTGACAGCGGTTTCTGACGCTAATTCACACCTATGCACCCGGCTTCCCTGGTGAAGGTATCTTGGTTATTAGGGTATCCACGGGTGGGGTGGCTCTCCAACCTTCTGTCTTCCACTGGGTTTCTTCAGGGTCCACTGGGAAGGATCCTTCTTCTTCAAAATTGCAACTGCGACTTACCTGTTGACTTGCATTGATTCCGTTGTGGTGTTCCCACTCTGCACACAGCCTTCATGGGGCTCCTGGTTACTTACCTTGGGTAGTACCTTGGGTCCCCGGCACTTCTACGTCTTCTGGGCATAGTCTTGACTCTAGTTGTGGCTCGCATACCACTATTTTAGTATATGGTTACATCTCCCCTTGGTGACCACTGTGTATTTCGTGCTAATTTCTTGTTTTGATTGAAAGGTATTGTGTGCATTGTGTATATCTCTGGCTAGGAGATCTCTGCATGTGATAGTGAATGTCTTATAATAAATATATATTTCCATAAATACACTGTGTGGTTCTTTTTCACTTAATCTATACCTATAAGATTATGTTCTGGTAAAGCAAGCTGCTTTATACTCCTTCTGGACTAAGCCTGAAGGCTGCTCTCCACAGCCAGGGAGCTTTCTAAAGTTGTCTAAGACCACTAAAATCACCATAAGGGTTGTCTGCATTGGTGCAAGGTGCCCACTTACATAAGTGTACACCATATACCAAGCCAGATTTTCACAATCACTATAGAGAAGGACTTGACCACCAGTGCTGATTCCTATATGGAACTGTTTATAGGTACAACACCGACATACACCCCTTTGAAAGTTATTATCCCGCGTGATCCATGGCTTAAAGTCTAGGAGAGGTGTCTGCATCATGAGATCACAAAGGGTGGCTTCTTGCTTTTAGGGATGATGTTGAATAAACCTGTTATTTTATCCCTTTTCTCACACAGTGATTCTACACACGTCCTGCATTCTGAAAAATGCCGTTCACAGCACTTCAAAATCATACTCTCATTTGAAGGAGTCGATAGGATTTTGAAATGTTATGCACTATCCTAGCATGATGATGTTTGTCATTGAATGAAACAAACAAAGATGATGGGAGGAATGCTTGCTATAAGTCTGACCACCGGCAATAGATCGTGTAGCATTCCAACCCATATTTCTTTTGCTCACCATGCCACCTCAGTTTTGATCCAGCCATATGCAAATCACTCTTGGCCCTGCGCCTTGTGGGATCAGTCCAGCCCGAACTGCTAGGCCAGGACCTCCGTCAACCCAAACACAAGCAACCTAGGACCGGTTTAGCCCTGCTTATGAGCTCATCAGTCGGGTACAGTTTGGTTCCAGTGACACAGTGAGCATGTTTCTCCGTGCAGCAAGATGTTATTAAGGCTGAATATGTCTATATGACAAAGGATGAGGAGGATTTTGATCCAGTGTACGACCTCCTCTGATCTTGAACCATCAAACAAGGGGAATACTGTTCCACTGCGACTATTGCAACCTCTCAGTGGAGCCTGCATATAGTCACTGGGAGTATGTGCTCATTTGAGCAAGTGCCCTCAACTGCCCAAAGGTGGCAGGCTTAATCATTGGACTTGCTCCTCATCAAGCTGGTGCTCCAATGCCCTATGGGCCCTTTGAGCGGGCTCTTTGTCTGACATTTTTAAATCGTCAATAGGTGACTGGGGTTGTAATTGTATCTCCAGTCAGTGAGTGAGTAGATTGGTAAAAAAAAGTGGGGTAAAATCGACTTGTACACCTCACGGGGATTTCTATTTAATGGGGTTCCGAGTCTATGTCAAGGTTAAAAACAAAGTGAGAGATTCTTGGACATAATGGCCCTAATCTCTTAAGTGTCAAGGTATCTTATGTGGTATGAAATTGGGCAAGTGTGTCTGGATCTCAGTTCATGGTCGTCATGTTTCGCTCTTTTACGGTGTCAGGAGAATGATCACATGGAATTTTACCAAAAGCAAATTATACCTAATTTTCTGAAGGGGAGTGGGACCTAGGAGAGTATCTAGGTTTCTTCACCCAGATGGATAGTGTGATGAGCCACGTCTAGATAAACTTATGTAGGGGCACTCACATCCTTGCATGTGTGCTTTTTTTTTTAATCAGTGACCTACATTTAAAAGAGAGAGAGAAAATCAATATACTTCAAGTTCATTTTAATTAATATCATGTCACAATTAAATAAAATATGGTCAAAGTATTAACCAGTTCTCGATCTCATGCAACAACAGATACCTTCACAATTGACACTCAAGAGATTAGAGCCATGATGCTCAAGAATCTCTCACTGATTCCACTGCTTAAAAACCTGGGCTGGCAAGGCTGTCCTAGCCAACCATAGGTCGATCTCCCTGTTGCCAGCATTCTCAAAGATCCACCAAAAACGGGCAAATATCTAACTTTCCAGTTATCTCGACGCCAGCCAGTTTCTGCATCCTACGCAATTGGGTATTTTCCCGGGACACAGCACTGAATCCACTCTGGTAGAAGTATCTGATGTTATTAAACTGGCTGTCGACAACAGAAAGAAAGTCGCCTTATTGTTACTGGACCTTTCAGCGGTGTTTGCTTCTGTCGCCCACCCTATCCTGATATAATACTTGCGCAACATCGGGATAGGTGCAACCGTGCTGGCCTGGCCCCTTTCTATTGAAGAGAAGGTTATCTGTGTTGATGCTGACAGTTGTGTCTGACTCCAAACCCCTTAAATGTGGGGTTCCCCAGGGTACTGTCTTGAGACCAACATTGTTTCATGTCTACATGCCCCCCCTTGGAAACCCGGTGGAGTCCTTTGGAACGCAGGCCATCTTTTACGCTGACAACTGACAGATCCTTCTAACTTGAGACGGGAACATCTCTAGCACCCAAAATAGATTTGAAACAGGTCTGTCAGCTGTATTCCAGTGGATGTGCCACAGTAATATCCCGTGCAACACAATTAAGAAAGAGGGGCTGATTTTTGGATCTCCTCTGCCCCTCGTGCGGTGATGAATTTTGGCCTAGTTTTGCTCCATCTCCTCCAACCCCTGCCACAGTGATTTGAAATCTCGGAGTGAAGTTCGATTACAAGCTGTCTTTAAACCCCACATGAAGAATGTAGCTAGGACCTGTTTCGGCCTTCACCAGTTTCTGATGAAGTTCTTGTTTCTGATTCCTGCCAGAAGATGGTTGTTTATGCCTTCGTAACATCTCATCTGGACTATGCCATTGCATTATACTGGGGTCTCCCTCTGTACCAACTTAAGAGACTCCAGTTGGTGTAGAACGTAGCAGCCTTGCTCTCGCTTAACATCCAGAGAAACATATCTGTTCAGGTCCATCATAAGGAGTTGCATTGGATACCTATTTGGGCGAGAGTGAAGTTCAAGCGACTTGTGCTGGCTCACACAGCTTTTTGTGGCATAGGCCCCAAATATATTACTAAGAGACTTCCCTACTATCAGCCATCCACAACTCTATGCTCTGCTGATGCATTGCTGGTAGTGGTGCCTAAGACTAAGAGGAAGAGATGGGGTGGCACTTCCTTTTCTGCATTGGCTGCTGCTGGATAGAATACTCTTCCCCTGCACTTTCCTACCATTAAGGATGTGGGTGCCTTTAAATATGGTTTGAAAATTAGGCTATTTAACTGTGCCTTTTAGCTTTTGCTCCTCTTTTGTGAGATCAGCGGTTGATGAACCTGTAGCACTGAGACACTCTCTAGAGTAGCTGTGCGCTTTATAGCTTCCATTTGATTTGATTTGATCACACCTTTTTTCCCAATCTTCTCACTCACTCACTGGAGATACACTCACACACTCACTCACCCATTGGCGATTAACAGATCTCCGACAAAGAGGCTGGGCCAATAAGGCATTGCAGTACCAGCCCGACGAGGAGCAAGCCAAATGATGAAGCATGCCATTTTCGATTGGGTGAGGCTGCTTGTTAAAATGAGTGCATACTCCCAGTGACTACATGCAGATTCCACTGAGTTGCCTCCATAGTCATGGCGGAACAGTGTCCCAATTGTTTGTTGAAATATTTACACAAGAAAAGTTTTCCAAAGGTGACTTACAAAGTTGCAAACGGTGTTGCCTTCTCCTAGCTTCGACTGTGAGCAAACATTCTTCCAGAAATGATTTTGCTGAATAATCTTCCCACAAAAAAATCTTGTTTGTGATGAAATTCTCCTGCCAATTTTTTTTTCTGGAATCGTTTTACCCACACCTACCTGTTGCACACATTGTTTCCTCACAATATATTTTTTAACTTTCCAGCTTTTGTTATCTTTATGGAGCTTGAGTGGTATTGAAAAAATACTGAAGTTTGCAAAAGAAGGGATTCACAATTTCACACACTGATGATCAAGACCTGGATCCGTTTTCCACAGGAGGGACACATTTCTAGAGCAGCGAGCCATGCTGTGGAAGAGTATAGATTTCCCCCCTATGGCAACCTGAATGCTCCCTGCATAATGGTGTTACTCGTACACTCACCAATGTGCTGTTCTCCACCAGGGTCTCCTGTTCTCTGCTCACCATGTCTTGCCGGATTACATTCCCTTCTCTGGTGGTCAGAACAAGCACTCGATCTGAGAAAACAAAAGTGATAGCAATGAAAAAAAATAAGGCAGCACATGTCCATGGTAAATGAGCAGGCCGTGAATGGTAGTGAGTGCACAGAGGATTTCAGTCCACTAAGAAAAGATTTTCACTTAAAATACGATGACATGGGGGGGGTATGTGCATAAATGTGCTCTTGTGTATCAGCATTTCTGGCCAAAATATGTGACTTTGTCTGTTTCATTGTTCTTTGTCTTTCAATTTGTGTAAAGAAGTTATGCTGAAACGCGTCAGCCATCATTTGGACCATGTTGTTTTCTCAATAAAATAATGAAATTCCTGAAGAATCGACAATGAATGGAGTTTTGATTCCTCGGCCAAACATGTCTGTGATCTGAAACCAATGAAAAACACACACAATTATAACCCGGTGATGTTTGCCACTGAGGAGTTATAGTTAGGACCACATTTTCATAGGAAATTGATTTTTTGACTTGCTAATAACTTTGGTGCAGTTTGAGGGATCTTAATAAAACTTCCCCAAAAAAGTCTCATCCAACTCAGCTTCTTCCTGGGAAATTTCAGGGTGACCTGTCAAAAGGGATCTGAAAAAAAGGAGGGTCCTAAAATGCGCTTTCCCCATCTCATTTTCCATAAGAAGCAGCAAAAGCAGCTGAATGGAATTACATCAATTTGGCAGAAAGCTAGGTCTTGATCCAGAAATCTTACTTTTTTGTGATTTGGTGTAAATCTCTTCATAGGTTTTTGAAAAATTAAGGATTCAAATGTATGTACATAAGCACGGACAAGGACAGATTTAAAGATAAGATTTGATTCGCCGCCACAACATCAAAAAGATGTTGTAGCGGACTTTTGAGAATTCGGGGCCTCAGTCTCCTGTCCTGTAAAAAAAAATTAAAAAAACAAATAGTGCGGCAAGCTAGGCATACCCTGACCCTCGGTCTTGGTGGGGGGTTCCAGAGACACTACCCTTGGGTAAAAATGTCTTTTTTTGTTTAAAAACGGTAAAGCGGATCTGCTAGGGATTTGCAGATCCATGGTAAAAAAAATGTTTAAATGGTGGTCTACTGCCCTTTCGAAATAAATGCCCCTGTGGTGGGCCAGCCCCCTTGGGTCCTCTCCATGAGTCTCTTGAAGGCCCAGGTGACCCCATCACTGTCTTGTTTCTTGCCTAGGTATGTGCAGGCAGGGTCTACAAACTTTCCGCCCTGCCCGCACTATCCAGACAGGAAGCACAGCTTTGCTTCTGCCCTATGAGAGCAGAGAAAAAACCTGCTCCCACCAGGGCAGGAGCAAACAAACTGTAAAGCTCTTGCTAGTACCCAGGATGGGGAGCCGGTACGGACCTCAAATGCCATGGGCCTTACCCCATTATCCCCAACATTGGCACCCATGCACCCTCAGTAAAATATTGGCTTGTTCCCGCCAGCACCCAAGATGGGTGCTGGCTGGGCTAGGGAATCGCCAGGGACTGCAAGGGCCGCAGCGACTCCCCCCACAGCCTCCAACATTGACTAAAGGTGTGGGTACTACGGGTGGCACCGGGGCACACAAGATAAATGAATGTCCAACTCCCACCGACATCCAGTATGAGTGCTGGCTGGGGAACCGGCAGTTGCCCCGGGGGCCTTGAGGCTCCCCTCATGGTCTCAAAGTGATTATAAAGTATGGATGTATCGGGCGAAACTGGGACTCCCCCAAAAAACCCAAAGAAGAACATAAATAAAGAAATAATTATTACGCGGCAGGAACCGCTCATTTTATTATTCACTTCTCCTGAACAAAAGGCACCCCATAATGCTCTGTGAGGGCTTCTTAGTTATATGTTGTCATCCTTGGGCACCAACAAGCATTTTTTAAATGTTGTGGAGGGCTGCAGGAAGTGCAGCAGCGCTCAGCATCATTAAAAAAAACACAGTGAGTCTCCTAGGTCATTGAATCCATGACCCCATGACTGGTTTTGCTTTCGTTTGTTTGCATATTAGTGCTCGCCTGTGCGTATTCAGATGTCTGTATTTGCAAAGTTGTGCTGTTCATTGATGTCTGAATAGCTAGGCTGGTTACTGTCACAGAACAACATCAGTGGAATTATAGCCATGGTTACTATTTGGCTGTATTGATGTGTGCATATGTAACAACCTGGTTATGCTTTTATGTGTCTACATTGGCACGCTATTGTGTGGTCATTCAATTATGCGTCTGTGTTGCTGTATTTGCATGGTTGCAATGCTCAAATAATGAATGGTTTTAATGTTGTGTTTCTCTGTGCTTTTGCTTATATACGTTTATGCACTTGAGTAATGTCCTGCATGGGCTATTTAATCTAATGTGTTTATTCAGAGGGTGCCCTTAGAAGGGGCCAGGGGCACCAGCAAGCTTCTGCCTAATATGTGGAGGGCTGCAGGCAGCACAGCAGCCCCCATAAACATTGTTTAAAAAACACTCTCAGGGCATATTTAGGGTAATGTTGGTGCAGGGCAGCAAGTTACCTTGCTGCGCTGCCTGCTCCACAGGGAAAGGGTAGGAAAGCACTGTATTTATCCAATATGGTGCTTTCCTGTCCCTTCCCTCTGTGCTGGCACCATTTCCGCAGCTTAGCACCAACGCAGGCATGCTTGCACCATGGTGCAATGGTGCCTGTGGTGTAGGTAGGATTATCTTTGTGCAGAAAGGGGCACCTTCCTGAATAAAAACATAGAGGTTATTTCATCTTATGTGTGCTGCACAATGCAGCACTCATAGAAAGAGGAACAAATGAGGAGAAATAAAGATATATCTCTGTATGATGCCTCCTCTAAGAGGCCTAACATTTTAATGCATTCCCAGATTTACAAGTACTTGTACATCTGGGAATGCGTCAAAAACCATGCGGGTTGTGTGGGAACACCCACCATAATGCCTATGAAACACCTCCCTTGCGCAGAGTAAGGCAGACGCAGTGATTTGCTCTGCTTTGCCTTACACCAGATTTATGAAGCCATTCAAGCCTCTATTACTCTATGACTGGTTGTAATTCTGTGTGTCTGCATTGTCTGGCTATTGTGTCAGTCTGTGTAGTCTGTGTAGTAATGCATTTATGTGCCTGTGTTGCTATATTTGCATGATTGCAATGCCCAAAATATGAATGGGTTTGATGTTGTGATTCTCTGTGCTTTTGCTGTTTCGCATATATGTGTTTATGCTATTAAACCCTTGTTACTGTACTGTTGTTTGTCACATGTCTGTGCTTCTGTGTTGTTGTGGGTATGGTGACCAGATGATGGGGCATTCTTTCCGCGCCACATTCCTGGAACTGTGCTTCTCTTAGAAGTCATTGCTATCAGGTGCTTTAGTCCAATTAGTTGAGCATAAGTTACTCTAGACAACAGTCAGAATGCACTGATTAATTGGATGCAAGCTCATCAGCAGAAATCACTTGTCCAGGGGCACCCTATCTGTGTGGTTGGGCTGCTGTGTGCCCGGTTACTTGGCCTGCAGTATGTATTTCTCTGGCTACTTATCTCTTTGACATACTCACCATTGACCCAGTGCACCTGGGGGTCATGCAGCTGAAACTCTGCCTTCCCCAGGTCCTCCAAGGTGAGCCTGGATCCCACTGGCACCTTAGATTCTTCTGGAACATAAAAGCAGGGCACTGAGTTCACACTCAGAGAAACACTTGTTCTAATTTCTTTCATGCGCAAACAAACTGTGGCAAAGCCAATAGGTCTGGCCTTGGTAAACGTGAAATGTACTAATATTATTATTATTATTCAAACGTATACAATATATAAAAACATATGGTAAACATAAGAAACATATAACAAATAAACGATTCACCGTGCAACCCAGGCAAACAGCTCTGTCACTGAAGAGCACTTCTTTCCAGGTAGCTGACAACATGTGATCAGGCACAAAATGCTGTCACTCACAGAGCAAGAGAGCCAGTGGCTGAAATGAGCTGACCCTTTGCTCAACGCTGCATGCTGTGCTGAGCAGAATCAAAATGTCAATGACACGTGAACAGACCAATGGATGAAGATGGCGGACTGAAAGCCCCTGAATGTATGCATGCATATATCTATGCATTTTTAATATAGATTTTTTGGGGCAAAGACGAGGCTGGCCTGAGAGCTCAAGTTGTCTCACGGCCATCAGTAACAACAATATATTCCTTGAATGAGTGAGTGAGCAGTCAAGAACGCAACTGAGAAAGAGGCAGAAGATTGAAAACAAGAAGAGCAGAGGGAGGCAGATCTCTGCTCTTGGTTTGACAGGCAGCAAGGCCTCTCTGTCTCTGAATGAAATTTTGCCTTCAGTCTTGTCCTGCCCAGTGAAAGGAGCGCAACTTCCAGTCCCCCTGTATTTTTAGCATGATCACTGATTATGTAAATGATTTCCATTTAGATGCATTGCAGGGTATTTATAATAAAATGTTGAACAGCGGTTTTACTCCAAAATTGGTAACGCTGTACTTTGGCATTTTTTAAACACAGTGTAATTAAAAAAATACGCCTCTCCCCTATGTTTCCCCTGGCGCTAGTGCTTAAAAAGCTACCAGTGCATGCACCCATGAGCAATGTTGCAAGGGTGACTGTGCTTCAGGGGCAATTGTTTAGGTGCAGGAAGGGACACATTTCCTGCACATGAAGAATCTTTAAAGGCAATTTGCTCTTTCTATGTGTGCTGCAGAATGCAGCGCACTTAGAAAGAGCAAAATGTGAGAAGAAATTAATCATTTCTTCTCGCATCACATCCTAAGACCAGTTATTACCTGGTCTTCATTTCTGGTGCTGCCTTATCCTTGTAAATATGGAGCATCGTCAAAAAGCGATAGGTGTTGCGGCGGAATGTCAACAGCAAAACATATTGCATGCCCCTTTCACGCTAAGTGAAGCGTGAAAAGGGGTCTTATTTACAAGGCAGCGTTAAGCCACGTTAAGTGCCTTAACACCACTTTTTAAATAAGGAGAAGGGGAAAACGCCACCTAATGTCACTAAAAGTGACGTTCTGGTGGAAACATCCCCTTGTAAATATGCCCCAGATTGAAAAATCCTGCTCAGCTGCATGTCCTGAAGTTCTGTTATAGTTTCAACCTTCGATAACCTGAGTTTGAACCCCAGTTGTACCAGCAGATTGTCATGCTTTAGGAACCGCTTCTGCCTTCCATAAGGTCTCTGCCCTTAATACTCAGTCTTCAAGGTATCCCTCTTTGCCTAAAGCTCAATAGCTTATTTAGGCATGGTTCATTTTTACCAATCCTTTTCAACTTTTCTCTGCACCCTGTGCTCATTTCGCCACACCCCAGACGTCAATGAACCCAGTCTCCTAACTTAGCACTCTGACTTAACATGCTGTTCTCAAAAAGGTCTCTCAGTGAGGCCTTCATAGTTCACCAAATTAGTTTTTCGTTGTGCTTCATACTACACTTCTGCCTTTCCTAGGTGTTGTAAATAAAAAGAATTACTTTTACCAGTGGTACTCAATTTTCTTACCTTTGAAGTCTGGAAGGCTGAGTTATGCCACTACCTCGACTACACTACACCATTACTTCGAGTGTCATTACTAAGGCAAGCCACCACATCACACAACGCATCAGAAATGTTACTTTTAAAGTTTGTATAATTTAACAATGGGGTTACAATATGGGTAATTAAAAAAATTGTAATGAATGTACTCTAGCTAGCTGCCGACATATAGGTCGGAGACATGGGTGAATGAGGCAAAGTAAAGGTACCGGGAAGATATGACTCGTTTACTCTTAAAGATTATTATATGCAATGATAGTTTTGTTCCTTTTTTTGTACGTTACTTTCTTATGTGTATTCACTATAATTCATACAATATTTTGAACACTGAAAAAAAAAAGAACGCGTTTGTTTAGGTATACCTAACAACAAGCAAAAGTATTGGACAAATAAGACATTTGTGGCCAATCCTCAAAGGCCAGGTAGTCGATTGTTGTAATGATTTACTAGCTGTAAGGCAGCCTCCGTAAGCAGACAAGGCGTGGAGAGAGGGCGTATGTGTGTTGGTCACGGTCCAGCTGGAGGGTTCATGCACGGGATTGTATGCAGTGTTACCAGAGGTGGAATGTGCCAGTACACTCGGCACGCACTGCAGGCTGTACTCTCACTGAGGAAGCAATAACATGACTCACAGAACTGGGCTACGCAAACCACAATAAAAGCCAAAACAACATGCCGCATACCAGAAACCACAGCTGAAGTTAATGTTGGTCGGCAGCTAGTGAAACGGAGTTCATTCCTGCACATGTTTATGACAGAGCTCAGTTCACACACGTGAAAAGTATTTGTCGATGCTGACGAGAAAGTCAGTTTAGGGGTATAGCCAGTGCTTGAAAAGGAAAAACAAGCGCGATGCGCGCACACTGCAAGGAATGCGAGGTATGCAGCTGGCATTCGGCCGGTCTGCTACTCGCTCCCGAGCTCCCTAGGCCAGGGGAGAGACATGCACCCCCCTTTAGCCTATTGCATGCTGTCTTCCTTAGAAAATTGCAAAAAACACAGTTGATGGACAGGATGTAGAACAATGTCATACATTCACCCCAGTACAAGGATCTGGGCCTAAATCCATCGTTTTTTTGCTCTCCACACCACCCTGGGTTAGACACTGGCTATATGCAAATCAGCTCTGACCCTGTGTCTCATGGGAACAGTCCAGTCCGAACTACCAAGCCATGTCTTTCCCAGACCGGAATCAAGCATCAAGCGTCCTTGGATGCTTGATTCCGGTCTGGGAAAGACATGGCTTGGTAGTTCGGACTGGACTGTTCCCATGAGGCACAGGGTCAGAGCTGATTTGCATATAGCCAGTGTCTAACCCAGGGTGGTGTGGAGTGCAAAAAAACGATGGATTTAGGCCCAGATCCTTGTACTGGGGTGAATGTATGACATTGTTCTACATTCTGTCCATCAACTGTGTTTTTTGCAATTTTCACCCCGAGTGGGCTGGGTATGCTCAGACGTGTATCCCAGGCTCTCCACACCACTGGAGTCAAACTATCCAGGCTGAATGAAGGCTGATAGTCAGAAACCGGTCCTTGGATGCTTGATTCCGGTCTGGGAAAGACATGGCTTGGTAGTTCGGACTGGACTGTTCCCATGAGGCACAGGGTCAGAGCTGATTTGCATATAGCCAGTGTCTAACCCAGGGTGGTGTGGAGTGCAAAAAAACGATGGATTTAGGCCGAGATCCTTGTACTGGGGTGAATGTATGACATTGTTCTACATTCTGTCCATCAACTGTGTTTTTTGCGTCTTTCTTAGAAAGACGCAGGCAAAGGCCAATAGCAACAAAAAAAAAGCACAGGCACAAGCGTGGACTCCGAGTTGAAAGTGCTTATTAGAAGCCTCACAGAGCAGTGCATGCACGCTGGCTCGGGCGAGACCTAATGAATGTGTCCACCTGTATCGAAACTGGTGCTCATGTAAAGTGCTCTGATACCCGATTTCTCGGGTCTAGTTTGCGCTATATAGGCAGTGAAAATAGTTTCTCACCAAATGGAAAGATACAGCCAAGGCAACCTTCAAGGGATGGTTCAACAGGGTGACGTACCTCGGAGGCGCTGACAGCACTGCCCTGCGAACTCACCATGGAGACAAACCATAGGGATACAGGGCCTGTGTTACGCCACTGGCCCGCGCATCTGCCCTTGGTCTCACCTCCCACTGACTCCAATATGCAACCATTGGTATAAGACCTCGCCATATGCTTCCCATCCAAGAACACATCTGTTTCAAGGTTCTCACATTAATCCATATATACCAGCAGGTTAATCGCCCATTCGGAGCTCAAAAATTTATCAATCAATAAACCTCGTCAAGGCTTCTTCTGTTTGTTATACCTAACCGCTTGTAAAGTCCTATCTTCTGCCGTTCCATATCTGTTGGGCGGGCATTTTATGTCCCAGGATCCTCACTCCTCAATTAAAGAGTTTTCTGTCTGTGACATGCACAATTTCAGAAAAGGTGTAACAGCTGGGTATTTTTCTCATCCTAACCTTATAGCCAAACGTTCTGCATTAATTTCAAATTTTAAAACGGCAATGGCAAAACTTAATCAATGTGAGTGGGGCAACCATGCCAAACATTTCCCTTTCTAGAGGGCCTTCCCTCCTGCAGCTCTCCTTTTACTCATCCCAAACCTAAGCTTACAATATGATCTCCCAAATAACACTTTCTAGACTCTTCCCCTTCTAGACCTCCTTTATCCTATTCAATCTAACTAACAGATTTGCATGCCCACCGCTCAAATTAACTCCTATTTCCCTGTACTAATCCACCACAAATCTTTTTTGTGTTCTGTAGTTGTGTGCTACTCACCGAAAAGGGCTTTGATGCCTCCTATGGGGTAGTAAGCGCCATATTTATTTATTTAGCGATTTATAGAGCGCCTGGTGACCCGGAGGCATCCCCGCGCTGATAATTACAATTAGGTACCATGAATCTAAATAGGAGTAATTGACACAGTCAGTGGCTATAGTCACATTTTGGCATGCACCATCCATCTAGGGAACACATTCGGACACACATGTCCTAAACTCTTGGAGCAGTACTTGTTCTCTTTCAAGCTCTGTGACATGTCAGTGATTCCAGGCCGGGTAACTTGGATGTCCAATGTATGTTGAGCAGGGCTGGAGCCGTACAACATTTTCAGAATATCAGCCTAAGAACATTTTGCATATACTTATCCTTATTGGGAGTAATTTACATAGTCATTAGATATGGATTGAGACCAACTTTGACACTCTTGGCTTGAATACATTGCTTCATTGACCCGTGTTTTGTTCTCTGCTGGACCCAAGTGTTAACCTTTTAAAACAGCCTAAAAGAAAAAATGACAACTTCTGCGTTTCCGATGCGCCATTGCTAAGCCAGGCAAATCAGTCTTACACGTACAGTACCTGATATCACTATCAAAGGACTCGTGCAATTTTAGATGATGGGGGAGAATGAGAGAGAGTGACAGAGGCCTAGGAGCAGCGACAGGCAAGGGAGGGCTTGTACTCACCTGGCGAGAGGAGCAGGATAGACACTATGACCAGTGACAGCACCACGGTGATAACCAGCATGGCAATGCAGATCCCTTTCCAGTTCCGGGGCGGGCGGCCCGACCCTCCCATGTCCTGTGGAAAAAGAACCGGTCACAAGTCACCCTCTGCCTTTTAGAATGTTCATTGCAGAACCTCCAATGAAGCTAACTTCACCATCCCTCCTTAGTCGCCACAGAGCTCTCAGAGAATCGTGTTAGTCTAATTAAATCCATGTAAGTTAAGCAAGACTACAACACCCAGAATGCATTGGGCTATTGTGGACATTTCCAGAAGTGAAACAATGTCCATAATGACCTGGAGGGAAGTGGTCACCACAGGCTTGAGCTCTGTGTGGGTCCCAGTACTGGGAGAGCGGACCCTGCCTGCTGCCGGGCGGGACTGAGCCCATGCTACCTCCAGTCAGCTCGGCACTGGTGCCTGACTCCTCGGAGCCTGTGTGTGACCCTGCATGCGCTTGTGTGTGCGCGCGCAACCGCGCACGTGGCCACGAGAATCGCCTCGCTCAGCAGCCAGTGCTGACAGCATCATGTTTCCTTCAGAGATGGGTCCCCTGGGAGGCGCTGGTGGCCGCGCGGGGTAATGGAGTGTGCATGGCGAGGCTGTCACGGCATGTGGGGAGATCTAATTATCAGGGCCTAGGCTCCCCCTCACATGTCACTGCACTCAATCACTACGCTGCGGCAGGAGGAGCATTCCACTGCACGGTCTGGCACCGGTGCACCGAGGCCTTCACCATGGCGACCAGATGCACTGTCTCCGGGCCACTCATGCTTCACTGTTCACTCCCCATCTACTGTGGCATTTAACACTCACGCATCCCAGAGACCTTTTAAGGCATGGGCAAAGTGGGCTCTGGCCCAGGGCCCCAGCCTTTCAGGGGCCCCTGATAGAGCCAGCTCTGTTCTGCAGAGCCGTGCCCTGATTAACTTGAATAATTACTAAACAGACTGTTTTGAATACCGTTTTCCTTTGATTTATTTTTAAAGTGGTTGATGTGTGAGAGACTATTACAGACACTTTGCAAAGAAATGTTGTTAATTTTCGTGCAGCATCCATAAAAAAGGTTTCTTTTAGATCGCAATAGGACCAAACATATGAGAAATGGGAGGGTGTCACAGATTATATTTGCAGTAATATTAGTGAACTGCTTCTGTGTTAAAAATATTACAAAAAAAAATCACTATTACTGAATATTAGATGTAAACACACTTAGAATTTGGACAATTGCACCTGTGTACTATCAGTGACCTGGCCAAATAGGGCATGAAAGAGCTGAAACTGAATCATAAATTCAAACTTTTCCCCAGGGCCTCCAAAATCCTAAAGATGTCCCTGATTTATCCACACCCCTATGTAGGGATATTTAACATGCATTAACCCGTGCCCCTACTTCTGTGTATCTAACACTCATTCATCCAAGACCCTGCGTACGGGAATTTAATACTCATTCATCCAAGCCCTTACATACAGGCATTTAACATTCATTGACCAATGTCACTACGTACGTATATTTAACACGGATTTATTAATGCCCTTAGGTAGGGTCATTTAGTACACATTTCTCCAAAGCACACTCACTCATCCAAGCCCCTACGTATGGGCATTTAACATGTATGAACTATGCCTCTACTTATGGGTATTTAAAACTCATTCATTCGTGCCCCTGTGTACGAGCATTTAACACACATTCATTAATGCCCCTACATATGGACATTTAATATGTCTACATCCATTCAACCACGGCCTCCTGTCCAGACATTGATCATTCATTCATCCATGCCACTGCGTACCAAGTGAAACCCTCGCCAGCTCATGTGAGTATCTCACTGAGGTACCTTACAAGCTAAAGCGCTCACTGTCCATTCACCAGTTAGCAACTCCTGCCAACCAAACCAGCCTTGAGTCAACAAGTGCATTCCCATTTCAGCTCATTCACATCACTTTTTCACTCTTGCCAGTTTAGGAATTGATGTGGTCTTGCTGCATTGCCAATACTAATGGCAGACCGCGTGCTTTACGGATGTATGATGTTACAACGCGGTATAAAACACCGCAGACCATCACAACGCAGATTTTACAACGCAAGTCGTTACAACGACTTGCGTTGGAGGGCGCTGGATTTAGGAGTAGTGTAATTTACTGTTCCAACTCCAGTCTACATACAGTAGGGAAGGTGTTGGATAGTAAATCACACTATTCCTTGTCCTAGAGCGCCCTCCAGCGCAAGTCGTGGTAACGACTTGCGTTGTGAAACCCGCGTTGTATTGGCACTGCGGTGTCATTACTGCATCGTAAAGGATGTTTCCCGTGCTTTACACATGCTAATTGATAACAATAATACCAATCTCGCACCAGCTCAACCAGGGCCAAATTGGGGAATCAAAGGAGTCCCTAGCAAAAAATGCTCAAACCAACCCTGCTCCCTCCGTCTCCTTGCTCAATCTCTCTCTTTCAAGCCATGTATTCTCCCTCTCTTTCTCCCCTTACTCTTCTCCTTCTCTGATCACTTTCTCTCTTCCTTCCCCCCTTCTTTGCTCTCATTCTCTCTCTCTCTCTTGCAGCCTCCCCAGGTGAGCCGGTGAAAGTGACAGAGGCACCAAGATAGGCCATGGGCTCTCAAAACTGGTCTCTAAGCCCTCTTGCCCAACGGTGGAAATTCCCAGTGGAATAAAAGGCCTATACGGCCCTGAGTTCAATCGTTTCTTGAAATTCTCATTACCGGCTGTCAATGAGTGGACTGAACTGTGTACTTACTCAGCAAATCACTCTCTCACCGCACAACCGCTTCCTACTGATTGACTGATTTGTCATTCCCCAAATCAAAAATGTATGCATTGGGATCCCTTATTGGCTCCTAAATTCACTCAGTTATTAACTTGCTAAGCAGGTCAACGTACTCAGAGCACTTAATTTTCTTTGGTTTATATACATTGAATATTATGTAAATTAACTAATTGCAAGAAAAGAATGAAGCATACCAGAATATACAGAGTGCATAGATTATAATCACAGACAGAAACCACTAAATGCATAGTTCCGAGACATAATCCAAACTCATTTTTTTCATACACTAAACAAGTGAAATGGAGACTACCAATGTCATCAGTACATGCATATTCAAAGCAGATTTATCAAAAAATGCGCCTATAGTCAGCATCCCTTTATATATTGATGTGAGTACCATCTCTCTGCAGTTTAACTATCCACAGTCTGATAGCTTTACAGAAAGGAGTAACAGGGTAAACACTACAGGCAAACTGCCTTCCCCTTAGAAGTCCATGTCTCCCTGCTCTCCTCGTGTTGCTTCCATGACCTTTGCCCTCCCCATGTTGCATTCGATCATTCTGTCGTTTCACCCACCATTACTTCCAACCCAGTTGCTTTTGCTCTCCCTGACGCCTACTTAAAAAAAAAAAATTAACCCACTTTTGCACATTTTGTTTTATTTTTAGCTACCGATATGACCTGGACTATTCAGGGGCACTTGTAATCGAGGCCTTAGTCTCTAGGACTGTCTACATTAATCTCTAGAATGCCCGTCATGTCTCGAGCCAGCTCTCTCAACTTTATTTTTCAGTAGAAGACCGTCTCTTCTCAGCCTCGTGTGTCAGTGCAACCTGGAATACATCCACCTCTATGCTTCTCTGCAGATGAGGCTGCCCAAACATATACAATAATGAGACTTGAGTGGCATATAAAAACAGTGTACAAGAAAGAGCCACATATGAAAACATACATGTTATTGTTTGGCATACGGCTGCACTTCAGTGAACTACTTCGTGATTAACATTAGTCACACACATCAGACAGTTTGAAAATGTGTGGTGGATAACAATCACCAGGACCATGGACAGTTGAGATAAAATGACTGAACAGCCACAACCCTGACTCAAGAAGACAAAAGTATTGAAATCGAGAATTAACTTGGGGCGGTGTGGATCTAGCTCATATGGAGGGCCGGACAGGCCATCTATTGGATCGGCCATTTCCCCAGGGGCTGTAGCCAAGGCTGGTTTGTGGAGGTTGAAGGTTGATGGCTGCTGCCTCTATCTACATCTTTTAAGGCAACAGGCAGAGCAGGCAAATAGAGACAGAGAGCAAGCAAGAGATGGGAAGGAGAGAGGCAGGAAGGGAGCGGAGTCAGCGTTGAACATTGTAGCCAGGGCTGTTTTTGGTTCCCAGTCAAGGTCTGCTTACAGATGTTGTCTGGAGTAGATTGAGGAAGGTGGGTTTTCAATGCAGACTCAAATTCATTTAATGAGAATATAACTATGAAATCCAAAGGGAGAATGTTCCACTAGAGGTGGGCGAATCCACAAATTAACGGGGAGAGCAAAGCCAGAGTCGAGAGAAGTGTCTGGCTCGGATATTAGAGCCCTTGCGCGAGCTGAGCCCTGAAAAGGTTTGCTATATAAATCACTTAAAATATGATAGAATCTCTTCAAAATTCAATTTTGCTTTTTTTGCGAGTGGAAGCTTTGTTATTAATATGTCACTTTATACTACTACAATGAGAAGTACTTTGTTAAAAGTGATAGTTTTAAAACATAAAATATTAGTGCACTAAAACGCAAAGCGATTGTCATGTAAATCCTGAACATGGCCCAGATTATTATAGAGCAACATTCCTTATGGTAAAGCTTCGTGCAACTTTGGAAGTTTTTATATAGTGGAAACTTGACCCGGAGCACTTCACATAAGCATCAATTACATTACACATGGTCAACATTAATTCCTTATAGGCATGAGGAAATGAAATAATTTGTCTGGAATCACAGGATGTTGAGCCAACGCAGAGATTCGAATCTGGTTCCCCAGACCCAAAGTCTACAGCTTCGGCCCTAACACCACACCAGGGTAGGGGGAGACAGGCAGGCAGAAGCCACATGAAAGCTTGGCTCGCCACGGTAAGGTTTGTGCAACCTAACGGAATGTTTACAAACAAAAATAATTTCTGTGTATTTTTTTCTCTCTCCTGCCCAAAATGAATTAATCATCACATCTATTTGTAGTGCAATCGGCTTGTGACACTTTAGAGTGTAAACATTTACATGCCATGCAGGAGCCATGCAGAAAATTCCACCAGCCTCCCAGTCATTTCAGTGCTAGTCACTTATGGTGAAGAGAATTGTCCAATGAGCTGATGAGATCCAAAGTTGATACGCATGGAGCAGATCCAGGCGAGATTTACAAGGTAACCACTAACCATGTAAATGATGTCTGTTTTGAGATGTATTATATGGACCTTCCTCTCGTGTAGATATCCTTAAAACCTTTCATGGAGCTGCCAACCATTAGCATTTTATTAGACAGCCTTGGAAAAAGTGAACTATAGCTAGTTCAGGCGAGTGCCTTGAACCTCGCTCTGATCATCTGAACCTTATAAAAGAAAGGCCTTTCACGAAGGAACTTGCCCTCAATATCCACAATGGACATTTGTTGCAACAGAACGCTTCAATGGAAATACATTTTCAGCAGTTGAATGGTGCACATTTTCAATTTTTTTTATTTTACAGAGTTTTATATAGCGCAAACTTGACCCGAACCGGGTATCAGAGCACTTAACATAGCACCAGTTGCATTACATGAGGATACATTCATTTTTTATTTTTTTATTTTGTTAGGAACTGGGAGATAAAGTGATTTGCCCAGAATCACAGGATGTTCATCGTCATTACCGAGACTAAAACCCAGTTCCCCAGATTCAAGGTCGACCGCCCTAGCCGTTAGGCCAACTCCTTTCCCACATTCATGGTCATCGGTGCATTCCGCGAGACTGAGCTGTAGGAGAAAGCTCAAGCATCCTCCGTATCCTCCTGGCTGATGATCACCCTTCAACAGGAGAGGCTCTGTGTTTGTGGTTTTCCTCCACACACAGAAAGGAAAACACTAGATGTCAAGTATGTAGGGGTCTGAATTTCAGATGCAGTTATAATAAGAGCCGCAAGCTCTATTGCTATTCTCGGTCGATTTGACAGACCTAATTGGGACAAGATGCAAAAAGGGATTCAAGTTCCTTCCAGATGAGCAGCATTTGAAGGCTGAAGCTCTAATACAAGATGGACCATTAGTTTTCAAGCATTTAATCAGTCTGGCCATGAATAGAGCTGAAATAGCACATTGAGTGTTTATCAGGAGACATTTATGGGCTAAGTTTCCAGGCTTTGAGCCAGAAACTCAGCAGAAAATCTTGGATCTTTATGTACTCCCAACATTTTCACCAGTGGCAACAATGCCGACGGGATTAGATAGAGCCTTAGCAGGCTGGATCCCTGACCCAAGTCGCTCTGACGTGCCTTTTATAAAATACCCCTTGGGCCAGAAAAGTGCAAGATATCGTGTGCAAGTAGGATGAATTGTATTTTGAAAGTGTAGCTCTTTGCCACAGTCTGACATTTACAAAAAACAGCTGATATTCCACCTTTGCAGCAAACTATAGTGAAACGTGATCATTGTCTTGTTGAAGACGAGGTCAGTGAAGATTCAATGCAAAGTGTTCCTCTAAGATGAGATGGGCTTCGAAGTCTATCTTATTGTCCAGTCTTGGGTCTAAGACAATTTAACATGTGTTTTGAATGATAGTGTGTCACAGTGATGGCTTTCCATATCAGAGCTCCTACAATGCAACAAGGAGATTTTATGGCTGCTCTAGACTTCCTGGAGTTTGAGGTGGGAAAAGGCCATTATTAGTAGGATCTTCTTCTTGATTTGAGCCTTGCAACACGATTCTTGAACAAGCATCAAGCAGTGTTGATGGTGCATTTGAAGCCTCAGTGGTTCAATGTATCCCCAATGATATATTGGTTGATTTTTCTTCTGTCAGAGATTGTCCAAGCGTGCTTCAAAGCGTTGCGGACAATGTACTCTGCCTAGTTGGGACCACTTTCATATCTATTGTGCGATGACAATGTATATTTTATTCCTTAAGCTCTTTCTTTTTCATGGCAGATTCCAAGTGTTACAAGGAAGATACAGATATTCAAGCTGGGAACTTTCCTTCTTGTTCAGAGGGTTGTGTTCTCCTCCATTTTGTCGACACATTATGCTCACTTCTGCAAGAAGGACCTGCAGAGGTGATGACCACAAGAGACGGGCTTGTGCGAGGATAAAATGCTGGTTTGTCAAAAGCAATGAACACCCTGCATTGCAGCAAGAAACAAGGAAAACAGCTTTTTTTGGAGAAGCCCTTCTCTCAGGAATATATTGTGAAAATACCAAGTCTTCGCACCCAGATCACCAAACATCAATCATCAGGTAAGATGCTTTCAAATGATTTCCCAACAATACCAGAGCTCAATGTAACTTTGCACTATTCAATAGGTGCACATCAGCTATCTTTCTGACCACAGATGGTGTGAGGGGAGTAGCTGTTCCCTAGAGCAGCCAACCTTGGAACATGGTAGACTAGGTTCAAATCCTCTCCTCAGCTTAACCATCTTGTGTTACTGGGCAAAGCACTCAGGCATATTTATCAAAAGTTCACGCAACATTGGGTAGCAAGCAAAAATACTGCGCTGTGTTGTGTGAACAGGAAAATCCTGAAAATCTGGATATCCACCAATGTATAGTGCACTTCACCTCTCTCCTGGAGCACTCGTGGTTGTCTAATGCTAACACATGCATCCATGTGCCATGCTGCACAGGTGCCTGCATTACGGATAGGATTGTTTCTGTGCAGGAAGGGACACCTTCCGCACAAAAACAATCTTGTAATGCAATTTCCTCTTTCCATGTGTGATGCAGAATGCATCACACATACAACGAGGAAGTAACGAGGAGAAATATTGATGTTTCCCTCATTACATCTCCCTCTGGAACGCGTAGTATGTTATCGCACTCCCAGGTTTACTGGCTTTAGTAAATCAGGGAATGCACCAGAATCCATGGTTGCATGAGAATGGCCGCGCTCCGCCAATGGAATACATCCCAGATGCAGTGTAACATAACGCAGCCCAACTGGCTGTGTTGCTTTACGTTTTCTTTAACAAGCCACACCAGACTATGACCCTTGTGTGACTTCGTAAATACCAACTACCATTTCGTGTTGTGGCTGCCCCAAAAAAGTGGTGTAACTACAATGCAAAATGTTAGGAAATCTGGGCATTAATCTCCCTGTGCATAAAAACAAGTGTAACACAGTCTGGTTCTGTTGTAAAGTGTGGTTGTACGACGCAATCCCACATGCATTTAGCATGCATACCTTTACAACACTGGATTTAGAGCGAATACATCGTTACGATGCATTTCTTTAGCATGCAAGTCATTACAACGAGTTGCTTGGGGGGCGCTGGACTTTGCAATAGTATAATTTACTATTCCAACTCCAGTCTGCGCAACAGTAGGGAAGGTGGTGGACTTTAAATCCAACACCACTCCACCTATGTGCCCCCCTTAAAGCAAGTTGGTGTAATGACCTGCGTGCTAAACGAATGTGTGCTAATGATGCGTTCGTTCTATTGCCGACCTTGTGAAGGCACAACGTGATTCCGGCTTCAGTTGACCACCATAAGTTGTATGTGACATGCTTAGTTAGAGCCTATCGCCCCTCACCCCCAGACCTCCTTCATGATTCGCTTCCAGCGAGTACCATCCAAACTATCATAAAGTTGGTGTGGCATAGATGTCAACCCTATTGAAAATGGTGACACTTGAAGCTAATGAACGAAGTGGGATGAGATCATCCCAAGAACCCTGCGGTCCAGGGCATCACTCTGGTGAGTGAATGATAACTACACACGGGCACGTCAGCCTGGCATTAGAACTGTGATGGGCACGTGGACCCATCAGCAGAGTGAGGTGTGAGGGCAGCCACGAGGGCACTGCTGGACACGAACAAGAGAAGAGTGACAATTGGTGCTCATTAGTAGACTTTAGGGTAAGGGGTACTTGGTGCATGGTATCGATTTGCCAGCCAAGGGGATAAAGGGGCAGGCCTTGGAACCTCCATGAGCAGACTCTGTGAGGAAAACCTCAGCATGTTAGAGAAGGTTACTAAGTGAGAATAGCGGGAGATGTGAGATCCCCATAGATTGGGTTGGCGAGCTCTGTCAAAAAAGAAGGATGCGGTAATATTTCAGAATGAAGGCAGTTTTCATTCCCTAACCCATTCCAATCTTCATAAACACAGAAGAGGGAATAGCACTGCGAACATGGCAACCATCTAGCACCAGTCTACTAAAAACTATGACCAGGAACAAAGGCATTGAAACTACGTCCAGAATTCCATAACAAATAAAAAGGGTCAGAAACTGGACTTATGCATTTCTAAAAAAAGATTTTGTCTTCGATAGATACATATTAAATACAGTATAATTCCGTGTTGTTTTGTGTACATTGTAAGAGGAAGAGGCCGTAGGCGTTGATTCACCAAACTGTCAGGGGTAGCAGATGATACATTGCATGTCCTTTGACCCCAATGACATCACAGTGACGTCTTACGAGCATTGACCTGATATCACCCTCCTCTCAGCTAGCTGTGAACTGTCCAGCTCCTTAATTTTCTCTCTCACCTGTATCACTCACCTGCTCTTGTCTCTTTCTCACCCCAATGTCTATTTTTGCTGTCTTTCTCGCTGATCTCCTTATAATACGTCTTCCACTTACCTGACTTTCTCACCTGTTCTGTCTCTTTTTCACCTCTATTTAGCTTTTTTCCTATCTCTATTATTCCCTCGTCTGGCTAATTCTCACCAGTCTCTGTCCCAATATTTTCAACATATCTCCCACCTTATCTCCTCCTTGCTTCTCTCTCAGCTGCTTTTAATAACCTGTCTGTCTGTGAATCTCTCTAAACTGTATAACCACTCTGTATGCTACTCACTTTCTCACCGGTCCACCTTCCCACCTCTCTGAGATGTCTTCGAACCTGCTCTTTATCGTGCCTCTCTCTCACACCTGTCTTCCCTTCTCTCTGAGTGATGTCTCATACATCAGTGTATCTATCACCTCTCTCAACTGTCTCCCTCAGACTCTCCTTCTTCCTGAACAGACTCTTCATCAGTTTTTTCTCACATCTCCCACCTGTCTAACAATGCTTTCTCAGCTGTCTATTACTTGTCTTACCTGTCCATATCTGAATTGTATCTTTTAAACAAGTTCTCACGTACATCTTCCTGCCTCTCCGTTGTCTATCACTAGCTGTCTCTTTGTCACCTTTGTCACACCTGTCAATCCCTCGCTTTCTGTCATTCTTAGCTATCTCTTTCTCATCTGTCTCTATATCACATTTTATTGACCCCTACACGACGACAGATATTATATGTAGTCTTGACAAAGGTGGTGAATATTGTGGAAAACCACCGAAACGCGTCGACGCACCATTTAGTATAATTCACAACTCGGACATCTTTGTTGATATACTATATTATAGAATACATAATTTAGGTGTCAAAAATAGAGTACGAATATACACCCAGTATTGTACGAATCCAATGTCTTACTTTTTTTCTGTCTTTTTGTTTCAATTTTGCTGGTCAATATTGAATATTAAATGTATCTTTTATTGTCATTATCTTGTTTTAAACAGTGTTGAGTGGTCTCTTAACTGTCCACTATTTTAAATGTTTATATTACCAATAAACTGTAAGAATTCTTTTTATACACGTGAATCTTGTTATTGTTTTTGACTTTCTAGCTTTAGTGTTATTTAGTCCAGTTCAAGGGAATCTCTCCTTTATCTAAGGTCTATATCATATCTGTCAAACTGTTAAAGTCTGTCACCGGCGTTCCCTTCTCTGACTCCCGGCTGTCTCCTTGTCACCTGTCTATGTGTTTATCACACTCACCTGTTTTACTTTACTTCACACCTTTACATGTCTCTTTCACACCTCTTACCTCTCTCTGCTATGGCTTTAATACATATTTGTACTCTGTCACACACACAACTTGCTTTGTCTCTTGATTTCTCACCCTTCTCTCTATAGTGCCTCTTGCATAATTTGCATAGTTTTACCCTAATTTCGTCTGTCTCTCCCCACCCCCACCAAAGGTCTGCGCTCCGGTCACTATTATGCTGACACTGCTAAGGTGCAGATCCTCGAGTCTATATCTTCTACCGTGATGACATCTATGGGGGTCTGGCATTCAGTGTGTCTGATAATGTATAGATTTCAGCCAAGGTGGCTGTCATCTTTCTTGGTGGCCCTAATTTGGGATTCTTCTGCTACGCCCCATTCTATGACTTTACTGTTGCACCATGGCAATGTAGCCGGTGAATAGTAATTTGGTGTTTTACCATTGCCGTCTCTAAGACTGTGAATTTATAACTCATGTTGTCCTTTTGTTGCTTTGGGGATAATATCTAGTAAACAGCTCCTAGAGGAGGCCTCTGGTTTGGTGCCTGGTGTAGGCTGAAATCTGATTATGATCATTCCCCAGTAACTTGCTATCACCTTATGAAACCATGTCCTATGTATTAAGCAAGTCTCCATGGTAAAGGGTAGAGCTTAAGATCTTTCTTGAAGAACTGAATCCTGGAAATTCTCACCCTATCAAAGCAAGTTATGTGCACAGACGTACACAGTTGTTATATTGTGGGCGTCTGTAGAGTAGAACAACCCGTTACAGGAAGGAGAAGCATCACTGTAACACCACTGATGAGGACAAATTCACAAGCGAAACAATTCTCGATGCAGTGCTATACAACAACAAGAGGAAGGTGGCTATGGCAGGAAGAAGAAGAACACCGGAGGAACTAAAAGGCAAATTTGTTGAGTTGGGAGTGATGGGAAATACTTCTGTTCTCAGCCAGACTATCTTGGAGTGGAGGAGAAAAGCATGCATTGGTGCAAAAAGGAGACACATAAGTGGTGACCTCCATATGAAGACTCTAAGGTTTGCAAGAGCAACGTTACCTAAGACTAGCGGCATTGCTAGCTGCAAGGCGTGTTGCACCACCTAGAGTAAGGATGTATTAAATGCTTTGCTGCATAATAGATCTGCAAGTCTGCAGGGGACTCGGTAATCTACTGAATCGGTAATTTAAGGAATCGGTAAATTACAGATTTCTTAAATACCGATTCGGTTAATTACCGAATTCCTAATGTAGGGAGCACTTAAATGAGTGCTTATCCCATGTTAGGATTCGTTATTTACCACCAACAACAAGTTGGTGGTAAATAACGAAAAAATCCCAAAAAGCAAATTAATGCAAACTGCTTCAGTGCCATGTTGCAGACATACATGCCCTAAGGGCATGTATGTCTGCAACATGTGCACTCATAAACAATTGAGGGGTGCAACAGGGTGTCAAAGTGACACCCTGCCACCCTTCAATGTTTCCCCCCTTTTACCGAATCGGTATTTACGCAACGCAACGCGTGCATGTGACGTCACGGAGCAGCGAGTCTCACAGTTCCCAAGTCCCCGGAGCTGCGAGCTGTGCGCGGGACTCGGCAGCGGAGTGGCTGCTGCAAAACTACCCGCCCAAATATTTCCACAAACTGGGGGACCCCGTCGAGTCTTCGACCCACTGATAGCCCTCATAGGACAACGACATGCCGGCGGGTAGAGGAACAGGCGGCTCAGGAGTTAAATAGCGGGAAGGCTTGGCCTGTGGGATACCCTGCAGAGACAGAAACAGTAGGCAATAGGCCGGTGCGGCTTGGGGAACCCACCTCCCACTTGTAGTGAGCCATCCGGCCACTGCCATACTTTGTTGCAGCAATCACCCCCTGGGCTGGGCTCGGGCCGGGGAGTATAAATAAAGGGCGACGTCAGCCGCGGATCTGCTTTCTGTGTGCTGATGTTCCGTTATAGCGGCTCCGCATAGTTAGGCCTTCCTTGAACCCTACTCCGTAGTCAGTCGGCGTCTGCCCCCAGCCTCATGCCCCTAGGTGTACTCCGGATGTCTCCCACTATTACACCACTTACCCCATAGCATCTCGGCGCTCTAGCTCCCCCTGGGCGGGCCCTGAGGTGAGCGCGCACCCCCACGCCTCCCTGTGCTCCCAGGGCCCGATAGCCTGGCCTGGAGAGCCCTGGGTGGAGAGGGGAGGAGAGTCACGAGAGAGAAGGGGCATCACCTGTGCTTCACGGACTAACACCCTGCTAGCCGGAAACGCGGACTGGTGCACTAAATCCTGTGTTGGTGGGAGGAAAAAAGCACACAATAACCAAGGGGCCTGTGGCAGGGGCGCAGTGGGGTCACGCCTTGTTGTGTAGCTTAAGTTTGGACGTGTTGGTCGACCGAGGAGGCAGCCAGGGCTGGGTGCGGCCTGTCAGTACTTTCTCAGTTCAGCTATCGGCTGCTAGATCCTCCCCTGTGGGCAGTCCCTACTGCAGGAGTAAGAGTAGCACTGACAAAGCCCCAAAACACAGCTATTTGGAACAACAGGACCCAGGGAACAATCCTGTGAGGACCCAAAACCACCAAAGAAATGATCCAGCAGGAATCCAACTCAGCTCGTGTAGAATTATACCCAATTGTCATCAATCACACCCTGGAAACCCCTGGAAAACAAAAGAGGTTGGAGAGAAGCAATCAGTGGCAAACAAAGGAAGTCCCTTGCTCACCTTTGGAAACTGATCTATAAACTACCTTTTAAGCTGAAAGATAGGAACCGGCTTAAGAAACACAAACAAGTCAATCTACAACAGGGGTGGATAATGACAAAAAGGAGACCAGGGATTAAAATATCTTCCAGTAGACCCAACCCTACAAGTAGGTCACCCAAAAACATACAAGCCAAGCATGAGTCAACCTCTGTTGCACTCTCAACATTCAACTTCTTGACAGTTTGAAGGTACTTCACCCCAATGCCCGCCCCACTAATAGCTCTAATGAAAGAGCAGTGGTGTAGCAACTCTATGTCGCTCAGACCACCCCCGGGAGAACAGGAGGACCAATTAGTAAAACAGCTAGAAGATGAACAGAGACAGGAACAAAACTCGCACCAAAGGGAGAAGCTGGCCAATGGAGCACCCTCCTGCACCCAGGCCAGCGGACCTGACCGGCCACTGAATCTGGATTCCTCGTAGAAAGAGATAGGGCACGAACAACCTGAAGTCATAGAAATATCATTGGCTCTGGTTTCGCCGAAAGGTGTTATTCATAATACAGAAGGAAAAAGCAAGGAACTTTTCCAGGATGGAGGCAGCTGCTTTCACAGTGACTTGTCCTTATCACAGACCCCTCCAGCAATGCAGCCTTATAACCTCAATAACAGCTCACCACTCTTGGGACTGGGAGGCAACAGACCCGAGGGGGGCCTGGCCCCCTTCAATCTATCTGGCAAGACCAAGTATACATCTCAATCAGGAGCTCCTAACAAAATTCTCTATAATCTTCAATAAATACAATGCTGACTGCCGCAATCAACGCCCTCACATGGCATACGCAAAAATTGGAAATTCAAAAGAACAGGATGCAGGCGGCAGTAATAGCCATAACCAACATAGCAGCCAAAATGGAGAAGCTAGATGGTAAATTGGACATAATAAAGACTCAGCATTCAGTGAGGTGCTCATTCCTCCCCTCTGTCGAAATTCTCAGATCTCTGCCAAAACGTTTTTGATCATTAGTAACAGAACTGAAACAAAGGCAATTATTGTATATAGATCACCAGGGCCAACGTATGGAGCCATTCAAGCCAAAAACAATGAAAGCGACAACATAGCAGGAGCAGACCCCCTCCCCACACACACACTTCGTCAAAGTTGACAACAGTGAGGAGTCAAAATCAAATCCAACATGACTTGACGACAACGGGTAAAGCCGCGCATAGTAGAAACAGCCCAACGGACCACCTTATGGTGACCACTGAACCTTGTAAACTGCTATCTAGAAGTGCAAAAAAGCATCCGAAGAATAAAGCAAAAAAAAACACCAGACAACGGCGCTGCGCAAAGGAACTGCAACTGTGACTGGAGGTATCAGATAACCACTGGTGCCACAAAATGGGCCCAAAGGTCTATTGCCAATCAAATACATTTAGGGCACAGAAATTCTATCCAAATTTCCAAAGGGCAAGTCCATTCGCCAGTCCAGGCAATGACCTTCCAACAAGGACACCTGCAGCGCAATCACCTATAAGATCACGGGGCGGCCTTGAAGAAGAGGGGCGGAAGCTAGCCTTACAGGGGTTCATTTACTTTAAACAAACAGACAACAGGGGGAGTGATGATACAGCATGGCATCTAAACAGGCAGTAACAAACAGAGGGCCATATTATCAAGAATGGGCTATACATTATCGCCGCTTTTATCGGCAGGAAACTGCCGCTAAATCGGCGATAATGGGCTTGATAATATGCCCTTGTGAATTTCCATAGAAGCCCAGGTTAACACCAGAACCTGGGCTTCTATGGGAATTAACAAGGGCATATTATCAAGCCCATTATCGCCGCTTTAGCGGCATCTTCCTGCCGATAAAAGCGGCGATAATGTATCGCCCTTGCTTGATAATATGGCCCTGAGTTTCCACCTAACATAGATAGCATAAGAACAATCCAACCCCAAATAAATAGTATTGGACCGTGGGGGAATAGACCACTGCACGCTCACACCAGTTCAAACATAACAAGCATTGGAAATGCAATAGGTCTCGCAATAGAATAGTTAGACATTTTTCTTTTTGCAAATGGAAGAGTGGTGTTGCGTGGATGAGTGGCGTTGCGTGGATGAGTGGCGTTGCGTGGATGAGTGGCGTGTGTGAGTGGCGTTGCGTGTGTGAGTGGCGTTGCGTGTTTGAGTGGCGTTGCGTATGTGAGTGGCGTAGCGTGTGTGAGTGGCGTTGCGTGTGTGAGTGGCGTTGCATGTGTGAGTGGCGTTGCGTGTGTGAGTGGCGTTGCGTGTGTGAGTGGCGTTGCGTGGATGAGTGGGGTCGGAATGCAATAAGTATCGCATTAGAAAAGTTGTATTTATTGGTCTTGTAAATGACATATTTTATTTATTTTTGCGATGTTAAAATTGCTATATTGATAGCTTTGTCATTTACAATGCCAATAGTTATAACGTTTGCAAATGTGACACCTATAGCATTTGGAATGCAACATGTTTAGTATTTGCGTGACTTATATGGCAGCTCTGGTCGTTATGCTACATCTCTAGATAGTTTTATCTTCCGCAAATGTGACACCTATTGTAACACAATATGTGTTGTGAGGGTGAGTGAGGGTGAGGGGTTGAGGGTGAGGTGTTGAGGGTGAGGGGTTGAGGGTGAGTGAGGGTGAGGGTGAGTGAGGGTGAGGTGTTGAGGGTGAGGCGTTGAGGGTGAGTGAGGGTGAGGCTGAGGTGTTGAGGGTGAGTGAGGGTGAGGAGTTGAGGGTGAGTGAGGGTGAGGGTGAGTGAGTGTGAGGGGTTGAGGGTAAGTGAGGGTGAGGATGAGTGAGGGTGAGGGGTTGAGGGTGAGTGAGGGTGAGGGTGAGTGAGGGTGAGGCTGAGGGGTTGAGGGTAAGTGAGGCTGTAGAGTGAGGGCGGTAGAGTGGTAGAGTGAGGGCAGTAGAGTGAGGGCATGAGGGCGGTAGAGTGGTAGAGTGAGGGCGTGAGGGCAGTAGAGTGGTAGAGTGAGGGCAGTAGATGAGGGCGTGAGGGCAGTAGAGTGGTAGGGTGAGGGCGTTAGAGTGAGAACGTGAGGGCGGTAGAGTGGTAGAGTGAGGGCATGAGGGCGGTAAAGTGAGGGCAGTAGAGTGGTAGAGTGAGGGCCATAGAGTGGTAGAGTGAGGGCGGTAGAGTGGTAGAGTGAGGGCGGTGGAGTGAGGGCTGTAGAGTGGTAGAGTGAGGGTGGTAGAGTGAGGGCGTGAGGGCGGTAGAGTGGTAGAGTGAGTGCAGTAGAGTGAGGGTGTGAGGGCGGTAAAGTGGTAGAGTGAGGGCGGTAGAGTGAGGGCGGTAGAGTGGTAGAGTGAGGGTGGTAGAGTGAGGGCGGTAGAGTGAGGGAGTGAGGGGGGTTGAGTGGTAGAGTGAGGACGGTAGAGTGAGGGCAGTAGAGTGGTAGAGTGAGGGCGGTAGAGTGAGGGCATAAGTGTTTGGCAGGAGCTGAAGAGGTGAGTGGCTGGTGCCTCTGTAAGGCAGGCCGACATAGGACCACCCCTCGCCCAGCCCTCCAGACAACACTGTCTACAGGCTTACCTGTCTACACTGCTGCTTTGGAATCGGTGTCTAGTCAGATATCTGGGCTTGGGGAGGGTGGGGGGAGGGTTGCGGCTGAGCATTGAGACACTTGGGTAGATGCATGTACATCCTTTGAACAATCCAGGTATCCGTCCGTGCACCAACAACCATGTATTCATTAAACGATCCTGTTAATCACTGATTTAATCATTTGTGCATTCATTTAACCACCCCTGAACCTGCATTATCCACCTACACATCCATTACCCATCCATGCAGCAATTGAAGGTTGAGAACATACGTGCAGCCTGTGTATAATTTCTGTTGTTTTGCTGTTTTCCGCTATGAAATATACATTAACGGAGCTGTGTGAGGTCTCAGTTGTATCCGTCTGCCAACACTGCAGTCTAAGGCTGTGGGGCCTTGGCGGCGGCCTGTGGTTCCCTGTGATGGCAGTGCTGCATGCTACCGATCAGAACTGAGGTGATTGGTCGGGCTAGGATGGACTTTCATCGGGGCTGGTGAGATTTCTCGTAGAATGGCAAGGCAGGCAGACACTGAGGTGGGGTGGGGGCAGGGCTGTTGAGAAGTTAGAATATTTGTAGTTCCCTTCTCCCGGGGTGGGGAGGGGGAAGGGGGTTAGTTAGAAAGGATTAAACAAATAGTGCCTTCAGCGTACTGTCTGCGGGGCACAGTTATGTGTGCATGCCAGGTGTAAGGGGCAAGACGTTTCAAAACACAGCACATTCCAGGAAAGTTCTTTTGGTTTACTTGAATTTAAGATTAAAATTTCACTTTTAGTACATGTCTCATATTGCGAGCTGCTAGCTCGGAGCTGAGCAGGATGCGGGCTTCTCCCAAGGGTGATGGGAGATTTAAATGTGTGCAGGAGGGGTGTGTGTGTGGGGGGTTGGGGAGGGGGAAAGACATAGTGAACACAGTGAGATGGGCTGGGTGAGGGGTAGAGAGAAGAGAGCCATAGTGGTAAAGTGAAGGTGAATATGGACGGTAAAATTGACATTAGGTCGGGGTTATGGGGACGGATAGGCAAGCATGTGAAGGGAGGGTTGGTTAAGAAGGATTGCGCGAGAGAGGAGTGGGGGCGGGTGATGCGGGTATGACGTGGGCAGCTTCTTTTCTATACTTACCTTTTTCAATCTTAGAAATCTTAGATTCGGCCAGAGGAAGGAGTGGATGGGTTCTCTGGCAGGATCCTGCGGTACTGGCTTCAATGCGTGTCCACTGGGAGGGTACCCGAGGAGTTTTGTAGGCGATGAGCCACTGTGGATGCCACTTGCATTGTAAGGAGGGGCTGGGGCAGAGTCAGTCAGAGGTGCGGCGTGGCAAGGGGGTTAGTTAGAAAGGATTAAACAAATAGTGCCTTCAGCGTACTGTCTGCGGGGCACAGTTATGTGTGCATGCCAGGTGTAAGGGGCAAGACGTTTCAAAACACAGCACATTCCAGGAAAGTTCTTTTGGTTTACTTGAATTTAAGATTAAAATTTCACTTTTAGTACATGTCTCATATTGCTAGCTGCTAGCTCGGAGCTGAGCAGGATGCGGGCTTCTCCCAAGGGTGATGGGAGATTTAAATGTGTGCAGGAGGGGTGTGTGTGTGGGGGGTTGGGGAGGGGGAAAGACATAGTGAACACAGTGAGATGGGCTGGGTGAGGGGTAGAGAGAAGAGAGCCATAGTGGTAAAGTGAAGGTGAATATGGACGGTAAAATTGACATTAGGTCGGGGTTATGGGGACGGATAGGCAAGCATGTGAAGGGAGGGTTGGTTAAGAAGGATTGCGCGAGAGAGGAGTGGGGGCGGGTGATGCGGGTATGACGTGGGCAGCTTCTTTTCTATACTTACCTTTTTCAATCTTAGAAATCTTAGATCCGGCCAGAGGAAGGAGTGGATGGGTTCTCTGGCAGGATCCTGCGGTACTGGCTTCAATGCGTGTCCACTGGGAGGGTACCCGAGGAGTTTTGTAGGCGATGAGCCACTGTGGATGCCACTTGCATTGTAAGGAGGGGCTGGGGCAGAGTCAGTCAGAGGTGCGGCGTGGCATCGAGTTGAAAGGCTTTGTGTTGTACACTATGTTTAACCAAGTTGACCTAGCCATCTATAAGTTGAAAGGCCCTATGGTGTAAACAATCTTTGACCAACCCGTATTTGCGATTTAAGGACAAACGGAAAAGGTCGCAAAGCACAACAAGCAGGATTAGGTGAAGCAAGACGGGGGAAAGACTAAACAAATCGGGTGGGGGAGGCGAAGTAACACCCATTTTGAATTATTACTACGACGGAATTGCTTGTAATGTTCTGTAAATTGGGTTTTAGGAGGTATGCACTGCGGGCTAGAACGTGACTTACAGAAAATACCAACAAGCAATTACGCCATTGTATTGAAGGCAGTGCTTTAAATGGGAAACAAGACGGAGGGCATTGCTGTGGGGAGGGGGTGGAGGAGAAATGCACACGGCGGGCAGGGGAGGGGGCGGAGCGGGGAGAGCGGCATGTGGGTGTGAAGAAGCCGGGCCTTTGAAGTGAAGCTAAGCTTCACTTCAAAAGGTGTCGGAGGAATGCGGCAGAGGGAACAGACGGCGATTGCGGCTGTGCACGCGCTTTTAAGCTCAATGCACATGCGCATTGAGCTTAAAAGTCACGGGCACTGCAAGGAATCGCCACGATTCCTTGCTTCTTAGTTAAAGGTTGTTTAAGCCGCAATAGGCTCGCAAGCTCGATGCGCATGCGCATCGACAGGCGAGACCTAATAAACTACCAACCCTTGGAAACACATGCTGTCACCACAAGGACAGGGGACCATGTTCAAATAGAACCAGAGAATAATATCACAGTTCTCAGGCCTGAATACATCTCCCATGGAAGGCACGGACATATTAAACAGGACAGATATTTTACAATTCTCCACTACATTCCAGAGTCAACACCCCTCAAGACAGAAGATCTCACCCGAGTGCAATTTAAGGCACTACAATACTACAAGTGAATCAGCAATAGCCACATGGAAAACCAGAGCATTAGCACAAATGATCGTTGCCGAAAGGGCCCAATTTGCCACATAGGGAATTAAGCTACATGAAGCCGAAGAAAAAAATACCCATATATACTATCGGGACAACTCAGTGAAAAACATAATACAGATGCAGAGAAAGTCCATACTAAGGGGTACAACTCCTGCAGCTCCCCTTTAAAACATTTTCCAATTTAAATGTACATTTTACACCCGCAAATTCTGTAGCAGGGCGTAGAATTACTGAAGGAGAAAAAGACGAACATCACACAAATGAGTCAATGACTCGGACGGGGTGGCAACGAATCCGGTAGAATGGCAACCATACTCCTCCTAGCACAAAGAGACTTTGGGCCAGATGTAGATAATCTCGATTTACCTACTCTTAAATACCGAATCATACCGATTCGGTATTTAAGAGTAGGTAAATGGGATGTAGGTAATTTCTCTTTTTAAATTACCGAATCGGTAAGATTCGGTAATTACCGAATCGGTATTTACCGATTTGGTAATTGCCATTCATTCCTATGGGCCTGGAGGCCCATAGGAATGAATGTCAATTACCGAATCGGTAAATACCGATTCTGTAATTGGGGGAAACATTGAACATTTTCCAAATTGAGTATACATTTTACACCCGCAAATTCTGTAGCAGGGCGTAGAATTACTGAAGGAGAAAAAGACGAACTTCACACAAATGAGTCAATGACTCGGACGGGGTGGCAACGAATCCGGTAGAATGGCAACCATACTCCTCCTAGCACAAAGAGACTTTGGGCCAGATGTAGGTAATCTCGATTTACCTACTCTTAAATACCGAATCATACCGATTCGGTATTTAAGAATAGGTAAATGGGATGTAGGTAATTTCTCTTTTTAAATTACAGAATCGGTAAGATTCGGTAATTACCGAATCGGTATTTACCGATTTGGTAATTGCCATACATTCCTATGGGCCTGGAGGCCCATAGGAATGAATGTCAATTACCGAATCGGTAAATACCGATTCGGTAATTGGGGGAAACATTGAAGGGTGGCAGGGTGTCAACTTGACACCCTGTTGCACCCCTCAATCGTGTATGGGTGCACATGTATGTCTGCAACATGGCAGCATTTGAAAAGCAAAAAAAATGCTTTTTCAAGTCTTTTCATTATTTACCACCAACTTCTAGTTGGTGGTAAATAATGAATTCTTAAAGCCCTGTAGCACTGATTACAATGCTACCTACATCTCATAATACAGATTCGGTAATTTTACAGAATCTGTAATTTTACCGATTCTGTAAAATTACCGAATCTGTATTTTAGGTGGCCCTACATCTCAGTATCCAAATACTGGTCGGTAACGGCCGAAAGTCTGTATTTTCGGCCGTTACCGACCGGTATTTGGATACCTACATCTGGCCCTAAATAGGCCAATGGGCAGAATAGACAAGGTTTTAAAAGTAATATCCTGGAGCATGTATGGGCTTAAAACAATGCTAAATAACAGGGCTGGCCTTGAATTTCTACGGACAGGAGATCTACTGTGTCTCCAGGAAACCTGGCTACTGTCACGATTGTTAATCACAGGATTCGAAGAGTTTCAATATTCATCAAAAAAGTGAAATTTGTTTGGAAGGCCATCTGGGGTACTATCCATATATGTAAGTATCGGCATAACAATACAGTCAGCCAAATCCACCTTCAGTATGGATATGGTCCAGGCCGTGCATCTGCAAGGCCTGAAAATGAATGGGTCCCAAATGGTGATTTTATTGTTGAATGTGCACTTCAATTGAAAGGATAGCCCCTGACATAGTAAGATGAGGAAACTGGTTGATACATTAGAAGAACTATTCAGCAATTACACAAAGTGTGAGATTATAATGGCTGGGAATTTTAACACTCACAACCTGGCAATAGGAAAACAAGCCACCCTACCCAGGGACCAAGCTGACGACATTTTAAACTATTTTTTTATCACCCACCAACTGAGGTCTGTAAAAGATGTCACCCACGCCAGAGTACAACACCCCCTGCACAACCATAAATTAACTATTGATTATTCTTTATGAGCAAAGTTCTCTATGAAAACCAAAAGAGCAGACTAGTGACCATTTTCCTCTGCTCATGGCAATCTCTCTACAAGTACGCAGCACCAAGTGCATAAACACCCTGGGTTCTTCCAACAGGGAAGAAAATTCACACGCTACTGAGACGACTAAAGTGGAATAAAATTGACACATCTGGTTTGGCAGCCGGGAAAAAATTGGCTGACCAAACAGAGGAGAACATATTTCTAAAGTGGTTAAATGTGGCGTCGGAGTTGTGCCACCTACTGCTGGACAAGCCAGCAAACTCTTGGTTGAGGTCCAAAGAAAGGGCATGTTGCCATCACCAACCCCACTGCACTAAGATTCTCCAATGTAAAAGAACACTGAGACAGGCTAAACGTAACCATAAATGGATGGGCGACGACGGGTCACATCACAAGTGGATAGCAGCCAGCAGGAATACGCACAAGAGAAACATATGGAATTATAAAAAAAACACAACACGAAGAATCCCAATGGCTACATGTCTATAGTCTTCAAATTCCAAGCAGACAAGCAGAATTTTGACAACACATTAACACACTGGCAAGGCATGGCCACTACTGACGAAAAGCAGTTTCAAGTCCACCATGGATCAATCATGTGAAAACACTGTACTGCAAGGCGACCATCAGAACCCTTCCAGACAATCAATCACTCTTATCAAGCACTAGTAGTCAGAACGTCACCGGATCAAAAATTGGGGCAAGGCAAACAACTAGTGAAGATGCAAGCAAACCTTCTGACGTGCACAACTGTGTGTCCACAATATTAAATAAAATCAGAAGTAACAGAGCCTCGGGTCCCAATGGTCTACCAGGAAAGCTATTTAAAAAGGACTGTGTGCTCTGGGCAACTATACTTGCCCTGCTATATCAGTTTTGCATGATCAATGCAACAATTCCCGAAGACTAGAAAGGTTCTCTACTACAATCTATTCAAACACAAGGCAACACCGCAGATCCCAATAGTTACAGGATGATAGCCCTTTTGGATATTGAGGTAAAGGCATATGCAAGTCTCTTTTACAGGCATTCCAACATTTGGTTAGTGGTGAAGAAATACAACTGGTGTACAAATCAGGTTTCAGGGCAGGAGCCTCAACATTAGACAACATTCTAGCCCTAGCCTAACCGGTCGAACAGGGCACACAGGAAAAACAGCATCCTCTTTTTGCTTTTTTCGTGGACCATTCCATGGCGCTCAACTGCTTCAACAGTAACTTACTTTGGCAAAAATTACAAAACCGGGGGATCCGAAATACGCTGCTGAATGCCATTATTGCTCTTTATACCAAAACCTGGATAAGTTTCAAACCAACCAAGAAAGTAGCAACTCAGAAGGTGTTTATGAACCAGTGCTGAAACAAGGCTGCGTGTGTCACCTCTGCAGCCTTGGGTAATTCAATATCAACAGCCAACTCGTTAGCAACAAATTGGGCAGACTAGATTGTTTTAAATGCAGTATGCTGACAATATGGCATTAATGGACCACACAAATACGGGGCTGCAAAGAGCATTGGATGCATTAAGCATTTATAACCATGCCTATGAACTAACAGCCAACACCAATAAAGCAAAGGTAGTGATCTTTGGAAAACATACCAACAAACAAACAAACAAATCATTGAAGATTGGGCAAACCGGAAATAACCTTTACATCCAAATACAATTATCTGGGGGTCTGGTTTATGACCAATGGCATCTGGCCCACTGAACACTGAAGCAAAAGCTAAGGCAGTTACGTACGCCTTGTGCAAACTTAACTCCAAATTGTATAGTCCATCGACTGAGCAAATCTAAAAGGTTATAAAAGCTAAGCTACTACCTATTGGCAACTAGTATTACATGGGGCGCTGGTCAATATCATTGAGTCTGCCCACTGCAGTGGGTTTAAACATATTTTCCAAATTCCTGCTCAGACACGGAATGCCTTGGTGTGGCTGGAATTTGGCCTAAGTAAACAATCCTACTAACACTGGGCATCTAGCATCCGTTACTATCCTCCAAACTCTATGAAGGCAACCCTGAAAGAACATTTTACAAAACGCAAAAACCCCTGGGCAGATTTTCTATCCACTGCCAGTACTAACCTAAGTCTTGACAGGTCCAACTGGGGAAATCTTAGCCATCAACTGGGAATTTTAAAAATGTTCTTAAAGAAACAAGTAAGACTTTTGTCTAGGCAAGAAGACCTGGGGCTGATAGAAACTTCTAGAAGTAATATTTGGGTTCATAGTCAGCTCCTACAAGGACAATTTAAGCCAGCCTTATCTAAACTCTGCACTGAATAAATCAATTTAAAACAAATTTAGTCAGTCAGAGTCATGGTTTTGCTAATGAAAGATATAAATGCCCACTGGAAATCCCTCACGACAGTCACCTCTTCTAGACTGTGCCACCGGTATGATGAAACCCTGGCTCATCTAGTCTGCATCTGCCCATATTTGATGTAGGCACGTTGCACTTTATTAAAACCACTTTTTCTTAAATACGGCACTTGCACTTCCTCAGATGCAATGGAACTTCTTTTTAATCTGGAGGCCCTGATGGAATGTACAAGGCTAGCAAAATTTGCATGAAAACTTCAAGGTCTCATAGGCAAAAGCCCAACTGTGGTCTAAAGGCATACCGAAAGTTACGTGTTGTGGTCACATATCAAATCTTAACGGTTTTTATTTGTTTCCTTGATTAATTGTATTATTTTCGAAATCAACTAAATGAAATGACATGTTGATGTTTGAACTAATAAGGTTCCCGAAAGGATATATTATGTACAGTTTTGTGTTACAATTTTTATTAATTGAAATAAATAAATGTATTTATTCACATCATGAATGGGACCTACCCTCCTCCTCTTCTACATTAGTTACCATGTTATGTTGCTCCTCAACACATAATTTTTCCCTCATATATAGTGCCTGTCTGATGTACAATAACATTTTCTGATCACAAATCCTGTAAGTCCCCAAACCCTAACATTTGAAACCAAAAGATAACTTTTTACAATGTACAGAAGTAAAAAAAAATGGGCTCATAAATGGATTTTGTGACCCTTTCTAATAGGATAGGGTGTGAAAGGCTGTCGACCTCATGTGTGTAAGTTGTTAATGTATGTATCAGTTGCTTGAGAAGTCGATTGCAATTGCAAATTGATCAGTTACGGACCACCGAGCTGGAATGTTAACTAATTTGCAAAGAGAAAGCTGTGCTTAACAGACCTCTTTAGGAATCATGTCGCTCAGCCTCGAGGGAGCAAACATTCAACCAGGGATCACTGCATACTCCCACCGATGTCCCAGTACATGTCAACATTTATTTATTTAAAAAAACAAAACACCTGCTCCTTTAGGAGACAAGATATGCTGTTTTCTTCTAAATATGTTCTCATGCAAGGAATGAGGACATTACGTTGCTTTTCCCTCGCAAGCTTCCAATATTTAGGTTCACAGTCATTTAAACAAAATGCTCTGTATCATTTGTAAAATAAGTCACAGTTTTTTTAAATGTACCAATCCATGATGAGGGGCGCCACTTGAATTGCTAAAATAAAAATAAAAGGGTCAGTTGCTCTAAAGTGCATTGCTTAAACTGGAGTGGACTGGCAGCAAATGTGAAATGCTGGGCTAAAAAATAAATACAAAAATTGTGAAGTACTACGAGGGATGGGAGAGCAACAACCAGTGGCGGCTCTTCTGCTAAGGCGGAGGAGCATCGCTCAACAGCTCACAGAGCGTTGTACAAGAAAACACAAAATGATAATAACTGAAGTTATTATCATTTTATTTTTAGTATTGTCACGGGCGGGGCTTAGCTCCCCTGACATCAGAGAGGAGGAGTGGTTTCTGCACTCTCTAAAGTGCACATGATCCTTTGACCAAAAGTCTTGGGCTGGACATGCGCACTTTGCATGTTCTCCACCCAGGCTGCATTACAGCCTGAGTGGAGAACATGCCCAGGTCCCCAACCCTGTCTCAGCGTCAAACCACAGCGCTCAGACCAATCACAATGCTGCATTGCAGTGTTGT
This sequence comes from Lissotriton helveticus, assembly GCF_964261635.1. Lineage (NCBI taxonomy): Eukaryota > Metazoa > Chordata > Amphibia > Caudata > Salamandridae > Lissotriton > Lissotriton helveticus. Next base: position 1,730,800,517 of record NC_136057.1, on the reverse strand, counting down.
GATTGGCTCAGGTGAGCCTAGGTACTTACCAATCACAACGCTGCATTGCAGTGTTGTGATTGTCTGTGGGGAGCCTGGATGCTTCCTGGAAGAGACCCGACATGGGAGAGAGGGAAAACAAACGTGGTGAGATCAGGTAAATGAATTTCTTTTTTCATCTATCGCTCACCCCCTGCCCCATCAGCCCCGTACCGTACCGGCCACCACTGGTAACAACAAATATGCAGGTGGGGGAAGGAACAGGGCAGTTCTGGATTACCAAATAGGCAAAGTAGGCACCGGCCTATGGGCCCCACTCCTTTTAGGGTCCCTGCAGCAACAGATCAAAATAATATTGACTTGAGAAAATTACAATCAAACTTTATTAAAATGTTTCCTAAAGACAGAAAAAAAATTGCGAGGGGGTGCCCCGAAGTTTCGACTGCCTAGGGGCCTCCACAGGGTTTAATCCAGAACTGGAACAGGGACTGAGTGGTGGAGAAAGTAAAAAGCAGCACATGAGGGAGACAGCAACATTAGATGTAAGCCCACAAGAGAGAGAGCAATACGGAGCTCGGTGGCCAGGGGGGCACACAAAATAGAGCGAGAATCAAGCAGAGGAGAGAGCAACACGGACTGGTGGAGCGGTATTTGGCGGGGATAGAATGAAACACACAAGGAACAGAGTTGGAAAACACATGCACTGTCATGGAGAGCTTAACAAACAGAACAAGTAGTAAGCAGTGGAAGGATACCAGTTAAAATCATGACAAAGAGCCTTTGTTCAAAAGGAGCGTCAAAACTAAAAAGGGGAAGATAAACCATAGAATTAGAAGCACGCAAATGAGAGTGACAATAAAGCCAACCAGTGGTAAGCAATGAGTGGGCTTTAATCCAATGTAAATTTTCGGGTTGCCCACAAAAGGTCTTTCGCAATAAAACAGCTTGGGCTGTGTGGTAAGTGAGGCATTAAAAGGACAAGAACCATCATTTAAATACATCAGGGCCTGTTCCCTAATGCTTGACTCTCTTCCCTGACCTCTGATGCTGGGGTTTGCCATTAGGAACAGGAAGATCTTTCTTAACCCCTTCAGCGCTGATGACGAGCTGAGCTCGTCATCAGTTGCGCCGCTCGCACGCTGATGACGAGCTGAGCTCGTCATGTAACGCGGCTTTTTGAAAAAAGCCGCGTAGCGCGAAAATCGCCGCAGCGCGCATGCGGTTAATAAACAGCTTGCGCGATGATCCTATGTTTGTGGGGGTTTCCAGAGCTTCTTTTGAGATTTTACACATGTGGTTCTTACAGTAGGGCTTGCTTCGAGGTACTGGTAGAGAAGTCTGACTCCAGGTGTTTCCTCAATGAACGCCCTTGCAAACATACACATGGAGCCTCCTCCCAGGAGCATTCCACCCATGTCAATCTCTAAAAGACTCATCTTAAGAACAATGCTTTGTGGTTATACTACTGCATGTTGATCCTGAGGAATCAGTGCCACCACCCTCATGCCAAGGCACAATGAGCCCTGCTAGGAATTATCCCCAGTGAGGAGAAAAAAAGAGCCCTGCTTCTGGAGGTAATAGGGAGAAGGAGAAACTGAGGCACAGCAGTCTGTATGCCTGGCTACCCTCAGTGCCCCGTCATTACAGAACACCTACTAAACACTGGGGATTCACATTTCTCCCTTCTCGGGCCAATATGTATGTATGTACATATGTGTATATGTTTGTACATCCTTTATGGGTTCTGAAGTAGCGTGCTACTCACTGAAAAAGTGCATCAACACACCTTCTGGGGGTAGCAAGCGCTATATGAATTCAAACCTTTTCCCCTCTTCTATCCCTCCACTATCCTTCTCAATCCTAATAACTGGTTCACATATCCACCACCGAAATTACTTTCATATTTTCACTATACTAATTCACCACTAATCCTTTCTGGGTTCCGGAGTAGCGTGCTACTCGCCGAAAAAGCGCTTTGATGCCTCATCAGGGGTAGTAAATGCTATATAAATGCAATTGTAATTCAATACAGTAGATATGTATATATGTATGTTTTGTCATTTCTAAAGAGCAAACCGAGCTGGCTAACAACATAGCAGACAGCAGTGGGAAGCCAGCTCATTTAAGGTAGTGTTCCCTGAAGAGGATCTTGTGGGGACCAGTCCACCCAGCTCACCAGTTCAGGAGGTTAGTCCTCTACGTCAGTACCTATAAGCTAACTCCAGGCGATGGGAGCTGATCAAATATAACAATCCCTTAGCCCAATGAGGGGGCATCCTGAGGAGTCTCCATCAAAAAAATACCTGAAAGCCTGGCTGAGACAGGCAAGGTAAGCACTTCTCGTCAACATCCTGCCCAAGGATGCAGCAACAAGGTTTCTTCCAGGTCATGTATGACTATCACAGGTGATACGGATCCTTCGTGACCCTCTTCTCGGATCTTCCTGAGGGACATATAGATTCACACCTGTAGTTTTCAGACAGACCACGTCATCCTTGGAATGACAAAATTCACTTTTAAGATCTTTGGTAAGAATTCCATCATAAACATATTATCCGGAAAGCTGATGGTAGGGGTGCAGTTGGTTACCCTAGTAGGCCCGCTTACTGAGCTGACCTTCTCATTGATGGCTCTTTATGTGGCTCTGCGTCAATGTGCCAGCATGGTAATACTCCTCATCCTGCCCGGATGCCAATGCCTCTAGTCGCAGTCACTGTCATTGCAATTTCCCAGAGCTCAGAATTTTTTTCCGACACTTCCAGTCTCCCACATGGGTGATTCTGCAAACTCTTCTCTCTGGCAAAGTGAGATCAGGTCTCCAGCAGAGGCCTTCGTTCATTATTCAAAGTGCTCAATCTTTCATCAGATCCCACTCAGTGGGATGCAAAAGCCCTTCACCCGTTAGGACCCCCCCCCTCACATACACACACACACTAATGTGCTCGAGCTGACGTCTATCTTCCTATTATTGAAGGGCTTCTGTTGGAACAAAAATGTTTTAGCTGTACTGTTCATGTATTGTACGTGTTAAGTTAGCATTTGCGACACCGTTTTAGGCTCATCCGCCATTTTGAATCATGCCGCTAGCTATGTATTCCCCGACTCGAAAGGCTGTTTGAGGAAATTTTCATTTCTTCAAGGTTAGGCCCTGCTCTGCTAACGAATACACTGTTCTAATTAGTGCATACCTTTGTCCATAGATAGGAGCTTTCTCGCATTAGCCTAGCTGTATCATGAACAGAATAAGCTTGGCAAGTAGATAACGTATGCCCAGTCACAGAGTCGAAACTCATCTCACTGCACTCCTTTGTTTTAGCGGCACCTGATAGTAGATTTCCATAAGTGGTGGGACGTTCTTGTTTCAGAAGGCGTACATATTGTATATCTATGTTTGCTGAAGTCAGTCCCTCTGCAGCAATCCAAGGAGGCTGGTCAGACCGGACTCCTCTTGAGTGTACCTGAATAAAATATACTTGGTGTGTATTCTCTACTGTCTGACCGACTCGTCATTTGTGTGGAAGGCTGAGAGGTGGCCGCGAGTGACTTGGGTCACTTCCTTCATTTCTTCATCCCTTCCTTGGGAGGGAGGTGACTATGTGTTACAGGCACAGCACACTTATGATTTATATCAAATGACAAGAGAGAACTCATCCAGCGGTCTGGTTCGGATGTAGGCTTGATCTGTGGGCGTTATATTTTCAACCGTTCATTAAGAGGGGGTGGAGAACATGTAGGCATTGAGTTCCTGAACTCCATGTACAGGTGGCTTCTTTCTAGTGTTTGAGGTACCGCACCCCCTCAAATACTGTGTTTTGCCTTAGAAGGCAATGAAAATTGTTACCCCTGCATGTATTGGGTGGTCAGAGAGTTCTGAGGCCAGGAGGGGGAGTTCCCGGTCAGTGTGCACTAAAATGTCCTCAGCCCATTCATTCACCTGGTACTCGTTTCCAAAGTGATCCATAAGAAAAGAGGAGAAGAGTGTAGAAGATGGTAGCGGTGCCATCCACCCTTGCCTGGACAAATAGGTAACGATTCTAGAACTTTCTGCATTTGAAGTCAGGGTTCCCTTCCTTCATCCAAAGATGGCAGACTGGCTATCAAAGAAGGGGAGCACAGTGCTCTGCCCATCTGCCACCATCAATGAGCTTGAACGATTGGAACCCGAAAAGCCAGTCAATTGGGCAAGTCGCAATCCAACATTTTTACCCTGAGGGCTGTCAAAAAATAATAATATGCAAATAATAAGCCTTATTTGTAAAGCGCAAATAAATCACCCCTTATGGTTTTAAGGCGCTAGGGGCTGGCAGGGAAATTAAGTGAGCTGTTGCCCAGAGTCACATGGTATTGGGCAGAGCTGCTGATCGAACTGTGATCCCCGCGCTCTGGAGTCAGCCGCTCTGGCTGCTGCGCCACACCTCTCCTCACAAATCCCACAATTAGAAGCAGTATCCGGGGAAGTAGCTACATGTCCATCACTGGCTATAGACAGAGGTATTTACTTTGTTTTGTGTACTTTGGGCAAAGTCCTTTCTTATGTTTTTAACCTGGTTAACTCTTCTGAAGTTCCTAAATGCAATGTCAGCCAACACTGACCCAGGGCCAGGAACTTAATGTTTTGCCCCTTCCGAATACTGTAGTGTAGTCCTACTTTGATGGCTGTTGCACTTTTTTCCTTCAGTTTACAAGGTCCATCCCACGTGTGCTTCAAATGTGGTATTCTCCATTTTCTCACAAACGATGTGAGCCTTCAGTAGTCGCAAGTAAGATTGGATTTTTTGGATGCAGCACGCAGAGTTGGAGTGCATCAAACTCTTACCTTTTCTGAAGTAGACACAACCTCTCATAAGGCAAAGGTTGTCTGGGAAACCCTGCTCCCCTTTCTTTGCAAGGGCGTTTCAAACATCTGCATCAACTGGGAGCTATAGAAATAGAATCACTCTTATGAAGAGTCCTTAACAGCGCAGTCCTGGCAGGAGCTTACATGCTTCGCACTAACAGCGACATGTGCAAAGGCTTTAAGGATTTGGAGGATGGAAAGTCTGAGGTACCAGAAAATTTAGTGGATGGAAAGCAATGTCTGGACCAGGTGATAATATCCTTAATAAAGGTATAAATAAGCAATAGAGAAACCAATAGGTCTGGCGCTGGCCACCAGCCATTTGATTTTTCCAGTGCTTGTTTTGCTTTGTCATGCTTTTCGCAAACCTTTGTTGTTGGCAAAGCTGTCAGGACTTGTCAATCTAAAAAAAACATGGATATAAGCCAAAATACTTGTTGATCATTAAACTAAATGCACATGCAGTGAAAATGTATTGATTAATTGAAATAATCCAAAGTTAAAACGGATATACAATTTGGGGCAGAATTACAACTTCTGGCGCATCTGTTATTCAGCACGGATGCGCCAGAACAGTTGCGACACGCCAAACCACCCGTGCACCACCACTGATGCGCCGCATTTACAATGCGGCGCACCGTGGCACACGAATGGGCAGATGCGTGTCGCATCCCCGGCGGAAAGGCGGCGCATTGCAGGAGTCGCATTGCAAGCGCGACGCAGCACCAGCAAGGCTCAGGGTGCCCCTATGCCTAACATGCTGCATCAATCCTTACGCCTGCTTCAAACAGGCACAGGGTTTTGATGCAGCATGGCCATAAAAGGGAATGAACCAGGCCCAACCCAGCACAACCCCTGACAGCAGACCAGAGCAGGTGCGGCCAGGGAGGACTCCCCGGTGTTTGGGGCTGGCTGTGTTGCTGGGATTGGCGTGGTCTTGGTCTGGTGGGGGGCTGACCCCTCTGCGGTTGTGTCCGGGTCTTTGCATGGGTGGGGTGGTCCTGCCGTTTTTGGCCTCGGCCCACTGTTCTTTGCCTGGGCGACAACTCCTGTCTCCACTGCGCGCCCCCTTTGGCCACTCCTGTTATCTGTGTTGGTTAGTGGACATTTCCGTCGCCCCCGCCCTCTATCTCTCACTATCACTCCCCCCACACCCCTGGGGTGCGGCCGTATGGGGGTTGCCATGCCGCTTTGGGCGCCTGCTCGCCTTGCTGCTGGTATTCCTGGTGCCTGCCACTGTGGTTTGGGCGGGGTTTTGTGCTTATGGCTTCTCAGCTCCCTCCTGTTCCTGGGCTGTTGTCCCTCTGCCAGTGGCTCTGTTTTCTGGGTCTGTGTTTTCCTGTTTTGTAGTCCTCGTGGCCGCTTGCTCTCCTCTGTCTTGTGTCTTTGCTGGTTGGAATGTGGGGGCTGTTCCTGTGCTTTGGATTCTAGTTTTGGTTTTGTCCCTCGTACAGTCTCTGTTCCCTTGTTGGGGGTGGGGACTGTTCTACCCCATGTGCGCTTGTCTCCCGTTCTGGTTGTGGGGTTTTGACTGTTGTCTCTGTTTTCTTTTGGGGCATTGCTGTTCTGTTCACGGCCCTCGCTGGTCTGGGCCAATTGGCTGTTGCCTTGTTTGGGTTTTGGTCCTTCGGTGCTGGGCGGGGGTCTCTGACGCCCTCCCTGCCCTTAGCTTTTGCCTTTCATCTGCAGGATCCTTCCCCGGGTGTGGGTTCGGCCCTCGTGTCCTCCTGCCTAGGCGGGTTGCCTGGCCTGGGCCCTGACTTCCCGCTTTTGGTGGCCTTGCTTGTGGCTGGCCCTGTTTTTTTTTTCCTTGCTCCTGCCCTCCTCTGGTGCATGCTGGCCCATGACTTTGGTGTGCCTGTGCGGTCTGCTTAGCTTCTGCCCTGGCTTGTTGTTGCCTCTGTGGGTTGGCTGGTTTTGGGGCTGTGGCTGTTGGCCCTGTCCCGCACCTTCCAGGCCTGTGTGGGTTCTGTGTCGGTGGCCTCTTGTCTTGGCTGGCCTGTCTGTGGTTCAGTTGGCTGTCTGCTCGGTCCTTGTGGGGGCGTTTCTGGTGGTCTTCATGTTCTCTGCCGTTTCTTTTGGTCTTGGCCCTCCTGCTGCTGGTGTGGGGGCACCCTTGGGGTACTTCCTTGGTGTGGTCCAGGGTTCACTGGACCGTTTCCTCAACTGGCTTTTTGCTTGGTGGGGCCATTGTGCCTCTTCTCCAGTGTTGGGTGTATGTGCCTTCTCCGAGGCTGTGGTTTCCTGCTCCTGTCAACCCCCGGGTTTCCGGTTGGGGTGTTCTCATGTGGGTGTTTTGTTTGGAGTTGCCCTGGTCTTGGGGGCCCTGGGGGTTTGCCTTGCCCACCCACACTGTTCTGGCCTCTCGTGTCTGGCCCCCACTCAGGTTGGGTCCAGTCTCTGGTGCTTTCCGCCCCTTTGCCTTTCCTTTGGTTTGGCTCTGTTGCTGGCCTTGTTTCTGGTGGGGGGTTGGGGCTTTCCAGAGTTCTGGTCTCTGGCTTTTCCCCTATCCTTTCCGGTTCGGTTGGTGCTGGGCTCTGGCTGCCTGGTCCTCCTAGTTGTCCTTTCGGCACTGGTATCCTGCCTTGTCGGGCTGTGTTCAGGGGCTTGTCCAGGTTTCCCAGCCTTCTAGTGTGCGCCTTGGCTTTTGTCTCTTGGCCTGTCTGTGGGCTCCCACTGTGGCTCCTTCTCCTGTGCTGGGTTCTTGGTGGTTGTCCTGTGTTGGTTCTCCTGTTTGGTGCTAGACGTTCCTGCGCTATGGCCTGGTCCTCCACTGGAGGTTTTGGTGGTGGTGTCCTCAGGACTCTCTGGGGGACCGGTTCAGTCTGGGAGGGGGGCTGGCGTTTGGTCAGTGCTTCCCCCCTTTCTAGTTTGGTCTGTGTGGCCCTGCCCTTGGTTGCTTCCTTGGGTTTTTGCCTTGCCCTGTGGCGGGCCTTTTTCCTCCTTCTTTTTCAGGTTGGATGGTTTGGCCTGTGGTTGGCCTTTTTTCCCCTTTGTGCCTGGTTGGTCGGGCTGTGGGGTCATTACATTCTTCTCCTTATCTCCCTTTGGGGTTGCTTGGGTGTCTGTTTGGCTTAAAGGCTTCCCTTTTATTCTGGCTTGGCCTCGCTCTGTGTCTGTTCTGCTGCCTGATCGGGTAGGCTGCCTGGTGGTGCTGAGCTTGTCTGCCTTTTGTCCGGTGGGCGTCCTTGTGGTTTTTTTTTTGTCCTGTTGGGGCTTCCTCTTTTCTGCCCCACTGTCTTGGGGTCCCTGGGGGGTGTCCTTTTTGGCCTTGGTTTCTTTGCCTTGTCGCCTTTGTGGCTTTCTCCCATCAGCTTGGCGGTTTGGGTTTTGCCTTTCATGTGGCCTGGGTGCTGTTTTTCATTTCTTTGGCTGGCTGTCTCCTTGGTGTTGCTGCTGCCTTCGGCTTTCCAGGTTCCCGGTTTCCGGGTCTTGGTTGCATCCCTGTTGGCCTGTTCCTGGATTGCCAGGGGGTTTTGGCCTCCTGGGTCTTCTTTTCTGTGTGGCCTACTCGCTGCCCTTCTGTTGTTGGCGGCCTTTGGGGGTTTCTTGGTGGGTTCTCCTCCTTCCTTGGTGGTTCGGTGGTTCCTGGTGTGTGTTTGCTGCCCCCATCGGTGGTGGCTCTGTAATTTTTTCGCCTTGGTCGTTTCCCACTTGTTTTGTATGGAGTAGGGCCCTGATTTTTGGTGGAGTACTTTCTGGACTGTGTGCTCTGCCTGTTCCCTGCAGTTCTTCTTTTTGCGTTCCTTGGGTTACTGCTTCTGGGGTCATTTCCTGAGTGTGCTTGGTGGTTTTGGAAGGCTGGGTTTCTGGCTTTGGTATTCTCCACTTTGTCATGAATGGGACGAGGACAGGAGGGACCTGGGAGTAATGCCCTATTACTTACCGGTAATCTTCATTACTCCTGGTCCCGTTATCCTTGTCCCATTCGTTACACCCCGCCATCGCTCCCGGATGGCTGGCCTTCCTGTTAGGCTTTGAAGTTCAGGAAGAATGCTGGGTAAGTACTGCTTATGTACTCCCAGTGGGAGGGGTTGGGGTTAGGGTCCCAGCATTCCTCTGTTCTTTTTTTCTGTCGCGTTTGGTTATCTCTACTTTGTCATGACTGGGACATGGACAACGAGACCAGGAGTAATGAAGATTACTGGTAAGTAATATGGAATTACTATGAAGCAGCAGCAGTTAATATGCTTTATGCTTAGACATCAGTATCTCGTATTGGTCCTTCTGAGACTGTTTATCTCTGATATGAAGAAAAGAAATTTCAAATTTCTCCTCAGGAAAACCAAAGGACTTTTGAGTCATGGCTACTATAGACTCATTTATAGTCTTTCTTCGACTCCAGGTTGTTCCGTATTTTGACCTGATGAAGATCTGTTTAGATGTAAAGAAAGCATACGCTTTATAAGGGGGTAGAAACGCTGATGGTTTTATATGCTGCCTGTATTGAAACTCCAATCTTTGGGCATCTATGGACATATCTAAATTAGCTCATTCATGAAAGACTTTATATTGATATATATTGGGCTGGTGCATAAAAGAATCCTATTTGTTTTTTTGTTTATTTATAAAGTCACTTTTTGTGGTGCACTGCATCAGCACTTTTTCCCCCTGCAGTTATGAAGCCCCTTATCGATTGACTATATGAATTAGTGTTCTGCAATTACTGTAAAATATATGTTAGTCACTTAACAACTGGGCTGTTTAGACATACATGTTGTGGATGTATATCCTCATTTGAATTAATCACACAAGAAGTTGTGCAACTATTGATTTTGGTGATGGGCAATAAATTCTATCCGACAGACCCACTTGAGTTTATGTACAATCAGATACCCAGGATCTGAGAAACACAAGGTTACCCCAATGAGGCCTAATGTTTATATATTAATGTAGCACCCTCCTGTCAAATACAGTAGGCCTGCCTTATGTCTAATGACGCCACTTATAATGTGATATTGCATCTAGTACATGTGAGGGCATTGTGATTATGAGGTTCAGTACTCACTAGGGGTGAAATGTGATAGAAGGGATCCCCAAAGTTATTTTCATTTATCTAAATGTATATATCTGTAATTTAATGCACAGTATTTAGTTGTGTCTTTGCAGTAAGGGTGCTTTTCCTTTTTAAAAGAAAAAGCACTTGATGAACAATAATGTAAGATTGATGTTGTTGTGTGCAAGTGAATTGAGATTAATGGTCCACACCACCTCCCCTGAGAAGCCCTTGGACTGCTCTGTTTCGCTAACCTGTGAGTCAAGTGCTACAATGGGGTACTTAGTTCCCGGTAAAAAGACAATTGTGAGCCTATTACTTGTGAAGGGCTCACATCCTTTGCAATTATTTACACGCCTCCTTACAGAGTATATGTCTTTCCTGCGCACTATATCTCATGCAGAGCCGCTTTTTTGTTTAATGAGGTCACATATCACATACATTTTAGCAAAAGTCGTAACTTTCATGTAGATAAAATGTAATGCTTTGTGAGCTTCTTAGTGTGATTTGTGAAAAGAAAACCTTGCACACTGCTGTCTGAGAGTGGCAGTATACAGACCTCGACAATCCGTGCATTGATCCACTGAGACATCTCTCTGGCACACATTCACTTCCACTGATTGCTGAGGACAGGCGTGCACGGTCAGCCTTTGAGATTCTCTTTACGGATATATCAGTCTAACAACTCCGCTCCCTTTGCCTCAGTTCGCTAATTGTGTAGCGCTTTGAGGCATCCACTCTGTGACATGCGGTGATATATGAATCACACACAGGGCTTTAAGTGGGCTGGGTCTCACCGGTGCTGAGCACCGGCAGTTTTTTAAGGGGGCTTGAAACGGGTCTTTATCAGGCTCTGTTTTGTGCCCTGGTACAGGTGGTCCGTTTTTTTCCGGACTGCAGTGACAGCAGGCACATCAATGTGCGCATGCATCTCAAGGGCGTACTATCAAGCCATTATCCCCGCTTTAGCGGCAGTTTTCTGCTGCTAAAGCAGCAATAATTGTAATGCTGTTCTTTGATAATATGCCCCCTAGTTCCAAAGAGTTCTCTCTCCCTAAATGTGTGCACTGCAGCCTTCGTGTGTTACTGATGGCGGCGTCTCTCAGTTTTCTTTATACTTTGAAACAAGGAGTCACTAAAAACGCACGATTCTAAAATGAAATTTCCTGCGATGTCTCAGCAAGGCCACCTTCGTTTAAAAGCATCACTGCGTGTTATTTATTTTTCGTGACACTCAGAACTGGTAGGACCATAATGCACCTTACATGTTGTCACTAACAGCAGGTGTGACGTCATAGCTGGTGAAGTTGAGCAGCCCTCCATGTGCGTATGCCCCAGTGGGTCCAACTGGCCGTTCCAAGTCAGGCAGGGTGACAACATACCATGTCAAAGAAGCAGCTCTGTTTCGTGCAGTTTTGCGAGCACGCTCAGCGGGATGTATGACATTACAACGCATGCTTTTACCACGCATGCCTTTACAACGCAGTTTTTACAACGCAAACCTTTACAACGCACAGCACTTTGGGGTGCTGGATAGTGAATAGTTTAATTTACTATTCCAACTCCAGTCCCCGTGGACACTAGGGAAGGTGTTTGATAGTAAATTAAACGTATTCCCTATCTTAGAGCGCCCCCCCCAGCGCAATGCGTTGTAATGGTTTGCGTTGTAAAAGTTGCGTCGTAAAGGCACTGCGTGGTAAAAGTTGCGTTCTAAAGGATGTTTCCCCGCTCAGCGCATCAGAGTAATCCTGCTTGACAGCGGTATGAATATGGTTGCCTATACTGCTTCAGTGCGGCAGTGCTGTGCCACCCACTTGCCGCATCCAATGATGAACAAGCCCTCAGACTTGCGCAGTGTCTCCCACTCTCAGCCAATCCAGATGCTGCATTAGCAGCGCCAGGATAGGCTAGAGAAAATATGCCCCAACCCCCGAAGCAAGCAACCCTCGGTCCTGTGCTCTCCTAAGGGAAGGCAGCGGCTAGTAGTAATGCGCATGTACGGGCTGGTCGTTAAAATGACCATGCCCAAAACCGAACATGCGCACTGACAACTGCGCTCACAATCTGTTGTTGCCAGTACTTGTTGCTCAATGCTTGCTTATCAGAGACTCCGTCACCAAAGTGGGCGTAGCCCGTCGGAACAGTCAGCCGCGAGGTGCGACTCTAAAGTAAAGTTATACATTTGATTTGAACACAACATACACGAACGAATGATTAATGTGCCATGGGGGCATGTGGTATTTGTGGGAGGTGGGGCAACGCCCCAGCGCCCAAATGGATGCACCGCCACTGCATCTCTGCATGCGAGGAGTGCGTGTCTGCACGTACGCGCATGTGTGTGCGTGAGTAGTTGTGTGGATTTCAGTGTGCAAGAAAATAATTTATGGCGAGGTTGGGTAGGTCAGTAAGGGAGTTAACCGACAAGCCAGGATATGTGTGATCAGGGCTTTAAGTGGGATGAAAAAACTGGGGGTCTCTCAAAAGGGTGTGGCCAATATAATTAAGAGCGTGGCGTAAATACGTAAGCTAAAAATCCATGCTTAGCAGGTGAGCAACACCAATAAGGCTCTAAGGGATTCACCCCTCCCCCCATTGTGTGTGTCAGCCCAGGCTGAGATAGCTTCCTGGGCACACACTCAGACAGTTTTTGAATTGCTGTGGGTGGGCTGGTCTGGCATCTTATTGCAGCCGCACCAGAGTACTTCACAGGTCTTTAAAAGACTATTTACTTGGTAAGGAGGCTTTGTTGTTTTTTCCACCTCTTCTTAGAGCCCCTGCATCTCTACTCTGCCTATTGCTGAAAGAATTAACCCCCCCCCCCAAAAAAAAATGTTTATTAGCCCCCTCCCCCGAGATTTTGCTCTAGTTGTGCCTCTGGTGCTTAGCATAGTGTGCCACCAACTTGTATTTAGCTGTTTCTGCCATTTCATCCAGATATATAATACAACAATTAACATCATACCCACAAGAAGTCAGGATTATTGCCTTTGTCAGTGGTTGTTAGTTGCATAAGATAAAAAAGCAGCCACTATTGCTTGTATATAATATTGAAAAAGCTTCCACTTAAAGACCTGGTGACACCACGACAATGTTGCTGCTCCTGAGTTTAAAAAAGAGAAGGGAAATCGAGTGAGAAAATGACTCTCCTTAAAGGATTTCCCTTCCCCTATCACGCTCACCTGGCATGATGTCATGCAGTAACTTCTCCACTAGTGAGAAGTGAGCAGTGTGAGCAAGTGCACCCCCCCCCCTTTTTAGACATACCAACCTAGGAGCAAGAATAAAAGTTGCTGATGCCCACTAGCAAGGTATTTTTATTCACTTTCCATCCACTCCCCCAAAAATTATACTACACATAGTCTACCTACAAGTGCTTCTACGTAACTTTGCAAGTCGCAGCACGCCCCAGGTCGTAGAGAGCTGGGATGGCCCCAATGATGAAGCATGTCACAGTGGGGAAATCCTGGTGAGTGAGGGGACTCAAGAAAGGAAAACTTTTTCCTTTCTTCAAGGCTTGTCTCTAACCATATGAGTCTGGAGCCATTAGTCTGTGGACTAGGTCTCTAACCCAACACTTTTGGTTTTCTTTTGAATCTACAAACCAGGAGGATGACCTAGTTTTTACTCCTCCAACTCCCCCCACCTTGTGCTTGTTTACTTTAGTCAGTACTGAGCGGCTGTTCAACTAAAGGGAAGAGAAAGTTAAGCATAATCCTCCTCTTCCCTGCCCGTCATAGAATTAAAAGTTTCAGGTTGGTTGTTTTTATTTTTCTGTGGCTTTTAGATGACAAATGGCACGGGTCTGACTTTCAGGCTATGTTTGGGAGGGTTTGGGTTATATTTTTATTTTTACAAGAAGGCCTGCAGTAATACTGCTAACTGGACATGAAAAGGGGAAGAGAGTAGGAAGAAATGAACAAGAAGGATGCATGAAGGGAGAGTGTCGGTGAAAAAGAGAGAGATAAAGAGGGAGAAAGAGAGGGTTAATGGAGAGAAATTAAAAATAAGAGGCAGTCCAAGAGGGACAGAGAGAGGGAGAGAATAAAAAGAGAGAGGTTTAAAGAGAAATGAAAGCCAGCGGAAGAGAGTGAAATAGCAACAGAGGGGGGAGAAGAAAGAGGGAGGGGCAAGAAAGAGATATAAAAATGTGGTAGAGACTAAGAAAGAGGTAAGGGTAAAAGAGAGAGAGGAGGATGAGGAAGAGCGTGCAGGACATACTTTAGTGAAGCCGAGTCTTTAGCGCTGGAACTGCTGGTGTCAGAGAGTGAACCAAAGCGCTAGGGAGGCCATAAAGTATCTGGTAATTGTGTGTGAGGAGAGAAGCTGACAGTGCTAGAGCAGTGCACAGGGCCGGACTAGGAACCACAACCGGCCCTGCAAAGTGCTCGGCCGGCCCCCTCCCCACTTGGAGGGGGAGGGGAGGGAGGGAGGCCGGCCTAGCACTTTGCCGGGGCCGGTTTTCGGCCGATTTTTTTACAGGGCCGATTTTGCAGCTATGCGGCCCCCAAGGGCCCAAAACCGGCCCCCACCCGTGCGGCGCACCAGGGGATTGCCCGGTGCGCGCTATGGCCAGTCCGGGCCTGGCAGTGCAGCCATTCCATTCATGAACGTGAGCTGTAACAGCACTTTCCCTAAATTTGAGAGTGGTGTACAGGGAAGCACATTCAGCAAGAGGTGGAAGGGGGCGGAAGGCCGAGTGACGGTGGGGATTATAAAAACCCCAGCCCAATCTATGTGCTTGGTGGCCAAAGGACTACATTGATTGAGGCCAGATGCAGAAACATGATGTTGTAAAGCACTCCTGAAACCAAGCTAAATGTAACCCTACTAGAGCCAAGAGAGAGAGGTTTCTTCCCCACTGCCAAGGATGGCCATGTTACTGGGCACTGTTGTCCACGAGGCGTGTCTAACTTCGAGTAAAGATGATTAAAAGCATGCTTTGGTCATTTTGTTAAACATTTATTCAGGGAGTACAAAACAGTAGGAGCAGGATATAAAGGTAGCGGGTTCGGATTTTTAAGCTAAATAACTTGAATCTGTTTGGGAATTGTGCAACTCTTTGGTCTTAAAGTAAACATGAGGCAGGAGAATGCTGAAAAAAAACTATGCAGAGCTCTTCTAGTGCGCTTTTGTCTCTTATGGCAAATTACCTCAATGGTAAGGTAGCTCAGTGAACAATGCACGCATTGTAGAGATCTTCCTGTAACCTAAAGGGCATCTGTAATTTGGCATGCATACTAAGACTCGTTTCAGACTCAAATTTTTGAAGGAGGGAAAAGGTAGCTGGTGAGAAATCCAACGAGTTTAAATGGGCAAGTGTAATTTACATGCCTATATTTTTGACATATGTTATTTAAAATGGTGTTTCCTACCCGATGTTCACGTGTTAAATTGCTCTCTGGAATGGTAGTACAATTTTGACATTTCAGTATTGACTTAACTATGGTAAATATTTCATTGTTTACCCAAGGACAGCATCAAATTTAATTATATGAAGTTTTTGGAGAAAGTTTTACTGTGGTCGTCAAAACTAGCTGATTACCACATTCAAAGGTTACTCTGATAAAGTTAATAAACAAGCGCTCATTTACACCCCATCTTGACAAATAATGTAGCTCCAGATTGGCATGTGTCATCTTTCATGTTGTTTTGTGTATGTATGTAGTTGCGCGCAGCACAACCCTAGGGGTCGTGTTATTGTCTCAGGCTTCTTGTGACTCAGATCAGGTACCTAGGACTATGGGAGAGAACGATAAGTGTGATCAAGCTAAACTAGCAGGTTGTGTTGGTATAGGAGAGCAGCTGATCCGCACAAAGCAGGCTTGTCCTTAAGTGCCAATGGTGCTGCTGAAGTGCAAAAGCAATGCATATAAACACAGATCTAGACTGACAGAAATAACCAGCAGAACAACCAATATGTAAACGTGTCTCTATAAACTTTGTTCAGTTTCCCTGAGAAGTTAACATTGGAAATCGGATTTATTGGTCCTGAAAGGCAGCTCGACATGGCCATATATGTATATATACTTTTAATGTCAGCGTTGCTGGCCACACTCCTTCCAAAAGTGTTTATTTCGTTTAGCTCGTTTTGATGATATGTGTTGTGGCCTTTCCCCATATTTTTCAAAGTCTCTGTATGTAAGCAACCGTTCCTATACTGCGAGGTTTGTGACATCCCATCTGTACTAAAAGGTCTTCTTTGTCTGAAACCATATATTTTGGCTAACTATGTTACTGCTTTGGACATGTTGTTTGTCTGCCCTGTTGAGTTATAGGATACTCTAGCACAACAATTTGCAGTAAATATGTGGTGTAAAACCCAAACCCACCATTTGAATCCATTTTTTTCACAATTTTCTGGCGGGGGAGAACCCCCCACCCTCCTTTTGCAGTTCAGGCTTGCGCGCTCCGCTCGCTTATTACATTAGGGTATAACATTTTTCGCCACACCACTTTCAAAATCCACCAGCCGCCACTGCAGAGATGTGGTTTAATCCCTCACAGGTCAGGGATGTCTCATAGAAGGTCGCACTTGCGCTTTATTGATTTATTTTCATTAATTTTTTCCTAACACACTGCCGGGACAGGTTCCCTCTACAGTCTGGCAAGACGCAAACACGCCTCCTAAAGAGAGGCTCGTCATTTCAACACGCGCTCTCGAGCACGCGCCTGACGTCAGAAGCGCGGCCTCGCTTATCGTTAAATTACGGGACTGGAAGTGTGAAAAGAACCGAGCGGCGCTGGGTCTCGCGAAACATGTAGAGAGCTTGAGAGCAAGGCAGATAAAACATCCTCCGGGCGAACTTTTTAATTGCGAATTGAAAACAGACGCGCCAACTGGTACATGAGAAAGAAGGAAAGGGGCTTCATAACTACGTAACATATGCACGTGCAGACAGCAGAAAAGCATCACTTTTATACGATAGACTAATGTGATACACCCCACGAGCCTCCATATCTGTCAGCATGACATGTCAAACAGACCTGGCTGCAGCACAAAAGGACAGAGTCGGTACATGGCATTATATTCCTTTAGGTCGGAGAACACAAACCCTTGTATGGTGTGTTTTGAGTATACATTGTCCAAAACTGCTGATTTGTGATTGGAAAGTATGCCCATCGCCCACGCACATCTGCGACTCACTGAGTAACAAAACCAGCCCCCCATTTAATTGGGATGAACCACCCCTTAAATTTGTGAAATGCCATTTCGGTGGATAGCAGAGTCCAAAACAACTATGATCCCCATGTTGCCATGTGTTCCTATTTTTAAAACTCACCCAGATATGCATTGTGAAGAGGAGTGGGGGCAGTCTTGCTGAAACGGTACCCCCTAAATCATTTGAGACTGACTTTCTTTGTCTCGAAGGTGGCAACTTTGAGAGGATTCCTGCTTTTTCAGCAGGTGGGAAATCCACACAGGGTTATTACAAATTTTTCAATATTTCTCAAATAAGAGTTTTTAACAAACTCCGAAATGCTCATTTTAAGCAGCGACGGCAACAATTTTCTGTTTTTGCATCTAGTGAGAAAATCTCATTGTATAGCAAAACATAAACGCCTAGGGAAATTCTGCCCTGAAGAAGGCACATTAATTTGTAAGTGCACCAAAAAGATGACGCGAAGAAAAATAACTTTTTTCACAATAGAAAAAAACGAAGTGCCTCTGTGTGTTTTTATGCCTCCAATACACAGAGGAGGAAGTCCCTAATGATCCTGTAACCTTAGCTGTCCAGGACACTGCTGGTTGACTTTCATCCAGCCCCTACAGCCTGTGGAAGTATCCTCTACTGGGCAGTTAAATGGTTTACAGGCTTTTCTTGTGATCAGAAAGAAAATAATCTATTCCCCCGCGCCCTTCCCCATTACAACAGTTTTTATTTTATATAATAGGTGAACCATTTTCGAAACTTAGTATATGTTTTCCTGTGGGTAAAACGATTGTATGTATATTTTTGGGGGATTTCTTACATTTTTACCTATGACCACTTCAGTAATAACAAGTTAATTATACTTTAATATCTTGTATACACCTGCTAAAAAGCAAAAGTATTACTGGAATCGTGCGGTGACTGAAACTGATCCCCAACACTTCTCCAGCAATAATGCAGTGTAGTGACTGGCGTCACATGTTGAGTGTGGCCCTTTGGGCCTTTTTAAGTTTCTTTGTGTCTCTTCAATATGTTAAACGGTGGATGTTGCGTCCAAGAACCCGTAAGAAGCTCGGCCACTGCTCCGCCACACTGTAGGCAGTGTAGCTGCACCAGGTACTTGCTATGCCGGGACACTAGATACACTGGAGATGCAGTGTAGGTGGAATTACGTGTTTGCAATGCTCAGAACACAGGAGTGTTGCAGTCAGTTTGCAGTGAGAGGACACTCGATGTATTCTTGTGTTGGTGGCACTGGATCTTTGCAGTGCTGAAAAACAGGGAATGCGCCGCCGGTGTGCCTAGGCTTTTGCACTGGTCGCAACTCATCAGTGCTGCTGACAGCAGCTGTCGCTGGACACGGGGAGATTGCAGTGCAGGTGTCACTGGAATTCTGCAATGTTAAAAGAGATAGGGGGTACAGTGCAGCTAGTTCGAGAGTGCCCAGTGCC
Organism: Lissotriton helveticus; assembly: GCF_964261635.1. Classification (NCBI taxonomy): domain Eukaryota; kingdom Metazoa; phylum Chordata; class Amphibia; order Caudata; family Salamandridae; genus Lissotriton; species Lissotriton helveticus. The sequence continues at coordinate 1,730,782,103 of NC_136057.1, read as the reverse complement.
CAAAATACATGGGGATTACACTGTGGATCTATGCAGTGGTCTAAAAACACAGAGGAGCTGTGTGGGTGCAGTGAGGGGGTCGCTAGGATTTACAGAGCACAGAAGTATTGTGATTCAAGTGGCACTGGAAGACGCAGGAGATGCAGTGCTATCTGTCTGTAGTGTTCATGACACTCGAGGGTTGCAGCTTGGGTGGCGCTATATTGATTCCTATTAATGATTACTTCTGGCTTCCATCCAACCCTTGTTGTTTGTAACTATATTTTCCAGAGACTATGAGGACATATGGATCCCTGCAGTTCCAGTAGACTTAGGGGATGCAGTGCAGTTGGCACTATGTGTTGGCAGAGCTCACGACTGTGAGAGGTTGTAGCGCTTGAGGCACTATATTTTGCAGGGCACAGGCGCATAACAGTGCAGTTGGCACTGCATCTCTGCAATGCTAACAGACATAAGTGTTCCGTACGGTTGGCACAATCCGGTGGAAGTGCTCAGGACACTGGGGGGTTGCAGTGCATTATAGCTTGTCTGGCGCTGCAGGATGGCATTGCATGTGGATCTGTGCATCGCTGGCAGACAGTGGGTATGTAGTGCAGTGGCACTACGTGTTTGTGGTGCTGAGGACAAGGGGAGACAGTGCAGTGTTCAAGTCAAAGGCTCCTAGAGCAGTGGCACATGAAGATACAGTGCGGGCGGTCCTAGCTACCTGCACCGTGAGAGACAGACAGACAGACAGCGGGCATTGAAGAAGTGAAGTGCAGGTGGTAACAGATCATCGAAGTGCCAGAAACACAGGAGGGGTGGGTGCACGAGTGACCGGTCTTTGCAGTGCGGGAACAGTGATCTCAGAGTGACTGCAACGAAGACAACACTGTTTACATTGCTCCCTGCAGTGGACTCATGGGATGGGGTCCAAACATTCAGCAGCTCTTTACGGTGCCGGTGGCAGTGAACGTATGGGCGTTGCAGTGCACGTGGCACTGGATCAGTGGGTCTTAGTAGTTCTGGTGACAGTAAGGACTGCAGCACTGCACGCACGGCAGGAGATATGTGCCGTGCTGGGGACACTAACGCCTGGGTACTGCAGTGCATTTGGCACCAAATGTCTCCTGTGCTGACACGGAACACGGTCGTTGCAGTTCAGCTGGGGACTGATCTATGCAGTGAGCGCACGGGGGTCTACTGATTTAATAGAGGGACACTGAAAACACAGGGACTGCGGTGCAGCCCAGCACCGGGACCAGATCTGCGTGCTGTGGGGGGCAGTGAACACGTGGGTGCAGCAGTGCAGGCGGCACAGGCAGCGCTCGGACAGCGGACACTTGCTTCTGGCTGCAGTGCAGGGAAAGGGCGCAGGGAGAGCGGGAGCGCATAACCCCATCCGAGAGATGCATCCAGGCGGCAGGCGCGCGGGGGCAGGGGGCGGGAGGAGGGCGGTGGACGGCGGCCCTGCACTGCTCCCTGTCCCTGGGCAGGAACCCACATACTCTGCCCGCTCGGGGGCAGTGGAGAGGCGCACAGCTGTGTCGAGGCATCCGCGCCGGGACTGTCCGCTCCAGGCCGGTGAATGGCTGAATGAATGGACCGTGGCCGCTAGACTGTCCGTGGCAGGTGGGTGTCTGAGCCAGGGTGTGACCCTGTATCTAGGGGCGCAGCTTCCATTAGCGCAGCAGGTGCAGTGGCTCCGGGACCCAGAGGCACGAGGCGCCTGTTCCACTCTGAATATTGCTGTATATTACAAACAATTCAAAGACCAGCTGGAGGGGGGAGTTTTCCTTCCTCACACTAGTGCCCATGACTCCCTGGCGCCGCTACTGCCTGGGTGCCAGCGGGCACCCGTGCTGTGCCAACAGCCCCACCTCCCTCCTGACGCTCCCACTAACACTCAATACACGGGTGCACTCACCAGGTCACGAGTCACGCTCTGCTGGGTGGTGGCGATCATCCTGGCACCGGACGGGCACTATCCTGGCACAGGCGATGCTATGTCGGGCGCTGGAGTGGTTTTGTCCTGGCACCGTGGAGGTTGGAGTACGTTCCGGCTGGGTAGGGGTGTCTTCAACCTCAAAAGGGTTACTACAAGTCGGATATAGAAAGCCTAAGTCCTGGGCATTTAAGGGGCACCAGCTGCAGGGCACTAAAGAGTCTGGTTTTTGGGCGCTGGAAGGTATTGCTGGGTCACAGAGCCGAGCGAGGGACTGGGGGCACTGTTGAGGCTATGTCTTTACCCCTATGGCACCGGAGGGGTTAATTTCTGGTCACTGGGATGGCTGGGTCCCGGGTGCCAGATGGTGCTGTTCCTGGCTGTTGAATATTCGCTTCCTGGACACTGGGGAGTGAGGGGCGGTCGGAAATGCGTCCCAGGGGGCTAGTCCCTGAGTTCCTGGGCACTGGAGATGCTGTGGGGTCGCTCGCCCCTGGGCACGGGAGATGCCAGCGGCTCCTTCTCGCGGGGTCCACTTCTCCGTCTCCCTGGGAGAGAGTGGGACCCTCACAGCTCCGCTTCCTTCTCCCGCAGTGCATTCAACAGCCCCAGCAAGTGTGCGCCGCCCCTCCCCTCGGGCTGCCTCTCTCCTCCCTGCTCACTGGCTCTGCGCCTCTCCTCTCCCTACGCCCCTCTCTCCCTTCCGGTATCCACCTCTCCCCCGCTCCGCACCGACCCGCTTCCCTCGCTCTCGCTTCCTCCCTCTGCCCGTTTCAGTCACATCTTCATACACGTTGTCTCTGTCCCAGCCCCCCCCCTCTGTCCCACTGCATCTGTCACTGACAGATCCCTTCTGTCCCGAGGGCCTCTTCCACAGACCTCATAGCTCTGCCTGTGTTATTCCCTTCACAGATTCGCTATATTTAATTTACAGACACCCTCCTTCCAAATTTCTTTCCTTTACCGATCACCTTACCCCCCTCACCTCACCTCACCTTTCCTGTCACCTCTTCAGCACAGATTCGATTTCACACACCTTTTTGTTTTCCTTTCTCTGCATACCAAACCCATCTTGTATGCAAACCTCTCGCTCTCTTTCACAAATCTTGTTCTGCCCTTCACAAGCTTCACCAACCTCAGCCCGCTCATTTTAGAGGATTTCGAGACAACAAATTAGCAGGGAGAGCCGAGCCATGGGTCTTCCTCAGATCTTGGAGCCCTTGCAGGAGCCGAGCCCGGAGAATAGTTGCTACGTAAGTCATACGACAAGCCACATAAGATATGATAAAGTCTCTTCAAAATTCAAGGAGTTTATTCCAAGGCTTAGAAGTTTTGACAATAATAGGGCACATTAAAGTGCTACACTGAGAAGTGCTTGTTGAAAGCCATCATTTTCTACAACTGGTTGTTTGAACTAATACATTTTAAAGTGTTTTCATCCATGGTAATGAAGTAAAAAGAATTTTGGTGAAATAACATATTTGCCTTAGATCACACAATTCTAAGTGGGAAAGTTGCGATTTATCCAGGTTTTCTTGTTTCCATATGAACAATTCAGCTAGTAAATGGGCCTCAATTTGTCTGTCCTTATGTTAAGGCTTTGTTTTCACCTTTTAGTGCATTTTTCTGTAGTTCTTAAAATATAGCACAAACTCGACCTGAAGGTATTGAACAGCTGCGACCCTGCAGGTAAGAGCGGTAGGGTGGTGGAGCCGGATTGGGGGGCAATTGAACAGATGCCCACAAGGGAAAATTAAATAAATAATACATTTTCCTTCTTCGGCGTCTGTCGAAATCGCCCCACAACCGGCCCCAACCCATCCCGCTCTTACCTGCATGGGCCACGACTCAAAACTGTTTTCCTAGCTCCACGGGTGGGGGCTCTAACCATAAGGCCACATCCTGGGAAGAGCGAGGTCCATCATCTCTTCTTTTTGCATTTGTTGCTCTACGTGGTAAGGGGTGGGCCCCGTGCTCGCTACGCCAACAGATTCAAGCTAGCCTGGCTGATGAGGGGTGATACCTCGAAACCGCACCCAGGATGCCTGTTTCTGGTCAGGGAGGACCTGGCCTAGCAGTTCAGGCTGGAGTGTTTCCATGGGGAGCAGGGTCAATACTCATATGCATATGGCTGGGTCTAAACTGGGGTTGTGTGGTGTGCAAAAAAGGATGGATTTACCACAGATCCTTGACTAGGGGTGAATGTTTGATTTGTTCAGCATTCCGTCCATCATCTGTTCTATTTGCAGCAGACAGGCAGAAGCCACATGAAAGCTCGGCTCATATGGGCTCGAGGTTCAAACAGGACCTCTGGCTGAACCAGAGCCTGGCTTCTGGCTTGAGCCTGGCTCTATACTTCAGTGGCTTGCCCACCTTTAGATCATTCAGACCCCATCTGTCCACATTCCTGACATGCTCACTCCACCCCACCCTGCCACCCACTCTGCAGAGGCCTCAGTCCCCACACCTGTCTCAAAGACACTGTTTCTGCTCACTTTTCTTTATCAAGTCTTTTCTACTTTAATTTTTGACTTTCTGTTCCACAGATCATCTCCCCCATGCCCTCAATATGTCTTTAATTCGTCTCTTTGATACTCTTATTTTTCTCCCCCCTTCTCTCTGTCATCCTCACTACCTTTCTTTCTCCCCTTTTTTATTTTTTTTAGGACACTTTGTCTTTCTTTCTCTTCTCCGTTTAATTTTCCCTGTTTATTTCTCTGTGCCCTATCACTCATTTACCCGCTTTCTCTCTCCTTTTTCATTTTCATTTTCTCCCTCTTTTTCTTTTTGCTATTTCGTAATTCTCCACCTTTTCCCTCACTCTTGCTCTCACTTTCTCAAATCTTTTTTCGTTTCTGTTACCCCTTTTCTTTTTCCCCCCTGTCTCTCACTCTTCCCATTTTCTGCTTGATCTATGTTTCCCTCTTACTTTTTGCTCTCACGAATTCCGTTGTAACGCATGCGTGGTAAAGGCATGCGTTGCAACGGAATTCGTTGTAACGTCATACATTCCATCAGGGAAACGGCCACTACAACGAAGCCGTTTGTACGAAATCCTTAACCACGCATGCAGTACAACGCATGCGTGGTTACCACGAAAGCCTTTACCACGCAAACCTTTACTACGAGGTTTGTAGTAAAGGCATATGTGGTAAAGGTAAAAAGTAAAAAAAGGGGGGCTTGGGGGGTCTCCCCCCCCAAAAAAAACTCACCTGAAGTCACGTCGGGATATGCAGAAAAACAGCGTCGTTTAAGAGAAATCGGAAAATAAACTTCCGCTTTCTCTTAACGACGTATGACGTCACCACGCAAGTATTCGAGGTAAAGGTTATGCGTGGAATACGAATTCCGTTGTAACGCATGCGTGGTAAAGGCATGCGTTGCAACGGAATTCGTTGTAACGTCATACATTCGTTCATCTTGGCTTACCCCCTCGTTCTCTCTTTCTGAGCCTGTCTCTCTGTTGGCCTCTTCCTCATACCTCTCCTTCATCCCATTTCCCTACGAGCACCTCTCCGTGTCTGTGCTCTCCAGAGTGCCCCCCCCACCCCCCGCAGCGGGTCAATATTCTATTGACCGGGAGAATTAATCACAATGACACCGCAAACACTGCTCTCAGCGATTTCCCCCGACCGTAGCTGCTGGAAGCCAGCTCAGTGATTCATTTATTCCGAGAGGGGGACCCCAGAAGTCCCCCTCGGGACACTGAGCTGAAGAAGGTGGGGTCTCAAGTGGGTGGAGGGATCTCAGAGGAGGAAGGCAAGGGAGACAACAGAGCCTGGGGGTAGAGACCAGAGCTTGAGGAAAGAGAACAGAGCCTAGAGGAAGAGAACAGAGCCTGGGGGTAGAGACCAGAGCTTGAGGAAAGAGAACAGAGCATAGAGAAAGGGAACAGAGCCTAGGGGTAGAGAATAGAGCCTAAGGAAAGAGAACAGAGCCCAAGGAATGGGAAAAGAGAGCCTATGGAAAGAGAACAGAGCCTAAATAAAAAGATCAGAGCTTAAGGAAAGAGAACAAAGCCTAAGGAAAAAGAACAGAGAATAAGGAAAGAGTACAGAGCTTAGGGGAAAGAACAGAGCATAGGGGGTAGAGAACAGATTTTAGGGGACTAGAACAGAGCTTAGGGGGAGAGAACCGAGCCTAGGGAAAGAGAACAAAGCTTAAGGAAAGAGAACAGAGCCTGGGGTAGAGAACAGAGGCTAAGGAAAGAGAACAACATAAGGAAACAGAACAGAGCCTGGAGGTAGAAAACAGAGCTTAAGGAAAGAGAACACAGCCTAGAGGAAGAGAACAGAGCCTAGGGGTAGAGAATAGAGCCTAAGGAAAGAGAACGGAGCCCAAGGAAAGGGAAAATAGAGCACATGGAAAGAGAACAGAGCCTAAATAAAGAGAACAGAGACTAAGGAAAGAGAAGAGCGCCTGGGGGTAGAGATCAGAGCTTAAGGAAAGGGAACAGAGCCCAAGGAAGCAGAACAGAGCTTAAGGGAAAAGAACAGAGCATATGGGTAGAGAACAGATCTTAAGGAAAGAGAACAAAGCCTAAGGAAATAGAACAGAGTTAAGGAAAGAGAACAGAGCTTAGGGGAAAAGAACAGAGCATAGGGGGTAGAGAACAGAGCTTAGGGGAGTAGAACAGAGTTTAGGGGAAAAGAACAGAGCATAGGGGTAGAGAACAGATTTTAGGGGAATAGAACAGAGCTTAGGGGTAGAGAACAGAGCTTAGGGAAAGAGAATGGGGCTTAAGGAAAGACACAGGGCCTAGGGGAAGAGAACAGAGGCTAAGGAAATAAAACAACCTAAGGAAACAGAACCGAGCCTGGAGGTAGAAAACAGAGCGTAAGGAAAGAGAACAGAGCCTGAGGGTGGAGAACAGCGCTTAAGGAAAGAGAACAGAGCCTAGAGGAAGAGAACCGAGCCTAGGGGTAGAGAACAAAGCTTAAGGAAAGAGAACAGAGCCTGGGGGTAGAGAACAGACCATAAGGAAAGAAAACAGAGCTTAAGGAAAGACACAGGGCCTAGGGGAAGAGAACAGAGGCTAAGGAAAGAGAACAACCTAAGGAAACAGAACAGAGCCTGGAAGCCCCCACACTATTCTCATTATATGTGAATGGTGTGGTTGAATATCTGCTCAAGGAACCCGCAGACGCCCCGTCCCTGGCGGGCACCCGGATACCAACCTTGCTCTTTGCCGACGACACCTTGCTCATCGCCAAAACACCGCAGGGTCTCCAAAAGTTCCTCACTCGTTTCCAGGAGTTTTGCTCCCTCAGGGGCCTCATAATTAATGTGGACAAGACTAAATTTCTATCCATGAACCCTCCAAAAAACCCTGGGCCACCCCCGTTTCTAAATTCTGTCGCACTGGAAAGGGTCCTCGAGTTTGATTACTTGGGGATTCGCCTTAGTAACTCTATGAGTTGGACCCCACACATTAATAAGATGTTACTTAACCATAAAAGGGTGGCGGGTGCCATACTCAGGGAACATCGTTCTTCCTCTAAACATTGTATCTCCCCAGCAATAGACATTTACAAAGCCAGAGGGGTTCCAGCGGCTTTGTATGGGGCGGAGTTGTGGGGCTCCACAAACTTAGAGGCACTGGGTAAAGCAGAAAACAAATTTTTGAAAGATCTTTTGCTACTTCCAACAAGCACACCTACTGTCCCAGTGCTTCTCGACACGGGCTGCAAATCGATCACGGACCAGGCGCGATTGCGGCCTCTGCTCTTGTGGGCCCGTTTATGGAGGGTACCGGAGCTAGCCTCCTACGCAGCTGGCCTGTCTGAAGTAATTGCAATGGAAGGATGGCATCGCATAAAATGGTTAAGAGACATCAAGAGCCTCCTGGTGGAGTTGGGCTTGGAAGACTGCTGGGTTACCCGCTCTGCCCCTCCAAAAGCCACCCTGAAAAAGATATATTGGGACTGGGTAACCAACAAACTCATTTGCTATCCCCGCCATTGCAATTCAACCGCTGCATTTCTACGAATTAAAGACGTTGTAGCACTTGAGCCCTACCTGGACTTAATCTCCATTCCCCTGGATAGGGCCCTCTATTTTAAACTCAGAGTGGGCCCCTTACCTCTGGCTGACTTGGTGTCTAGGTGGAGATCCCCAACGGCTCAGCCCTCAGCTTTCTGTGCGGTGTGTCTTACAAGGGTTGAGACAGTGGCACACTTCCTTTTTGAATGTCCCGACTACCGTGCCCCAAGGAAGCGCTGGCTGGTACCTCTATGCAGGCTCCTTGGCACTAGACAACATTTGGTGGCTCTCCGCATTTTATTAACTGATACTTCCCCTTTTATTGTCTGCGCTGTCTCCAAATTCCTAAAATGGGCTTGGATGATTCGAGCAAAAAGGCTTTCCATCTCAATTTAATCTTATTTTAATTATTTATTGTATTTTTATCTGACTGTTTTATGAAATTATAACTGTATGTCATTTTTTTAATTCTTGAAATGGCATTTTGTAATGTATTGCTTTTAAGATATTTACGTATCGAAATAAAGCCTTTTTTACAGTCACAGTCACAGAAAACAGAGTGTAAGGAAAGGGAACAGAGCCTGAGGGTGGAGAACAGCGCTTAAGGAAAGAAAACAGAGCCTAGAGGAAGAGAACAGAGCCTAGGGGTAGAGAATAGAGCCTAAGGAAAGAGAACAGAGCCCAAGGAAAGAGAAAACAGAGCCCATGGAAAGAGAACAGAGCCTAAGGAAAGAGAACAGAGTCTAGGGAAGAGAACAGAGCTTAAAGGAAAAGAACATAGCATATGGGTAGAGAACGGATCTTAGGGGAAGAGAACATAGCCTAGGGGTAGAGAACAGAGCTTAAGGAAAGAGAATGGGGCTTAAGGAAAGAGAACATAGCCTGGGGGTAGAGAACAGACCATAAGGAAAGAAAACAGAGCTTAAGGAAAGAGACAGGGCCTAGGCTAAGAGAACAGAGGCTAAGGAAAGAGAACAACCTAAGGAAACAGAACAGAGCCTGGAGGTAGAAAACAGACCTTAAGGCAAGGGAACAGAGCCTGAGGGTAGAGGACAGCGCTTAAGGAAAGAGAACAGAGCCTAGAGGAAGAGAACAGAGCCCAGAGGAAGAGAACAAAGCCTAGGGGTAGAGAATAGAACCGAAGGAAAGAGAACAGAGCCCAAGGAAAGGGAAAAGAGAGGCCATGGAAATAGAACAGAGCCTAAATCAGGAGAACAGAGACTAAGGAAAGAGAACAGCACCTGGGGGTAGAGACCAGAGCTCAAGGAAAGAGAACAGAGCCCAAGGAAAGGGAAAACAGAGCCCATGGAAAGAGAACAGAGTCTAGGGAAGAGAACAGAGCTTAAAGGAAAAGAACAGAGCATATGGGTAGAGAACAGATCTTAGGGGGAGGGAACAGAGCCTAGGGGTAGAGAACAGATCCTAGGGGTAGAGAACAGAGCCTAGGGGTAGAGAACAGAGCGTAAGGAAAGAGAATGGGGCTTAAGGAAAGAGAACATAGCCTAAGGAAAGAGAACAGCGCCTGGGGGTAGAGACCAGAGCTGAAGGAAAGGGAACAGAGCCCAAGGAAGGAGAACAGAGCTTAAGGGAAAAGAACAGAGCATATGGGTAGAGAACAGATCTTAGGGGAATAGAACAGAGCCTAGGGGTAGAGAACAGATCCTAGGGGTAGAGAACAGAGATTAAGGAAAGAGAATGGGGCTTAAGGAAAGAGAACATAGCCTGGGGGTAGAGAACAGACCATAAGGAAAGAAAACGGAGCTTAAGGAAAGAGACAGGGCCTAGGGGAAGAGAACAGAGGCTAGGGGTAGAGAATAGAGCCTAAGGAAAGAGAACAGAGCCCAAGGAAAGGGAAAACAGAGCACATGGAAATAGAACAGAGCCTAAGGAAAGAGAACAGAGCTCAAGGAAAGGGAAAACAGAGCACATGGAAATAGAACAGACCATAAGGAAAGAAAACGGAGCTTAAGGAAAGAGACAGTGCCTAGGGGAAGAGAACAGAGGCTAAGGAAAGAGAACAACCTAAGGAAACAGAACAGAGCCTGAAGGTAGAAAACAGACCTTAAGGAAAGGGAACCGAGCCTGAGGGTGGAGAACAGCGCTTAAGGAAAGAGAACAGAGCCTAGAGGAAGAGAACAGAGCCTAGGGGTAGAGAATAGAGCCTAAGGAAAGGGAAAACAGAGCACATGGAAATAGAACAGAGCCTAAATAAAGAGAACAGAGACTAAGGAAAGAGAGCAGCACCTGGGGGTAGAGACCAGAGCTTAAGGAAAGAGAACAGAGCCTACAGAAAGAGAACAGAGCCTAGGGAAGAGAACAGAGCTTAGCGGAAGAGAGTAATGCATAGGGGTAGGGGACAGAGCTTAAAGGAAGAGAACATCGCTTAGGGGGAGAGAATAGAGCTTAGTGGGAGAGAACAGAGCCTAGGGGTAAAGAACAGAGTTCAAGGAAAGAGAAACAAGCGTAAGGAATGAGAACAGAGCCCAGGGTAGAGAACAGAGCCTAAGGAAAGAGACCAGAGCTTGAGGAAAGAGACAGAGCCTGGGGGGTAGAGAACAGAGCCTATGGAAATATAACATGGCTTAAGGAAAGAGACAGAGCCTAGGGGAAGAGAACAGAGCCTAAGGAAAGAGACGAGAGCCCAACGAAAGAGAACAGAGCTAAGGGAATATAACACACCCTAGGGGAAGAGAACAGAGCTTAGGGGGAGAGAATAGAGCTTAGTGGGAGAGAACAGAGCATAAGGAAAGAGAACATAGCTTAGGGAAAGAGAACAGAGCATGGGGGAAGAGAACAGAGCCTAAGAACAGAGCCAAAGGAAAGAGAACAGAGCCCAGGGAAAGAGAACAGAGCCTAGACGAAGATAACAGAGCCTAGGGGAACAGAACAGAGTCTAGAGGAAGAGAACAGAGCCTGGGAGAAGAGAACAGAGCCTGATGGTAGAGGCCAGACCTTCAGGAAAGAGAACAGAGTCTAAGTAAAGAGAACGGAGAATAGGGGAGGAGAACAGAGTCTGGGCATAGAGAACAGAGCCTAAGGAAAGAGAAAAGAGTTGAAAGAAAGAGAACAGAGCCTAAATAAAGAAGACTGAGCCTAAGGAAAGAGAACAGAGTTTAAAGAAAGAGAACAGAGCCTAAATAAAGAAGACTGAGCCTAAGGAAAGAGAACAGAGTTTAAAGAAAGAGAACAGAGCCTAAATAAAGAAGACTGAGCCTAAGGAAAGAGAACAGAGTTTAAAGAAAGAGAACAGAGCTTAAAGGAAGAGACAGAGCCTCGAGATAGGGAACAAAGCCTAAGGAAAGAGAACAGAGCCTAGGGGAAGATAACGGAGCTTAGAGAAGGGATAGGGACATGAGGCATTGACTTCAGAGAGAGAGAAGAAGAAACCATGAAGTGAGGGCGGTTCCAAGAAGGTTGACAAATTATGGAGTTTTGAAGGAGAGTAGATAGTAAGACCAATAACTAAAGACTATTGATCGGAGGCGTGGCTTCTTTAATTAACGGTGTGTCTTAATGAATGTGACCTGGAACCACACTGCCCTCGTTCGTTGGGCTGTAATATGAAACAGGAACATCTGGAATAATGCTGATCTCCCTATAAAGGCGGAGCCCACACTGCAGCTATTTACCCTTTTCAGGTCTGCTGTATTGGATAGGCCCCGATTGGACTGGAGACCTGTTAGCAAACCAGGAGGTAGATTTACCATTCTTTCACACAACAAAACACAGCAAGGCAACTTGCTGCACTGCCTTGCCTGAAAAGGAGAGGGCTGAAATGCCACATATTTACAAAGATATGCAGCATTTCTGCTCTCTCCTTGTGCTTGCGCACAATGGTCTCAATTCACAAAGGGACCTACAATTCGCAAAAATTACGAGAGTGGAGTCTCTGCACTAGGGGCGGAGTTTTCGAAGTTGTGGCAGAACCTCCACACTTGGGGCAAAATCTTCGTGCGGCGCACTGCAGCGAGTGCACCATATGGAGATTTCTCTACAAGTACAGAGAATCTTCCACAAGTGTGAAGATTTCGCCAGAGTACTCGTAACTTTATGAGTCCTAGATACTTATATATATATATATAAATATTTATTCTGTCCTTGCCTGTATATTATGTTTCTTTTTAAACATTGGCTGTTTAACCCCTTCACTGCGGCGGCTATTCCGCCGCAGCGCTAAGGGGGCGGGGCGGAAATGCAGCGGGCGCATGCTAATGACGGAACCGCTCCGTCACCAGCGTCGCTTGCGCTGTGCTTGTGACGGAGCGGTTCCGTCATGGCCCGCCCTGCTCAATAGAACGCTCAGCGCAGGCGCGGAATTCGCGCCGCGCATGAGCGGCGAGCGGGCCATGACGGAACCGCTCCGTCATCAGCACAGCGCACCCGCAGCTGATGATGGAGCGGTTCCGTCATCAGCATGCAACGGATTAACTGTAAATGTAATTGTATTGTAATTGTAATTGGAATTTCATTGATTATATGTGTGCTTTTATGGACATTGTTTTTTGCTCCGAATAAAGCCTCATGAAATGAAATGAGTCCTAGATACCTTTGTGAATAGAGCCATCTGTGCTGCCTCGTGCCATTGCACCCTTGCGCTGTAGGGACACTTTCCTGCTCAACAAGAACCCTAGGGCCAATAAAGATATTTCTCCTTGTTAATCCTCTGTCGGGTAAGCACCATTTTGGTGCAAACCCAAGATTTACATGTCTTTGTAAATCTAGCTTTGCGTCAAAATACATGGTTGTATGTATTTGTAGCCTTTATAAAGCGCATTAGACAAAGCAAAGCATCGAAGCGATATGCAGGAGAGACAACTGTGAAGAAGATGCAGCTCAGAGCAATAGAATCGACCCCCCAAAGAAGGATTAATACAAAAAAAGCCAAGTTTTAACTTGCTTGTGGAACAACAGGTCGAACAAAGGCTCGAAAAGAGTGCCGGAAGGGAGTTCCAGAGTCTGACAGCTGCCACAGTGAAGGTCCGTCCCCCCACCTAGCTTTCTTACACTGAGGAACTGCCCCCATATTTTGTCCGGCCAAATGCAGCGGTCTCTTAGGGGCATACCAATAAAAGAGTGTCCTGAGATAACTCAATCCCTGAAAGAGGAGGGATTTGTGAGTCAAGCAAAGTGCTTTATAAAGCACTTAGGGCCAGATGTAGGTAGGACTTATTTACCGATTTTTAATTACCGAATTTTACCGAATCGGTAATTAAAAATCGGTAAATAAGAAGGGGGGACATGTAGGAACATCCAGATGTTCCTTTTACCGAATCGGTAAAAATCTGTATTTACCGATTCGGTAAATACCGACCGGTAATGCCCATTCATTCCTATGGGCTTTGCAGCCCATAGGAATGAATGGGCATTACCGATTCGGTATTTACCGAATCGGTAAATACCGAATTTCACAAGGGTGCAGGGGGTGTCACTTTGACACCCTCTGGCACCCCCAAAAGAGGCTCGGGTGCCATGTGGCAGGCATACCTGCCCTAAGGGCAGGTCTGCCTGTCATATGGCACAGGTGTGAATGCACACATGTACATGCACACCGGAATCGGTATTTTACCATCAAATATATTTGATGGTAAAATACAGATTCGGTAAGGGTTGTGGGACTCAGAAGAGTCCCACCTACATATCAAATTAAACGAATAGGTAAAAATACCGAATCGGTATTTTACAGATTCGGTAAATTTACCGATCGGTAAATTTACCGAATCTGTAAAATATGTGGCCCTACATACCATTCCTGCAATACCGGTCGGTAACGGCCGAAAATACCGATTTTCGTCCGTTACCGACCGACCTACATCCGGCCCTTAGTTCTTTACTGGCAGCCAATGAAGAGATCTCAGTCCTTCCCTAACCAAGGAGAGTTTGGGTATTACCAGACAGAGGCATGCAGCAGCATTCTGGAAGGGTTGGAGCGTATTTAAGAAATATTGGTTGGCATTTAAATAAAGGGCATTACAGTAGTCTAAGGGGGAGGTGATAAGAGCAATGACCACTGACACCGACAGCTCTTTTTGAAGAACAGGTAATATTTTCTTCAGAATACCAATCATCCAGAAGCAAGAACTCACAAATCTGTTAATCTTGGTGTCGAATGACAAGGTGTTATCAAAAACCACACCCAGACTTTTGGCAGCAGCCACTGGGAAGGGAAGAATTCCACATTTTCCTGGCTGCCAACGGTTTGTCCAGATGGCGCTGTCGGCTCCAAACACCAAGACCTCGGTTTTTCCCCATTCATTTTGAGCCAGTTCTCCCTCATCCATCAGCTGATCTCCCGCATACAGGCTCTAAACCTGTCTGCCACCTCATTCCAGACATCAGAGATCGATACAATGATCTCGATATTGTCCATGTAGGAAGATGCCGGGAAACCAAAAGAACTTACTAGTTTTGGTGGCGTACAAGTTAAATAAAGTGGGGCTCAGGGAATGACCCTTTGGCAACCCCACAAGGAAGCTAAACAGGTGCTGCTTTGAAGTCTCTGCAGCTGACTGTGATCATTCAGCCAAAAAAACAAAAGGGGGAGTGAAGAGGTTCTGCTCGTAGAAGCAGTGGAGGTGGATACGTCCTCCTCAAGTCAATAGGTACTAAACATAGAGCTCCACCCTCAGATAGTTCTAGAGCTGTGTCTTCCCCGACTAAGTGTGTTTCCTACAGTGGTGGAAAGAAAAACACACAGTTTTGTCAAAATACCCCTCACACACCAAAAGGGCCCTTGGTGTCATGCTTCATCACAGGTGTCTTCCCACCCCGCTGCAGGGCGGGCGTGCTACGACCTACGACTACGTGGGAGCACAATTTAGAGAAATGACAAAACTAGGTGTCATGTAGGAGTGTGAGTGGAAGGGTCAGGAGTAAATGAGTAAATGAGAGAGTAAGGTAAAAAATACCTGGCTTTTTGGACTAACATTTTTTAAATATTCCAGCTCATATTCGAGCTCAAAGGACTATTAAAGCTGCTTGGTTTATTTTGTATGTACTAGATGTGAGTCAATGGGGTGAAATATATGATGTGGTTGTATGACCTCAGCATGTAAAACCTTTACCTACCCCTTTAGGACCAGTAGGTTTTGTTTGTCAAACCTTCAGCCAAACCCTGGGTAGCTGTGGCTCTGAGCAGCAAGGCTTACACAAAGGAACAAGTGTAAAGCATTAAAAGTACCAAAACAATTGAAAAAGAAATTGACAAAGCACTAATTAAATCCAACACAATTTATACAAATAGACTGCATGTAGACTGCATGTTTATGTATTTTTAGACACTACAGCGAAAAAGATCCATCAGAGGGATACAGGGATATAGAATTTGCAGTATAGTAAATCAAAGCATTCCATACTCTTGTGAGCAGGCTTTGGCAAATTCAATATATTCGATACTTAGAAACTTTTTCCCCAAAATGTTTGTCTCCTGTAGGGAGCCAGTCAGGGGGATCAGCAAGGTCCTCAGAATCAGTTACCTCCAAAGATAATTTGCCTAGAGAAAAGTCGAGTTGGCAATTTTAAACTGCCCTTCCAGTCTGCATTGGCAGACTGGGAGCCATGTCTTACCTTTTCGTACTCGTGGTGGCGCAACCAGTGCTGCAATCCACAAAAGACCCCTCAACTTACATGCCCTTAGTTACTCCTGGTTCAATATACTAGGGACTTATAAGTAAGTTGGTCAATGCCAATAGTGGAGAAGCCAATTAAACATACACCTTTTTAAGGGTCAGAGTACACACACTGAGACCTGTTTAGCAGGGCTCAGGGCATTTCAGAGCCATTACACCAGTTACTAGTAGTCAAAATGGGGGTTCAAAGTGGAGGTAAACCTGCAAAAAGCATGTTTCCTTACACTAAATCAATCAAAGCCACTCAAAGTGGCTTTGTATGGCTCAGTAAATACCAGGTAAGGACTTACAGTGCCTTGCAAAGACTAGCAATACTTTTTCCTTGAAAAAAAAATATGTTATTAGCCATCAGTTTGATACCTTTCAACAGAAATAGCACAGAATAACAACACAAATAACCAAATTCAAAATCATGCAAGGAGAATGCAAGTCCTTAGTAAATCTGCCCCTAAATGTCTACAAGCAACTGCAGACTGAAGTCTGAATGAGGAGGCCCACTTCAGTTCCTGGAGGCAACTGGTTAGACTTTTTTCACTTTATTCAGCATTTTATTCACTCTCATTTAGGTCTAGAATGAAATCCTATTTACAGTGCATATAAATATTTTCATATCATCCTTAGATTGCGACAGTGCCTAATTTCCCCAAAAAATAACTGCCAAGGCCCTTCTCTGGAGGCCACTGCAGCCTTACGCACCTATTGCCCCCGCAGCATTGCCAATACCAGTATCAACCCAACTACTAACCAACACACTCTACAGTATAACAATTTGGACTATTCCAGGCCACCAAAGGTGCAAGAATGACCTGGTCAGCAGGCATTATTAATTTAGAATATGTATTGTATTATTAAACTATCTGTTTTTCTCATCTCAAAATTAAACAAATAGCACCACCCTATGGTGAACTTCCAAAAGTGCTAGTGTTGAGAATTACATAAGCTGGAGCCGAGCACCACCAACCACCGTCTCAAATTAAGCACTAATTTACATGCTATCACAAAAAGCCTCCTCTATATTCCTAAAACCCAACATGAATTATTGACCTTGAGTTAAAGCTTACAACTGTTACCTCTCCTTGTTTTCCCTTGAATGACACTGTCTTAAGTCTCCATTCTCTGCATGCCTCCTCTCTCAGAGCAAAGTTTACTCTAAGCCACATGCATGTTTGCCTTAATTTTTATGACTGCATTTTCCCAGAATGCCCACACCTCATGCCTTAGGACACAAATTCTCATTTTTTGAAACCACCCACCTCAGTCTAACAAAACCTGAGCTCTTCTAGCTTATCCATGAATCCCCTAGTTATTGTGTGAACTCACATAGCCCTACTAAAGATCAGAACTGCCCGTTAATTTAATCTACCACCAAGAACCTGAAGCAACTGATTATCCTGGTTTTTTAAGGGCACAAAATTAATCCTAATAACCAACAATAATCAATAACCACTGAATTAACTACTAGCTTGGGTTCCATAGCACCATGCTTCGTGGCACAAAGTACTTCTGTGCCTCGCCTGGGGTAGTAAGCACTACATAAATACAATTACAATACAATTACCATGGGCAGACAGTGCGCTGCTGTGCACATCTAGCAACTGTGAATGCAAGGCTGTATGAATTGAGCAAGGATTTGGTTCTGGGTAGCTTGAAGTGTGGTCATTCGACACTGCCAATAAAGGTCTCTGTTACATCTGCTTGCTACAGCTCTGTGTGCAGTGGCCATGCTGTTTTACAAGTTTTGTCTGGTCTTAGTGCCAAAACCCGAGGTACAAACTCCTCCTCATCTTCCTAGTCCTTCTCCTCATCCGCCTGCTCCTCCTCATTATCTTCTTGGTCCTCCTAATTGAGGTACCGCCTGTAAGTCGGCGTAGGTACAGACTATCAGTAGGCAGCATTAAATGCCTTTATATCACAGCCAACCTATGAAGGGCCTAAATATCAATAGGTCAGTATGTACAGATTTTCTATACATAAATCCACATACATGTACCTTGACGATATACATATCTTTACGGTACACAGATTTGGAGCTATAAAAATCAAATATATACTTACCTATATGCACTTACCTTCTCGATACCCTGTGAATGTTGGCATAGTCCAGAGCAGGATTCTTAAATCAGACAGTAAAGGTGAGATTACTGTTCAGCCCTTGGCCAAGGACTTGGTGATTTTAGATCCTCTTGGAGTGAACAGGTACCCCCAGACTTAAAACTATTAAGGGACTCTCCATACATCTTGCAATAGAACATGATGGATTCCTAAAGAAGCATTTGGGAAAGGTCCACTAAGTATTGCTTAAAATCTTCCGGACAGACAAAGCTTCTGAGGTCTGACGTAAGACCTCAGAGAATGACTTGTTCTCCCGCATTTCTAGCTAACAAAGGTGTGTAACGGAATAATGATGGTGAGAGATAGTCATTGACGAGGGAATGTATATTATATAATAAACAACTGTTAACATGTGCATTGTCTCTGCAGGAAACACAGTCCCTTTATTTGATACCATATTCGTATTACCAGCCATGAACCACAGCAGAGGGTTCTATTTCTCCCAAACAAGTCATTGGAAGAAAACACCAACAGGAAGAAGTGCATTTACTCATATACCCCGAGGATAGAATTTTTGCTAATCTGGAAAGATCACCTCCAAAGACCAGCTTCCTCTTCTTTCTGTAGACCCCCTACCCTAACCCCCATTCCTACATCTTGCTGCATACAATTGTGGGCACTTCCAGCTGTTGCATCAGGGTATGGGTGGTTAGGGCAACATTCTGCTTCTGTGTTAGTGTTTTGGGCATAGGCAGGGACGCACTCCAAAGATTCATATAATTTTAATAAGCCCATTGACAAAACTTTCCATTTCATTATTAGGATTCTGCTCTGGCGAGGCAAGGGATGGGATCTCCCAAAGATGCTCTTCATCATTTTGAGTCTCAAGAGGTGGCGTTTTTAGGGGAGTAAAAAGCAGTCTTCCCTCTTCCAAAGTTGCTAGACACAACCAGCGTTTGTCTATTCACCGAAAGGACAACAAAGGTTTTGAGCAGCCTTGACGAGGAAGCTTCCAATCGAAAATGGGAGTACACCAAAAACAGGCTTGACCTCCAACTAGTAGTGCGCGAAATTTGCAATTTAATTTTGTGTGATTACAAAAAATGCCGGTTTAATTATGTGAAATTATTCATAAACACATGAAATGCAAATCCCTCACTTCGTTCAATATTTTAGAACGAAATGTGTCCTTTTGTCAATCTTTGATGCAAGGACGCATCTTCAGCTCAAAAAACACACGTTCAGCAACCAACAAGCAGGCGCATTCTGGGTGTCATTGTTCCTGCGCTCCAATTTTGCCACAAACTGTGATGTAATTTCTTCAAGTGGCGTAAAGCATTATTAAGGGTATTTCACATAAGCGTTATGTCAAATCCCCAATATTGAACAAATCATGCTGGTGTAATTTAAATTTTTCTCAGAGCAAATTCAAACATTATGTCTTTATCATCCACGAAAGCTGGAAAACTGCCCATTATGCCTGAAAGTGGGCAGAAATATTTAGGAACCAATGGGTCTTAAATATGAAGCAGTCATCACATATGATGGGATTTGCTTCATATTCTCCAATGCAGTTCTCATGCAGAAAGCAATCTTCACTAAAATTTCAAATTCTGTTGATAAAAGAATCTAAATGCTGAGCAAGTTTCCAAGGAAGAACGGGACTAAGAAGTTTAGTGCATCCGGTAATTCCAATGCACAAAACCCCAAAATGGATCGAAGTTTCCCGAAACAGATTTTCATAAGGATTATCAGAGAAGACATTTTGCCTCATCTATGATAAGCAGACCTGTAATTCCACAATCTGGAAGATACGTTAGAGGAGTTTTATGACATGGGCAACATGGGCAATTCCCAAGGCTTCCCAGCATCCAAGGGCCACACTGGCAAAGTGATTATGGCATCCGAAGACCTGCTCTAGTACCGGTGTGTATAAAAAAAGATTCATTTTAATCTGACAACTGGGTATTTCCACTCCATGAAAAGTTGGTTCATGCCTGGCCTGCCCATCCCTAACCCGATGCCCTCCATCTTCCACTTATGTCTTTCAAGCTCATCTTCCTCTTGTCTTCACCTATCTCCATTTTTTGATATCTCACCTCTCTCTCAACCATCTTTCTACCTCACAAATCTACACCTCACCTCTCTATCTGATTTCTTTTCTTGGCATCCCTCTATCACCTCCCTCTCAACCCCACCTCTCAATTTATCTCAACATTCAGTCGCAATTTACATCTCCTTCTCCACGCTCTTTTTCTACCTCTCTCGCTACCTTACTCCTTTCTCGCTACCTTTATTTCTATCTATTTTTCTTTCTCATTACTTCATCTGCTTCCCCGTCATCCCTCTCTGCACATCCTTCTGTATTTGAACTCATTCTGTCTACCTCACCTCTCTTTACTGATCTCTTTATATATCTGTCTATCTCACCTCGCTATCTACACTCCTCTCTTTACCGCACCCTATGGATGTCTCTATCAACCTCACCTCTTTTTCTTTGCCTCACCTCGGCTTATCTAGTTTCCCTCATTTTGCTTTGTTCCTCATCACCCTCTTTCACCCCTCCCTACCTACCCCTCGTCATTCCTCCGTGCCTCACTTTTCTTTTCATCATTAATTTCTTTCTATAGTTCAGTTCATTAGACCCTCTCTTTACAATGTGTTTCTCTATATTCCTCTCACTACCTCACCTCTGTACGTCTATCTCTACTCTTTCTGCTTCTAAATGTCACTAACTTGACTTTCTTTCTACCTTACCTCTCTCACTCTACCTCACACATTGGTGTAAACCCATTCCGTCTCCTTTCTCTACATGGCCTTCTCCTCTCTCTAGCTTTTCCTGCCAAACCTTGATCTATCTACCTGCCTCTATATTCCTCTTTCTGCCTCTCTGCACCATTCTTTCTGGTTACCTCACCGTATTAGCTTTACCTTACATCTCTCACTATGACTATGCCTTTTTCCCTGCTGCCTCTCTGTCCTCCTCATATTCCCCGCCGCTCCAATATCTCTTGCTCAGAGGTAACTGTCTAGCCACAGATTAGAAGTGTACACATTGAAGGAGTGAAGAGGCCCAAAGAGAAATACGAAGACCATTTGCAAATTTGAATTTCTCCAGATAAAATAGCGAAAATCCTCAGAGCAGAGCTTTGATTTTAACTGTTGCAGCGAGAATACTAGGTGTGGAGTGAGTTCATTTGTGATGACCAATATCCACCAAGGAATGCCATAACTATGTGCATATGTCTGATTTTTAAACTATGCACTATTCCACTAAACATTGCCTTGGTAACCCCTACCGTGCCTGCCTTAAAGTACGAGGTGCAGATTGGTCAAACAACCAATTCCATGTGGGAATCAAAGTGTATAAATATTGGCTTACCTGATTGCTTGTTTCATCTTTCTTCTTGCACTGTTTGGGTGGTGGACACCATTCGCTTCAGTTCTCAGCTGTGTTTGAGTGCCTCTTCTCTGAACGTTAACTGCATAGTTCACTTCTGTTTGGCATCAAGCGGGCTTGCATTACTTATAAATGGAAGATACATGTATATTTGGTATGAACAAGGGGCCTTAAAACATGTTGTGCCCAGGGGCACCAGAAATGCATAGATTGGAATACTTCCATATACCCATACACTGAAAGAACTGATGGCTTTTGGGTTCAGGGTCATTTTCAAGAGTTACTGCTTGACTTCAAAGCTTACACAGGATTGGTCACAAAATGCCCAGCCCAATGTTCAGGGGTGTAACAAAGGCCCCCAGAGCCCCCGCAATGCGGATAGCACCCGAGCCCACTCAGCAGAGTGCCCTGGCCTTAGAGCTCCTGAATGAGTCCGGAGGGGGACCTCCATGTACTTTGCAGGGGGACCCCTCACGTTTTGTTACACCACTGCCAATGTTGTGGCATCCCCGCTACAGGAAAGGATTCTATTTCGTCAATGCCTAGCTCCGATTGAGTGACAAGTGATGGCCACCTTCTTCATCTCTCAGCGAGATGGGCTTGTCAGTCAATATCCAAAAAGCTTGCCTCAGCTCAACTATTTCTGTCACGTTCCTTGGAGGAGGTATTGACGCAGTCAAGACGTATGTACACACCGTGGATACCAGCATTTCTGCTATCAGCTTGCGAGCTATAAATCTGCATCATTAGGTGAGGGTAGACCCTGTGGACAGAAATAATATTTCTAGTCAGTATCCCTCACCTAATCTGGTTCTTCTCAGCTATTCAAAAGCAGAATATCATGGGAGCTCGGTATTCCCAGGTAAAATCTGCATGTAGATCCTCAATCTGCCAGGAATAATGGTCCCTTTTCCCACTCTCAGGTGCCACCTACTTTGAACCGGTGGATCGATGTGATTTGGGGGCAAGGCCGGCTGTTGGCATGGGGTTGATGGGCCTCAGGCACTAATTTTCAGAGTGGCGCAAAGAGCTGTCTGCATTAAAGTCCTGCAGATGGTAGCAGACCTGCCAACTGGAACAAAAATATCCCTCTGTGATGGGGGGCGGGGCCTTGGAGGGGCGGGCCTAATGCGAAAAGTACCTAAGAGGCACTTTTGCCTCCATCCAACCCCAAGACCCCTCCTCCTCCCCCCAAAAAAGCTTGCTGAAGCTGTTGCCGATATCCTGATGTGTTTTCACACCTCTTAATAGACGTCGGCAGTTCAACGCCTTGAAAAATGAGCTGAAATCCACTATTTACAGTGGTTTTCAGCTTCTTTTCCCTGCCACCGTGTGATATCGGCATCTCATTGGGTGACAGTGTGATGGGAGCCGACATCGTGTGTCACTCTGTGGCACCAGGTGAGTTGGCAGGGCTGCTGCAGCGTCCCACTTACTTCAGTGATTCAAACTGAACTGCTTTTAGTCCTTTTTACATGTGACAGGTGCCGTTTTATACACCAATGACCCACTTCTTTCCTCTCCCATCTCCCTCTCCCCCCTGCGACACACTCGAACATTGCCAATCGCACCACCAACAACTTGGCACTAGCATGTTCGATCTAATCTGTGAGTGGACCAGAAAATTTGGGGAAGGTGCCGAGAAATTTGTGCTCAGAGGTCAGTTACAGCTATGACGTGTGAATGACCTGTAAATGGAAATGACCCCTTGCTAACTTATTTTATTCATCAACTGCAAGGAGAGCGCCACATTTTCTTCTGCCGAGGGCACTATCGGAGCAAAGGCAGGCTCTGTTTGGGGTCGTGGGAAAGGCAGGGATGTAACAGACACCCTCACAGGGACCGTGGTGGGGGGGGGGGCAGTCTCCCATAAATAAAGGAGGGCCCCATAGCTTGTCTGTCCAGGGGGTGTGAGTCTCAAAAGAAGATGCAGCGTGCAGCCTGTTCTGACTTTCTCTAGGTTGACAGGGGGTGGCTCAGAAGTGAAGAGAGATAAAATAATAACTTGTGTTTCTCTTTCACTCGGAACATGTAAGGGCTCTTAGCAGAGTAGCCCCCCCCCCCCCCAACATATAAAGCATTTTCCACAGAGCACTGCTTGTCTGAAAGGAGAAGAGGCCAAGCAGAACTTATTGGGGGGAGGGTAAGGTTCCTATTTATCCAAGTGACAAATCTGGCCTTCTGTTCACAATGCAATATTCTCCAAAGGTCCAACATGATTCTTACATGGAAATTTAAAATAAATCTTCTGTTTCTTCTTCATTTTAATATGGCCTTTTTGCCATTGCTTATTTTAATAGTCAATCAGGAGTTAGTAGGGCAGTTGTAGAGCACATGTAAAGTGTTTTCTTCTACCATTACCTGTTTAAAGTAGGTAAAGATAAAGGGAAAAATACCAATCTGAGTTTTCTAATTGTTGTAACGCAGCCCCAGAAGGTTGCTGTAGCGACGAGGGAGCCTCAAAGGAAATAGGCCCGTGCTGGGCAGAACCAGCATCAACCAGGAAGGCCGCGCCCACCCTTCCTGGCCCGGAAGAGAAAGTATAGAAAACTCCACGATGCAGGGGAAAGGGGGCCGAATGAGGCTCAGGTGCTGGAGCCACTGCATTGCTGGGGCAACACCAACGCTAGAGGAAGAATACGCTGCACTTCAGCAGCTGAGGAGTCCACCGCAGCAAGTGGGGCTACTCCGGTCAAGAAGCCCCTGTGTACCAATCCTTAATTGCTGGTTTTACCACCTTATCATCGATTGACCCATTGCTTTGTTAATTCCTTATCATCAATGGAATCCTTCTTTCTTTCTCCTTCACTCGTTCTACTTCTGAAGATTGTCCTGAAGTTTTGACGTCTCAGGTTTTATAGACTTTATTCAAAGGCCATATTCCAGAGGCCGTGGATTTGGTAGAGGTTACCAACAATTCAACGTTCCACAATTCTACCCTCAAAGAGGTAGAGGCCAACGAGGCAGAGGATTTAGATCATGTGGATCAACTAATTCCAATACATCCTCAGGTGAGTGTTCTCCCTTCTCCTTCTTCCCCCTTAAAGGTGGGCGGGGGACTCAGACTTTTTTTGGGAAAAATGGGTCTTAAATACTGTAAAAGGTTTTATGATAGATTTCTCACATACACCTATCCAGACTTCATTCCCTAAGGAAATTCCCTTGACTCCGGACCAACAAATATTATAGAAGAGGAGATTTCCTCCATGATTCAAAAAGGTGCAATATTACAGGTCCCTATGGAACAACTAGACTTCATAAGCAACCTTTTTTTAGTAGAAAAAAAGGACAAAGATTAGAGACCCGTCATAAACTTGAGAGATCTGAACAAGTTTCTGACGTACAGACATTTCAAGATGGAGGGCATCCATCTTCTCAGAGATTACTTCTAGAGGGGGACTGGCTAGTCAAACTAGACCTGAAAGATGCCTATTTCACAATTCCTATGGCAGAGATTCATCAACCCTTTCTCCAATTTCTTTGGAAGAATCACTTATACCAATTTCAAGCACTCCCCTTCGGACTTTCTTCCGCCCCTTGGTGCTTCACCAAGGTTATGAGAGTCGTCGTATCTTATCTAAGGTCACGAGGCGTTCGCCTAATCATTTATCTGGGCAACATCCTTATTATGTCCCAAGATGCCTCTCAATTAGTCGAGGATATGAACTTCGCGATTAATCTCTTAGAGACTCTAGGATTCATCATAAACAAAGAGAAATCATATCTGACTCCCTCCAGGTCCTTGGAATTTCTGGGACTTACGGTGGACACAGTACGTTGCCTTCTTCTGCTTACCTCAAAAAAAATCTCGAAAATCAAAAAAGAAATAAGGTACGTTCTGAAACGTTAAGACCTGTGTCTCAGAAAACTAGCCAGACTTCTAGGCCTTCTCACGTCTTCCATCCAAACCATCTTTCCTGGACCCCTTAATTATCGGGCCCTTCAGAGGATCAAAACAAGAGCCCTAAGATCCGGACTATGGTACGGATTCCGGATTTGCTTAGACCAAGAAGCTCGTTCAGAATTAAATTGGTGGCTGAACAACCTAGATGCGTGGAATGGGAAGGCAATCTTTGGTTTAAAACCAGAATTTATTTTGGAATCAGATGCGAGCCTTCATGGCTGGGGAGCCTGCCTGCTCAATCAAAACACTGGGGGCCCGTGGTCTTGATAGGAATCTCTTCACCACATAAACGTCATGGAATTGACAGCTGGTCTCTACGCCCTTATGAATTTCAAACATTCTCTTCAAGGGAGGTCCGTCATTCTAAAGATGGACAACATGTCAGCAATGGCTTATATCAACCTCTTGGGCGGCACGAAATCTGCGGACCTATCCAATCTAGCCAAGAAACTTTGGATGTTTTTTCTAGAGCACAAGATTTCTCTCAAAGCGGAATACCTTCCGGGAAGGCGAACTTCTCTGCAGATTGGAACTTGAGGTTCTTGTTAGTTTACAGAGATTGGAAACTGAGGGGCATATTATCAAGGGGCTTTATCTCCGCTTTTTTGGCTTTAAAAGCCAAGAAAGCGGAGATAAAATTATCTCCATATTACCAAGTTGTTGCTAACACCAGTTAGCGACAGCTAATAGGAGATAGTGACCATCTTGGGCCCCGCTTTGCATGTCAGTGATATTTATCACTAATGACATGCAAAGTGGGCGTGCCAAGATGTTAGTGACTGAAAACAGTCGCTAACATCGCTATCTCCTATTACCAACTTTTGGAGATATTCGCGCTAAGCGCGAATATCTCCAAAAGCTAACACTTGCCCAGGAGCAGTTCTTAGCCATGTTATCCAATGGGAGGTGGATAACATGGCTAAGAGCATTTGCTCGATAATGCATGAATATCGCTGACTTTTCAGCGATATTCATGCATTGCGGGCGTTTTTTATCGCATTTGCGATAAACCTTGCTAATAGCAAGGTTTATCTGCGATAAAAATCGCCGATTTGCGGCGATAAGTTTTGTCTCTAAATAAGTTAGAGACAAAAATTATCTCTATTGGTTGGTAATATGCCCCTGAATGTTTCTGTATTCAATACCCTGAACAAGATCTGGGGTCCCTTGGAGATAGACTTGTTCGTGAGCAGACTGACCTTCCAACTCAAGAATTATTTCAGCTGGATGCCCGACCCTGGTGCTCTGGCAGTCAAAGCCTTCCTTCAATCTTGGAAGGAACCCCGAGGTTATGCATTCCCCCCTTTTGCCATAATTCAGAGGGTCCTGCAGAAAGTGAGACAAGAACAGTGTTACCTTCTATTTATAACCTCCTTCTGGCCTTCTCAAGCCTGGTTCCGGACCATTCTAGAACTGACTTGCAGTCTTCTTACAGACGTAGACGGTCGAATTCATCCTCTAACTCAGAACAGGAGTTTTTCCCTTCTTGTCTGGAAAGTGTCAGGAGATCCAACGAAATCTCAGGCCTTTCGGAGACGGCTGCAACTCTCTTCGGAGAATCTTGGGCACCAGGCACACATTACAGATATGACAATATCTGGAAATTATGGGTCCATTGGTGCTTGGAAAGGAACCTGGATCCCTTGGTGGCCATATTGTTGACATAGTCAACTTCCTTGTTAAACAATTCAAAAGAGGGCTCAGTTACAGGTCTATCAATTTGTATAGCTCTGCTATTTCTGCCCATCATGCCCTCATCAACGGCAAGACTATTGGTAAAAATTTCATTATCCGTAGAATCATGAAAAGTATTCACTTAAGGAGACCTCCTAAAGCCAGACATGAAACACTTTGGGACGTTAAACAGATTCTCGATCTCTTCAATAATTGGCCTTCTAATTCTCTTCTTTACAGAAAAAATCTTTCTATTAAATTAGCTACACTTTTATGCCTAATCTCTTGTAGCAGAGCTTCAGATATTAGAGCTCTGGAAATTACTAACCGTTCTTATAATATGTTTGGTGCCAAATTTGACATTCATAGGAGAACTAAAACGATGTCTGACTCTATTTTTTATCCTCGTTTTGATCTTTGGCCCAACCTCTGCGTTGTAGATTGCATGAAAGAATACAATCACAGAATGCTTCAGCTTCCTCCACATGGCGTTAATCAGTTACTTATTTCCTTTGTTAAACCCCACAAAGGGATAAGCTCTTCTTCTATTGCTAGATGGATCAAAACTGCTATGAGTCTAGCTAGTATTGACTTAAACAAAATTCAAGCTCATTCCCTCAGAGGTGCTATGGCCAGTAAATCCCTCTGGTCTGGAGGTAAGTTGGATGACATCCTTAAAGCTGCTGACTGGTCTAATGCCAGTACCTTTGCACGTCACTATTGTAAACCTATTGAACACATGTCTGATGTTGTTTTAGAGAGCTACCAACATGCATAATGTAGCCTCTGGTCTTGTAATGAAATTGCGATTCTCATATTAACATGACTAGAGAATCGGGATTTCATTAAAGACACGGAGACTGACATTATCCCTCCCTTCCTACCCTCTGGTGGTATTTCATTAACAAAGTTATTTCTTATTATTATTTATTGTAATGCTTATTATATTTACGTATTATCTATGAATATTTTCCACTTTCATTTCTCTTGCACTAACTCCCTTCTCTTTTCAGATAATCCTTAATTGCTGGTTTTACCACCTTATCATCGATGGACCCAATGCTCCATTAATTCCTTATCATCAATGGAATCCTTCTTTCTTCCTCCTTCATTCGTTCTACTTCTGAAGATTGTTCTGAAGTTTTGACGTCTCAAGTTTTATGGACTTATCTTTTGCTCATTTAAAAGAGGCTGATTGTTACTGTCCCATGGCCTTCATGTGTTGCCTTTATTCTTATTTGGAACTTTTTCTATTGTAATGTATGCGGCTGCTTGGACTGCATTAAAGGAAAATGCATAATGTCAGCCTCCGTGTCTTTAATGAAATCCAGATTCTCTAGTCATGTTAATATGAGAATCGCAATTGTTGTAACGGAGCCCCAGAAGGTTGCTGTAGCGACGAGGGCGCCTCAAGGTAAATCACCCCATGTTGGGCAGAACCAGCATCAACCAGGAAGGCCGCGCCCATCCTTCCTGGCCGGGAAGGGGAAGTAAAGAAAACTCCACACTGCAGGGGAAAGGGGGCCAAAGGAGGCTCAGGTGCTGGAGCCACTGTGTTGCTGGGGCAACCCCGATGCCAGAGGAAGAGTACGCTGCACTTCAGCAGCTGAGGAGTCCACCACAGCGTGTGGGGCTACTCTGGTCAAGAAGCCCCTGTGGGCTCACCATAGTTGGTCCCAGCCACCAAGGATATCGAGCGGCGCATGTGCCAGCAGGTGGTTTTGCTCCATAGGGAAATACCGAGGGCTGCACATGTGTTCGTGGGCAGCCCCATCTGCTGATTGAGCACGCAGGGGACCCAGCAAGGTCTCCGCCGCCAGTAGCAGTGTTGGTATGCCCCTCCTTCCTGACACATACCTTAGGGGAGCATCTTTCCTTATTGGGCATATTGGGGGAAACCTCAACAGAGACCACCAGTCCTATTGTAAGGAGAGGCAGGGGAAATTACTGCATACCATAGAAAAGGAGCGCATGTGCACTGCGGGTCCTTGTTTTGGGAGGAAGTGGGTACTTTTCGTGCCCTATTCGTTATGGGTGCTTTACCAGCCCCAATATGTTGATGAAGGTGTTTCCCCCCTGTGTTTACTTGATCTCATAACCTGCTGCATTTCATGTTCTGATGTAATGAGGTATGGAAGGATATGAGGTGCAGAGTGATAATGTCATGATGATTTATAACAGGTGCAACGTATAAGGATTTACCTGGTGCCCTAACTATCAAATGATGAGGGTTAGACTCTCAGAACTCAGGAAAGCACAATGCTAACACAATAAATGAATTGTTCTTTTATGTTAGAAAAGTATTTTATTCATATATAGCTAAATACTATACATAAAATCCAATGCACATAAACAGACCCCTTTAGCTCCTCCTGCGCAAGAGATTTGTATGTAAAATGTCTTTCATGCAGTTAAAGCAGACGCAAGCACTGGAAACTCTTCCTACTGTTTATTGGCCCAATACTTGGATATTGTCAAATGTTATCTTATGTTGCTCAGTAGCACCAAGGCCTTTGTGGATCCAGCGGAAGAGGTGTGGCGCCATGGCCAGGGCGACTGACTCCGGACTCTGGGGATCATGGTTCGATCCCCGGGCCGGCGGCAGATTAGCCCAGCACCATGTGACTCTGGGCAATAGCTTGCTTAATCTTCCCGACGGCCCCCAGCGCCTAGAGACCCTTACGGGTCTTTACAAATGTGGCTTATTATTATTATTATTACCTGTGGTCTCTCGTCGTTGAATGTTCAGCTATGCACAGTCCCCCTTCCAAGGTGGACATGCGGTCAGTGAGAGCCAGTCGAATCTTTTTAATCAATGTCTCACAGATACATCTTTTCAGGTCAAAAATGTCGTGGCTAGCTGCACTCTGTTTTGTTTTTGCCACCTCTTGATTTTCTCAAACCTCTAATCGATCTGATTTATGCAGGAAGAGTTCTAAGTGGGCCTACACGGGAACAACAGGCAAACTACAAAGGAGAAATGCGAAACCCCTCTCCCACGGATACTGAAGTCCACCACACTGGAACGGAGTTACCGTAAATAATATTCCACTGCAAGATATCCTAGGCCAAACGAAGACCTGGGAAAGCCTCACCCAAGTGTCTCCATTTTGTTTTGTTATTCAAATATGGGCAATCCAAAATGGATATCCTGCCTCATCCACCCAATCATCTACCCCGCTTTCCATTCAGACTGCCCCACACAAGTTGGACATTTACCCTCTATCCTTATCCTGCACCGAAGAAGTGAAAAAATCCAGTTGAAGGAGACTGGCAGGGCCTTTTAAATAAGGGTGTGCTTAATTCGGGTAATTTGCCTTTAAGTTATTACACAAAAAGCAAAATGATGCGAAATTACACATAATTTCATCAAACGCAAGTCTTTTATTAGCACTATATTTTAGGGTAAAATGTGTCCTCTGTCAATTTTTGACACGAGCTCGCATTTTCCATTAAAATAGTGAGTGCAAAAAAAAAAACCAGAAGCACCACAAACAACCTGCTGCACGCATTCTGTTCATGTACATTTGTACCATAAATGCCGCATAATTACGTTAATTGGAGTAATGGCATAGGTTTGGGTATTTCGGCCAACAAGCATAACACAAAATCCTGAGCATAATTTAAGTTTCGCCCAGGCCTACTTTTAATCAGGGTGGCCAGTAGGCATTTGATCCTCTTTAAGTAGAAAGCTTAGACCTGTAGCTTCCCCTATCAATCCATGCTGCCACCACCACTAGCTACACAAAGCCTGGTGAGAGGCCAGTAGTCTCTTCCAAGGCTGCAAACTTTGGGTGCTCCTCACGACCTTTGAACTACCCTCTGGGGGTCTCAATCCACCTATATTGAGAGGCACTCATGTGAATGTGGTATTCCTTGAGGTAAAAGAACACAAACACACAGAGAGGGCAGGACAGCACGGTCTCCAGAGCCATGCAGAAGGCATTTAATTTCCAACACAAGTGACAGACAATACAACTTCTAAAGAAAAGTATTTTGTTAATACCCCAGATTTTAAAGCCTGCTGTGTAACCCCAAGTTTGTACCTGAACAGACGCATCGATTTGGCACAATATGGCCTCGCGGTTAACATCTGAAAAATAAGCGTTTCTGTCTCACTTGAAGCACACCTGTGCGCCTGTAATGTGGGGATTTAAAATGTAAGTGGGTCCCAGGTCACAATTGATTTTGCATCTGGGGCTGAACAGGATCGGAAGAATTATTTATCAACTGATAAATTGGTCGCCTGGGAACTGGACCTTTCACAAAGGAATCAAGAGCCCGTGCTGGTTGGAATCCATCTTGGTAAAGGAGTTATTCATGGGGGGCGTGGCTTACGCGCCGACGTGGAATGGCGCTGCCCGGCTGAGCTCCGTGACGACGCGGGACCTACTCTGCCTTTTCTGCATTCTTCCCTCATACGGACACCGGGGAAAGTTAATTTCGTACGGCGGAACATGGTCCCCGTACTTTGCGAGCGGCGGCGGCACTTCAAATTGCTGCTTTAACGTCTTTTTCCGCGGCAGCTTCTATTTTCAGTACAGGGACGCGGGCGGCCGCCATTTTGTGCCGCCGCGCTCGCGTCCCGTTTTTTGGCGGATTTACCATCGCTCCTGTTCATATGCTGCCGCCACAAGTCACAGTTGGACAAGGTATGTCATGAATACTGTGCAGAATGCTTCCTCTACATTTTTATGAATCTTGGCGCCAGAGTTCCTCTCAGCTCTTCTCTTGCTACTAGTACTGCATATAGGCGGCCATTTTGAGGTGATACCTGCGCACCTGATCTATTCCTGCATTTCTGTCGCCATTAACCCCTCGTTGCTCAACGTATAAACCACATGGTTTCCAACCCCTATGGACGCTCTGCTGCTTTCTCCCTCGTTATATCCTTGGTTGGTTCCTTGGCTGTGATTCTCTGACTCTTGCTGCCTCTAGACGCCTGTCCTATTGGTTGGAATTACTGCTTCTCCAGTGCTGCATATCACCCAGTCCAGGACTTCTTCCACCAAGTATTCTCTATTCATTACTTTGAGGGTCTCATAATTTTTATTATTTGGTTTGGCTTCTATTCTTGTGGTCTTCCTGGTCTGCCCCTCTGTTGGCATCATGTCTCAGACCGTGGGACATCCGAGAGCGTCTGTCACCGGAACAAACCCAAAACGCCTCAAGAATGACCCTCCGTCCCCAATTCGCACCTCTCAAAACCCGGTGCTAGACTCCATCTTAGAAGAGGTCCGTGGCTTACAACCGTTCATGGTGGCAACTAATGAGAAGCTCAAGCAGATTGAAGACAGATGGGTAGTCATGGAAAACAAAGTCTCGCAACTAGAACAACGTATTAGTGATGTCCAGGATGTATCTACAAAAATTCCTGTTCTTGAAAAGGAGATACAGCAGCTGAAACTTCACACTGAGGACCTTGAAAACCGTAACAGGCGGAACAACCTCCGTATTTATGGTGTTCCGGAGTCCCTTGGGGAGGGCGATATGGTGACCTTCGTCCGCAAACTCCTTTACGAGCTTTTGGGCCTCCCACCAGAATCTGTCCCACTAAATATTCAGCGTGCGCACCGTCTGGGTCGACCGACATCCAACCCAGCCAAACCTAGAGGTATCATCTTGCTTTTTCTGGAATTCACTGAATTGATGACTGTTCTTAAAGCTGCAAGAGCAAAACGTCGCCTCATATGGTCTGGTAACACCATCTACATATCCCAGGACTTATCGAATGCTACGAATGCTCGTCGCAAGGAATTCCTTAATCTACGTCCACGCATGAGGGAACTCAACATCCAATATGGAATCCTTCATCCTTGTCTCTGCAAAATAACCCACAATGGTCGTTCACGTACCTTTGAGGATCCGCAGAAGCTTCGAGAATATCTTCTCACCGTCGTTTCACCCACGATGGACACCAATGACTGAAACTAACTTTCTTCTACTCTCTGCAATCATTTTTCTATTGTCTTGACAACTGTTGTGGCCTTGTCCCGGTTTCTTTCTTGTCATGTCTGGCTATAACTTTATTTCTTCTTGAATATATCCTGCTTATATTCCCGCGTTTTCCTTGCTCTGTTGGATAGGCGCCCGCGCTGGCGTCTCCATGCCTCTACTACTTAGCTCTTCTCTTTCTTTTCAGGACTGGCATCTTTGCCTTGTCCTGTTTCTTAGCTGTTTCCTTCTTTTTTTCTCCTCTCTCTTTCTTCTCTTTTTCACAGGCCATTGTTGCATATTCCTTGCTCATTCATGTTCCGGTATCTTCTTTGTATCCCTTCTTGTCTTTCTTTTCGTAGTCTCTAGTGTTCCTCATGGTTATTTATGCCTCGCTATATGGATTGTGACGTTCCTTCATATTTTGTTCTCCTATATTTACCCGTTTTGTATTCCTAACATGTTTGTCTTCCTTGTTTCTCCCTTTAGTTCCTTACCTGCAGTGTTCTGGACCCAAATGTTACCCTCCTCCCTTACCTCCCATCATGTGTAACTTCGTAACGTGGAATGTTCGTGGTCTTGGCAACCCAGTTAAGCGTCAAAAGGTATTGTCCCACTTATCCAAATTGAATGCTCAGATTGCTTTTCTCCAAGAAACGCATTGTTCAGATGTCGAATCGCTGAAACTCAAGAGGGCTTGGGTGGGTCAAGTGGTGTATTCTCCGGCAATTGATAAGAAAGGGGGGGTTGCTATTTTATTCCGTAAAGGTCTCGATGTTCAAATTTTATCCTCTCAATCGGATGCTGAAGGTCGCTGGGTTATGTCAAAAGTGTCTATACAAAGCAAAACTATGGTGCTACTCAATATCTATGGTCCTGTCCGTCCTGACCCTAAATTCTGGAATGATATTAAAATCCTCATTTCATCTATTGACTGCCCTAATGTTGTCATAGCTGGTGACCTTAACCAATGGTTGGATCCATTCTCAGATAGGCTATCCTCATCCAAATTCCAGCCGGATAAGACTCATAAAGCTTTCCAATCTGCAATTGCCTCCCGTCCCCTTTTTGACGGGTGGAAAACATGTAATCTTGATTCACTCGAATATACATTCTACTCTAATGTACATCATACCAGGTCCGGAATTGACTATATTCTGGTTAGTAAATCTCTTCTCCCTGCTATTCAGACGTCTGAAATTGGTTCTATTTTTCTTTCGGACCATGCACCTGTGTATGCCACTTTTGACCTGTCCCACACTACCACCCCTTTTACTCGCTGGAAATTTAACACTTTCCTTCTCTCTGATTCGGATTTCATGTCTAAAGTTAAGTGTTTTATTTCTGAGTATTTCTCCCTCAATTTACCCCAAGACACATCAGTTTCAAACAATTGGGATGCTTTTAAAGCTGCACTGCGAGGGTTTACAATTTCTTATGTATCTAGGAAGAAGAAACTTAACAGGGCCAAATACAATGCCCAACTCGCCAACATTAAGACCCTAGAACATTCTTACTTCTCTTCCAAGAATCCTGACACTCTCCGTTTCCTTATTAAAGCCAAATCTGAACTTAATCAAATTGCCACAGTTGAAGCTTGCAACACCCTTTTAAAGATCAAATCCAAATTTCATGGGGGTCAAAATAAAGCGGGGAAAATGTTAGCAAATTACCTTAAAATCAAATCTGAACGCAAATCGATTGGCTCTATTCTTAATTAACACACTAATACAAAGGTCTCCTCTGATGAGGATATTGCACATGTCTTTCATGATTATTATAAACTCTTATATACAGATGATACACTGCCTGGTGATGAGGATCTCTCTCGTTTCTTTGAAGGCCTTCCCCCTCCTCCAGCACTTCCTACTGAATTTCAGCGATTAGAAGCTGACATTACCCCTCAGGAAATACTTAAGGCTATTACCTTCCTTAAGAAAGCGAAAGCCCCTGGCCCAGATGGTCTCCCTATCGAATTTTATGCCAACTTGCATTCCATTTTTGTTCCTCACCTTTTACAACTTTTTAACTCCTTTATTGCAAATGCCAAAGCGTCAGGTACATTTTTGGATGCCCTTATAATCATCATTCCCAAACCGGACAAGGACCATTCCCTTTGCAAAAATTATCGCCCCATATCCCTTATTAATTACGACTGTAAAATTTTTGCCAAAATCCTAGCTGCCCGACTAGAATCCCTTATTCCTCTGTTAATCACGACCGATCAAGTTGGCTTCGTAAAAGGGAGACTTGCTGCAGACAATGCCCGTGTTTTTACAAATATTATCTCCCACAGCAACCGTTTTAAGGCCCCTTTAGCTGCCCTTTCCCTTGACGCTGAGAAAGCGTTTGATCGAATTAATTGGAAATTCATGTTTAAGGCATTGCATTGGTTTGGGTTTGGTCCTCATTTCATTTCCCTGGTTAGACTCCTTTACTCTGCTCCCCGCGCCAGTGTTTTTGTTAACAATCAATTCTCTAAGTTTTTCCCTTTATCCAGAGGAACGAGACAAGGCTGTCCTCTCTCCCCTTTACTTTTTATTCTTTGCCTAGAGCCCTTCCTTATTAAAATCCGCTCTAATCCCCTCATTCAGGGATTCACACATTCCTCGATTGAGACGAAACTCTCGGCCTACGCCGATGATGTTCTGGTCTACATGGCTAACCCTGTCTCCTCCCTTCCTCCATTTTTAGAAGAAGTCCGCGTATATTCATCTGTTTCTGGTTATAAACTTAATCTCTCCAAAACGGAAGTCCTACCCCTTAACTCATCCTGTTACCAATATATGTTTGCTTCCACAGATTTTGCATGGTGTCCCTCCAAGATCAAATACCTGGGTATTTGGTTCTCTTCCACCCTGCGTGACACACTCAAAATGACCTTTACCTCCCTTACTCAAAAAATTCAATCACTCCTTCAGACGTGGTCTCCTCTTTTCCTTTCATGGTGGGGTCGCTTAGACACCATCAAAATGATGATTTCCCCACATATTTTATACACTGTTTCCATGCTTCCTGTACAGATCCCTAAATTGTATTTTAATAAGCTAAACTCCATCTGCTCTAAATTTTTGTGGAACAATAAACGACCCCGCATTTCCCTACAAAAACTTATACGCCCTAAATCTGAAGGGGGAGTTCGCTTCCCTGACTTCCAATCATACCATACGGCCTTTTTACTAAAACAAGCCTTTTCATTGGCGTTTGATTTTACTGATACCCCATTACCCAGATGGATTGTAGTTGAGAGATCTTTGTTAAAGGATTTCACTTTTCAACAACCACTTTTTATGTCCAACTGCTCATTTTTGACGCATTACCCTGTGTTGAAATATTCCCATACACTGCTACACAATATTTTTTCAAAAGACTCCTCGCCCTTACAGATTTTTCTTTCCTCCAGTATTTGGTACAACAAATATCTTAAATACAAGGGTAAATCTTTCTACTTCAAATATTGGAAAGAAAAGGATATTATGTTTGTCTATCAATTCTTTTCAGATTCATCCGTTATTTCATTTGATGAAATGCTAACTAAGTTTGATTTATCTGTACAACATCGTAATGAATTTGATATTATTACGAATGCCATTGTGTCTCACCTATCTACCCTGCCTTCGTTTGATACCCTTCCTTCCCTTACTCCTTCCACCCCTCTTTACCCGTTGTTTACTCAACAAATACCCAAAGCTGCGTTGATTTATAAAATGTTAGTAGAGAATGTTGGTCCTAGACCTAAAACTGTTCATGAAGTTGCTTGGGAAACTGATTTCTCTTTATCGTTATCTATTGATACTTGGAATCGATTATGGTCCAAACTGTTTAAGACTTCGGTTTCGGCCCGTATTACTCAATCACTTTTTTTCATTTACCACAGAGTTCGTTTACCCCAGTACACATTACCAAATTCTCCCCTTCCTCCTCTCCCCTTTGTTGGTCCTGTTCATCTCACCCAGGCACACTCAAACACCTCTTATTTGAATGCCCACGAGTTCTCACCTTTTGGAAATCAGTTTGGAAATACTGTATGCGTATTTTTCACTTTTCTGAACCATTTTCATCGTTGCATATTTTTCTAGGTTCTATATCTGATGTTTTGGACTTACACTCTTATAATGCAAAATTGTTTGACCTATTCATTGCAACTGCATACAAAGTAATCCTGTCTTGCTGGAAGGATAACTCTAAATTGTCTGTGCAGACTTGGTGGAATTTTGTGTGTGATGAGCATAGAATTGCTATTGCATCTTCTTCGTCTGTCACCTTAAAAATTAAGTCTGATCTTACTTGGCTACCTTTCTCCACCTTCTTATCCTCTTCTCCCCCCCCTTAACCCCCCTTCCCTCCTTTCTCTTTCTCTCCTCCTCTTTTTCTCTTTCATTCTTTTTCTTTTTTCCTCTCTATAAGATTTTTCTTCAATTACATGATTTTACTTTACCGTTTTTCTTTTTCTATTCTCAAAAAGTGTCTTTCATGATTATCTCCTATTGACTTTGTGTTATCTTATGTTGTGATATTATGATGTATCATTTTTCTTATGCTTAATAAAAAACTTTATTAAACTGAAAAAAAAAAAGGAGTTATTCATTCAGTCATTATTTGTTCCTCAAGGTTAACAGGTAAGGGAAGGAGGCTGCTGACAAATTGTACTTTCAGACACCCTGATATTTTTAATTGCAACATAAGTCTGCATTCATTAACATACTTTTCAAATGTGTAGCTGTTCTGGTAAACAAGGCTTCGACTGGGACCATGAGGCAAAGCGACAGAGGAACACTTTTTAGGCGCCGTTCTCTCACATCAGTGTGTTCCCACAGCATTTGACCCTGAGCACTCAGCCTTTCACTATTTTTGCAATTAAAACCCTTCCAGTTATCATCCCAAACGCCACCTTTCATCTTGGATTCACGTTTAGCGCATCGAATTTTGCACTTTAATCACTCTATTTTTGTGTTTCTTCCCTAAATCCAGCCACCAAATGTCAAGCACAAGTCATGTATGCCAAAGTGACTTGAGGTGACCACGTGGCAAGGTTTGCTAATATGAAACACTGAAAACAAATACATTATGATATTAAAGTATCGTTTCATAACCCTACAGATTAATCTCTAGCAGGCACCTTCTACATTTTTTAGGTCTCGCCTGGTGTTAGCAACGCGCATGCACTGCTCTCAACATAGCGAGGGCCTTTTGGGATCGATACGATTCGAATGTGCACGCGATGGGACAGAAGGGACAGACGATGTGCACGCGGGGACTGGATGCTTTACTGGCGGCGTGACACTGTGGGGACTTTTTTTTCGCTGCCAGTAAAGCATCCAGTCCCCGCGTGCACATCGATGAAGCTGTTACAAACAACGCGCATTGTGAGCGCAGGTCACCTGGGTTGCGCTTGTTTATTTTTCTTGCGGACTTGCTTGGCTCGCGGGTGGAGGGAGGAGGGTGTTTAATAATTGTGGGTCACTAAGAAAAAGGAGCAGAAACAATAACTCCGGCGTTGCCGCCACTCCGAGGTTGTGAGCTGCAATGCTCTGTTTCCTCCTGAAATGGAAGCGGGTTGGGCTGGGGACGAGGGGGCGGTGGGACGAGGAGACAGGCGCTGGCAAACTTCCAGCCTGGCACAGCCGGCCATTGTCCCCAGGCACAGAGGTGGCTGTGGGAAGTGAGGGACCCTCCCTCCCCTGCTGACTGCCCCCTGCGCCCGTCACTCCCCTCCATGGCTCACCCCTTGTCCGCCATATGTCACCGCTCTAATCTCCCGTGCGAGGAATCAATTGGGCCTCACAAAACACAGGCCTGTTGCCCACCGCAAGATGAATCACTCTCTCTGGAAGCCACTGGCCACCAAGGAGAATTGGCCAAGGGACACACTAGAGGAATGCAACAGAATTAATAACACTGTGGGATCCTCGGATTCAGGGATGTGAACAATAGGCCCATGTTCAGTGCCTGTCCCCGTGTGTCCGCGGAGCACAGGCACTTTTGTGTACATTATAACCTGTGGTCACAGCACTGTCCTGTATTGTATTTGGGTACTGAGTCACATAACATATGATAAAGTACAGGACTCAATAGGAGAGGATGCGGCATAACGGCCAGAGCTGCCAACTCGGAGCTGGGGAACCAGGTTCGAGTCTCGGCGTCGGATTAGAATCCTGTGATTCTGGGCAAATCACTTCATCTCCCAGTGTCTACCAAAATATGAACGTGTTCTTGTGTAATGTAACTGGTGCTCATGTAAAGCGCTTTGATACCTTCGGGTGGAGTTTGCGCTAAATATAACTGCAACAAAAAAAAACTTATCCCCAGGATTGTTTCATCTATATCTCGAAGCCACTTGGAGTGACTCTGAGTAACTCTGGAATTCTCTGTCACTAATATGCACTTGATACCTAGAACTAGCCAAGGACTTCTTGCCCAAATTATATTGGTCTACTTTCCAACACCCTCGACAGGAGTCGACAGTGGAAGGTAAACCATCACCCTAAACTCAAACCAACAAAGACTGAATTTCGTCTAATCTCATCCAAAAAAAAAACAATCCTCTATGTCCGATAAGTGCTCAATTACTTCTCTCCACTGAACTGTAAAGTGGCCATAGTGGAGAATACAGGGAGTCAACTTAAGGATTTTGGGGACCCTGGACAAGACATATTGTAGGAGCATAAATCAGAATTGTATTACCTATTTTTAGCTAATTCAAGCTGACAGAAGCTAATCATTACTAAGTTATATGTTAGACTTTAACAGCGCAAATATGTCTTGCCCGGGACCACAAACATCCTTAAGATGACAAGGAGTAGAGAGACAGAGTCAGGGGTAGATGTAGTGTAGGCAGACAGGCGGGAGAGGTTAAAAGGGGAAATCGGATAGGCACCAGGCTACCAGAGTGAAAGTTCAGTTTCCCAGGGGCCCCTTGGGAGGTGGGGGCCCTGGGCAGGTGGCTACTTAGGCCAATGAACAAGTCATAGGAAAAATAGTGATCAGCTACATTGCATATTCATTCAAAATGGCTGCTTGCATTTAGAAACGCTGTAAGCATGTTAGGGAGTTTTCAAGTCCCCCGACCACATTTCCACTGGTAGCATCGCCTTTAAGGGTGAGAGAAGCCCAGTGGGGTTATGCTTGAATCTCTTCTCCAAGAAATAACAGAGCTTGTAACCATTAACCCTTCCATCTTCTAAAGAACTGCAAATGTGCAGCACTTTTGTGCTTTGAAACTACGTACAAAACAACATGCATGAACAATTGAAGATACAACACCCAGTTCAAGCGCTCTCTAAATGCAGAGGGTCTAGGTGTTTTTCTAGTGTCTTAATATTTATGTTGTTATCCATGTTCTTTTTCTTCTTCCCTTGTAAAGTGCTCTCTTGCCCTTGGGCCAAGTTCACTCCATATAAAGCTGCAAAAATAAAATAACAAGCATTGAAAATGCAATAGGTCTCGCCTTTGATTAAGTTAAAGCCATTTGCTTTGCTAATGGTATTGTATAGCAAAGCAAATGGCTTTAACTAAACGAAAGGCGAGACCTATTGCATTTTTAATGCTTGTTACGTTATGTTCTGTCTCTACATTTCACTACGGAATTGGACGGGTGTCCATCGCAGGCCGGATGCCTGCCAGATTTTCTGGAAAACCACCAATCAAGTAAATGACTCCGGTTTCAATTCATTGTATCTTTAAACAGCTTATGTGGATATTTTGAAACTAAGGGGTGGAACTGACTCTCCGGGACCCACGTCGAACAGTTCTGGTATAGGATTCCCAGCGCTGGGCCATGAGGCACAGATCCAAGCCTGGCTTTTAGAATAAACATTAAAAAAAAAAAAAATCCTATTTAGATTCGTAGGGAAGTTAGTCAGAAAAAACTTTAAAGTTCTGGTGGAGAGTCATATATGCGTCAGAATGTACATTTACGTTTTTTGGTATTCACCAATATTCCCAGAAATACACCTAAAAATCTGTGGCAGGGGATGTCAGGTGACAACTCGCACAGGCTCCAGTTCTCGCTGTCCAGAATTCTACTCAGCATAGAATTCTGCACAAGGGACTATAGCCCCCTGTACACATAACCATGTTTTTCCTCTCCACAAGGAAAACATTTTTCCCCTTGGAGCCAAATCTTCCCCTATGCACCAAAGCAAATCTAGAGGTTATCTTACCCTTCAAATGATGAGAGTTGCTACACCTCCTGGCTGGATACATTATGACTGATTCCAGGGTGGACAGGGGGCAGAGCAAACTTTAGGAATACACACAAAATTCCGAGGAAAATCAAACTTTGTAACACCCACTTCCCACTTGCCATGGTTATGGCAGAGAATTCTGCAATAGTAAATGCATTTGCACGTGCTCAGAACAGATTGTGAATGTATGGAGCAAAAACCCAGGGTATGGTGATGTTTGTGTTGTTTTCCGACCAGAAAAAATGGTTCTACATGGTGATATAACCATTTCTTGAGGTTCAACTCATAATCGTATGGTACTGGGATGATTTCACTAATCGGTAATGGTAAAATCGTATGTGATTTCACCGAGGCCCCAGTACCATGCAACTTGTAATCAGGGCCCTAGTGGTTTCACTTCTGAAATTGAAGGAGTTGAAACCTGCAACTCTCGTCACTGCTAACCGATGCTCCTGTATTGGTCTTCAACTCATATACAGCACCTTCTGAGGCATAGCCTGTTGTGTAACAGTGACCTCAGACCAAAAGGTTGAAAAAGACTCCTTTCTGCAGCCCTATCCATTATTGACTGTCATTCGGCTGCTCTCTGCTCATC
The DNA here is from genome assembly GCF_964261635.1 of Lissotriton helveticus. Lineage (NCBI taxonomy): Eukaryota > Metazoa > Chordata > Amphibia > Caudata > Salamandridae > Lissotriton > Lissotriton helveticus. The sequence continues at coordinate 1,730,740,827 of NC_136057.1, read as the reverse complement.
TCAGTCTATTAATGACTGTTGTTTTGCTGCTCTCCTGGTCCAAGTACAGACTACTATTGACTCTTGTACTGCTGCATTTTTCTGGTCCCAATGCAACCTGTTGTTCTGCTGCACTCTGCTAGTTGCAGTATGGTTTGTTATTATCTGTTGCTCTGCTGCTCTATGTCGGTACCTGTATGGTCTGTTAATTACTGATTGGCAGCCCTCTGGTTCCTCTATGGTTTTACTATTGACTTTCCTTCTGCTCCCTCGACTTGTCTCAGTTTTGAGAAAAGGTCTTTAGGTGCCGCCCCACTCTACATTAACATTCCCACACCAGATATACAGGTAGATGCATCAAGCATTTTTGCAAGCGCAAACGGTGCAAATCGCAAAATTCGGCCATTTGCGGGCCAAAAATGGCATTTGAGATGCATCAAGGGTTCATGCACTCGCAATTTAAGAATTCGCAAATAATTGCGAGTTCTCAAATTGCGAGCGATTCCTTAAATGCAATGCATGAACCATTCCAAGATTGCGAAATCGCTATCTGGGACCGTTATTTACCGCGAAGTCAAACTACGTGGTAAATAGCAAAAGCTTAGAAATATGCACTTTAATGCATTTTTCTAAGTTGTATGTTACACACACACATGTCCTTGGGACATGTGTGTGCGCAACACCAGTGAACATTACCATTTCAGGGGTGCAAAAGGGTGTCCTTTGGACACACTGGCACCCTTGACATTGCGGCACATTTGCGATTCGCTAATTGCTAATCGCAAATAAGGAATGACTCCCCATTCATTCCTATGGATGGGAAAGCCATTGCTTATTTGCGATTTGCAATTAGCGAATCGCAAATAAGGAATTTGTAGAAATCGCAAATAATATTGCGAATCCTACATGCATCCCGTTTTGCGAGTCTTTAATAGCGAATCCTTAAAATTCGCTATTAAGGACTCGCAAAACATAACTTTGATGCATCTGGGGGATAGTGTATATTTTGGCTCTACTATTCCCAAACAGTATTTTCGCCGTACGTTTTGTAGCACTACAATAGTACTATAAATGATCTGCAAAATTATATTCACAAATCTACAAGCATATGTTAAAATTCCCACCTCTCCTCTCTTTTTCTGTGCGTGAATCTCTGCCCAACTGCAGAGTCTCCGCACGTTAGTATATGTCTTAGTAGTAAATTTAAGCAGGGGGCAATGGCTGGAAAATGGGAGATACTAATAAAGGAGAGGGGAATTAAGAGGTGTTAAGCCGGGTTAAGGAAGTGTTAGGTAAGATTTTAGGCAGGAATGTGTACCTAACCATAAAAGAGTACGCCCATTGCTGTTCACAAACTGTTCCTCTAAGAAATGTGCTTTTTGTTTGAAGTCGGTGAAATCTCTTCTCACACATCAACCATAATCCTTGACAGGGTGAACCACAAAAGTCATGAAATTAACCTATGCTTAACTCTTTGGTAGCCTGGCATAAAAGGAGTCAGGCTTAAACTAGAGGCAATGTGTAAAGTTTTATGCCGCATGCAAAGAGTAATAAAGTGAAACCACTACACAAGAAAAATACAACACCAATTTAGAAAAATAGATTAGAATTTGACACAGTGAGACCAAACCAACATAAAAATTGAGATTGGCAATTTTAAAGGTCGAAATAAATAGCACCAAGAAGCAGAAAGCTGTAACTGTGGGTATATGGTTGTGCTAGACCAGTACAAAGTCACAAGTTAGAGTGCAGGCAAAAACAGAAACCAGGTTAGTCCTCTGAAAAAGTTACCTTCTTAAAGTCCAGAGTGCAGAGTTCAAAACTTCAGGATTTCACAAGAGGACCTCAGCTGATGCCGGCTAAGGGTCCAAGATCTAGGTAGGCATCTCTTGGGATCAGGAACTCACTCCAGCAGAGGCCAACAGGGCCCAGGCAGATCCAGTTGCAGGAAAAGGTAGGTCCAATTGCAGCAGGTCTGCTGGGCAGTTGCAGGGAGGCCTCTGGGACTTGCTATGTCCCTATTTGCTCAGAATAGGCGGTCAGCCAAACTGACCCATGGAGCCACTCAGGTTACTCTGGGATGGGGTTCTGTGTCCTTTACCAGGGAGCAGGGCAGGCCTCAAGCAGCAGTGCAGTCCTCTGGTACCAGCAGGGCAGACCTCTGGGGAACAAGACAGACCTCAAGCGGCAGGGCAATCCTCTGGATAACAAGGCGATCCTTATTCTGCAATGTCCACAGGCCCATGAGTGTACTTAGGAGTGCATCTGAGGGTCCTATTTTTATACCAGGTGCCAGCTTTGAAGTGGAAGAAACATTTGGAATCCCCCACCCCACAGATGTTTCAAGATATTTTTTTCTCCCTGCCCAGGCTCGGGGGGGTCTGGAGTGAAAATAGACCAGTGTCAATTTCTTTGTGAGTGTTCTGAAGGTAGCCTTCAACATGTAAGTGGGGGAGGGAACAGCTCAGCACCTCCCATACTGGCAGGATGGTGCTACACCCTGGTTCCATTGTTCACTGTCTGGGCCAAATGCACATTCCTGATGGGAGAGCAATTAAAAGGCCCAGACAGCTGGGAAGTCCTAGCAGGTCTTACATATTTTGGGGAAGGAAAATGCCAACATTTTAAAAGTAATGTATGTATGTGGAAATTGCACTCTGTTTTTGAGGTTAGTACAACTATTCTGGTATGTGTGCTATGTCAGTTAATGCCTGCTAACATTCAAATACAATTGAAAGTGGCCTAGCCCCTAAGTGGCTGCTAGGACTCTGACATGCAGCAATGAAAAGTGGTATTCCTTTATAACATTTTAATCATGTATAACTGGAATTCAAACGATCAAAATTCATAGATCATTCATTTAACATTTTACATTTCACTTCAAATTGCTTCAACGCTGTACACATTACATATATAATCAAATACATTCCAATTTCAATCAATGACCCAATGCATTTTGGAACCTATTGTTCCTTTGTCAGGGGTTCTGTTGAAAAGAAAAGAAAAGAAAAGAAAGGAAACATATTAAAACGATGCCGAATTGCTGAATATTTAAATGTTTATTTTAGAGATCAATTTTTGTTTATTGGTGATTTTTAAATCGGGAAAACAATCACTCATGTGATCATAGAAGACAACTTTCTTATTTTAAATTGTTTATCAGAAAGTCCTTGTATCAACCTAAGATTTTTGAGAATATCAGTCTTACCTAATTTGAGAAATATGGTATTCAAGGACACGCGAAATGCCAAACGATAAATCCAACACTGTTAGAATCTGTATATGAATGAACATATGCAGCGATCTATCGTTTGGCATTTCCCGTGTCCTTGAATACCATATTTCTCAAATTAGGTAAGACTGATATTCTCGAAAATCTTAGGCATCGTTTTAATATGTTTCCTTTATTTTCTTTTCTTTTCTTTTCAACAGAACCCCTGACGAAGGAACAATAGTTTCCGAAATGCATTGGGTCATTGATTGAAATTGGAATGTATTTGATTATATATGTAATGTGTACAGCGTTGAAGCAATTTGAAATGAAATGTAAAATGTTAAATGAATGATCTATGAATTTTGATTGTTTGAATTCCAGTTATACATGATTAAAATGTTATAAAGGAATATCACTTTTAGTTGTTGCATGTCAGAGTCCTAGCAGCCACTTGGGGGCTAGGCCACTTTCAATAACATTTTAAAAGTGGCATTTTCAAATTTAAATTACAATTAATTTGAGTCCAAGCATGACACTTTTGCCTGCTCCCAATTAAAAGGCTACATTTAGTAAGGTAACCCATTATTATCCTATGGGAGACGTTGGCCTTATAGTAGTGAAAAACAAATGTAGGAGTTTATTTTACTACCAAGACACATAAAACTTAAAATCACATGTCCTACAGTTTAAATAGAAAGCACCCTGTCCTATTGGATATGTAGGGACTACTTTAGGGGCGTTTTTGTATGCAATAAAAAGAAAGGTCTAGGCCTGTCAAAAGGCCTTTATTTTACCATACACAACAAGGGCACTCGTTGTCCTGTTGTGTATTGCCCATTTTCTGGAAGAACGCAACTAGGACTAGCTCTTGATCACCCTTTGTGAAAACAAAAGGTTTATTTTGCCAGGTCGAATTGGCAGTTTAAAATCAATCAGAGTACTTGTAAAGCACGCTACATACCCGTGAGGGTCTCAAGGCACTGGGGGGGGGGGGGTGAGGGGGGGGGGGGGTGCCGCTACTGTTCGAAGAGCCATGTCTTGACGAGTCTTCTGAAGGTGAGTAGGTCTTGGGTCTGCCATAGGTGGGTAGGGAGGGTGTTCCAGGTCTTGGCGGCGAGGTAGGTGAAGGATCTGCTGCCGGAGGTCATTCGTTGGATGCGGGATACAGAGGCGAGGGCGAGGCTGGCATAGCGGAGCTAGCGGGTTGGGGTGTAGAAGCTGAGTCTGCTGTTCAGGTAGGCTGGTCCGGCGTTGTGGAGTGCTTTGTGTGCGTGGGTGAGGAGCTTGAAGGTGATCCTCTTGTCAACGGTGAGCCAGTGAAGGACTCTCAGGTGAGGGGTGATGTGGCTGCGGTGGGGGACGTTGACGATTAGTCGGGCGGAGGCGTTTTGGATACGTTGTAGTCGTCGTAGGTGTTTGGCTGGGATTCCTGCGTAGAGTGCGTTGCCATAGTCCAGTCTGCTGCTGACGAGGGCCTGTGTCACCGTTCTTCTTGTTTCGGTCGGGAAGGATCCACTTGTAGATCCTGCGGGGCATGCGGAGGGTGTTGTAGCAGGAGGAGGAGACGGCGTTGACCTGTTTGAACATGGAGAGGGAGTAGTCGAGGATGAAACCTAGGTTGCGTGCATGGTCAGTGCGTTTAGGTGCTGCTCCCAGTGTGGTCGGCCACCAGGAGTCGTCCCAGGCTGAGGGGGTGGTTCCGAGGATGAGAACCTCTGTCTTGTCTGAGTTCAGCTCCAGACGGCTGTTGCTCATCCAGTCGGCGACAGCCTTCATTCCCTCGTGGAGGTTGGTTTTGGCAGTGTGCGGGTCCTTGGTGAGGGAGAGGATGAGCTGGGTGTCGTCGGCGTAGGAGATGATGTTGAGGCCATGTTGGCGGGCCACTTGTGCGAGGGGGGCCATGTAGACATTGAACAGCGTTGGGCTGAGGGATGAACCCTGGGGGACGCCGCAGATGATGTCGATGGCCTCAGATCGGAAGGGCGGGAGGCGGACGCTCTGGGTTCTGCCGGAGCGGAAGGAAGTGGTCCAGTCAAGGGCCTTCTCTTGAATTGCGGCTTCTAGGAGGCGTGTCTTTAGAGTGCGATGGCAGACCGTGTCGAAGGCGACTGACAAGTCCAGGAGGATGAGGGCTGCTGTTTCGCCGTTGTCTAGTTGGCGTCTGATGTCGTCTGTGGCGGCGATGAGGGCTGTCTCGGTGCTGTGGTTTCGTCTGAACCCGGACTGGGACAGGTCCAAGATGTTGTTGTTTTCCAGGTGGTGGGTCAGTTGTATGTTGAAGATTTTCTCGATGACCTTTGCCGGGAACGGGAGCAGGGAGATGGGCCGGACGTTTTTGAGGTCCTTGGTGTCCGCCTTGGGCTTCTTGAGGAGGGCGTTGATTTCGGCGTGTTTCCAGCTTTCCGGGAATGTCGCTGTTTCAAAGGAGATGTTGATGACCTTCCGTAGTTGGGGTGCGATGACTGCGTCTGCTTTGTTGAAGTCTGACGGAGATCCTGAGTGAATGGAGTTCATGACCTTCCGTGTCTCGTCGTCGTTGACCTTGGACCAGGAGGTCAGGCGGTTGGTGCTGGTGAAGTTCACAGGGGAGGTGGAGTCTGGCGTAGTAGGGGCGGTTGTGGTGTTGAAGCTGTCCGTATAAAACTAAATTACAGCTTGGAAAAGTAGGCCTGATATGTTTTAACAGTCTACTTTCAAAAGGTGACACAATTAGTTCTGTTGCCCACTAATAACCTTTAATTTACAGGCCCTGGGTATTCATGGTACCATATATGAGGGCCTTACAAGCAAGTTTAACGTACCAATCAGGTGTAAGCCAATGTACTATGTTTTAGAGGGAAAGCACAAGCACTGTAACACTGGTGAACAGTGGTAGAGTGTGCAGAGTCCTAAAAGTCAACCAAACCGGTTCAGAAAACAGAATGGGTGACTACAAAAGTTTGAGGGTGACCCTTCAGTAAGGATTAAGTCCAACAGTCCTTCTAAAGTTACTACAGCCAAAATGGATCTAAAATGTATAGTAAATTATTGCAGATCAGAACTGGAATAAGTTCAGCAGCAAATATGGCCATCCCCGGGTACTGTAATACCCTTCTATAGAAAATAATGGAGGTAGAGGATTTAAAATAAACACCCACAGGAAAATAACATTACATTAATACCTCTCAATTGTTTTGGCCAGGCTTAACAGGTCTCTCAAAATAGTAAAGCTTTGTGTTTCAGTTGATGAAAGTGTTAGCCACCCTGACTTATCCACATCAATCTGAGTTTATTCCCGACAGGACCACAAAGGCAACTAGCCTTAAAAGATGGGCACATATGAACTAGTATCTGCTTCAAGAGAAGGGGGGACACTGTGGCCTCCCTTAACACTAAGAAAGTGTTTAATACTGTCAGCTGGCAGCTTGTATACTGGAGATCCACTGGCAGTTTAATTTCCAGACCTTACTTTAATAAACTGGGTGAAATGTCTATGCATATCACCAAGGGCAGAGATTTCTTGGTGTGTTGGATTCTGAAGTGGGGCACAAGGTAAGGCTGTCTGCTGTTGATTTTTGCTTCAATCAAATAGCCAGTCGCTTGCATGCTGCTGAGCAATCTGGCCCAAGGGGGTGTTTAATAATTAAATCCAGGCATAGTTTGTCTCTCTATGCCGACGATGATATGTTCATTGATAGTAGAAAGCCAATAGTATCAACGCTATTGGAGACTTTGCTAGTCAGCGTACATTTATTTATTTGGTGTTTTATAGAGCGCGAACGTGACCCGTTAGGGTATCGGAGAGCTTTACAGGGATAACAAGTTGTATACAAGTTTGAAATAGGCAATTACATAGGTAGGGATAGGGAATAACAGGATATTTACAATATTCCGAGCTGTAATCATGAAAGCACTATGCAGAGATATCCAGTTTTTACATTTGTGAGAGTAACAGGTCAGTTAAAAGAGAAAAAAACAAGAATCAAGCAAAAACATATAGCTATGTCACTGTGCAGTGAGTGCAATGAATGAGAGTTATGGGAGGAATTTGCCCATTAGGAAGGTTTTAGCTTCCTTTTTTCATATTGACAATGAGGGTATTCTTCTGATGTTAGGCGGCAGCGAGTTCCAGATTATTAGTGCGGACCCATATGTACATATTGACAATAGTCCCGGATCTTCCTGATAGGTGCAATGATGGGGAATGTTCTTGAACAGATATGTTACCCGTTGCTCAGGTGACAACTGAACAGTTTCAAACATCTTGGCCTCCGCATTACAAATACAGTGTATAAGCATGATGGATGTCAATGTGGATAAAGCATTGGGGGGTAGTCTCATTTGGAGTTACACTGTTGTTTTTGGACATAGGCGATATTGCATTTGGTCAAGATGGTGACATTAGTTATGTCTCTACATACTTCAAGCGTCCAATGCCTTTTCAAAGAACTGGATGGTCCTATGTCCTTGCTGGTGCAGACTCAGTCAGATAGATAATTGGTTGAAACTGGATATGCTTAGGCTAACAGATGAACAAGGTGTGTTGGCTATACCTGACTTTGAATTGTACTATCAAGCATCACAGTGGCAGCCTCAGATGGGGTGCTTGACTGAGCACCATAACTAATGAAGGCAGTTATAATGGGTACACAGCAACAAGAAAGGATTTATATATCTATTTAGGATTAATAGCGGACTGGGTAGACATGCCTTATTTCATTATCTTCATGACACAGATGTTAGCTGTGTGGTGAAGAAAATAATCTAAATAACCACCTACTCCAAGGACATGGATTTATGGGGACTAACACACTTTGGAAAGATACAGAGGATGCTACAGTGTTGAAATCGATCCAGAGTGGATGTTTGGAGGTTGTGCACTTGTATGACAAAAAATGACTTCCTTACAATTGAGGTTGTCTACTTTGATTTGGAGTGTAGTGATGCAGCGCTACTCCAAAATTATTTTCTAAAACCATATCACCGTTCCCTGAAATACCAAATCATACATCTACTCATCAGTGGGGCCCATAACACTTCTAGTTACTCACAAAACACTTCCATCTATTTCATGGATCGGTGAGATTCAAAGGAGAGCTGCTGTATCATAGCGGAGTGTCTAAATTAAAACTAAATATTTATACTATTTACACCTGCAGTTTAAATGAGTTTTACCATGGTTTTTATTAACAAGACATTTTATTCAGACACACCACCATTATGGCCAATGGATCTGCTAGTAAAAATTAGGCGTAGGAAAATACAAGACCAGCTTAATTCTCCATTTATCTAATTTTTATTAAAAGCAAAGTTTAGCATGTCTAACAGTTAATTCACTTTATTTATTTCTTTATTCGAAAATAACCTTAAAAGAGTAAAAGTTTTGTTTCAAACAGTTATATTAATTTATTTCAATGAATTTAGAAATAGACATTATTATTTCGATTTCAGAACACAAATATTAGCAAAAGACAGATAGTTCCCAAAATTCATTTTTCTCCTAACTTCCCTAACTAATAACCTCATCTAAAGCTCAGTTCTCACTTAAAGAAATAAAACATTTATTCAAGAATTCTTACATCTCAGGAAAATCAGCATACTGACAGCATCTCTGGAGAAAATCGGAAGAGAGTTTTTTTCTGAAGGAAAATCAAGACTTTTTATACCTTCTTCACTAACTTTATCTATCTACAAAAGTAACTGTCAGTGCAAACTCAAATTCTGATTGGATAATTTGAGGGTGGATGAGCATCACCTCATCATTCGCATATTCAATTTCTGTAGCATCAGCTGAATTTGAAAGAGTCCTTTGTTTGAGAAAGTCTTTGGCCTGGTCATATCCTCAACTAGTTACTACAGGTTCCTTTCCCACGATCAGTAACTCAAACGTTCATTCTTTTGGCAGTCATCAGGACTTCCAGGGCAAGTCGTCCTTGAACTGCTTTCTTCAGGCACAGGCAGCTCACATTCAATCTCAACTTTGGGCTGCGCATGCTCAGTTCATCTTCCATTCACAGTTAATAAAGCAGCCATCTTTTTACTAGGCCTCATGGGCCAGAACGGGTACTATCATAGAAACAAACACAAATAAATGTTAATTATTGAAATATAGTCCTTCTGTTTACCTCCCTCCACGCTAAGGATTTCCCTGTTAGTTGTTACCTAGCAGAATAAGCGACATGTATGCTTGATATACTCACCTAACTCCATGTTTTTGCCACACAATACATAAACAGAAAGCACATTTATGCCGCTTTTGATTAAATTAAAGCTTTGCATTAATAAACAATATGACAACATTACTAAATTAGTCAGTTATAGTTTTCCATGCAAGCAGATTAGTATTCCCACATGTATTTGTGTGTGCATTCTATACTACGTTGATTAATTTTCCAAACCACACAATTAATCAAAGTTACAGTTATTAGGAAATGACTTCACAAGGGGTATTCAAAATTTTGTTTCTCCACCTCGCTCCATCAACTCCCTCCTTTGGTGATCTTATCACCAAATATCTCCCAAAATGTTGAAAATTTTATCCAAACATGTTTCAAGTTCTTCAGATTAGTACAGTTTATACTCTAGTATCTTCTTCTCTGGTTTCTTCAAAAAACTTTTCTCGAAATTCTTTCATTTCTATGTCATAGTTTTCTCTTTCTCGCTTTTCTTGAATTGGCTTTCTTTATTGACTTTCTAGCATTCTTTCTTTTTCTATATATGCAACATAATCTTAACATCAAAAAGACTAATACTATTATTGTTACTGGGATTAGTATCTTACCTATAATTGAACTACCTATTTCTTGAAACCAATGTTTAACCGCTGAAAGACTTTTACCAAGTCGCTCAAGAACACCATCAACCTCCAGTGGTTCAATTTCCTTATGCAACTCTGTAATGTTTGAAATGTATTTTTCAATATTTTGACTTTTGTCTGGAATGTAGGCACAACAGTGCTGCACCTTCAAAATTCCACAAACTCCTCCTTCTTCTGCCAATATTATATCAAGAGCAAGACGATTTTGCATCGCCATAGCTCTAATAGCACCCATTTCAGTATTTACCATTAAGAACCCACCTGCTGTGTCTGTTGACAAATGATCCACTTTCATTGATAATCTTTGAATTCGGTTTGCATTAAAAGATATGCCCACTGCTGGTATCAGTGCTCCAAAAATATCACCTATTATTCCAATTACACTCTCTCTTTTTCTACGACTTAAAGTTTTACCTATCTCATGGTTTCCATTAGTACCTACATCTACATGAAATATTTTAGGAAAGACCAGACCCACGTAACATGTCCCATACCAGTGGTCCAGTAATCTATAATAAGCTTTGTTCCCACATATAAAGTATATACCAGGGAAAACTGGATCTTTTCCACCTTTAAATCCCCAACTCCCTATAATTCTATAGGTGTCTTTACATTGACTTGCTCCCACAAAATAATTGTCATACACAGTGTTGTCTCTTCTAATACAGAATTTCCTTAACAATGGAGTGTCTATATTTATGGCCACATTCACATTTCTATCATCAAGGTTTTCATCTTCAAATGTCCAATATTTGGATCTTTCATGTTTTACTTTTTCACTACGTTTATAAGCAATTCTCTCTTCAACCATATCTAAAAATGCTTTCTCCTCAATTCTCATTTTACATGTCAAATTATTTTTGAAGGCATATTCGTGGCTCAATTCATCCATTTCTAAAAATAATTCTCCCATTACTTTAGCGGGCTTTTACTTTGTTCATTGCATTAATAACTTTCAACTTCGCAAATACATCATCTGAATTCGAATAATAGTACTCTAGTTTTCCTGTTTGATAAAACAGACTTGCAATCACACTACAAGTAACACCATATGTAAGTGGAAGATGGTGGTACATCAACCCTTCTGAAACAGATGCAGGTAATTTCACACAGACATAACAGTAACTAGCATCCATTGTCCTAACATATTCAGACAACAATCGTGAAAACATGTTTTTGGTGTAGTCACTAATTGACCTATCTTGGTGCATTTCTGGTCTGTTTGGTTGTTAGACTTTGATTTGACATTTTGTTCATTTGAACTCACATTATGTTTCAACTTCACTAAGTTATCCTGAAAAGTAATGACAATAGCTAAAAGTATCCATATCAATATTAATAGTCCTGTACATATCAAACACATTCTACACCATTTTCTAAAGATAGAACATTTCGTTTTATGGTCGTTGTTAGCCATTTTTATTTTTTACAACAATCTGCTTTTACAATTTTCTTACACTTTTGTCATCTATAGGCTTTCACCTTTCAGTTACAATGTTCTCCTTATATTAGGATTTCAGGTTTTGTCTTTACCTTATACCTTTGATCAATTATCACTTTTCTCTGTGATTCAGTTCTTTACTCACTTTTCTCAATTGACTTTGGGCAGTATAAGTTTTCTTGGCTACTGTTTACTTCTTTAATCGGAGGCAAAACAATGTATGACCATTCAGGTGAATTGTATTTCTGATTTGGTCTTCTCACTCTTTTTGGCCTTTGAACAACTTCTATTCTTTTCCCCAACGACTCCTTTTGACTGGTTATTTCATTTACTTGATCTTCTGGCTTTCTTGCTTTGTTAACCAGTTTAAATCTCAGTCCATCATTCCCTTTAGGCCAATTATATCCTTTACAAACTCTTTTTGTTTTAGGCTCCGTGGTGTTATGTTCCACTCTCCAAGCCCTTTTTCTTGAACTTTCTCAATGGAGTTTCATCTGCACTGTCATCAGTTTCACTTTCAGTCTCTTCGACAGTCTCATTTATGACAAACTTTATGATGTCTTTTTCTTTTTCAAAGTCATTTTTCTCTTTTGACAGTTCTTTTACTCTGTTAGGAACATCTCCATAGCTGGTACTTGGAATCTCATCCTTATCATGAGTTATTTCCTCTTTTCCAGTGTCAGGATTTTGGTTCCTGCTTTCAGAGCTTTCAGACTGTTCTTCAGTGTTTTCTTGATCACCAATCTTGTTTCCACATTGCTCAGTGTCTTTACTGATGCCAGTCTCTACCAAATCTCGATTTTCAGATGGATCTTCAGAATTTGGTATTTCGACAACTTCTCCTTCAGACGCAGAGCTAGCATCTGATACTTCCAGATGTCGACGTTCTTGTCGAGCTTCAGTATCTGGATTTCTCTCTGGTTCACCTTCAGAATCAGAATCAGTTGTGCTTTCACCTTCCTTGTTTGGATTCTCAGGTTCAGACACACAGATAGTGTGGCTTGCATGCACCCATCTCTTTACTCCGGCACATTTAACTGCAGTGGTGCTGACCAATATAACTTGTCTTGGTCTTTGCCAGCGAGGCACCAAACAGTTTCTTCTGCGATGTACTTTTATCCAAACCCAATCTCCAGGAACTAGATCACGAGCTGGATGTTTCTCTTTCGTGTTTGATTCAGTTCCCACCTGATGGAACACAGAAGTCACCATGTCAGACAGGTTTTTGCAGTAATCCAGTGTGATGCCATCATTAATAGTTAACAGTTTATCAGCTGGCACAAATGCTTGTCTCATCACTCTGCCTATTGAAATCTCATGAGGACTCAATCCAGTCTTTTTGTCAGGGATACTTCTTAATGTCATCAAAACAAGTGGTAAGGTAACTGGCCACTCCAGTCCAGTTGCCAAGCACATTTTGCAATCCTGTTTTTTATTCTTCAATTCACTTGTTCAACTACCCCTGAAGCCTCAGGTCTGTAAGCACAATGCAATTTCTGACGAATGTCCAGGGCTTCACAGATCATTTGCATAAGTTCATTTTGGAAGTGCGTTCCACGATCAGTTTCGATCGTTACTGGAAATCCAAATCTTGGGATTATTTCACGTAAAAGTAACTTTGCAACAGTAAATCCATCGTTTCTCCTCGTGGGGAAAGCCTCCACCCATCGAGAGAACAGACAAATGATCACTAAAACATACCTGAGTCTGTTACAAGGTGGAAGTTCTATGAAATCCAACTGCATTCTTGTAAATGGACTTCCCTCCCGTCCTATGGTTCCCAGACTCACAATTGTTTTTCTGTTCGGATTAAATTGCTGACACACTAAACATCTCTGGCACAAACTTTCAGCAATCATCCTGAACTTAGGATTGTATCACGTCTATCTAAATAGATGAAGCATGGCATCTCTTCCAATATGAGCTTGACCATGATACATTCGGGCCATATTTGTGATCATGCTATCAGGCATTACTGGTCTTTCATCTTTGTAAACCCAAATTTCATCTTCCTCTCTTTGTCTACATCCTGACTTTAACCAGGCATTTTTTTCTTCCTCATCAGCTTCTTCCTGCATTTGCTTCACTTCCTGCCAAGTCTCAACTACTGTGGTTAGCATTAAAGGACTTGAAACATGTTCTTTACTCCTGTCCCGATATATGGATGCAAGATTTCTGGCACAATATTTTGCAATGGAATCTACATACCTGTTACCTTGAGTTATGTAGTCATCTCCCTTTTTATGAGCTGCGCATTTCACTACTGCAATCTTATCAGGCAATTGAATTGCGTCAATCAACATTCTTACAAATTCGGCATTGCGTATGGGGGATCCTGCAAAAGTTAAATAACCTCTTTGGGACCACAGTTGTCCATAGTCATGGACAACCCCAAATCCATACTGATTATCAGTCACTATGGTAACCCTGATTTCCTTTCCCAACTCACATGCTTGAATCAAAGCAATCAATTCTGCTATTTGAGCAGAACGAATTCCTTTCAGACAACATCTGGTACTGTGCAAGCTGCATATGCAGCACCCAAAATACCTTAATTTGTTCTCAGACACGAACCATCAACAAACATTACATAATTCAGGCAATGCCTCATCTCTGATGTCTGGTCTTGGTTTGATACAGTATTCAAGAACATCTAGGCATTTCTGATCAACCTCATTTCTTACTTCAGTTTCCATGGTATTAGGCAATATCGTAGAAGGATTGACATTTACACAACTAGAGATTGTGACATTTTCTGCTCCCATAATCACTTCCTCGTATTTTGTCATCCTATTGTTGGTGAGATACTGTGTTTTTGTCCTAGTGAGGAGAATCTCCACAGAATGAGGTACATACACCCTCACAGGAAATCCCATCACTATTCCTTTACTTTGTTTTAGACTTACGCTTGTAGCTGCTACTGCTTTTAGACAACCTGGAAACGCCTTTGCAATTGGGTCCAAAATAGCTGAGAAATATGCAAGTGGTTTTCTCAGCTTTCCATGTCTCTGAATTAGTATTGACAATGCACAATCTTCTTGTTCACTGCAGTACAGTTCGAACTCTTTTTCATAGTCGGGCATCCCTAAAGCTGGTGCTTCACATAAGCTTGTTTGTACCTGTTCAAATGCTTCCATCTCAGTTTTGTTCAGTACTATAGGGTCTCTGATATCTGCTCTGGTTAATCTCTGTAATGGTTTTGCTATCAGTGAAAATCCACTAATCCATTGTCTACAGTAACCTATCATTCCCAGGAACATTCTTACTTGTCTTTGAGTTTTTGGTGGCTGCATTCCTTGTATCATTTTGATTCTTTCTGCTGTGACTTGTCTAATTCCTTTGGCAATCTTATGACCTAAGTATTGCACTTCTTTCTGACAAGATTGTAATTTTGATGGAGACACTTTATGTCCCTCCTCTGCCAAATGATTCAACAATGCAACGGTATCTGTTACACATGCATCTTTTGTCTTCGTTGCCACTAGGAGATCGTCAATATACTGAACCAATACAGACTCTCCAGGCATGCACAAACTTTTAAATGATTTCTTTAGCAACTGATTAAAGATAGATGGACTTTCAGTATATCCTTGAGGACTTTGGCACCATGCCAAAATACGGTCTCCAAACGGGAATGCAAATATTGGCTGGCTTTCTGGGTGCAATGGAACAGTAAAGAACGCATTACACAGATCGATCACAGTGTACCATTCTGCATCATGGGGAATTTGATACAAAATCACTGCTGGATTTGGTACAATTGGGCAACATGGGACAACTATTTTATTAACCTTTCTAAGGTTTTGCACAATCCTAAATGTTCCATTTGGCTTTTTCAATCCCATTATCGGTGAATTACAAGGAATACTTTCTATCTCTCTCAAAATGCCTTGATCAACCATCTTGTTTATTACTGGAGTTATTCCTTCAATTATCTCTGCTGTCATTTTGTATTGGGGAACGTTCGGGTAACTCACACCTTCTTTTATAGAGACTTTGACAGGATCTACTTCTTTCATTAATCCAATATCTTCTCCTGTGAAATCCCACACCTTCTCTTTCACTACCTTTTTCAATTCATCGGGTATCTTTTCTCGATCAAACACAGGAAACAACTTATTTTTCTCTGTCTCAATCATGAGCATGGTCATTTTATACAAGCTATCTTCATCTGGGGTTTGCAGTTCTATGTCATCTGGTGAACAGTATATGGCACAATTCATTTTACACAAAATGTCTCGTCCTAACAGATTTACGGGACTACTATCACACACCACAAATTGGTGCATGTCTTTGAAGTTTCCAATTTCTTCTTCAACTGGTTGAGTTAAGGAGGTTTTAATCTGTCTATTGGCTACACCTACAACTTGGATGCTTTCTCCCGAGAGAGGAAGATTTTGGGCTTCCACTGATCTAACTGGTAGAACGGGTAGCACCAGTGTCCACTAGTAAAGTTATTTCTACATCATTCACCTTTCCGTTCACAAATGGACCAGACTGATCTACCTCAAGAGTGGCTCTAAGCACACACTCTTCTCCCTCTCTCAGGCACCGTCAGAAACTTTCATCCGACTCACTCCCACCTTCCTCTTGTAACCAATACTGGGGACTCACATTCACTCTGTGTGAATCGGTTTACCTGCTCGCCTCCACTGAATACTGTCTCTGCACTGTATCTCTGTAGATTTATACTGTGTGGAACTGGTGGTTGTGGTACCTGACTTTGCTGAGTAACTATCTGCTGCTGTCAAATTACCTCATGCTGCACCTGTGGATTCAATGATGTATTTTCAGGAGTAACTCTTGGTGGATACTTACACTCTTTTCTCAAATGTCCTATCCTGCCGCAATTATGACAAGGGAACTTTTTCCTACGCTCTTCTATGTTTCCTACCAATTTTGTTTTGTTAAAATTTCCTTTAAATTTTCCTTGACTATCTGCATTTTTATTCTCCAATTGTGCTACTTGGTGTTCTGCTACCTTCACCTGTGCCCACATAGCTTTTTCCTTTAGCTTCTTTTGTTTAGCTTCAATTTCATCACTACAATATTTGGCATGTCTCAATACCTCGTCATTTCTGGTCTTAAGCCATATACAAATCGATATACGAAATGACTCATTTCTTTTTCACTCAGTTCCTCATATCCACTGTATTGTTTAAACACCAACAACAGTCTTTCATAAAATGCATGTACAGATTCCTTTGATTCCTGTATAGTTCTGTCTATTTTAACCCAATCTGTTTCTTTTGGTGGAATTTTATTCTTCAAAAACACTATTACTTGTTTGTACTTTCTCATTACTTGCGGTGACGGAGCACCTGTTATTTTGTCTTGAGGATATTCCTCTTTTGGCCAATTTACAGTTATCTTGCACTCAGTCCACAAATCTGCTGGTACAACTATGTCAAATAATCCATCCAGATCAACCCATAGTACTTTTGAACCTTTCACAAATCGATCTACCTGTCGATACCATTCTACTGATTTTTCTCTCAATCTGGGGAAATCATTTGTAAATGATAATATATTCTGTCTACTCCAAGGAACATGTACATAACCTCCTCCAGGTATTTCCCTCAAAGGAACTCATTTGCAACTGTTTCCTTTTCTCTCACACGGAACGCTAATGTAGATTTATCACTGGCCTCTCCCTTTTTTCTTTGCCCATTTTATTCTCCACTTATTCACATCTACCCATCTCCTTAGTAGTACAATCAATTCTTTGATCTGGGTTAACCTTCCTGCAGTATTCATATTTTCAATATCCTTTTCTGAAAAGTCTACTCTGTAGGATTTTTGCAATGTTTTATTCTTTGCGAACTGTACTTCAAATTCATTCGAAAATCCTTCTAATTGATCATGTACAGACTTCGCTTTCCATGTTATACTCTTGCACATGAACATAAGTTCATCATCTTGGTACGTTTTTAATCTGTCTGTTCCAATTGTTCCAATAATTAATTCCTCCAAATCGATTTTTAATCTTGCCACATCTAATACTTTAGGTTCATGTTCTTTTAATTTCAAAGTTTTAAGCCAATCACTTAATTCTTGTTCCGATGGTCCTATAGGAGTCTGTGCTAAATCTATTTTCTCTATACTCTTTTCAGGTGTAGCAGAGTCAGATTCTGCTCTGGTTGCATACTTATAAGGTAAACTCTGATTGAAAGTTAAGTCAGGTGGATTTACATTATTTGCTCGTCTAATTTCTGACAAATCTGAATAAATATTTTCTTTTACCTTTTGCAAACTTTGCTGTAAAGGGATTGTCAAACTTGGCTCTTTTATTCATTGTTTTTTGAACACCGGGATTACAGGTCCTATTGTTCCTGGGACTGTTACTGCTTCTATGTTTTTCGTAAGCTCTTGTATCTTTTTGCCAATTCAGTTGTAGATCTTATATATTCAGCAGTACTTATTTGTTCTTCAACTCGTTTTCCTACTCTATTTATGCTTCCTCTTTCATTATTTTGCTTGGGAGTACCGGTAAGTTTTGTTTCTGTTATTGAGACATTTGGATTATATCTCATTTCTCCCCTTTCTAGTATATCTCTAAAATTTGAAAATTGCCTTGGGGTTTCATTAACTCTATCTTCTACTGGTGGAGCATTAGGTGTGGTCCATAAAGAACCTGGTTGATATGGTGGCGGTCTCCTATTTAATATTTCTTCCAGTACAGCATCCTCCGATTCACCATAACTTTCTTTCCCTGCTTCCACATTTTTCCTCTTCTCAGTACATTTCAGACCTTCATGTTCATCCACTAATCTGACTGGATACATTCCATCACACATGTCAGCAATTCTCCATCTGCGCATTCTACTCTCATGTGTCTCTCCCCATAATCCACGCAATCTACTTCTTGGTCTGAGATGTCTTTCCGACCTTTCTCGCTCCATTTCATGCATCTCATTTCCCCATTCAACTAGAGCTTCAAATTGAGTCGGTCTAGTTCTTGGCTCAAGCTTCATCATCCTGCCTCTCAAATGTCGCAAAACTGCCACATTAAAAGATCCGACTTCTGGGAAATCTAACGCACCATCATTCCTAGTATACCTTGCCCAATTTTCTAACCAAACACATGTATGGTAACCATATTTCGACAACATATAGGAGGCAGGCGTTTTCGGCGGAGGACGTAATTTTCCCTCTCTTGTTACTATCGCCTTATCCTTTACAAACACATTTTTCAAATTCTTAAACCTTGAAGGTTTCTTCTTTTCTTCTTCGTAATAGTAATCCATTTTTATGTAAGTTCCCTGTCTTTCAAAAGTTCGTGTACTTCTCTGTTGCTGTTCCGTAACACCAACCTATCACAGCGCGGTTTACACTAGCGTACCAATTAGAACAAGATACGTCTCCTTAGTGCTTAACCAATAGTTTCTCTGCTTTTCGTGATGCACCAATCAGCCCTTACTCTGTCTTGGTCACAAGGACCAATCCCTGCGTGAAACTTTTGATGTCAACAGCTCTCCGGCTTCTTCAGCGCCGACTGACCGCTCCTTTACAAGGTTTATCGAGAAGCCGTATTTACAAGATATACAACTGAATCGGTTAGTAACTTACACAAAACAACTCCATTCGTCTGTTTCACTAAACAAAAGTGATAGTTTTCTCAATCACACAAGTATTCTGTATTTCCAGTAGACAGCGCTTACCTCTTGTCTACCACAGAATTTTACACTCACCGATAAAGTAGCGCTTACCTCTACCTTTACCGTTCTCTCAAGCTCGGGTTAAGCTCTATTACTCTCCTGGCAGTAAGTTTTAAATCAGGATACACAATGATCCCTGTAATAGAAAGCCAAGATTTTATAGGCTGTCCTTGCTATGCATTTATCCTTTCACACGTAAAGTCCCTAAACTTGTGATGTGCGACGACACCACTTGTGATATAAGACGATACCACTACAGTATACGACGATACTACCTTTTGAAACAGACTATGCGATGTACGACTTCACTTGCCACACTTCCTCTGCCTGCAGACAGAGTGACTAGCTTCACGCAATCCTCGGAAGCCTTTTCAGGACTACATATAATGTAATACGGACTCAACAGATGTTAGTCATAATTCTGTACATCAAACCCCTTATATAATTTTATACATAATCCTAGCTAATTCTATAGCAATCAATGCTCTGCTACCAAGCGTATAACGGATGCAGCACAACTCCGAAATTATTTTCTAAAACCATATCACCTTTCCCTGAAATACCAAATCATACATCTACTCATCAGTGGGGCCCATAACACTGCGAGTTACTCACAAAACACTTCCATCTATTTCATGGATCGGTGAGATTCAAAGCAGAGCTGCTGTAGCATAGTGGAGTGTCTAAATTAAAACTAAATATTTATACTATTTACACCTGCAGTTTAAATGAGTTTTACCATGGTTTTTATTAACAAGACATTTTATTCAGACACACCAACATTATGGCCAATGGATCTGCTAGTAAAAATTAGGCGTAGGAAAATACAAGACCAGCTTAATTCTCCACTTATCTAATTTTTATTAAAAGCAAAGTTTAGCATGTCTAACAGTTAATTCACTTTATTTATTTCTTTATTCGAAAATAACCTTAAAAGAGTAAAAGTTTTGTTTCAAACAGTTATATTTATTTATTTCAATGAATTCAGAAATAGACATTATTATTTAGATTTCAGAACACAAATATTAGCAAAAGACAGATAGTTCCCAAAATTCATTTTTCTCCTAACTTCCCTAACTAATAACCTCATCTAAAGCTCAGTTCTCACTTAAAGAAATAAAACATTTATTCAAGAATTCTTACATCTCTGGAAAATCAGCATACCGACAGCAATTCAATTTCAAAGCTTTGTTCGACATCAGTCATAAAAGCATTTCCACCTAACTCTATACAATAAATACTAAATCTAATACACAGAATTTAAAATAAGTATTAAACAAAAAATCCGTCGAATACATTAAGCAATTATAGCATTTTTAAGAACCACCTTAACTCTTGCTCACAAGTCAAAGCATTAAAAACATAGTAACCGAGATACCTCACAACATTTTTCCTAGAAGGGTGCGTGTTCGAATCACCCAGGCCCAGGCCAAAAACTTTGCGATAGCAATTACGAACTGTGGAGAACAGTCCGTTTCCAAAATTCTGAGTGCAATAGCTTGGCTACGCGTCCCTAAGTTAAGACAAACGGGTCTTATCCATTTGTGACGCGGGTTGGCATATAAGGGGCAGCAAAACAATACATGGGAGACATGCTCAAGTTGGTCCTTACAATGGCAACAATGCTCGTCCCAGGATGTAGACCATTTCTTTGTGAACACATTTACTGGGAGTGATCCAACTCTGAATTGAAAGTACAACTTCCTGTCGTACGGCTTCTCAATCAAATCCCAGTACGCTTCATACGAGGGTGCCATTTTTAGATCCAGGAAGCGCCTCGTTAGCGAAGAGTTGGTCCCATTGGCGAAAGTTCTAAGGTTTACCATCTCCCAGTACATTTGTTTCAGCCTGATCTTTGAGGGGAAACAAGAAACGTCAATATTACCCCATAGATGATCTAATTTTAGTTGTTTCAATACCCCCCGTAATTCTTTCAACCAGGCAATTTTATGAAAGCGATCAGCTTGAACAACGTCAGTCAATGCTAAGGCATAGTGGGCTAACTCTGGGGTCACCATTAGACGTCTCCAATACAGCAGTGGACGCAACCTCGCTAAATCCGCGATGTTTTTCCTGCCAAGGTCTAATTTTAAAGGGATGGTTGGCGTACTTTGTGGTACCCCTGCCAGCCCACGAAGGAACTTATTTTCTGCAGTGGTCAGGTTAGTTAGGTCACTGAGGCCCCATAGTTCTGAACCGTATAAACTAGCACTAATAACTCTCATGTGATAGATCTCAAGAACACAGTTTACTGGTTTGGTAAGAGAAGCTCTATGTTTTAATGATAATGCTCCTGCTAGTTGTCTAAACTTTAATACAGCAGTATCTACGTGTGTGTTCCATTTCAAGTTTCCCTGTAGTGTTATTCCAAGGTAGGTGAAAGCATCTATCTGCTCAAGGGGGATACCTTTAAAAGTGATAACGCCTTTAAACAACGAACGACGGTTCATACACATAAACTTTGTCTTACTGGTAATTCAGTTCTAGACCTCGAGAATCACAGAACTCACCAAATGCGTTGACCGCCTTTTGGAGACCGCTTGGTGTACGCGATAATATAAGCGTATCGTCCGCAAACATTAATACGGGAACATGTGAGCCAGCTATTTAGGGGGCATCGGAAGGGGACCTCTTCAGGAATTCTACTATACCATTTATATATCGAGAACAGTGTTGGTGCTAGAACGCAACCTTGCCTCACCCCACGCTCTACGGGGAAAGGCTCGGTTACTTCTCCCTGAGAGCCCCATCTAATTTTGGCGTAATTATTTTCATGCAGTCGTACAAGGAGAGTGAGAAGTTCTTGGCTTATCCCTGCGTCAACTAGGACCCTCCAAAGCTTGTCCCTGGGAACCAAGTCAAAAGCTGACTTTAGGTTCACAAAGACAGCATATAGAGGGCCATTATTTAGGATGATGTTTCTCCAGTACAGGGCAGTGAAGTAGAAAACCTGGTCGATGAAACTTGTCAGGGGACGGAACCCCGCTTGATATGGTGACAAGATGTTTGGAGCTTGTTCTGCACCATTCGTCCCATCAGTTTCTGGGCTGATGGGTCTATAATTGCTGGGGAGGGATTTGTCACCTTTTTTAAAAACTGGGATGATTTCCGCTCCTTTCCAGGACAAAGGTACTTCACCACCCATCGCCACTGCATTTGCAAGCCAAGCAAAATATGTACACCATGTATTCCAATCACTCAGGTAGACGTCTGCTGGTATTCCGTCCATACCTGGCGCTCTTCCCCTCGTTACACAGTCAAGGGCTGCATTTACATCATTTTCATTAAACACATTATACTTGTAAAAAACAGCCGGTGGCAGAGTAACACAAGCCTGCGACTGATTTCGAGCATATTGTGGTTCGAAGAATTCTATCCAGTTATTAATAGCAACATGGTTTGGGGGGGGCAGCCAACCCTCCCCGATCCCACTTCACTATGGACCAGAATAACTTCGAATCTTTAGCCGCACATGCAGTTTTAAGCTCACCCCATAGTTCCTCGTCCCATAACCTCTTCGCCAGCTTTTGTGTGCGTCTATAAGTGTCCCTTGCTTTCCTGACTGTGTCGGCGTTTCCCGATTGAAGCTCTCTACTAAGGTTCTGGCGTGCCAGTCTACAGCTTTTGCCATACCATCCCTGTTTACTTTGGTGTTTTTTGCCTTTATTATGGCCTACTGGTTTTAGGAAAAATGTTTGCAGCCTACAAAAAAGTTTTTTATGAGCCTCCATTAAGATGTCTCGGAAGTTAGGGTTGCTTGTGAGTAGTTTTATATTATTTACTTCCTCTCTTACTACTCTCTTAAGTTCATCTAGCTTCCCCTCCTCCTCTACTAACTTCCCCCATTTTAGTTGCCGCTGATTGTTTGTACATACTAAGTCCAAGGTCACCCTCTCTTCCTCTGAGCTTATCCCCCTTTCCTCCAAATAGGACTTGAAGGCCATACACAATGGGTTATGGTCGCTTTCCATTCTTTTTACTACGGTCATGTCAATCAGTGTGTTCCAGACCCTGGTATCTATCAGAAAATAGTCTATTCTGCTAGATGCCCGACCGTTGTCAAATGTGCAGTTCCCATCCCGGTCCGAAAATGTGCGACCATTTGCGGCTCTAAGGCCTCTAGCTAAGCAAAGGCTCTTCACTTGAATAGCTACCGTACTCCATCTTTTAACAGAAGCTATTTCAAGTTGGGGGATTCCCCATTTAGTATCCTCTTCCTCAGCTAAGAATTTATCCTCTTGACCCAGGGGTTCAAAGGTAGTATTTATGTCCCCCCCGACAATAATAAATTGTTCTAGGGGCAATGATTCTAGCTCTTGTTCGAGGACCGTTATTACATCTGAGGTTTTTCCCCCTCTAACTCCTCTAGCATATATGTTAAAAAGTGCTAGTTCTTCACCATTATTCCATCTAATATTAATGGATAGTATATCCCCAGTAGGGAGGGATCTTTGCTGGATTTTGCAATTTAGCGATTGGCATACCCAGATCAGCAAACCT
This sequence comes from Lissotriton helveticus, assembly GCF_964261635.1. Classification (NCBI taxonomy): domain Eukaryota; kingdom Metazoa; phylum Chordata; class Amphibia; order Caudata; family Salamandridae; genus Lissotriton; species Lissotriton helveticus. Next base: position 1,730,717,239 of record NC_136057.1, on the reverse strand, counting down.
CCTGATGGACGGCCTTTGCCATTTGTCACTGCAGGAATAAAAAAGTTAAGGTACCCCACCCGATGTACAGGGCTTTGCGACCATGTTTCTTGGAATAATATTATATCATGTAGGTCGATAAAAGCACACCATTCAGGGGATGTTACTTTATTCGCTATCCCAGCAAGATTCCAAGAAATAAAGGTCAATGATGGTTTAGATATGACGAGCCCTGACTGACTTGATCTTGGGGGGTTGCTTATATTTATATTCAGCTGTGTGGTTTCTACTGCTAGAAATTTTGAAGAAATGCCAATGGGATCATGTAGGTGAGTCTCGGGTACTGGATCATTGTCATTGCATCGGACTAAACTACTATACCACTCCAAAGTATCGGGCCCCCCCTCCTTGTTTTTACTATTGGGAGCTTCCTTGTGGTTAGCTGTCTGGGTCGGAGTTTGATATACGAGTCAATCGCAATCATTTAGGTTAGATAATGCTGCAAATCTATTTTCTAAGTTAACACCCCAGTCGCAGCTTTGGACACCCCCACCCACACCCCCACCCCTTCTATTAGCCACTGTGGTCCATTTGGTTCTCAAAACACTTGGTTTAGCGATAAAGCCTCTTCTGCTCTAAAAGAAATCGAGTGTGAGAGGGATGATTTCTGCTGTTCTACGTTGAGGGGGCAAAAGATTAGGTAGGATATCAGGCAATACTTCTGGCCCCCTAAAATTGAGTACCACACAATCACCTTCAAATCTTTTAGGGCTACTGCCTATCCATTTCACTCTTCTGGCAGTTAGTAGTTCCTCTGAGAGTTTATGTTTACCCCAGTGGGTAATGTGCATATTACTGGTTAGCCAGTGTAAAGCTTTACTTAAGAGTGATTGGGAAGACTCGGTCTGGCCCAGTTTCAGGGTTGGTACATTAGCTAGAACCAGGATCAGTGGGGATGCTTCTACGATTAACTCCACTCGACCTGGTTCCGAAGAAGAATCTTCCCCAGACCCGTTAGTTGTTAGCGGATCTGATGTGCGATGGGAGTTTACTGTTAAGCATGGGGTGGGGATAGGTGGGTGAGTCGGAACCACCGTCTCCCCACCTTCTCCAGTTCCACCTTCCCTATGTTTAATTTGCTCAATTTTATCCACTACCTGGTTAGGTATTTCTCCCATATTTTCATTTGTGTTCAACAGGAGACCCTCAAGTTTGTGAACTTTATCAGTTAGTTGGTCAATCTTAGATAGCAATGGCTTAATTATACCCCTCATTTTTTGGTCAAACATTCCCATAAGTTTCTTGATGTTGGCCTCATCCCATAACATACTGCCCTCGTCCTCAGCCCCTACATCCTCTGTATTATTTTTCCTAGGTGGAGTCGCTGGTCTCTTTCTACTAGAGCGTAGTCCAGCACGCCTTGGTTGTCCCTTTGTGGTCCCTCTAGTCACCCTAGGCGCAGGAACAGGCACGGATTTGGGGGAGCTATCCTCAACCGTTTCTAAGTCCAAATCTGTGACATCATCGTCAGCCTTGTTTATTTTACTCAATGTAACAGGTGATGAAACATTATACACGGGGCTATCAGTGCTAATCTGGGGAGGCACCCCTTCCTCACTGGAATCTTCTACTTCCTGCAGGTTAACTCGGGGTTTACTCAATATAGGAGGTAACGATGCATTAGGAGCGAGGCTATCGGTACTAATCTGGGAAAACACCCCTGCTTCACTGGAGTTGTCTAGATCCTGTAAATTAACTCGGGGGGAATCAATTGGGGTTTCGGTAGGTGTTAGACTCAGGCCCAGGGAAGACCTTCTATCATTATTTATCTTGGCGACCACTTGGACTAAATAGTTGTCCATGGTGTTTGAGCCACCACAGGGGAAAGGTCCTTCTCCTACCTCGCCGCCAAGACCTGGAACTCCCTCCCGACCCACCTCCGCCTGACCCAGGACCACCTCGCCTTCAGGAAGCAGCTCAAGACCTGGCTGTTCGAGCAGTAGCGGACCCCCCCCCCTCCACTTGCGCCTTGAGACCCCCCCGGGTGAGTAGTGCGCTATATAAATGCTTTGATTGATTGATTGAAGGGGCAGTACATTGTTTTTGTTTAGACATACCTATAAGAACACTCCACAATCACAATAACCCAAATTAAATGTCAAGCCTGATTACCAGAAGTCACTACTTACAAAAACTTTTAGACCTCCCCTTATGATCGTTAATAAGAGCTATGATACTTCATGCTTATCACAAAAAATTACAGTCACTCACAAAGATGAAAGGACAGTATTCCTTGCCCAGTCCAGTCTCTGCCAGTCGCGGACTGTCGCAGACTGTCCCGCCCTTGTCCCGGGCTTCTCCCGGGACGCTCCCGCGCAGCGGAAAAAGCTACTCCATTTATAGGAGGGAGGTGTTCGGGGGGCGGGGCAGACAGGGAGAGCGTCCAGGTGCAGGTGATGACAGCGCAGGGGCTCCTGGGCAATGGAGTCCCTATCCCTCACCTGGCGCTCGCAGCCCTGGTAGTCTTCTCACAGCCCTGGTCTCTGGTCCACAGTTCGAGCCCCAGCAAAACGAAGCGCCCAGACAGGAGGGCGATGCGGGACCCGCGCAGCGGGTTCCGCGAGGTTCCTCTTTGGCTAAAGAAGTCAGGAGCAGAGGCAAAAAGCAGCAAACAGACGGCTCTCCTACTATCAAATGGTGAGGCGTCTCCCAGCGATTGCAGGGGGAGGCAGGCACCTTTCACTCGGTGCTCGGGGGGCGGGGCAGACAGGGAGAGCGTCCAGGTGCAGGTGATGACAGTGCAGGGGCTCCTGGGCAATGGAGTTCCTGTCCCTCACCTGGCGCTCGCAGCCCTGGTAGTCTTCTCACAGCCCTGGTCTCTGGTCCACAGTTCGAGCCTCAGCAAAATGAAGCGCCCAGAAAGGCGGGCGATGCGGGACCCGCGCAGCGGGTTCCGCGAGGTTCCTCTTTGGCTAAAGAAGTCAGGAGCAGAGGCAAAAAGCAGCAAACAGACGGCTCTCCTACTATCAAACGGTGAGGCGTCTCCCAACGATTGCAGGGGGAGGCGGGCACCTTTCACTCGGTGCTCGGGGGGCGGGGCAGACAGGGAGAGCGTCCAGGTGCAGGTGATGACAGCGCAGGGGCTCCTGGGCAATGGAGTCCCTGTCCCTCACCTGGCGCTCGCAGCCCTGGTAGTCTTCTCACAGCCCTGGTCTCTGGTCCACAGTTCAAGCCCCAGCAAAACGAAGCGCCCAGACAGGCGGGCGATGCGGGACCCGCGCAACGGGTTCCGCGAGGTTCCTCTTTGGCTAAAGAAGTCAGGAGCAGAGGCAAAATGCAGAAAAACAGACGGCTCTCCTACTATCAAACGGTGAGGCGTCTCCCAACGATTGCAGGGGGAGGCAGGCACCTTTCACTCGGTGCTCGGGGGGCGGGGCAGACAGGGAGAGCGTCCAGGTGCAGGTGATGACAGCGCAGGGGCTCCTGGGCAATGGAGTCCCTGTCCCTCACCTGGCGCTCGCAGCCCTGGTAGTCTTCTCACAGCCCTGGTCTCTGGTCCACAGTTCGAGCCCCAGCAAAACGAAGCGCCCAGACAGGCGGGCGATGCGGGACCCGCGCAGCGGGTTCCGCGAGGTTCCTCTTTGGCTAAAGAAGTCAGGAGCAGAGGCAAAAAGCAGCAAACAGATGGCTCTCCTACTATCAAACGGTGAGGTGTCTCCCAACGATTGCAGTGGGAGGCAGGCACCTTTCACTCGGTGCTCGGGGGCGGGGCAGACAGGGAGAGCGTCCAGGTGCAGGTGATGACAGTGCAGGGGCTCCTGGGCAATGGAGTCCCTGTCCCTCACCTGGCGCTTGCAGCCCTGGTAGTCTTCTCACAGCCCTGGTCTCTGGTCCACAGTTCGAGCCCCAGCAAAACGAAGCGCCCAGACAGGCGGGCGATGCGGGACCCGCGCAGCGGGTTCCGCGAGGTTCCTCTTTGGCTAAAGAAGTCAGGAGCAGAGGCAAAAAGCAGCAAACAGACGGCTCTCCTACTATCAAACGGTGAGGCGTCTCCCCCCTGACAGCATCTCAGGAGGAAATCATAAGAGAGTTTTTTTCTTAAGGAAAATCAAGACTATTTATACCTTTTTCACTAACTTTATCTATCTACAAAAGTAACTGTCAGTACAAACTCAAATTCTGATTAGACAATTTGAGGGTGGATGAGCATCACCTCATCATTCTAATAACTTTGGGGGCCTGAAATATTCTGGATTGTCACACTTGTAGGAGTGTGATGATTAGTAGTTGTGTTGTTGCTATCACTGGTAGCATAGCAGGGGCAATGTGTGGTACAAGCTGCAGTGGCCTCCTGACTAGAGCCCTGGTACTTTTTATTTTTTTTACACATTAAGCACTGATTACTTCTATGTCCGGAGGAAGCTTTTGGAGCATATGGATGGGACACATGCTGATATAACCACAGTGTGATCCACTTTATTCTCCTACATACCACTGGTACCCACGATAAGGGTGTAGAGAGCCCAGATAGCAATGTGAATTGCAGTACTCCTCAATGAGGTTCTAGAGATCCTTTGAAGTGGGCAGGCTTTTTGGTGCGGAGGGGATGAGACACAGGGTCCCTGTGAAGCTCACAGAGTTTCCTCTGCACTTTCCTGCAGCAATGTTCACTGGTAGGGTTAGCCCCCATAGGTTAACAGGCAGTTAGTTAAGAGGGAACATTTCTTTTGTACCCTTGTATTAGGTCTCCTCTGAGAGGCGACTTCCGTCTCCACCTGCCCTTTGTGCTAACACCTGACAACAAAGACTGATGGTGGACCAGTCTCGGTGAATAAAGTAAAATGCAGGAACTGCCCAGAGCCACTCTCAGAGAAGATGGTTGGATTACACCAACACTGCTTGAAACTTTGGTATTAAGATGGGATGGAAACTTCCAACCAGTGTACTAAGAGTGCTCTACCAGAATCCAGGTTCTCCACACCAGGATTCCTCCAGAAACTCTGCGCTACATGTAGATACTGCACCATTAGAGGGGACTTCAGCCAGCCCAAAGTACTAATTGCTGTGACCCGGGTAGACATCTGGCTTGTTTGTGTGGTGAGTTTTTTAATAGGGTCCAAGGAAGAGCCCCAGCAGCAAAATTCATTGGACAATGAGTACTGAGGCCCAGGCAGAACCTTCTTGTTAGGTTGGACTTTTGGTGGTGCTACTTACCTGGACTGGTGCATAGAGGTGCAGTAATTGCAGACCCCGACCATGGCGAAAGACGCTGCAGTCCCCACTCAGCGAGCCACGACAAGCACACCACCAATCAGTGCAGCACTACTCCCACCATCTAATGAATACCACAGACACAGCCTGCATTGTCAAGATTAAAACACACAAACAGTATTTTACAAAGGGAAAGATACAGTAGGAAGGAAGAAGCTTTTTCTGTAGGGAAGGAGCATTCAACAGCATTTGCAAAAGCCAGGTGATGTCATCACAGGCACTAGCCATCCAAGAACCCCCAGGAGAATCCAAAAGGCTGTGTTTGCTTTGCACTAAGAATGATAAAATACAAAACAAATGATCCTGTGGGACTTAATTATAAGTAAACCTGTCAGACTCTGATTCTAGTTCTAGAATCCATCACTTATAGTTTTGGTCAAGAATAAAGCAAAACGTATGTTCAATGTACAAAACGTTAATCAAGCTATCTAAATTCTTCTGATACAGATGTAAGCGATACAGTGAAGATGGAGCAGTGCTAAAAATATGATAGCTTGTATAAAAACATATAATAGCACTATTGTAACCCACGGTTGATGTTTTTATTCTAAACAAACGGAGCCGCCCTCCCTCACCCCCACCAGCGCCTTGAGACCCTCACAGATGAGTAGCTGCGTTTTACCAACCCTGATTGATTGACTGAAACAAACAGAATCCTATCAAAAAAGGTCTCTGAGGTCTCCCATGGATCAATCCAAATGCAAGCAAGGGTATAGAGTTGACGCTTCGGCCCACTGTTAGTTTGCAGAGCTCATCAGGACAATATCCTTCTGTCAATGCACTGAGAAGAAAGGAAGGGCCTTAATCTAAAATACCAATAGTTAATTAGTCAGCGAGTGTACTACTCAGCCATTCAATATGCCTTGATGTGACTTCAACCGGTATCAAAAGTGTTGCTCCATATCTATCATGTTTGTATAACTGAAATAAATCCACATGGACCACACCATTAGAATTCACTGAGAAGTTGGAGGCTGTGGGAACAATCAAAAACAATCTCTCTAAATTACATCACAAGATTGTTAGTAAGATAAGTCATAATGCACCCAAAATGGAAACTGGTGGTGTGCATATATATGGTAGGAACAATGAGAAACAGCAGGATGAGCTGCAAAAAAAGCTCTAACTGGCGAAGAGCATGTTGCAGCCTCCTGATACCCTTTCGCCATGAACATGACTGTGAACATAGATATAATGTGGAAAACTAGGCATGGTCTACACCATCCTGCAGGTATAGTACATTACAGCAGAACATGTTTTACCTATAGTGGTCAGACATCCCACCTTATCCAAGAAGGTGAATTTTCAATGTATCTCCCAGGAAATGTTTGCAATTATAGCTTCCACAACCCAGCTTCCTCTCCGATTCCTCGTCGACTTTAATCTTGTCTTTGTCCATGTACAGCACTGACAACCTTTTGTCTATGCTATAGACCATATCTACATACATATACATTTACCTGATATCCAGGTGTTCAAATAAGGTTGCCTATACATAGAAGAAGAAAGGTATTCTTGTGTACCAGTGCAGGGTTAGTTAGCAACTCATCAGAAAGCAAAACTCAAATAATCCATACAACAGTGGCAAAGTTCCATTTAATTTCCTCTTAATTTCACCTTAGCCTCACTGTTGTGTGTTTTCTATGTTTTTGAATATTATCAATTGAGTCACTCTGTGCCTCTTGGTCCTTGCAGGAGTGCAGTCTTCTATGTTTGTGAAGGGTTAAGTTTTTTGGTTCCTAAAATCACCCCAGTTTTACCTAAACAAATAATTATGCCAATACTTGCTGCAGAGCTCTAGGGTCATTTGTAGCCAACATGCGACTCAAGATAATGAAGGTACAAGCACTGATTCATGCTCTTAAAGGCACTTTGTCGAGTGCATGCTTATTCAGTTTCAGTAATTCTGCCGACATGGGTTGGATTGCCATCAATTACAACATGAATGCTCATGTAGACACCGTAAGTCAGTTCCCATCATTGTTTCATGGACTAGGAAAGCTTAAGTGACACTTCACATCAATGAGGACTTTCGCCCTGTTGCTCAACGGCATTGTCAAATTGCATTTCACTTGCAGAAGCTGTTGAGAAAGAACTGAAAATGCTATTGAAGCATGACATAATTAAATGCTCTACTGATCCAACACTATGGGTGTCACTCATAGTGGTAGTGCCTAAAAAAGACAGTGGAAGTGCAGTGTTCATCAGCATTGACATGCAACAAGCTAGCAAGACAATTGAAAGTGAAAAGCATCCTGGTCCAGGATGCTTTTCACAGCTGAATAGTGCCAAAGTCTTTCCTCGTCTAGATCTGAACAAGGGTTTCTAGCAACTCGAATTGGAGGAAAACTGTAGGTACATTACCACCTTTTTAACCCATAGTAGTTTGTTCAGATACAACAGACTATGTTTTGGGGCATTGTCAGCAGCAGAACTCTTTCAAGATGTACTGTTCTGAATAATACAGCCTGTCACACATGTTTTTAATCTCAACGAGAAAGAGGGGGACCCAACAACCAAAGGAGAAGGGTACCAATAAAGACCTAGGTCATAAAAAAACCCTTTGGGTCAATTCACACATACCACACATGGAACCTCTAATCACCAGTATGATGGCAATGGACAATGGGAGAGTGTAATAAAAAAATAAACATAATGTAAAAGATACAAATGTATTCAGTAGCAAATATACAGGTATCTATGGATCATAATATTCAACCAATAAACACTCACAATGTATTGTTAAAAAATAATAGTCCCTATCCGAACTACATAGGACATAAAAACTGTTAGAATTCAACAGTTGAGACCTTACAATAGCAAAGGCCTTATCACATTAATAAAAAGAATTGGGAAAACAAGTAGGAAAAATAATTCCAAATCACAGAAAAGTACTTCTAAATCAACAGCAAATCAATTGTAATCATCTAAAACATTGTTTCATATATCCTGTCTGATACAATTGTCCACACAGATTTAGAGCAGACTTTTCTTCTTAGTGCATCGTTGCGTTTCGGTGGGCACTAGTTTATGGCCATCACCTTCTTCAGAAAAAATACATATAATTCCCAATAGCAATAATAAAATCTGTAAGAAATATGAAAACAGAAATTAACTCCAATACTCCTTGATACATTATCTCATTGCTACAAAAGTAAAACACTCTGGTGACACATAAAAGGTTTCCACATCCATACTAATTTTACATTCATCTCTCAACATAGAAACAAAATTCCATACATCTGACACTGAGGAAGGACTAAACAGCCTTAACTTCTGTACTAGGAGACAAAATACCCTCCTCTTCATGTCTAATTAAATCGCCATCCTATATCCATGTTTACAGTTCTACAGTAATTTCAAAGATTAGGTGGAACACATGTTTTAATTACAGTGATGATATACTTGTATTTGTTGCCAATCGAAAAGGACATGACAAAGCCCATACCCAGGTATGCCGCTTGCTGGCCGATGCCTGTCTTACTTTCAACACAGATAAATGTGAGTTTCACCAAACGAAACAAGTTCTTTGGACATGTTTTCCCTGAAAAGGGGATGATACCAGATCCGGCTAAAGTAAAATCATTGTGCTTGGCATGGCCAGTTACTGTTCTAGGTATATCTATGACTTTGCTACAGTCAGTGGCTGTTGAGAGACTTGACAAAAAAGGCTGCTGTGTTCAAGTGGTCACTTGAATGTGACTGAAGTTATCAGACAATCAAACATGCTATTGAGAATGCCACTGAAATGGCCTATTTTAAATCTGAAACATGTGGATTTAAACATCATCCTGAGATTGTAGTAGGTCCCAGCCCAGTGGGGTTATGTGCGATCCAGCACAGTGGACACAAACATGCTCAAAGGCACTTTGTGGCTTATGGGAGATAGAGTACGTCACAGACTAAGCTTGCTTATTCACAACCTGAGAAAGAAAGTCTAGCTATAGTGTGAGCTTGTGTATAGTGTCACAGTACAACGTCCAAGGTGGCTGATGCCTACGTTAACTTCATAGTCAAGTCAAGACTCTTTCAGTTTAGCAAATTCTTGCTGCTACAAATATAGCTCGAGATCTGTCTGTTCTCAAAGACATTATTACTCATCAGTCATGAAAGAAACACATTCAACTTCTTATGGATGACTTTGAATACCTAAAGTTTAAGAATGTGAGCCGGGAACATTCTGTCACACAAGAAAAGCCTTGTATTACGAGGTTCTAGAATTGTCATTCCAGAGAGCTTGCAATAAGTAATTAAACTAGCACATGATAATCATTACGGCATTGTTGCCGCCAAGAGAGCTCTATGAACGTATGGTTTCTTCACCTTGACAAAAGAGTCGAGAGAGAATTAAAGCCGTCATTTGTGCAACTGCTTGTCTCCCACAACAATACAGCATCCATTAGTTCTGTCTGATCTCCCGAAGGAAGTATTGGAGAGGATTGCAGTAGATATCTTTGGACCTCTTAACAATGGACATCATCTAATATTAGTTGTTGAAGACAACTCCTGATTTCCACTGGTGGAAGACCTATTATCTACCACACATCACAGAGTAATTGGAACCCTAAATTACATTTTTGCAACATGGGGTGTTCCCTTCATTCTTAAGTCCAACAACGGTACACCTTTGAACAGCCGAGAGTTTACTTACAAGTATGAATGCCAAACAGCAGAAAAGCACTCCTCTCTGGCCACAGGCCAAAGGCATTCTCGAACACTTTATGGGATCTCTATAGACAGTAGTTCAGTGCTCTGCGCTAGAAGGAAAGGATCTCAAATTGGCTCTCTGTCAGCCCTTCGAGCCTATAGAGCAACTCCCCATTCCACTCCAGGTGAAAGCCCATGCTACCTTAATAGTTAGGAAATCCATGGGAACCAAATTGCCACAATTGACCACTCACAGGTCCACCGATGTGTACGAGGTCCATACGACTATTCCTTGCACAAGTCCAGGTTGAAGACCTATGCTGAAAGATACCGAAGTACTCGCGACATGGTCTTCAAAGAAGGAGATTGAGTCCTGGTCAAGCAGAAATAGAAGCATAAGTCTTATGCTCCGAATGATGCTGAACCCCGGAGGGTTGTGACGAGTGAAGGATATATGGTGACTGCTCAACGTCCTGGAAAGTCCATAACAAGAGATTAATTGCATTTCAAGCATGTATCTTGATGTTTGTCGGCTCCTCATGTCAGAGTGAGACGTACCCACCTGAGAGTCCGGAGAGCTCACCTCCAAAGCCTACCACTGCGCCCCTGCTGCCTGAGGCAGGCCCTGCTCCTCTGCTTCATCAACCTCATACGACTAGGTCTGGAAGACTGGTTCAAGTGCCTCGGTGACTCATTGAGGAACTATGATGCATATGCGTACTATTTGCATTTTCATTTAACAGAGGGGGAGATGCCATGTCTTGTACATATGTATAGCGTGGCCCTTTTGGTCCCTGATGAACTCCATAGAAATGAAGTAATTATATGGGTGTTGCTGGGTGTTGTTAATAAAGTTGATGACTCAATGCGTACAGTAACAGTTATCTAATGGTTGCATTCTGAAGAATAAAGGTGTGCACTACAGAGCTCTGTGTGTGGTATAGTAATTTGCATGCTACCAGGCTTGAGAGGATGCTAGACCATCTAAGGGTGATGTGAAAGTTTAGAAAAAAGTACGCAAATTTAAAAGATATTGAAATGCAAGTCAAACTTTATTTATTAGCCGTGGCAAGGAAGTGGAGTAATGTTTAGGTGGATGTACACATACACAAGACCAAAACGTAGTCACTCACAAATAAAAGAGTCAACGGCTGAAGTGGGCTGATAAGAATGGTGCTTGAACGAACCACTAGATGAAGAGGGCTGACCAAAAGCCCCTCTGTGTGTGTGTGTGTGTGTGTGTTTGTGTGGCATGTGCATGTGTTCATGTGTTGTGTGTGTTTGCTCGTTTATCATGATTTCTTTTTAAACATAAAGCTGGTGAGACAGCTAAAGCTCTCTTTAGACAAGACCCAAAAACTCAGGCAAGACATAGAATTCTGGACCTTGGGCCAGGTGTACAAAGGATTTCGAAGGTCGCAAATGGCCCAATTTGCAGAATCAAGCCATTTGTGACCAAATAAACCTTTTTTTAATGTACAAAAGGCAAAATGCAATTTAGTAATTTGTTACCAAATTGCAATTTGCATTTACAATTCAATATTTGGAAGGGGCATGTTTAGGGCATCTCTTTCAAATACCAATTCGCAAAGCATGCATTAATGTTTTGCGACTAAATTACGGTAAAAAAAACCAGTAATATTTTACCATCAATTCTAAAGTAGTGGTAACTTATTCCCAAATAGGTTAGGGGTCCCATTGGGATCACTTTATCTTTGAAAATGTTTTAAAAAAAAAAAGCTTTTAAGAGCAGACTGTGGTCAAACGAAACTTAAAAGTTTCATTTTATATTATTTAAATGCATCTTGTTTTCCTTTAAGGAAAATAGGCGGCTTTTACAAAAAAAGAAAAGATTGCTTTATTGAAAAGCAGTCACAAACATGGTGGTCTGCTAACCCCAGCTGGCCACCATCCCTCTGACAGCAGCAATTCCTAATGCGTCGCAAATTGCAACCTACATCATTTATTTTCATGAAGTAGGTCAATTTGTGACCTACTAGGAATCGCTATTGAGGAATAAAAATAATTAATTCTTTAGGAATACCGATTTCCTAATTGTGATTCAGAGGTAATGGCTATTAGGAAATAGGTATTGCTAATGTTTGCACATCTGGGGCCCGATGTAGGTAAATCCCATTTACCGATTTTGAAATACCGATTCTTACCGATTCGGTATTTCAAAATCGGTAAATGGGATGTAGGTCCCAACATCTGGATTCGTTACCGAATCCTTAACAATTCTTTAATTACCGATTCAGTAAATACCGAATCGGTAATGCCCATTCATTCCTATGGGCTTTGAAGCCCATAGGAATGATTAGGCATTACCGATTCGGTATTTACCGAATCGGTAATTAAAGAATTCACAAGGGTGCAGGGGGTGTCACTTTGACACCCTCTAGCACCCCCAAAACGGGCATGTGTGCAATGTGGCACACAGACATGCCCTAAGGGCACGTCTGTCTGTCACATGGCACATGTGTACATGCACAGATGTGCATGTACACAGGAATCGGTTTTTTACCATGGAGTTGTATTCCATGGTAAAATACCGATTCTGTAAGCCATGTGCTGATGGAACATAGGCTACCTACATTGCATTTTCGGTAATTTTACCGAATCGTTATCATTTCCGATTCGGTAAATATTACCGATTCGGTAATGATAACGATTCGGTAAAATTACCGAAAATGTGCCCCTACATCTCGATAGCCCTTTACCGATCGGAAACGGCCGAAAATCGGTATTTTCGGCCGATTCCGATCGGTAAAGGGCTACCTACATCGGGCCCTTAGCCCCTTGCTATTCAAGTGATGCTTGAGTATGCTAACCATGAAGCTGATAAAAGTAAAATTGTGGAAGCCTTGATAAAATATCGATCTAAGGAACACAGTGGTGCTGCTAAGAATGAAAATGTAAACTTTGTCGGTCAAGTGACCAAGGGCCAGATGTAGGTGGCCAATTACCGGTCGGTAACGGCCGAATTCGGCCGTTACCGACCGGTAATTGGATTTTGAGATGTAGGGCATGCATTTACAGAATCGGTATTTTACCGATTCTGTATTTACCGATTCGGTAAAATTACCGAATCGGTAAATACAGACTCGGTAAAATACCGATTCTGTAAATGCAGATGTAGCTGGCACATGTCAGAGTGCCACAGGGCTTTAAGAATCGGTATTTTACCACCCAATCCAATTGGGTGGTAAAATACCGAATCCAGGTGTGCATGCACATGTGTGCATGCACACCTGTGCCATGTGGCACACAGACATGCCCTTAGGGCATGTCTGTGTGCCACATGGCGCACATGCCTATTTTTGGGGTGCCAGAGGGTGTCAAAGTGACACCCCCTGCACCCTTTCTAAAATCGGTATTTACCGATTCTGTAATTACAGAATCGGTATTGCCCATTGATTCCTATGGGCTGCAAGGCCCATAGGAATCAATGGGCAATACCGAATCGGTATTTACAGAATCGGTAAATACCGAATCTTAACGATTCGGTATTTACCGAATCTGAAATACCTACATCTCCCCCCCTCTATTTTACCACTTCTTAAATACCGAATCGGTATGATTCGGTATTTAAGAAGTGGTAAAATAAAATTACCTACATCTGGCCCCAAATCTCTCTTGCAATCAATTTTGAGATAACGAAAACAATATTACTTCATGAAAGTTCTTCAAAGGACTGGGACCTGATGGAGGTTTCAAAGAGATAGTGAGAGCCCAATAAAGATGGTGGGCTTCAGTACTTCTTACTTAAAGCTGCTGTGTGTTCTAGACTGAAGAAGAAATATTTAAATACCAGTGTATAAGATGGAACCAAAACTTCATAGATTTCTGCCTCCTATCAGCTCTGCTGTCCCGTTTCAAAATCCATGATGAAGCAATCGTAGAACACGTAAGCAAGTAGGTTACTAAACATTTTACTAGCCCACGCATTTCAAAGTTACCAAATGCTCCTTATGAAGCTTTGTGTCAGCAAGTTCTTTATGAGACACATATATTTTAAGGCTTGGCCAAAGTTTGCAATTGTCTAGGGCTTTTTTCTCCCCTCTGTCACTTTCTTTATCTCAGCCCCTCTCATACTTTCTGTCTACAGTTGCCTCTGACTATGTCGCTCTCTTCTTGTCCCTATCAAACAACTCAACTTTCACAGCAATTAGAAATTTGCAATGGGTGCCAGCTGATAATCTGATTAATTTTGAAAGTGTTTTTATATACTCTAGCATTTTATCAATTAGCTGACCTGCTTATCCTCAACCAGTAAATTCAGCATCATCATTCAAAATGGTGTTGGGATCAACAGACTAGGACCATCTGTGCTGTACTTCCGTTCATTTCACCATGGTGAGTGGTTTTAGGCTTTTCATCAAGAGAATGGTACTGAACTCCCTGTCTGTTAAGCTCAGGCTTCAAAGTGGCTTTAGCAAATTTGAAACGGCTTTAATATTCTCCCAGATTTTGTAATTCTGCTTCCTTTGATTCGTTCTACTGGACCATTCAGTTTTGATTTGAACAGAACCTAGGGCTATGTGTACTAAGGCATTTTGAGGCATATTAGCAAGAACCTCGTTAAATTATCGCTGTTTTAGTGGCAGAAAACTGCTGTTTTAGTGGCAGAAAACTGCAGCTAAAACGGCGATAATGGGCTTGCTAATATGCGTTATAGAATTCCAATAGAAACCCAGGTTAGATGTGCAGGACATCTAACCTGGGCTTCTAATGGAATTCTATAATGCATATTAGCAAGCTCATTATCGCCATTTTAGTGGCAGGTTCCTGCCGCCAAAACGGCAATAATTTTAACGAGGTTCTTGCTAATATGCCCCTTTGTTATTGCAAACCCTGTGATTCACAAAATCACCATAGTTGTGTGGGAAAGTTTCCTTTTTTGGGCCGTTCGGGCTGGATTGGTCCCTTGAGGTTCAGGGTCAAGACTGATTTGCATACGGCTGGGTCTAAACTGGGGTGAATGAATGAATACATTTTTATTTTTGCATAATTACTGAAAATCTTTGCAAAATTGCAGTGCATTATCCAGAATCACAATAAAATACGTATCTCACAACATTATAAAACATTATTCTAAAGGTATATAAAAATGTAAGACTATCGTTTGGTCAGTAATACCAGACCATATCTAAAATGTGGCCTTGTTCTTATATTCATTGTTTTTATTTTTAATTTTTAATTAAATATTAGCAAAGGTCCGAATTCCCTGGGTTTTCTAGCAAAATTAATTTTTAGTTCATTGCAGGGCACAGTTGCCACCCCACGTTTTTCCTCTGTGTTGTTTCCGATTAGGGCCATTCGTGTCATGTTCATATAGTTGCCAAATTTCGCCAGGTCTAAAGACTCTATACTGGACTGAAGCAGTGCCACTGCATCAGCGCATCTTCTGGTCACATGTCTCAGGAACATTGGTTTTAACAGTATACATTGATACTGTAGTAATGCAGGGCAGCAGCATAGTAGATGTACCATTGACTCATCCCTATAATTACACAGCCTGCAACTGACTATATTGTTCAATGATTTTCAAGCCGGGTTCAGTTCTTTTATTGGTAGGGAGACTAGATGCACCCATTGAATTTTCTTCAAACACTTCCTTCCTAGAGAACTGTTCATGTATGGCTGGATTTTATGCGATTCGTATGCTTTAGTTAGGCCGGCCAGTCCTCTGTTTACCTTCAGTCTTGCTATATCTTCATTCCTTGATATCTGGTCGGTGTGCTTTTTTAGCACCCTCTTTATTGTAAGGTAGTTTAGACCTTCTTGAGACCAGGATGCTGTAGATAGGTCCAACTCTACCACTGTCTCCAGGCAGTATTTCTGCCATGGGTTCGACAACCCCTCAAATATTGTTCTCAATGCCTCCTTAAGGGATCCTTTCTGAGCTTTTGTTGTATTGAACCAAAATTTAACCAGGGTGCTCCTGCATTCGTATTTTTGTTGTACAAGGCCAAACTCAAGCCGAATGAGGGCGTTTCTTGTGTACTTGAGGAGCCTAAAAAGCCTTTTGTAACACTGGCACTGAGCTTTTTCCATCATCTTTTCCATCTTACATGGGAATGCCTGTGATGCATACCCAGCAACCGCAAGGAGTTTTGATTTTGTGACTATCATGATGGGTTTCGTGGTAGGGCTATATAATTTGCCATGGAGTTTGCAGAGGGCGTAAATGGTGGCTTGAATTTTGACTTGCATCTTTGCCTGGTGCAAGGTTGCCTTGCTTTTGTCGTTCAGCCATGCTCCTAAATATTGATATGCTCTTTCTGTGGCTATGCTGTTGTTGCCCAGTCTCCACTTTAAACCTGTTTTCTTCTGGTGTTTACCAAACACCACAACTTTTGTTTTACTGGGGTTGGCCACAAGTTCGTTTTCCAAGTTGTAGTTGATTAGTGCATTTAACCCTCTTTGTAAACCTACTCTGGTGTGATCAAGAATCACCAGGTCATCAGCGTACTGAAGTATATTTAGTCGTTGCTGTCCAATTTTTGGTATTATGAAACTTGCTCCTTGTATAGCTCTCCCTAGGTCTGCCGTGTAAAGATAAAAAAAGATAAAAAAGTGTAGGTGCTAAAACTCAGCCCTGCTTTAAGCCGCGCTCAGTTGACATCTTATGTATGACTGTATCCCCCACCAGTTTGATCCTCACCCACCTGTTGGTATACAGTGACATCAGTGCCTTCAATAGTTTTCCGGGGATCTTCCAGCGGGACAATTTGTGCCACAGCTGGCTTCGATTACCCCCATCGAACGCGGCAGAGTAATCTATGAAACAAGCAAATACTGGCTGATTTTTACCTGAGTATGCCTGATATGAACGAAAGGGCCAAAATGTTATCTATAATGGAGCAGCATTTTCGGAATCCGGTCAGATAAAAAGGTAGTCTTTCATTATACTCTATCCAGGCTGTTAGTTCATGTAACAATGTGCTGGCATATGCTTTGCCTTCGATGTCTAGTAAGGCAATGAGTCTATAATTTTTAGGGTCAGTTTTTGCTCCCTTCTTATATATTGGTTGCAATAGAGAGCCTTGCCAGGCATCCAGCACGTCACCTTGGGCTATGCATTCCCTGTACAGCGGTGTTAACAGGTCTGCCCACTCCTTAGGATCCTGCTTAAACAGTCCGCCCAGTAGGTCGTTTGGGCCCGGGGCTCTGTCCCATTTTATATTTTTTTAAATCTTCATAACTTCTAAACTTGGGTGGCATGGTGAACAAAATAACAATGGATTTAACCCAGATCTCTCGACTAGGGGTGAATGATTGATTTGTTCTGCATTCCACGCATCATTTTTGTGTCTTTTGCTTTCTCGCCCTAGGTTTGCCGGGTAAGCCCAGAAGTAGGTCCCTGGCTCTCTGTGCCACTAGATAAAAGTTAGTCTGGCTGATGAGGTTGGTACTCTGAAACCTGTCCCAGGATGCTTGTTTGTGGTCCAAGGAGGACCTGGCTTGGCAGTTCGGGCTGGACTTTTCCCATAAGGATCTGGATCAAGACTGATTTTCATATGGCTAGGTCTCAACTGGGGAGGCATGGTGAGCAAAAGAATGATGGATTTATCCCAGATCACTTCACTGGGGGAAAATGTTTGATTTGTTCTGCATTCTGTCCATCATTTGTGTGCCTTTTGCTTAGTTTTAGGTATATGCATTGTTTGGTGTGCGCCTTTTCTGGATGATTCAACATAAGAAAGCTCACAACAAAGCACCTAGACACCAGTCAGGTGGCATGCTGTGTGAAACAGAGAATCGAAGTTTACATGTTTTAAGCCATGCCCTTAATAATGCAGGTTATGGCTCTTGGAAAGTATTCATAGTTATACTTCTTTGGCCATACGCCTTTTAGACACCCCTTCCTCAGCGATATTGTGGAAGAGTTTATCAACCCTAGGTTACACACCCTCAAAGTGACCACATCCTTTCCCTATATTATACAGGTAATTTAGTGCTTTGTGGAAATACAGGTTGCAAAAAAGGATCAGCATATTGGGCCTGTATGCCGTGAGAACCCACCAATCATAACATTTTATTTATATAGCACTTCATACCACATCTTTGTTGCTATGAAGGGCTATAAATCCTAATTGTTGTTACTATTATCCAATTTATTGCTACTTTTGACAGCAGGCAGTCTTGGGTACCCCTACGTAGCTCAAGAGAAAAGGCAATACTTCAATGCATGTCCTCATGCCATGTATGGTGGCCCTAAAACTGCAGTCCCCAGTATGGCCTCCATACACTCACTCTAACCCACAAATTCAACGGACTGAATACTATGTAATTTCTCACGCTCTATACACATTACTCCTTATGTTTCCTGCTCGACTCTCAATCTTCAATGCCTTCTTGAATGTCTGAATTCCTCCTCTACCTCCCCTCCTCCAATTCAATCTCTCTTGTTTCGTCCCAATTTTTACTTATTTTCCCTTTACTCTTACAATAGCTCTATATAAATTCATGCTTAACATCACTCAATGGACATAAAGCATATTGTTAGTCATTTCATTTTCCAAGTTCGGTTATACAATAGGCCTTAAGTGATTACAAATAGATTTCGAACCCCAATTCTCATGAAGAGCTTCCAAAGAGACTTTGAAGTCTGTAAGATAATACAAATGGAAAACTTGACAGAAGAAATTATTACCAAAAGGATTACAACAGACAATGAGTATGTCAAAGGGAGTTACAAATATGTCCCTCATTCCGACACAGAAGTCGGAAGAAATGTGCAAATAAAACAATTTCTCCACCCTCATGATCCCTGCATATGCAGACAATACATTTAAATAAAAATACTCCTTATAATTACCTAAAAGCACCTTTCTATGAGTCAACTTTTTGTCTATCAAACAATTATATTTAGTGACTAATTATCTACCCGTAATTTGTGGATGTATCATTTACAACTGGCAAGATCAAACACAACAGTAAGCCAACTAATAAAATTGTTATGAACACTAATACAAATACGTATGATTTTGAACAGCATTTCTGCCTATCAGTTGGCATATTTCTCTGTAAAGCTTGAAGACAAAAAAGAACAAACAAAAATCAAAAAAAATTAACAACTAATCTTTATAGGTGCAAAATTTAAAAAAAATCTCAAGAAAACCTTGTTTACTTTACTGACCAGTCCACTTATTGAGAACTCATGAACATCATTTAAACTTTCTCTGGAGGCCTAAGGTACAATATTAAACAGACCTAACTATGAAGCATATTACGCACAAAAATTCAAAACCTTAAAAAGATAAAATTATAATCACAAGAATCAGTATTTAAATTTTTTAAAGTACATTTATAAAAAATCATGATGAATTGTCAACCTGTTAGATCCTAGACTTCTGCATCATCAACTTCTGTTTCTATGTTTACAAAAGAAGACAATTCAGGAGTTGTGCATTTACTCTCTTGATTGTTTAACTATTGTCTGTTCCCTTTCACTGTGATCAGAATCTTGTCCTTCTTCTTCTGGCTCTTTTCTGATTGTCTAAGGTCTCTGTACTTTCTTGTGCAGTCTTTCCCTACTTCCTACAGGTTCAGGCCATTTGTCCCCTTGACGTACATTATTACTTTCGGGTTCACTTGGGAGAACCGCTCCATTTTCAGCTTCACTTGCCACCGGGTTCACTGTCTCTTCTGAAACAGTCTGACTCTTGTCCTCTACAAAAAACAGGTTTCCTCTTGAGGTTCTTGCAAGTCAAATTTCCAGCTTCACTCTTTGATTCTGGATTCCTTGATTTTCTGCGTGTTGACTTTCTGTTTTATCTTGTTGTTTCTATTGATTTTGATTTTGATTTTCAAGATTTTCGACAAACCTCTCTGGATCGATGCAGTGAATTTTAGTTTGACTCGGTGAATCAGTGGTTGTTGCCACCACTTCTTCATCTGCAATTTTCATGCTCATCATATGCGATGTGTGGATCCACTCTGGCAAGCCTCCATACTCAACAGTAGTGTATGCAACAAGGATAACCTGATATGGGCCCTGTCATCTCGACTCCAATCACAACTTTCGGACATGCTTCTTTACTGGCACCTAACCCCTAGGAGGAAGGGTGTGGCACCTTCCTTCCTTTGGTGAAAGTGTTGTAAGATTTACCTCATAGAAGATAGAATATACAACATCAGCCAGACTTTTGCAGTACTTTAGTACAATGTCATAACTATCAAACACAACTGCAACTGTCTAGATGCCTGGAATCCTCATGGCCCTCCCCATTAGCACTTTGTGTGGTCTTTCTCATACCCATGAGCACAAGAGGAAGTTCATCTGGCCATTTCAATAATGTGGAGGCACATACTTAAATCAGTTTATATTGTAGTGTACTGTTTACGCTTCCAATGACTTCTGGTATTTCTGGTCTGTTCCTACAGTGTAGCTTTTTTTCAGTTTGCAGAGTTTTGCATAACAGTTTTATCAACTCATTATTAAAATAATTACCTTTATCTGACTCTAAAGAAGTTGTCAAACCAAATCTAGGAATCAATTCTCTCATAAATAGTTTGACCACTGTCATGCTGTCTGCTCTCCTAGTAGGGTAGGCTTCTACCCACCTAGAGAGCAAACATACAACTATAAGAATGTATCTAAGACCATTATGAACTGGCATCTCCCAGAAGTCCAGCGGGACCCTAGTAAAATGTAGTAGTGGGTGGTAAACTCCACGCCACCAGCTGAATTCATGGGGCCTCATTTATGAAAAGTGACGCATCGCTGCGTGAAAACAGCGATGCGTCACTTTCCACTGCGCTCTCCCTGCGACATGATTGATGCGTCATATTTATAATATGATGCATCATGTCGCAAGGAGTTACAGATACGTCAGTATTTCTGACGTATCTGTAGGCGCAAAAGTGACGCATTGCTGGAGTGTGTCACAAAAGTGACGCAACTCCAGCAATGCTTCCTTTCACATGGGGAAAGCCCCATGTGAAAGGGCTTGCGTCAGTCTTACGCCTGCTGTGAGGCAGGCGCAAGATTTTGACGCAACAGGGGCCTCATTTATGAAAAGTGACGCATCGCTGCGTGAAAACAGCGATGCGTCACTTTCCACTGCGCTCTCCCTGCGACATGATTGATGCGTCATATTTATAATATGATGCATCATGTCGCAAGGAGTTACAGATACGTCAGTATTTCTGACGTATCTGTAGGCGCAAAAGTGATGCATTGCTGGAGTGTGTCACAAAAGTGACGCAACTCCAGCAATGCTTCCTTTCACATGGGGAAAGCCCCATGTGAAAGGGCTTGCGTCAGTCTTACGCCTGCTGTGAGGCAGGCGCAAGATTTTGACGCAACAGCATCCTAAAAGTGACGCAGTGAAATCTCATAGATTTCACTGCGTCACTATTACGAGGCTTTTTGCGGGGGAACGCCCCCTCTGCATACATTATACCTGACGCAGGTATAATGTAGCGCAGGGGTTTACAAAGTGACGCATCTGCTTAGATGCGTCACTTTGTAAATAGTGCGCATCAGGAGGCATGTTTTACGCCGCCAATGCGTCACAAAAAGTGACGCATCGGAAGCGCAAAACTCACGCACGGCCTCATAAATGAGGCCCCCGCATCCTAAAAGTGACGCAGTGAAATCTCATAGATTTCACTGCGTCACTATTACGAGGCTTTTTGCGGGGGAACGCCCCCTCTGCATACATTATACCTGACGCAGGTATAATGTAGCGCAGGGGTTTACAAAGTGACGCATCTGCTTAGATGCGTCACTTTGTAAATAGTGCGCCTCAGGAGGCATGTTTTACGCCGCCAATGCGTCACAAAAAGTGACGCATCGGAAGCGCAAAACTCACGCACAGCCTCATAAATGAGGCCCATGGAGTTTAGCCACTCTGATCCTCATTTGGAGTGTGAAGTTCAGCAAAAACTCCACCTCCGCTGCGTGGCAGAGGTTACTGCACAGGCACCCATCCCTAGACTGTAAATAAAAAAGAGGCCATCTGGTGTTGAAGACTGGGAGGTACAACTGCCCCTTTCATAGTATGTGTTTTTCTCTATATCAGGGTATTCACGTGTGAGGTTGTTGTCTATGACCGCACCACAGCCTTTGTACCTGTGAAAACACTCTAACTACATTTGGTTGCAAGTGCGAAGCAATAGGGTGAGAGAGCACTTCTCTAGAGTGTTCTGCACCTTTCATGGGGTGGAATCCATTTCCTAAAACCGAAAATTGGTTGTCGGTGCTACAGCCTTGTGTGTGTGTCAGCTTTGAGTGTCTTCGCCACGTTTAACTGAAGATGGCAAGCTCCAGGCTGCAGCTGGGGTCTCCTTTCCTTTCCTTTCCTACTCTGTTTGCATGTGTTGAGAAGTTGAGGGTATTAAATCATAGCAATTGTTCTTTGAGGTGCCAGCAACCTTTGTATTCTAAACAAACAGTCACCCAACCGCCACGGCTCCCAGTGAGTGCCTGTTATCAGTGCTTGCAAATACATTTGATTTGATATGATCTCGGCTGCTCTTTAAGGAGATGTGTGACCTATTCCCAGCCAGAGCTGCTGACTTAGGAACTGGAGAACCAAGTTTGAATTCCAGCGTCAACCCCACATACTGTTATTGTGGGCAAATTACTTAATCTCCCTATGCTATAAAACACAAGAAACTGAATGTGACCTTGTTTAATGTAAGTCGTTCTCATGTAAAGCACACCAATGCCCTTGGGCTGAGTTTGCGCTATTAAAAAACTAAAAATATTCGCCCATCACTCCCTCTTATGCCCCCTGACCCAATCCTACATGGCTTACATTTTGTATACTTCATCCAGTGTCTAATTCCCCCTAATCACCTGTCTCTTTCCTTCCTTATCACTTCTCCTCGCCGCTTCCTTTCCCTCTTCTCTTATGTTCTGCCCTCCTCCCTCTTTGTCTCCTGTTATCCGTATTTCTCTGGTCTCTATTTTGTTGTGAGATCTCTTGTCATCTCTCTTTTGTATCTCCTACACCCTCATGCCCACTCTCTCGTGCCAATGTTTGTGCGCTATAATTTCACCCTCTGACCCCCACACACCAGCTCTACATACACCACATTCCTGCTGCAGGTGGTTAGTATACATTTGTCACTGAATTTGCTATTTTGAAAGGTGTGGATTCATATGGCTCACAGGAGAAGAGGGTCTAAGGGCTAGGCAGTGTGAAGTATGTTGGTGCAGAGGTGCCTCTCTCTTCTTACAATACATCTGGAGTGCTGTACACCGTTACTGCCCTCCAAAAAACTCCTTCCACTCTCTGTTTTTATTTGTATATCCGTTACATGTTTTAAGCATGAGTCAGGGTGTCAACACTCTACTAAGTTTAAGAAGATATCCAAAAGTAAAAATATTTAAATATTTGCCATGCGGGTACGGGAGCTCCAGGAACTTGTTCTTAATTCCCAAAGTGCAGATCCGGTGTGTGTGCAGCAACTGCGCTGCAACCTGCTCCGATCTTAGCACTGTGCAAGATGTCCAAAGCAAGATCAATGTGTACTACAGGTTCAGATCTCCAGCTTCTTAAATATTAGGAAATTAGATTTATTTTTGCCATGAGCTGAGATTACGGGTTAAAGCCCCCGGGGGGTGGGGGCGACCAATACTCCGCCTGCTCATAGAACTCCCTGGAATTTGGGAGAGTTCTTCTGTAACTCCGTGGAATTCTGCAGAGTGAAACTCTGTGAGCTCCACCAAGGCCAACTAAAATGACCTTCAGACTTGCCTATGTGACTCAGTCACCAACGTCCACTTCCCTAGGTCACTTTGTTGACAAGTAACACAACACTGAAACAAATTCTGGGCAGTAGATCTGAATCTAGGCTTTGCCCAATATTTGCTAAGAAGCCTAACCATGGAGTCTCGTTTAACATAAGTAGTTCTATGAATTGCCAACTCATAGGACACAGAGTTGAACCAGGAATAAAATATTGCTTCTCAGCAGTTGCCAACACGTCACTCTGCAATTTTGTACAACGTGCCATTTCTCATTTCTTTTTCTCATTCGGTAGTGCTTCATCCTGGAGTTCTTTTAACTCGCTCAATATCTGAATTGGTGTCAATAAAAGAACAATCAACATTATCTACTTCAGTTGTACATTGCTCTTTCTCTTTTGAATTGATTTGAGCAATTTCAGGAGCAGAGTACTTCTCCACCTCATCAGCATAGCTGTTAGAAATGGGGTTTCTGGTTGGCTAAAGTGTACGCCCCAGCCAGGCAGAACCCACCACTCTAGTCAGGGTAAGCTAGATACACAACTGATATAACCTGTGCTCACCCTCTGGAAGATTGGTGCAGGGCAGGCTGACGCATCAAAAAAGGTGATGTGTAAAGTATTTGTGTAAAACACACAGTGTAACACAATGAATACACCACAAAAAACTCCACACAGGTTTAGAAATATAGATTATCATATTCTAAACAAAGCAAGACCAAAACAATAAAAATCAAATGTATACTTTTCAGGTTTTGCAGTGCAATAATTAGCAGTGCAATAATTTTCTCAGCTCTTAGAAACATTACGGTAATACTAGAAAGAGCACACAAATATTTTCACTGTAGGAGCACACATGTACTACTGCCTCCAAGTCCTTATTAACTCTGTCCCTCGAGACCGGAATGCTGGTAAATATTCTTCAGCCAGCTGCAGAGACCTCGTGGTTCTTGGGGAATCACAGTACCTTTATCAAAAGAAAGGCTGTCATTCGGCAAGTTGCGCTGTGGCTTCCTTCGTTGATATAGGCAGGGCATGATGTAGTCCGGCATGCTCTGATCCAGGAAGGTGGTGCGGAAGGTGAGTCCCAGTTGTCAAGATAACGAGGGCAGCAAAGCCCACTGCAGCATCTTCCCAGAGTGCTACAGCGTCTGGTGTAGAGGTGGGGCACTCGAGCTGGCACAAACTAAAGTGGTCAGTCACGCTCCCAGGTACAGTCGTGGCTGCGCTGCAAAAGGTGGTGTTCACCAGACTCCTTTCCTGACTGTGCATTGGAAACAAGCTCCAACCATGAACAGAGGATTAGAAGCGATTTGTTCATTGTCGATAGCCCACTGCCAAACACACAGGGTGTGAAGTCTCACAGCAGCGACTAGAAGGTGAAGTCTTTAATGGCCCTGAGACTTCAGAGAACACGGGGCAAGCCAACAAGCCCTTTCAGAATGCTTTAGTTTACACAACAAAATAGTAGCAGACCAGCACAAAAAGGCAGGTCGCAAAGTGACAGTCCCTCTTCCAGCTCAATGAGCAGCAGGGCATTAAGCAGAGTGGCAGAACCTCCTGACAGCACAGTAGTTCCTTGGGCAATGTGTAGATGTAGAGTTAGAGATGTCTGGTTACAGGTCCACAAAGTGTCTGATTAGATGGGGACAGAGACCCAGTACTTATACCCAAATGTGCCTTCAAAAGAACTCTCTGAAGTGCGCAGGTCCCCTTTCAGTGCAGTCCTGTCTGACAGCCTAGCTATGGGGGGTAAATCAGCCCTTGGTGTGGAGACAGGACACTACCTATTCAAGTGAAGTGTTATCTCTTCTCCCTCCTGCCCAGGATGACCCATCAGTATGCAGATGCAATTGAGTGTCCTGTGTGGTGGCTGTCTAGGGGGAATGCACACATTTAGCTATCCGTCTTGCCAGACATATATTGGAGACAGGCTGTCAGGTACACTTTCTAAAAGTGGCATTTCTAAAATATTAAAGTTAAATCTAACCTCACCAGTAATTAGGACATTAATACAATTCCAAACATATGAAACATCAAAAACCAACTCCTCTCTGATCAGGAATTACAGCTTTAAATATTATTAAGGAATTCCCAGTGCTATCCCATGAGAGGTGTAGGCCTCAGAGAAGTGAAAAATTAAATAGGCTGTTTGGCACTACTAGGACATGCAAAACAAAAAAGGTACATGCCCTACCTTTTACTTACAAAGCACCCTGTCCTTAGGGCTACCCAGGGCCTATCTTAGGGGTGACTTATATGTAATAAAAGGGGAATTTAGGGTTTGGCAAGTAGGTTTTAAATGGCAAGTCGAAGTAGCAGTAAACTAAGCACACAGGTCCTGCAAAGGCAGGCCTGAGACAGGTTTGGAAGGGTACTTCTGTAGGCACAATCCATGCTGCTAGCCCACTAGTAGATTTTAACTTTCAGGCACTGTGTACATAGGGTACCATTTAACAAGAGACTTACAAGTAAATTAAATAGGTCAGTAAGTTATGCACCAATCACTAGCATGTTTAGGGAAGAAGCACGGGTACTTTGGCACTGGTAAGAAGTGGTAAAGTGCTCAGAGTCCGTAGGCCAACAGAAAGGTACAGCAAAAACATGGAGGACCAAAGCAAAATGTTTGGGGGAATATCACTCTAAGGCTGACAGGTCAACAATAGTGATGTACGAGTGTAATCATATCAGTTGTTGATTTATGAGCTGAACATTTCACTATAGAGATTTCTTTAAGAAGCGGCAATGATTCTAGCAAATTTAGAATTTCGAAAATGGGTAATATAAGAAGTCTCAAACCCCTTTGTGACAGCATTTGCCAAAAATAGTGGACCACTCTATCAGATGGATAGAGTGTTACAATTTACACTGACTAACTGTCAGTGTAAATTGTAACACTCTATCCATCTGATAAGAAACATGCTCTTGGAAGGGCAATCAAATCTGCTACTTGTGCTGAAGATACATTACATAAGTATGTTGTTTCCATGATATTTGATATGGTGCAGACTGTACATGTTGCTCTCAATGCACTATAATGGACTCAAAAACAAGAATCACCCACAAAGAAAATATGATCAGCATGTTCAAGGGGAACAATGTGTATGCCAGGTCTTGGCTCAATACAACATTCTGTCACATCAACACTATCATGATCATAATCCTCATCTTTTCCCTCACCTCTGCTTACAATTGGCAAAAGTGTTGTGGGATTCTGGGTATTGCGTCTTGTCAGTGAACTATTGCCTGTCACCAAAATAATTTGATCATATTTAGTTAGATGACTTATTGTCAGATACTAATCTCACCTGAATGAGGGACTAACACAATAAGTGTGTAACCCATGGTAATCCCTTCACTTTGCCAAATTGCAAGACAAACTGCTGCGGTTGACTTCAGATACCTGGGAAGTGCTACAGCTATTGCCTCTAATGTAGAGAAATAAGATACAGGTCTCTTGATTTCACCATGTTCTTGAACAAGTAGAGACAAGCACACTGTTCTTTTCATGACAAAATCGGTACATTGCTTTTTTGTAATTTGGCATTCTTAGAGCGACTGTGCCACAGAGTTTATATCAGTGCTCAAAGAAGGGCCTCGTGCATTTATCATTGAATGGCACCAGATAATTAACATCACTGGTGTGAGTAAGTCTCTGTAAAGGCTTTGTAATGGGGGAAAAGTTTATTCCAAAATACATCCTTACTTTTCTCTGCGTGCTTGGAAGATTAATTCTCAGGATTGTAGAACCATGTTCTGTAGACACTTTTCTTGCTCCTTTTTCAATATGATGAGATCACTTCTTTCATACAGTACGGAATTTTGTGGGAGACACTTTATGACCATTGTCAGCAAGATGTTTCAAAAGTACAATTGTATCCAACTTGCAATCCTCTTTACGTTTAAGATGCAACCATATTCCCACTGATGTACTGCACTTGCACCGAATAACGGCTGCTGCAGACTTTCCACATCTTTCGTTAGAATTTTAATAAAGATTCAGGGGGGCTTTACCTATCACCATGTGGAATATAACACCAAATTAGAACTGTAGTGAGGAATCTGAATGCACAAACATATTGGCTGTCTTCATGAAGAGGAACAGACAAGAACGCTTGGCACAAGACAATGACTGTAACATTCTGCATGCACAGGATTCTGAAACAATATCATAGAAGCATTCGGTACCACAGGACAACATTTAACAACTATTTTATCAATCTTTTGAAGATATTGGACCACCTTCCATTTTCCATTTGCTTTAATTCCCATCACTGAAGAATTACAGAGACTGCCAAGTACTTTTTTTTTTAGAATTCCCTGCTATATTATCTTTTCAATTACAGGTTTCAATTGTTTCTCTGCTTCTCATGTAAATTTATACTCTGAAGAACGAGGATGCACTGCAGTGGGTGTTATTGTCAGTTTCACTGGCTCTTCACTTTTAATCAATGCTTTCTCTTTACCTTTAAAATCCCATGCTTCTTCTTTCACTCTGTGTCTTAAATCCGTAGGGAGATTGTATTTTGTGAGTACTTGGAACATATGTGGAGAAGTGTGGCTCACTGGTTAGAGGAGGCAGACCTGGAAGCAGAGGTCAGCCCGGGACCAGGGTTCAATTCCCGGCTCGACAGGGTCTTGAGTCCTAAAATGTCCATGGACTCGACAATTCTCGCTCCGGTGCCTACTCGATTCACGGGTTCACACTCTGCGACTCTGGGCAATAGCTTGCTTAATCTCCACAACGGCCCCTCGTGGTGGGATGCCTGGCTTTCACCTTGCGGATACCCTGCCGGGGTTATCTCACAGGGGAATACCAGGACGGGTTCCCTAAGCAAGCGCTTAGAAACCGCTCGGTGATTTGCGCTATATAAATTCCTGTACATTTACATTTACATTTACATATGGACTCTGGATTCTTTTGATTTAAATTTGAAGGGAAAGTCTTCACCTTGGGTTTGAAATGCAACACCGCCCGCTGTACCATAGATCACACAATTAATTTTACTGAGGATGTCCCTAACTAATAGGATTACAGGACTAGTGTCACATATGAACTCATGGTCACTCTCAAGTGAGCCAATTTTTACGTAAACACTTGCTGAAACCTGGTGTGATTTCTGTCTATTACTTACACCAGCAACTTGGATTTGTTTTTCTGAGAGGGACCAACCTCCATGGGACGAACCACGGCTTGGATAGCACCTGTACCGATAAGAAATTATATTTGGTGGCCATTCACCTCACCATCTGCATGTGGGCCACTGTAGTCTACATCTAGGACTGCACCAAGAATGCAATCCTCCTCCCCTTCAGGAACCCTCATTGTAAACTAGTCATATTTACTGAACTTGATGAAAAACCATCGTTAATGCTAAAGGAACTTTGCTGAAGGACCACCGTGTTATTTTGCATATTCTGCTCCATTACTGAAGCTGCAAACACATCCTTATTGAATTACACTTGATTCTGCATATTTGACTATTGACCGAGAATGCTGTGGTCTATTTTGTGCTAACTGGCTTGGATTCTGCTGCATTTGTGAAACAAAATCATTCGAAATTCGATTAGGATTTACAACGAACAACATAGATCCAACCTACAAATATGACATCACAGTAATCAAACCATCCAAAGACCCGCAAATCATAATTACAAAACCAAAGAGCTCACACTTAACATAATTCAAACTGAACGGAACTTCACACAAATATTTTGGATCCTTTTCTGCGTGAAAGGCAGAAAATGTGTAATTCACACGAGCCCAGCAAATTCTGCTACCAGGAATTTACGAACTCATTGAGGACATTAGACCGTGCTAATGCTCTTTCTTTGAAAAAATGGAAACACTGCAGTGGCCAGCGGGCTCTCCTCTCACGTTTCATTTATAGGCGATGGGCGCCGCCTAGCGGCAGCAGATAGATATTTCAGCAAAGACCAGGTACTTGCGTACAGATATATCGATTTTGTCTCCCCACCTATTATTATTTCTGGCAAGATTTCCGCTCTCTATCAGGAAATCAGGAACTTTTCTTTCGGGTGTAATTTAATTTCAAGCTCTCCTTAGTACCAATTATTTGTCTTCTTGAGAAGAAGCGCGAGCAGACGTAGCCGAGGCGATGGGAGTTCTCACAGTGGAGACTGATGGTGTTTGAAAGTGGTGTGGTGTTACAGCTGCCTGAATGTCAAGGAGCAAGCAAGCTAACACGTGTGTTTTAAAAGGGGCTCATGGGGGTTCTTCCCCAAAAAATGTTTAACAAATGGGATCAAACGTTACATTTCGCAACACATTTTCAGATAAATTTGCCAAAACGCAGCAGTACTGAAAGAGCACTCTGGAAATATTCCGTTTTTTTCATGGAGTACCAACACAGCAAGTTCCCTCCCATGAAGTGATACAGTTTCACCTGCCCCAAGATAATTTTAAGGAAACAGTGGACGAGAAAAAAATGTAAGCACATTTCCTCTAATAAAATACCTAAAAACCATAAATGAATCCGGTACTTCACGAAATTAAACTTTTACCATAGCATCAATCTACAATTCTAAATTTCATTTCCTTTTGTTTTCCTTCCTATTCCTTCAAAGAGGATGCCCCATCATATCTTATCAGTAAGAATCTTCTTGGAAGGGGCAAGGTGGAAGATCAGAACAATGTTTCCAATTACATAATGAATACTGCTTTCCCACACATCTAAAACGAGGCAAAGGAGTACAAAAGTGGCTTGGTTGGGATACCTGCTGTTTTGGGCGACAATCCCATTATCACAGCCTTCTAAACAAGCTCTGAGTATAAAATAAAGCAGACGAGGAATGGGAGGTAAAACAAAAGTCTTGAGGCACTGGCAAAGCAGAAGGGTCAAGTGTGCTAGAGATAATCTCGGTCTCTAACACGGAGTCTGATATTGTGAAAACCACCCCCACAATTCAGTAGCCAGAATGTTCATCCAAATGACAGTTTCAACCAGGGCAGTGTGTTGTTAATCATAGAATGGTTAACCCTCTGATGTTGTTTATTTGCACCCCTGATCCGGAAACTCTAAAATGAACAGAAACATTTAAGATATGATTCTTTGTAGAGTATGTGCCATCTGTGCCTCTGTTGACTCATACATTACTGAAATCAAGCAGAGTTATTTTACTAATATAAGTTTCCCAACCTTGGAAAGCGTGACAAGTGTTAAATCCTGGCTTTTTACAGCCTTTGTAAATAGGCCTCCTTTTTATGGAACAGATAAGGAACATTGGGGTCAAATCTACCCTTTTCCAACAACTGTGTGACCCTGGGCAAATTACTTAATCTCCTTGAGTTTACATTTATATTGTCTGCTGAGTGTGTTTGTAAACAGGTTGTACTACTCTCTGGACTGACATGTAAACACTGATCGTTGTCATGTTTTCCATTAATGAACATTTTTAAATGATTGAAAATATAGGTTTTCAAGAATATTTGTGGTGCCTAATGTAGGTACAAAGGTAAGTAGATTTAATCCTATATTCTTAATATCATACCATATTTCAGACCCAATGTTAGCCCTTGAAATCAGACAGCATAGATCTTTAGAGAAAATGGGACAGGTATGGGAGGAGTCTTTTGGGATACATACCAGGAGATACCCAAAACATAGGATTGTCATGGACTAAAAGTAGGACAAGAGGTCCGCTTTATGGTGCTGTAAGGGGGTATATGGGTACATTATGTCATTTCCACTAAGCCTGCCATTTTAGTGAATAAATGTCCATATCTAACCAGGAATTCTCACTGTATTCCTGAGAGGTGAATCACACACAGAATGCCCATTCTCCTGGTCTGGTTCTGTGTATGCATGGGATGTGTAAAGGTCCATGTTCAGCTGGCCACCAATTAGAGACCCATAGTCGGGTGTTCACGCGAAAGATCCCTACTTCTATTTTCTCGATGTTGAGCTTGAGACAGTTGGCTTACATCCAGTTATTGATTTCGGTCATGCAGGCGGTGAACTTGTTTCTTGTTTTGAGGGGCTTGTCCATTAGGGAGAGTTTGAGGTGTGTGCGGTCGGCATAGGATAGGATGTTGATGCTGTGTGCGCTGATGGTGTTGGCCAGAAGGACGATGCATAGGTTGGAGAGGGTGGGGATAAGCGTTGAACCTTGAGACATTCCACAGATGAGTTTGCGGGCCTCTGAGGAGTACGGTGTCAGGCCAATAGCTTGCAGTATATCCATTAAGAAGTAGCAGATCCAGTGGATAGCAGGTCCTTGGATGCCAATCTCATGCAGGAACCTGACAAGTATGTGGTGTGATACTGTGTTAAATGCTGCAGAGAGATCCAGAAGGACAGCTACCATGTATCCGTTGTCAAAGATCATGAGGATGACGTCTGTGGCAGTGATGAGTGCTGTTGCTGTATTGTGGTTGGGCCTGAATCCAGACTGTGTGGCATTGAGGAGTGGTTGCTGACATAGTGGGTGAGATGTCGGTAATTTGCTTACTTGAAGTCAGTGATACTCAAAGTGAGGGCGTTTGGGCCCTCCTGACCTTTACAAGTAGCCTCTTGGTCAATAGCAGCACTGAGCTGCTTCTTACTCGACTCTGCCCTAACATTAAAAAACTAGTAAATAAACAGACACACATTTATTCAACGGTTAATTAAGCAACACTTAACTTTAGGAACCCCTACATTTTTAACGACATCTTGCAGCAAAAGTGTAAAAATATGATAAAGTCTTTTCAAAATTCAAAAATTGTATTTCATTAGCATGCAGAAACGTATCACCTTAGTACATCAGCTTATATCAGTGCATTGAGATTTTATTTTCAAAGTGATACTTTTCAAACATGAATTTAGAAACATTCCTTCTCCCCCTCCCCACCCTGACAACAACTACAATAGTAAACTGAGAGCAAGTCAGTTGTTATGTGCACCTTTTCGGTAGCCTAGGTTACTAATATAAATGAACAACATTATAGTTTATTAAATCAAACACATGAGACGGTTTTGTACAGCACACATCATTAAATCATGTATTTCAAGGTCCTCTTTTATGTGATAAGGAAGAAAAGTGAAATAAAACAATTGCCTGTGATCACACTATTTGGTAAAGTGAAGAAGGCAGGATTAATCCCTGGTTTTCTCATTTCACATTGTGGAATTCAGCCACTATATCGATAGTCTTCGCTTCCCCTATGCCCACCTTACCACCAATCCCCCACCCTTCCATCCCCCTGACACCCCTCCCCGACCACCGTTCTGCTGGAATCAATGTGGCACTCAGTTACATCACAGACAAAACTTTTTCGCCCCTTGGAAAATGTTTGTGAGTAACCCTGCTTTAAGATTTTTGCTCTTTATGGTAGGAGGGAGATGGGTCTGTAGTTGGAAAGCGTGGATTGGGTCACTGGTTTGGTTCTTGAGCAGGGGCATGATGGGGGCATGTTTCCAGGTGTTCGGAAATGAGGCTGCATTGATGCAGGCATTGATAATGGGTGCTAGTGCTCTGTTGATCTGCAGGTGTCCTTAGGTAAAGGTGTTATAGGGACAAGTGTCAGATATAGCCCCTGAGTAGATGGTCTTAATTGTAGAAGCGATATCAATAGTGGTGACGGCGGACCAGAGGAGAACATTTGTTCTTCGTCGGTGATGGGACATTGAGTTGTGGCTGTGACGGGGTCCCATTGAGGGACGAAGTTGCTGTATGTAGAAGTGGTTTTGTTATAGAAGAATTCTGAGAGCTCGTTGCAAAGACCTTGTGCAGGGGTGATGTTGCTCTAGGTGGAAGGAGGCACGGTGAAATCTTTGGTGATGGTGAACATTCCTTTGCTGCAGTTGGTGCCGAGTTGACACAAGAGCTGTGCACATGAGAGGGTGCACCAGTGAGCGCCTCTAAGGATTACTAAGAAAGAAAATGGCCCTTGTGCTTTTGGTTTGGCATTTTGATTCTGTGTGAGATTGCAGCGGTTTACAACAAAGCATGCACCTTCCTTATTTACTTGTAGGACATGTGCTATAAGCTGCCACTATATCAAGCAATTGTCTACCATGAATGGACCCTTTACAACAGTTTCAACTCATTCTGAAGCACCAGTCCTCATCAGTTCCAGCGTCACCTCGAAGCTCTTCCTGGTCTCCTGCTGGTGTTTTGCTTGTGTTGTCTCTTCGCCCTGCACCTACTCTACTGTTTATTGCAGTTAGTTTTCCTTCCTGTCTATTTCTCTGTTGAGTGTTACTTATCTCATTTTATTCAGATATGTGTTTTCGTTTGTCTAGTGAGATTGATTTAGGAGTGATTTTATATTTCCCTTCTTGTATTGGTGCAGTTTTTAGTACTGTACGGAATTAATAGGTTTTGAATAACATTTTTACCTATTAAACTATTTAAATGATCATAAACTCTTTGGATTGTTTGTAGTATGTTGTGGTGTGGATTTTGAACCTTTAATTTCCAAGGAAAAAATGTGCAGTTATGTTAAAGAAAAGAAAATGTGACTACTATTTACTGTTTATGCTATTTTTAGTTTTTTATTTATGTACAGTTGTATTATTTCTTTCAGGGTAGCACTAATAGGGCTCATTGTACTTTATTATTTTAAACACCTGTCGAAGTAAGGTTAGTAATTTTAGTCCCCCACCCTCATCCAGCACCTTCTGTGAGGAAAAAACCTCGAGGAGGAATAGTAAATTTGCCCCATCACTATCCTGCGTCTTCCCTAAGTCAAACACCTGTTGCAGTAGGAATAGTAATTTTTGTCCTCCACTACCATCCAGCAACTTTACTGAGGCAAACACCTATCGGAGAAGGAATAGTAATTTTCCTCCACCACTATCCAACACCTTCTCTGAGGAAAACACCTGTTGGAGTAGGAATAGTAAATTTGCCCCCACCACCATCCAGCACCTTCCTTGAGGCAAACACCTTCCGGAGTAGGAATAGTAAATTGGCTCCCACCAGAATCAAGCGCCTTCCCTGAGGTAAACACTTGTCAGGGTAGGAATACTGAATTTGCCCCGACCACCATCCAACACCTTCCCTGAGGCAACCACTTGTCAGAGTAGGAATAGTAAATTTGCTACCAACACCATCAAGCACTTCCCTGAGGCAAACACCTGTCAGAGTGGGAATAGTAACTTTGCCCTCATCACCTTCCAGCACCTTCCTTGAGGCAAACACCTGTTGGAGTAGGAATAGTAATTGTATTCCCCCATCACTGTCCTGCACCATCCGTGAGGCAAACACCTGTGGAGTTGGATTAGTAATTTTGCCCCCCTTCACTTACATGCAAGTGCCCTGAGGTAAATTCTGAGCACTATTTTTCCAAATGGCAGCCCATGGCATACTACTATTAGTAATTTTAAATACTACCTCAGTATTTTATTTTATTTTAAATGATTGAAAATGTTTTTTAATGCCAGTCAATGTATTTAAGATACACTTACTTTTGTGAGTGTCTTTATAGGGAGTCAGACAGAAGTCTGTGGAATTATAAAAAAATAGTATTACCAAATGTTAATTGGTTTTAGTATATTGGTGGCTCAATTTATACGTTTTTGGGTGGTGAATGGTAACTTTAAACAAAATATGATTTTGATTGCATTTTTCATTGTGAAACAAATTCTAACAGAAACTATATTTAATAAGTAATGTTTGGAAACACTTTTTGTTCAATCTTGTTTAGAATGGTACATCACTGAATGCAGAGTTTTAGTAATAATAGAGAAAGGACACTTGAAAAATTCCTTTTGTAATGAATCTGCTTCATTTTCTATTACCATTATATTGATTAGTTTTTTTTTTAACATTGATAAAGAACAGTAAATGCTCATTCTCGATTTTGTTTTCTAACTGATATCTCAAAATGAAGTGTTACAGTTTTTAGCAAAAATGTAGGAAAGGCTGATAACCTTTTTTTACAGTTTACTGTGATTGCGTTATAATAGTATTTGTTGTAATGGCATACGTTGTAATGGTATGCATGGTAATGGTAGTTATAATGCTGCTCTATGGGTCTGCGTTATTATGGTATTCATTGTAAAATCATGTGTTGTAGCGGTGTTTACATTGTAATGTTTGCGTTGTAAAAGCATGTATTGCAATGTGTGCATTGTAACATCATACAAACATATATATAGTTTAATGCATATATTAAACATCTAGGGCCCGATATAGGTAATATTTTTTTACCGGTTCATAAATACCGACTCATACCGAATCGGTATTTATGAACCGGAAACCCATATGTAGGTAACAAACCGGTAAAAAATACCGAATCGGTATCAATCGGTATTCAAACTCGATAATTACCGAATCGGTATCTACCGATTCGGTAATATCCGAGTCGGTAACACCCATACAACCCTATGGCCTTCTAGTCCCATAGGAATGAATGGGAGACACCGAATCAGACTTTACCGATTCGGAATTTACCGAATCGGAAAATACCGAATCGGTAAAGTCCGATCTCGAAAATTCGAATACATGACATGTGAGCCTGTGCACCAAGCAGGGACACCCACCACACCCCACAACAAAGCATCTGAGAGATCAAGTAATCAGGTGCAAGTACCACACCCCAGTACCTGGAGGTGGCCACACCCATGCAGGTGCAGAGCAACTGAACTGCAGAGAGAGTTGGAGGGGAGACAGAGGAGCAGGCTGCACTGAGACCAACAGAGAAATAGCATGGAGTCCCAGGAGGCACAAAAGGATGGAGGGGACAGAAAGAGGAAGGTCAAATTCAGCCCAACAGAGCTCCAGGTGCTGGTGGAGGAGGTTGTGCAGCACTACAGCCAGCTGTTTGGGAGACAGTCTCTGCAAGTAGCTGAGTCTGTTAAGAGGACCACCTGGCTGGCAATACAGAGCAAGGTCAATGCCCTAGGAGTGACCCACCGAGAAATTGACGACATGAAGAAGAGGTGGTATGATCTGAGGATCACCACCAAAAACAAACTAGCCACCCAGAGGAAGGAATCAGGAGCAACTGGTGGGGGCAAGATCCGTGCCCCAAGCCTCACCGACCTGGAGCAGCTCGTGGAATCCACCATGGAGCCTGAGAGCATACATGGGATCGGGGATGCTGATAGCTCAGCCAGAGCTGCAAGTAAGAAAGGTAAGATGCATGGACATGTACCCCACCCATTCCCAGGCCCCTTCCCCAATGTGGGTTAATCACTCACAATCCAGCACACATGACTGTAGTCCCCAGCAAAGCATCATGGTAGTTGTAGTCATAGGTACATACATCACAGCTGCCAACACCGAACCCTGCATGCCATGCCACACTCCCCATACACAAACAGTCTAGGCAAATGAAAATGTGTGTTAGCAATCTGTGTTTGGAAAACACGCGGCTGATCATTGTCCATGTCTGTTCACAGGAGAGTCATCGCGCAGATCAGCGCTGGGAGGGGAGTGTAGTGCCACAACAACGTCTGCGAGGGAGAAGGCCAAAGACACAGCTGGACCTAGCACTGTCCCTGAGGATACAACCACACCCCAGGCACCCAGAGCAATGGAGCACGACACCACTGCTCAGCCACTTTCGCCCCTGCTGTTCGAGACACAGACTCAGCCAGCACCTGCAGGTGCCACAACACCCAGCTCAGGGTCCCCTGTGATTGTGAGGCCAAGGAGGCAGGACGTACCACCTTTAAGATTGTTTAAGAGCTCCGATGAGGAAGTGGTAGAGGCTCCCAGACCTAGTACACCAACAATGGCTGACCACGCTGGACAATGTGGGTCACTGGGATCTGGCCGTGCAGGTGACCGTGTCCGTAGGTCACGAGAGCAGGATGAGGGGCAGGGGGTCTTCGCTGGGCTTGAAGCCACAATGGTCAAAGTCCAGCGTATGCAGGCCAGAGGCATCTTGGCAGTGCACCGGCAGGTGCGCATCCTGAATACCAGGATGTCGGACATCGATCGGGGGATAGGTGCCATGGCAAAGGGGATGGAGGCAATGGGCAAAAGGATGGTGTCCATGGCGGAGGGGGTGAGGGACATGGGGGTGCGCATGGGCACCCTCTGTGACAGGCTTGAAAGTGACCACGAAGAGAGGCGCAGGTATAGGCGCGAGGTCAGGCTGCTCAATCAGTCGATTAACCACTTGGCAACTTCTACCACCCTGCAGTGTCACCGCTCTGTTAATCTGCAGACTGACATTGTACACTGCTGCAGTGACTTGTCCCGGGGGATGGGGAGGGTGACCTCAGCAATGGAGGCAATACTGACACAGCTGACAGCCACAGGTGGCAACATGGTAGTTGGGGACACTGAGGAGTTAACGAGCAGGAGTGGGTCCAGCACGCCTGTTCAGGACATTCGTCGGAGCAGCAGACTCCATGCTGATGACACCGGCACCACTGCGCATGTAGACCCCCAGCCCCGTGGCTCGCAAAACATCATGCGTAAGCGCAAGCATTGAGAGACACACAGGACAGGTCATAGTGAAGAGAACTTTGGCCAACCATTGTGCAAAGTGCATTTAATTTGATATATGTTTTTTTGGGAAGGTGCAGTTGTGTACATTAAAGTGAGTGTTCCAAACACTGGACATGGCTGTGTGTAATCGCTCAATTAGAAGTATCTGTTGGTGATTTCAGCGCGTCGCAGTCGACCATCTGTTGCTGGTGCTGCTCCTGCTGCATTGTGATCTGCTGGTACTGTGCCATCATCAATGTCCTCATGATATGTCAGTTCTTTCTCTGTGCCCTCCTTGGTGGCAAGATTGTGCAGCATGGCGCACGTCGCAATTATCTTGCAACAGATAATGGGCGTGTACTGACGTGCACCTCCACTCTTATGGAGGCACCTAAATCTACTTTTCAGCAGCTCAAATGTACGTTCCACAACGCAACGTGTTGTTCTGTGTGCCACGTTGTAACGCCTTTCACTCCTGGTGGATGGGTTCAGGTAGGGGGTGAGCACAAATGACCGCAGGGCATATGCACTGTCACCTGGGTGGGAAAGGATAATTAGATAAGTCACATACTCAGGTGTGCACCTTCTTCATGAACTATCAGGGTGTCTCACACATACTTACCCAGCAGGTATCCATCACCGAAATCACCAGCCACAAGGCGTCTGTATATCCCACTGTTGGTGAATATGTAGGAGTCGTGGGTACTCCCTGGATATTTGGCTACAATGTCCGTTATCATGTTGCTAGCGTTGCAGATCAGCTGTACATTGAGTGAATGGGTGGACTTCCGGTTTCTGTATATGTGCTCAGTTGCTGCAGGTGGGCATAGTGGGATGTGCGTCCCATCGATACAGCCGATGATGTGGGGGAACTGTGCGAGTTGATAGAACTCGGTTTTTGTCCTTGCTAGTTCTGCAGCTGTCTCAGGGAACCCAATGTAGTGCTCCATCCTCTGCATCATGGCGTTTAGGAATTTTCTGAAGAAGCGTGACAGGCAGCTCTGGGACACTCCTCCTACAGCGGCTATCACGTGCTGGTACCAGAGGCAAGAAGGTGTAGGCAGCACAGCACCTGTACATGGGGTGGGATGGCATGTGCTCTTGGGGTTGGGTGTTCCAGATATGGGTGGAGGTCCCTGATCAAGTCCAGGATGGTTCTGGGGTGGAGTCGGTACCTTTGCAGGATCTCTGCTTCAGTGAGGTGGAAGAGGGTGATCCTCTGCCTATATACCTGCTCTTCCCTTAGCCAGACCCTCTCTCCTGCTGCCTGTATCCGTAGTCGCCGTGCAATAACGTAGAAAGCCGCCATTGTGGGTGCAAAGTTGCATTTTGGGAGCTTCTTATATATCCTGTTCCTTGTTTCCACCTGCTTCCAATCCATGTTAATTACCGACTCTTAAATACCGAATTTCACGAAATTTGGTATTTCCAGACTTTGCTACATCTCAAATGGCCTTTTTTACCACTTCTTATTTACCGACTCGGTAAATATGAATCCGGTATTTACCGATTCGGTAACTTACCATTTCTTATTTACCGATTCGGAGATTATGTATTCGGTAAATTCCGATTCGTGTAATACCGAATCGGTGTTTTACCGACTGGTATTTACCGATTCGGTACGTTTTTGGTGACATACATCTCGATTCACTTATACCAGTCGGTAATGGCCGATTTTACCGATTTTCGGCCGTTACCGACCGGTATTTGGCTATCTACATCGGGCCCCTATTATATTATTTTACATTTTAAAAATAACATGAAAGTTAACTTTAAAAAAAAATGTAAGACTAATTTAAATTGATTCAACACAACGTTTAACAAAATTTTTTAATACATTTATTATTTAAGAAATATTATTTATAAAATCAATAAACATACTCAACTGGCTAACATGATACCCTTGATGAAGATGCTTTCAGATATTTTTCCCAATGTTTCATTCAGAGAGTTGATAGTGACTAGGGAACAAAAGAGTCACAGTACCCTTTAGGCAGTGCTTTCGAGTGAATTGAGCAGATGAAATCACAGTACTATCCTGTACACATTGCTTTTGTGAGGAATGGACATTTGCAGTCTGAATATTGTATGGTGGACCTTTATGGATCCATGATGGATCTAGAAGCAGTAATACATTTTCACACAGATTCCTTGTCTACTGAAGCTCTGCAAGATGAAAATATCCACCTAGAATGCTTACAGACTCACTCTAAAAGCCCTGACTATTGGGATTCAAGTCATACTTTATTGTTCATTTGTCTCTCATGTTTCTGCTAAGCAGCCTTTGTGCAGATATCTTGGACGAAAAGAACCATTAGAGGTTGTCAACTGATCCAGTCTACCTACCCCTATGTATTCTGTGAAGCTCATCATACTAGGACAAATGGAGAGCCAAAGGGCTTGGGACTAAGCCAGCAACTGCCATGGTTCTCTGTGGGAAGTTTCTGTTCAAATCCCCTTGAATTAACCTCAATCTGCGATAACCACCAAACACAGACTCCATTCGTTTTCAATAGACCAGCCACTTCCTGGCAGGCTCTTCTGGTTCTGTGTCCAATCCCTTCCTATCAGGTGCTTGCTGTTCTATCAGTATATATAGAGCTTCTCATAAGTGTATCAGTGTGTCACAACTCCTCCAGTATTTTTCTACTTTGGACTCTTCACTCCTGCTCCAGTCCTGCAGGTTTTATCTCTGCTCTGTTCCTTCAAGCTCCAGCGAGTCTCCATTCCTCACCATACTCAATTCCAAACCTTCAGCTTTGCATAAAATGCCCTACATTGGAACCCAACACATTGGAGCTTTTTTGTGCCTTAGGCTTTTTTGTGCCAAGGTAAGGCATCCACTCTGTTACATAGTGCACCTCTTTCCTCCCTATTGCATCCATTTTAGGACATCCTTATTGCTCACTCCTCATCCCTATTTCTCATCCCTATTTATCATCCATCATTCCTACTCTCCATCCATCACCCTTACTTCTCATCCTTAATTATCATTCATCCTTCTCACTTCTCATGTCTACTTGTTATCTATTATCCAAAAATCTCTCCCATCATCCCCACTTCTTATCCATCATTCCTACTTTACATCCATCACCCCACTTCCCATCCTTACTTCTCATCCATCACCTTTACTTCTCATTCCTACTTCTCTTCTATCATACATTATCCCTATCTCTCATCCTTACTTCTCATGCATTATCCATTATCCCTACTTCTCATCCATTATTCATCATCCATGCTTCTCATCCATCATCCTTACTTCTCATCCTGTTAAAACCTGAGTCGGGTCGGGGACAATCGATATTTGCCCGGCGGTATTGCCTCTGTGACCCTCTAGTTATTTAATCAATGAAGAGGCAGGCGCTGGAGACTGGAAAGCAGGAAACAAGGTTTTTATTCTCTCCGGAGGAGAACACAACGAAACGGACAGAAGGTATCGTTCTGAGGTGCTCTAGATACATTTCTGAGGCCTGGCCTCTTATACACTGTTTTATGACTTTATTGTAGATTACACATTCATGTTAAAGCTTTGATGTATGGAAAAGACATTCCCGGAACTCCCCTTTGAGCCCGTTCCCACACACATTTACAGTTGAAGTCCCCACCCTAGTCACAACAGGTGATGAGTATCACGCAGCTGGATATTCCGCCGATTCACGGAATGTGGGGGGTTTGATCGGATCTCATGGAGTGGGGGCTTTGATCAACCCGGGGATCCTTTGATGGGGGAAGCTTTCTATTGTACGGGGAGGGGCAAGGAATGGTATCGGCAGAGCTGGGTGTCGGCCTGGGAACGGGGAAGACAGAACGGGCACACGGGGAAAAAGGGGGTTTGCATCTAAGGGCCGGAGATCATGAAAGGGAAGCAGGGAGGTGTCGCGCTGGGAACAGGATGAGGGCCTGGGGCAGAGCAGCGCCGAAGAGGGGTTTATGACTCAAGGCAGGTGCAAACAGGGGGTGGTCAGCATGCAGGCTTAGTGAAGGCGAAGGGCTATGTCAGGGGCCAGCGGCATGCAAAAGGGTTCGTTCTGATCGGGGCATCTTAAAAAAATGGCGGGCGCGCACGACAAAAGTGTGGCATCAGGGGAAGAGGCAAGATGGCGCAGATAATGTTCACCAAAACGTACTAATTTTCAACAGTCCTCCCTTTAACATATTCAAGACATCTTGCTGTTTCATTTTCTACTCGGTTCTATTGTGGTGGGCATGAGAAAGAAAACGGTAGGAACCCTAGATGAAAAAGAGTCGTAAACAATACATTTTAACATTTCTAGTTTTTAGGAGGTGGGCCTATTTGATAAACTTTGATCAATTTGTTTAGCAGGAAAGTCATAGGAATGCAATACAAAAACGATTCTGTAGCGAGAGCAGCAAGTATATTCCATACTGGCAGGTTATTACATATATATCAGGTTCGGATTGGAGCATGATCAATACAATGGCGGCTGGGAGAGAAATGAGGTCTAGCAGAAACGGCGATTGGGGATGTCAAATGTTCGAAGTTTAACGAGTTCTCATCATTCTTTGTTGCCTTTCGTTGGCGCTGTTGAGCACCGGCGGTGGAGCTACAAGTCCAGCTCTGTTCTAAGTTCTGCGTTGCAGGGCACGACCCTTTCCTCGCGTTTCTGGTCGGAAAGGTCCTTTTCGCCCTGTGTCCTTTGAGGTGATTGTCAGAAAGTTCAGATGGAAGAAGAGCGTACAAAACAGTCCATAGGGTAGGTCAGAGGAAAAGGGGGATGGAGCAAGGCCAAATTAGGAACAAACTAGGGGAACGAGAGACTTCAAATAGGCGGGCGTGTGACCGAATTCAGAGAGCGGGGACTTGTCGACAGACACTGGACATCGAGCAGGGGCATCAGGTCGACCCCTTTCTTCTCATGTTGTCGAAAACAGTGC
Organism: Lissotriton helveticus; assembly: GCF_964261635.1. NCBI lineage: Eukaryota > Metazoa > Chordata > Amphibia > Caudata > Salamandridae > Lissotriton > Lissotriton helveticus. The sequence continues at coordinate 1,730,674,348 of NC_136057.1, read as the reverse complement.
CTCGTCCTGCAGCTCTTTTCTGTCGTGGTCTCGCCTTGGCTAATGTCGCAGGTGTTCCTTAGTCTGCAGTCAGGCCTCGTGCTCCCACATCCGGTCCTTCTCTCCTCCAACAGCAGTACCTTTAAACAAGTTTGAAAAGACAGTCTTTAGAGAATTTGCAGATGAAGATAATCAAAAAGTCTATTTCTCTCCCAGCTCCAGGCAAAGAATGAAAAATGCCCGTTATATTAGTGTTCACAACTGGCATATGAATGACCGGTGACGGGCCTGTTGGATTTACTATGACTTTCCTTTACAATTATTTATTACAGTCACGACAGTTCATCTGATGGTGACCCACCTTCGTGAGACGAACCTGGCAAAGATATGCCGTTCTCTAGAGTTTTACATTTACAAAGGGTACTGTGAGTCGTCAACATGGTACTACACAGGTATTTTGCTGAGAGACGAACATGGCTAAACATTTCCTTTCTATCGATGCATCCTGCCTTTCAACTACTACGGGGTTCATTTCGATGATTTCTTTACCTTGGACTAGTCTGTTAACCTTGTAAAACATCATTCTGGATCCTACGTAACCTTTTATAGCCCGATTACTTAATTAGGAAGGACAGGGGTTTTATGGGGAACAACCAGGGACATAGGAAACTTGTGGTAAGGGCATAAATCGACCCATCTCTCACAACCGGAAATGAGGGGTAGTTTCATAATTCCAGTTTTTGGGCGGCTGATACAGGGGAGGTAACAGGGGTGATCATTTTTCCGGTTTGGGTATTGCGACAATTCGGGGAGGGGAGGGTCGCGTATTCTGAGGTCCTTGTTTTATACCATAGGAGCCGTTGACAGGTAGTTCCCTTATTTCGGGTCAGATTAGGGAACCTCTGTCGTCTTACCTGTCCTTTCCCTTACGGCCCAACCTCGGTTCATTGACTTCTAGCGGAAAAGGAGAGGTAATGACGCGGCTTCAGGGTGATTGTATTAAAGACAAGTTTTTGTGCAAATACTGACGGTATTTGAAGCCAATTAGGTGGTGTGCTAGGGGTGGCAATCTGCCAATTTCGGGGCTAATCACTCGGAAGAGTGGGAGTGCAAAAATAGAGGGAGTGAGAGAGAGAGAGAGAGAGAGAGAGAGAGAGAGAGAGAGAGAGAGAGAGAGAGAGAGAGGGAGAGAGAGAGAGTGCAACGGCAGGCTAAATAGTACACGTGCAACAGAGAGGGTGGCGGTGTATTCAAGAAAGGCTATTTAGTGCATTACACAGTAAAGGGCATTCACGGGTCTGCGTTAGAATCTTGTAATCATGCAGTTTGAGCATTAGACAGGGTAGAGGGGACGTGCCTTGAGAAAAAGGAAAGAAGAAAGGAGGTACCATTCTGTCGCACTTCTCGCATTCTCGGTCCTTCAACCAGTTGGGTCGACGCCTCAGTCACACACACACATTCCCTCATAGTTTCGCATCATACGTGACATGGGTTCATTCGTCCGGTCTGGTTTAAGGGTGATCACTTTTTATCAGGTTGTGCTAATTTTCCGGGTTTGTTCGATACGTGAGTAGTTTGCAGGCGTGCTTAGACACCACCTTGCGGCGCTAGTCCGCTTCGTGTATTAGACATGGCAAGGCTTCAGATCTTCGCCACACCTCGGCTGTAATCTCTGATGTAACCTGCAGAGGGAGGAAAAAGGGGGTGGGGGAGACAGCATTCGCGCATATTCAAACACATGGATTCATAAGTCCTTTACTTACCTCTTACTCGTCTTTCCTCCTCGGGGCAGGGTCCCCGGGGATATGGTTTCTGGAGTCGAGGGGGGTAGTGTGTCCATATAGGTCGTGTGCGGGGAAACGTAAAAAGGAAACCAGAGGTGCTTAGTGCGAGGTATCTAGTCAAAGGATGTATCTCACTATCGGGATCCTTAAACCTCTTTCAACGCTGTGGCGTTCTAAGGTTCTTCGGTTCTTGGGTCAGCTCCGTTCCCTGATACTTTGGAACGTTGTACTTTATCACATTTACATTATTTCATTTCACCCTCCTTTTACATTCCCTCATTTACACCGTTCGTTTTACCCATCCTTGGAAGTCAAGGTCTTCCTCTACGCGAGAGTTCATGAGTCAGTCGCGTACTTTGAAGGCGGAGTGTCGTGTTGTCGATCCGATCCGTCCTCCAGGGCTGGGCAACCATCTTCTTTTAACCTTAAAGAGAGAGCAGAGTAGGGTGCACAGAAAAGAACTTTCCCACCGATCCCACATTTTTAAAATAAAGCATGCAATACCCGTCCATAGTTTAAAAAACTTTATTTTGCAAAATCATTTCAGCATGAGGATTATGAGGGTGCGGTCGTATTTGGCCGGTCGTGGCAATGGCTAAAGTGCGTACAGTGGGGGGTGTCGTTTGCAGCAATAAAAACATCGGAAAGTTTTACTCATTCATTTGTAAGAGACTAAAACGTCTATTAATTGGCTGGGGGTTCGGGGGCATTTATTTTCATAATTTAGAAGCATAATCATAATAGTGGTAATCAGATTTCCTATATGCATACCGTACGTGTGCGTCGTAAATGAGGTTTACATCAGTTATAAAAATATAATACATTGTACATTTGTAATCAACATTTGTAACGGGGATCCTTTCATACTGTTCGTCGAGTGAGTTCTCCTTGTCTTTTCTAGCCAAGTGTACAAAGGATCATATAAAATCTCAGAACATCAAGTTTATATTAGTGCGAAGGAACACCACGAGGTGTTCGTAAGTTCCGATTGATACCAGCGCCATTCTGGGCGGGGCCGGCTCAGTCCGGAAGCAGCATCAGGGGGAAATGTTTCCCATTACTGGCAGTTTGGACCAGAGTCCTTTTCGGCAGTTCTAGAATTCATGCTAACAGAAGGAGTGGCAATGTCATGTTTGTTTCGTAGGCGATCAAGGCAGCCGTCCCTTACCGGAAGCCTGCAAAGGCCGAAGGTTCCGCCGGGGACCTTTGTAGGATCTTCAAGGCTGCGGAGATGCTGTCGGAGATGGGGGCTCGTGCTCCAGGGGGCAAATGTTCGAGTTATATTGCTGGTCAAAGTTACTCTAGTGGCCGGGGCCCGCCTTCCAGCGGACCCAGACGCCATTTTGAGGCCCTACAGGGGCCACTCTCGTCGAGTTTGCAAGAGTGGGAGAGATCCTTCGGAGTGAAAGGAAGAGGTCCCTGTTGTGTGAAAGCGGGACGTTCAGCTGGGGTGCAGCTGTGATGCCCCCACCTGGGGGGGGGGCGAGGGAGACTCGTTCGCATCGTCTCCTTCTCCCGGTGCACTCCATGCCGTTCCTTTTCATCGCCCCGCATGAAGGTCTCTCCACATCCGGTGTTCCCCAAGTCCTGTGCTCAGTGCTGTGGGAGCATGGCCACCTGTGGCGCGCATTCGGCGCGGCACGAGTATCAGTGCAGTCATTGCAGGTTCGGTGTTCCGAAAATATGGTCACCATTGCACGTTCGGTGCTGCGCAAGTACTGGGGTGCCACCATGGTGTGTTCGGTGCTGTGGAAGTATTGGCACCATCGCCTGACTGGGGGTGTTCGGCGTCGGGCCGGGGGCTGGGAGACCTCCTATCGGTGGAGGTGGGAGAGGCTCGTCCGCGTCGCCTCTCCCTCCCAGCCCAACTTGGACAAATTGTTGTGGAGGTACGTGCAGGACATCCCGCCGTCCAGAGCTGCTGCGGCTGTTACGGAAGAGAAAAGGAAGAGGTGCCTCGTTCTTCTCTGGACATGTGGCGGGACTACTTAAGTCTATCCAGGCCCGTTGCGGCTGGCTGAGGAGACATGTGGCGGGACTACCTACAACTGCCCCGGCTGCTGGCTCCTGCCTCTCCTCCGGCTCCCCCATACGTTAAGATTTCCTGACCAAGAGTTGGCGGCCGGGCCCGCCTTATATGGGTTGCCGTTGGTTGGGCGTAGCCGTAACCCTGCCCTACTTTGGAAGGTTCCAGAATGGGGGGGGGCGAATGTTCTGTTTGACTTTCATTTTCTACAGTTTACCGTTATTATTCCTTGTTTGTTGTGCTAAATTAAAAGTTCAAGTTCATTAATGGTCTACGGATTTTTGTTTTATCATTTCTTTCTTTCCAGGTTGCTTTTATGCTAAGTTTCTGCTAACAGAGGTTGAGTAACACGGAAACACGTGTAGAGGGATGACGCAGATTTGTACATTACATACACACAAACTCAGACGGGGGACAGTACAAGTACGACATACAAAGACCCAAGACGAATATAAAACAGTTATTGGTTATAATTATCTCTTTCCGTCTGTGAATTTGAAACGAGGCTGGGTTCCCGTCTTGTCGTTGCCCGACCTAGGAGAACTTGAGCATGCCGCTGAAATTGTCCTGGCGAAATCTGTGCCATCGGGCATAATCAAACGTGGTGGTTCTGTCTGGTCTGTCTATGTAAGTCGGGTTCTTCTTTGTCTCGCGCTTTTTCTCGTACTGCCGGTCTGTCGTTCCTGTCGGCCCTTTGCCTTTACTCACGCTCAGTAGAGTCGGGCATTGGGCTTTCCAGTGTCCGACATACCTACAAAAAGCGCATTGGTCTGGCCCTAAGTCTGGTCGTCTTTTGCATAGTGTCGGGGGATAAGTTGTGGGTAGCGATGTCCTGGGGTTGTCCTGTCGGTATATTTCTCTACTTGGTTTGTCCTCGTCTTTTCTCTGTCGTTGCATAGCCTCTCTGCGCCACATACCGAGACTGTCGAGCATAATTGGCGTTGTCTTATTATTTCGAAGGGCTATTTCTAACGTTTCTATTTTATCAAGGTCAAAGGATCCTGCCAGTGGCCACTGTTTGTCTTGACTCTCTTCGGTATACCTGTGCCACAATTTATTATAGGCTATGGTGACTAATCCATAGTTTATGAACATGTCCTTATTAGGGGTGCCTTCTAGTGGAGCTATATGGTCCACCTCTAATACACGGTCCGGGCTAAACAGGCTATTAATCAGTGGGGAGAAGACAGACATGACGGCTCGTAACGAGGGACTAAAAAGTCAGCACTGCCTATCTTATCACTAGGTGCAAAGACTGGACAGAATATTTCTATTCAACGTTGTTTGCAGGCAGTGAATACCTCATGGATCAAAAATAACAAAAAGACCAATAAATAACAATGGGGAGAATGAGTAGGTCCGCAAAGATCTGCGTTACCTACCCTTTTCACTATCTGCAAAAAGGGTGGTCTCTTCCCTGTTTGTAGACAGGGAATCTCCAGGAAACAATAGTTTTGCGAACAACAGTTCAGTTTCAAGTAATTATTGAGTGGGGGAGAAAAAAATAAGCACGGCTGCTGCCCTACCTATCCTCCACTGCTTGCAAAGAGAGAGCCCGTTGTTTCTCCGTTTGTAGACAGTGAATCTCCAAATAAATAAAGAGCAATACTAGTATTTTTAAACAATCAAACAATCAAGCAATTATTTCGCAACTTGTCGTGATTACACGACCTTACCCGGACCATGTGGACAGTTTCTTGTCTTCCGAATCCAGCGCCCGATCGTCCTCTTTTTCTCGTATTTCTCACGGCACTCCTGATGGTCCCCAGTCAGGACCGTAGATCACTCGAGAGAGGTCTGTTCGGAACTAGTGAAGTTCGGATGATCGGCTGCCAGACGAGGGTCTATTGGGCAAGAGCTCTCCCGATCGTTGCAGTCGTTCACTCTGTCGTCGGGACCTCTCCCACTGGATCCACGAGTCGCTGATGGGCCCCACGCTTGGGACGCCAATTGTTAAAACCTGAGTCGGGTCGGGGACAATCGATATTTGCCCGGCGGTATTGCCTCTGTGACCCTCTAGTTATTTAATCAATGAAGAGGCAGGCGCTGGAGACTGGAAAGCAGGAAACAAGGTTTTTATTCTCTCCGGAGGAGAACACAACGAAACGGACAGAAGGTATCGTTCTGAGGTGCTCTAGATACATTTCTGAGGCCTGGCCTCTTATACACTGTTTTATGACTTTATTGTAGATTACACATTCATGTTAAAGCTTTGATGTATGGAAAAGACATTCCCGGAACTCCCCTTTGAGCCCGTTCCCACACACATTTACAGTTGAAGTCCCCACCCTAGTCACAACAGGTGATGAGTATCACGCAGCTGGATATTCCGCCGATTCACGGAATGTGGGGGGTTTGATCGGATCTCATGGAGTGGGGGCTTTGATCAACCCGGGGATCCTTTGATGGGGGAAGCTTTCTATTGTACGGGGAGGGGCAAGGAATGGTATCGGCAGAGCTGGGTGTCGGCCTGGGAACGGGGAAGACAGAACGGGCACACGGGGAAAAAGGGGGTTTGCATCTAAGGGCCGGAGATCATGAAAGGGAAGCAGGGAGGTGTCGCGCTGGGAACAGGATGAGGGCCTGGGGCAGAGCAGCGCCGAAGAGGGGTTTATGACTCAAGGCAGGTGCAAACAGGGGGTGGTCAGCGTGCAGGCTTAGTGAAGGCGAAGGGCTATGTCAGGGGCCAGCGGCATGCAAAAGGGTTCGTTCTGATCGGGGCATCTTAAAAAAATGGCGGGCGCGCACGACAAAAGTGTGGCATCAGGGGAAGAGGCAAGATGGCGCAGATAATGTTCACCAAAACGTACTAATTTTCAACAATCCATCATCCTTACTTATCATCTATCATCCATACTTCACATCCCTACTTCTCATTCGTCATTCATCATCCCTACTTCTCATAAATCATCCATCATCCCTACTTCTCTTCCCTACTTCTCCTCCATCATCACTACTTCTAATTCCTCATCCCTCTCTCATTCCAACACACTTTCAATGTTGTGAAACAAACCTTCAAACTAATTGGTTTGCAACGGACAATCAGAGTTAAGAGAGAGGGCTGCATTCTATTGGTCTAGCCACTGAAAAAAAGCCTTCTCATTGGGAGAGGATGTGGCTCAGCGGCAAGAGCTGTCGATTCAGGTGCTGGAGATTTGGGTTTGAGTCTCTTTGTAGGCAAAATATCCTGTGATTTTGGGCAAAACACTTAGGTCTTCTTTACGATGTCAGGCAGAAACGTTCCGTCCGACACTGTCTCGGATTCAGGATCCAACGGACTCGCGGTTGGAGGTTCCTCCTGACCGATTACAATGCTTCTGAACACATCACGGAAGGACTCCCATTGACTTCTATGGGAGGCTGTGTTCTGACTGACAACACAGGCTCCTATTGGGAAATTGGGTGTCTGCGGAAAACCTTGCACCTTGTGGCTGGCACCCCAGGGTGCCTACCACACAGTGCATGGTCACACAGGGGATACCTTGGGTATCCCGTGGCCCCAACTGGAGGTCTCAGGATGAAGAGGGGCCTGATAGGGGCCCCCAAAGTCAGCTACTGACAGGAAAGGCTGTTGAAATCCAACATCGTAATTGGTCGGTCAGTAATGCTGTCCGTAGAGCTGTACAGGGCCATACGGGGAACCAAAACCGGCCCTGGGAAACTGCTTGGCCACACCCCCCCAGAGGGGGGAGTAGCTGAGCTGTTTGCGAGTGCCGGTTTTGGGCTATTTTGTTACAGGGGCCGATATTGCCGACCCCCGGTAACAAAGACCGCCCTTGAGCAGCCCAAAACCAGTTTAAACCAACATCATAATCAGGCCCTTAATCTCTCTGTGCCCATGGACAGCACTGGGATACCCTCATGGGAAAGAAGCCGCACTGTATAAATCAACAAACAAATGCAGCTGTGTGTTTGCTTCCAGCGAGTCCAAGGCTGTACAGCATTTTATTTTATTTAAGTAAGTGTTTTACTGTTTACAGAGGCCACTGCAGAAAGCTCTGATGGTTTGGGGGAAGAAACAGGCCAGTTTAATAAGAAACAAAGAAAATTATTAAAATATACTCTTGGAGACGGGGTAATAAAGTTCATCTGGAAACCATGGCAGATTTCAGTTTTATTTGTAACAAGGAAATTGTTTTAGGCTGAGGCTGCCATTAGCTCTGAGGGCTGTTTTTTTTTCTTTCCTTGCAGTTTGCAAAGCTCAGGCTTGTTGGGCTTCAGTTGTGTAGGCAACCAGGAAAAGCAAGCCCTGGACAGAGTTGTTACATATTAAACAGAAACCAAAAACCTTTTGGAATGACTGTGTAGCCCTCAAGTGTTTATTTAAGGCTCCATCAGGCTACCTTCCCCAAACCATCAGAGCTTTCCACGGAGGCCTGGGTAAGCAGAAAAGTCAGTACTTAAATAAAATGAAATGCTGTACAGCCTTGGATTCCCCAGAAGCAAGCACACAGTTGTATTTCCTCTCCCCTGTCCTCAACCAAGATGCAGAATGAGAAGGCGTTTTTTTCAGTGGTGAGACCAGTATAATGTAGTACTCTCTCTTAACTCTGATTGGATGTTGCCTACCAATCAGTGTGAAGGAATGTTTCACAACATTCAAAAATGTGTTGGAAGGACTGAGGGTTGAGGAATGAGAAGTTGGGACGATGGATGATAGATGAGAAGTAGGGATGATGGATGAGAAGTAGAGATTATGGATGCGAAGTAGGGATAATGGATGAAAAATAGAGATGAAAGACAAGAAATAAGGATAATGGATGAGAAGTAGGCATGAGAAGAAGGAATGATGGATGAGAAACAGGAATGAGAAGTGGGGATGATAGATGAGAATTAGGGAAGAGGAGTGAGGAATGCAGATGTCCAAAATGGATGTTGTATTCCTCAGAATCTCAAACAAAAGAAATGCAGGACCAATCCCACATCCAGACCTTTACATTAGCTCTAAGTTGCTCAAGCATCACAATCTGTCTGGCCCTGTGCTCACTGAATCTAGAAATTCAGGCTTTACCTCACTGATCACAGACGAAACTCAAAGAAGGAATAATGTGATTTAGAATTTTGTGCAGAAATGCTTTCCTTGGAGAAGAGCGCAACTGATTTGCATAAGGTTGATCCTTCATAGTAAAGGCATTAGCTGCACACTATGAAAATATCGTTTCATAATCCTAAATGGATTGAACAGCCAGCCTTAGCTATCACTGAAAGTAGACAGGTAAGTTATATCTCACTGATAAAACAAAATATGCTTAACTGCATGCGTGCGGCATGATTTCCGCCCGTACGCTGGATTTTGCGGATTCGCATGTTACGTGACGAGCTGGGCTCGTCATGAGCGTGCCAGGAGGCTACCTCATGACGAGCCCAGCTCGTCATGAGCGTCGAAGGGGTTAAATGAATGTGAAGTTGTTTTTCGTCTGTGAAGCAGAATGTGACCAAAGACTTCTATCTACACTGTCTCTATCATAGTAGGGTCAGACTGATTTGCATATGACTGATCCTTGCTGTAAAGTCATTAGCAGAGAACTAAATATGTAACACAATGCAAAGTTGAAATGCATTTTTATCATTTAATATGAAACATCGACTTCTAACGCTAACTTGGTCAAGCATAAAATCGTTGCTATCCCTATGCTGGTCATGGCTGAAATTGATTCTCACTGATGGCACAACAATGCGAGGCAGCTGTTTTATGACAGTATAAGTTCAAAATTGTTGGGAAGGGGGTTAAGTAAGAGGAATGGTTTGTTTGAAACTGATTGTAAGGCCTACCTAAACGTGTGACATTGGTAGGATGTTTATAGGCTCTATGTACATTGATGACCATAAATGAGCGTGATGGATTTGAAGGAGATGGTTGGGATGAGGGAATAGTGAAGATGTGGAGGAGGATGTAGGCAGATTATAGATGGCAGAATATTTGGTTTTGAGCTTGTGGAGGTTTAGGACAACAGGGATGTGGGCTGATCAATGATGCAAATGACTTGTGCTTAGGGATGTAAATCCTGGCAAAAAAATATGATCTTATCTAGTTCAGGCTGTGCTGCTTATTTTGGAGTACAATTGTGTATGATATATTTTCTGTAGAAGGACTGATGAGTGGTAGAGAAGCAAACAAATCTTAATCTGTCCACTTTCGATAGAAATATTGCCTTTTGGTTCTTGGCGGCTGATACTTGACCCATGTGGAGACTTGACCCATGTCCTTAAAGTACCTACCAACGTTAGCTACACCTCACTAATGAAGCCCAAAGATGTGAAAATATATATGGGTTTGAATGCAGTTTTTATGGAGAGTTCTACCTGATTTACGAAAACAAGGTCCTTCCTGGTAAGGAATTCAGACATAGCCCAGTTTACTCATTACATACATGCCAACCCTCCCGATTCAGGTGGGAGACCACCGATTTCAAGACTAGTCTGTTGCCTCCTGAATGCAAAATCCTGATTCCTCTGCGGGCTTCGGCGGACAGGGACTGCTCTTGTGTGATTCGGAGTATGTGGTGCCAGTAACCTGCTTCTGCATGCCAGTGCATAACATGTTTGCCATGTTCTCGGTGCCTGCCATCTCTGTGCTCCTGATGGGTAGGGAAAAAACATAGGTCTGCATTTCAGTTAGCTGATTCTGCAGCAGCACACTTGCGAATCTCATACATGCCAATAGACCTGATTGAAGTCAATGGGAGAAATACATTCACCCGACAATTTTTTTTTTAATCTTCCACTTCCCTCTTCTAAATGTTGGCATGTATGCACTTACAGTGAAAAACGTCTTTGACGCAAGTTTGTCAGGCATCCAGACGGGGTAGTCTGCCAGAGATTCGGACAGTTAGCTTGAATTTTTTTCTAAATTTTTTTTTAAAATATGTTTATTATTGCAAGATAAGACAGAAGAAAAAAAAAAAAAATACATTAAATCATGTGACAATAAATTGACATAGTATTAGCTTTGTATTAGGTTTTACAATATAAAAGAAGATCAGCAGAGAAAATAAGAAAACAAGAGGAAAAGAAACGGAGTGCTTTTTAACTAGCTAAAAGAAATGCCCAAAATAGTAGATAGTCACTGGTAAATAGAAATTTCCACTTTTATAGTTCAAAAAAATGTTTCCAAATCTTTTCTTTTTTTTTAGAGGCTTTTGGGCCTCTATGTTTAGCTAATGTAAGTTCCATAATTCTTATTTCGCTAACCAAAGCACACCAATCTGAAACGTTAGGAGGATCATTAGATATCCATGTTCTTGCTATAACTAATCTTGCACAAGCAAAAAGAATGGTTATGAGATCTTTATTAAGACAATTAATTTCTTGAATATCTAATAAAACTAAATGTACAGAGAGTACCGGAATTGTTATCTGTTTATCTTTTAGGATTTCCATTATTCCGTTCCAATATATAGATAATGCGGGACAGGAAAATAGCATATGTTCAATTCCAGCCGCATATAAGTCACATTTTGGACATTTAGTTTTATCTGTTGCTGAATTCCCCTGTGTCCAGGTAGATAATCTTTGTGGTGTATAGTAAAGTTCTGAAATTGTTCTATAGAGTTGCAATCTAAGGTTGGAAGAGTGTACTATGTTATTTAAATGGGATAGTGCCGTTGCAATCTGTGTAGGATTTATATCCATATTGAGTCTACCAGACCATTTTAATGCAATTTTAATCGTATCATCACACTTACCCTTAACTAAGTGTTGATAGCCCAATTTTATTAGTGATTTTGTTTTATCGGAATATATACACTCCAATAGGTCCGATTGAGTAACTTCCGCTATTTTCATTTTGCAATAGAGGAAATCTCTTATTTGTCTGTATTTAAAGTACATATCATTAGTTATACCGTTTGTTGTTTTCAGGCTTTCAAAATCTAACATACCATTTAATCCATAAAGGTCTCCGAGTGTATTTATTCCATGTCTGATCCATCGGTTTCCTGTCCCATCAGAAAAAATTCCAGGAAGACCTGGATTATTCCAGAGTCTAAGTTCGGCATTAAAAAATGAGCTTTTGCTTATGGACAAAATTTGATCCCAGATTTTTTTGATGTGCTTAGCCGTCTTGAATTTAACCCGTTTAAAATAATTCGGGTCGTGTGCGCGAAGTAAGAATTGTTTACTTTCAGTTCCTAACATGTATTCGTGAAAAAATAGTGGAATTTCATTCTTTATTAAACTCCTTATTCGACGAAAAAAGGTAGCTAGAAAGTAGAGATTAAAATCCGGAAAAGCGATTCCCCCTTTAGATGTTGGCAATTTCAGAAGTTTAATAGCCCTTCGTGCTTTTTTGTACCCCCATAAAAAGCTGCTGCATATGCCATCTAGTTTTTTAAAGAAGAGTTTATTAGGTTGAAGTGGTATAGCCCTGAATAGGTAAAGTAGTTTGGGTAATACCTTCATTTTTATCAAATTAAGTCGTCCTATTAAACTAAGCGGTATCTTGTGCCATTTTTTAAAACTTAAAGTAGTTTATTTTAGGAAAGCTTCATAGTTCATGTTTAGTATTTTTCCCACATTAGCAGCTAACTTAATTCCTAAATATGTAGCATTTTGGCAGATATCGTATATAGGTTCGTCAGGGGTGTAGTTAACAATAATTTATGTTTTACTCACATTGAGTTTGTACCCAGATACTTTTCCAAATTTTTCCGCTTCGTTAATAATCCCGGGCATTGCTTTATTTATGTCTATTGTATATATTGCAATATCATCGGCAAAAGCTGTTAATTTGAGGGATTTTTCCCCGTGGTTAACCGGAATGATATTAACCTGATCGTTTAATGCATTTAAAAAAGGTTCAAGAGAAAGAGCAAAAAGTAATGGGGAAAGGGGGCAACCTTGCCTTGTTCCTCTTCCTATCTTAAAATTAACAGAATCTTTACCCCCATAGCTTATCTTAGCCAGTGGTTCATCGTATAGTGAGCTTGCCCAATCCAAATAAGGTCCAGATATTCCCATTTTCTTTAATACTTCCCACAAGTATTCCCACCCCACTCGGTCAAATGCCTTTTCCGCATCTAACATGATCATGCCGAGTGGGGTGTGAATAGTTTCAGCCACATCAAAGGCTGTAATTGCCATATTTACATGGGCGGTGGTATCTCTACCCATTACAAAGCCGTGCTGTTGTGACTGTGAGTTGACCATATCAGGCATAATAGGGGCAAGGCGGTTGGCGAGAATTTTAGAGAAAATTTTAGCATCTGAATTAAGCAAAGAAATTGGGCGGTATGAACCGCACTCTTTTTCGGGTTTGCCTTTTTTGAGGAAAAAGATTATTTTGGCAATTTTCCAAGATGATGGTGCTTGTTTAGATAAAAGAATTGAGTTTATCACATTTTCTAACAGTGGTAGTAGTTCTTGGGCACAAGATTTATATATGTCCAAAGGCAGACAGTCCTCTCCGACTGCCTTCCCTAGCGGTAAAGCGTCGATTGCACGTTTTATTTCAAATGATGTTATTTTTGAGTTTAATTGCTGGAGAGCTTCTATATTTAACACCCTTTATGTTGTTATGTGTTTATTAAGGTACAGTGTTATTGTGCTTTTAGAGGGTATATTATCGGGGGTATAGAGATTTTGGTAATATTTAACAAATTCATTTAATATTTGATCTGCTTGTTCATAAATGCCTTGATCTGCTCCTATTATTGCCTTAATTTTAGTTTTAGCTTTTTTATCCGCAGTTTTATAAGCAAGTACTTTGCCTATACGATCCCCACCTTCATATTGAGCAAATTTATATTTATGTATTTTTGCACTATATCTTTCTCTTAAAGTTTTTTTTAATCCTGCCTGTAATTCAGCTAACTTTAATCTGATCTCATCAATAGCATTTTTTGAGTGTCGCGTAGCGTCAGCAAGTTGTTGTTCAGTATATAATATAGTAGAAGTAATTCTCTTATTAGCTTGACGACTCTCAGCGTTTGACCTCAGTATATATTGTTGAGCAAACCCCCTAATGCTACATTTGCAGGTATCCCATACAGTATTAATACTAGCCGAATTAATATTTAGTAGTATAAACTCTTGTATATGTTTTTTTAGAAGTGTTATGAACCTAGTATCAGCCAATAGGTACCTTGGGAATGTAAAATTTCGTGTTTCTTTTATTTGATCTATTATTACAAATTCAAGTAGCAGAGGGTTATGGTCTGAAGTAATTTCTGGGCATATTTCAATTTCACAATTATCTACTATTTGGTCCGATGCCCATATCATGTCTATTCTAGAGCACGATCTATGCGGCGCAGAATAGTGGGTGTAACCTGCTATCAGAGGGTGTTTAGAGCGCCATAAATCTTTCAGATTGTTTAGTCTAGCTAATTCTATAATTGCTGATCTAACTTTATGCATTCTATTAAGATTACTCTGCCCGGTAGAATCTATTTTATAGTTAATAACACAATTAAAATCCCCAGCAATTATACTTTCTCCCTCCCATTCAAGTAGCTCTATACTTAATTCTTCAAATACTTTGGGATCATCAATATTAGGTCCATATACCACACATAGTACAAATTTTTTGTTATCGCCTTGCATCTGTGCAATTGCCCACCTGCCCCGAGCATCTGAAGCAGTTTTAATTGTATCAAATCGAGTTCCTCTTTGTTTTAAAATGGCTACCCCTCTAATAGTCGCATTCAGCGTGGAGCATACAACCAATTGATAACCCATCTGAGAAAGCAGTTAGCTTGAATTTAACTCACGCAGCTTAAAAAGAAACACATGTGTCTGTAATTGTTTCAGTTCTGTGAGGTAAAGCTGTGGTACAGTGATTTAGACTTAGTACTTCATTTGGAGCGAGATTGCACTGATTTGCACATTGTAATTGCCGTCCTTATGCATGTATTATATGTGCGTTAAAGATAGGATACACTGTAAAGGTGCAGTGGAATTTTCCACAGTTCCTACAGAACGTAAGCATGTGGCTCATAGGTTGGCCAGGAACCGGAAACGTCTGTTCTTGTGCTCGCTGAGCCGAGTAATTCAAGCTATTCCTGCTGCTGGAGCGGGTGGGCCCACGGGATTGTCGTTTTATGAACATGAGACATATTTTACAGTGAGTGCAATGATTTGCATATGGTTTCCCCAGAAAGGCTACTAGCAGGGAAGTAAAGAGGTGTAAAAAAAAATCAAAACTCCTGAAGGAGTTTTGCGTTTTTCAATACTTTAACAATAAACTGATTCGTTCAAGAATGATGCAGAAAATATAAAATTACACAACAACACTGAGACGAACTCTATTTTAAAGTCATGTGAAATGAGGAAGTATTTATCCTAGGTATTTTTTTTCATTATGAAGTAGTTCTTTCAATGCTAAATCAATTGTTCTACATGACAGATTCATTAAAGAAAGAAGCACAGCATTGACAGATAGCCACAAATACGTTTTCCGAAATTCATGTGGTTGTGGCCTTCCTCAGTGGGAAATCCTATCAGCCATTAAATGGTCAGTAGAATACTTCTTGTGTTTTTTAGTTAGATGAGCTGTAATGTGAAGCACAACAAGTTAAAGTAGATAATTTGTAGATGTTTTGGTCGCGTAATGGCATACTTACACCAGACCATCTTCAGGACTGGGCATCAGAAAACAACATTGATCGACCCTTGTTAAATCCTATTGGAAAGAGCAGTATATGCAATTTTCAAAGATATGTGACAATGCTTACTATAAAAATCAAACAAAGTGCACCTCAACAATGTGAGAAAACACCCATAGTATAATGTGGGGGTGTTACTCACAACCAGCATGCATGACAGTACCCACGCATGCTTCTACAAGAAATCACACCTGAAAAGTGGCGTTAGTCACCTCATTGAGTGCGGTTGGGTTTGTTCCTTGCCGCTCTTTGATTCATTCAGGTTTCAATTGAATTATTTTGCTCCTTTGGCGCACTAATTAAATTAGCAGTCAACATCATTGTGCCCTCTTCTCTTTTGTGATTACCTATCCGCAGATACAGAATGTTTGTTCGCCTAGGGTTTGCGTGTCCGAGCCTTTCTGGGTATAAGTTTCCCATATTTCAACCATTGTGAGTATTCAATTAATCATTGATCTTTCGCACATAGTCCTTGTAGCTTTGGCCCTTACCCTGTCCTGATGATGACCTCCCATGGTTGGATTGGGCTCAAAAATAGGCCCGGGCACCCCAAAAAAAGTCTTATAAGTAGTATGAAAAAAAGAGGGTGGGAAGTTATATAAAAGAGGAATATGTTCTCAACTTCACTGAGATAAATAAAAAATAAAAAAATGCCCATGTTGCCTCGACTTTCTGTGCATGGATTAGTTCACACTGGTGACCCACACCTGAATATAATTGAGACAACTTCTGCTCAGACCCCCTGCCCAATCTGCATACATTAATGTTCCAGTAGCCAGCCCCAGTCAGCATTCTATATCAATGGGCCGGCCCAGTGGGGGACTGGAAAAGACACATTCGGACCCTTGGTGAAAGGGGGATAATGGAGGGCCGTCTGCCTCCAGCTACAGGCCTCTAGATAGGCTGCTCAGTCCCCCACTGATGGTGGTATCAGACCAGCACAGACTGATCCCAGATCGGCCACCACGCTGCCCAAAAATCTGGCCAACCAGCTGCAACTCATATTCGGCCCATTGCCCGCCTTACCAATCCGACTCTGCTCACATTAACCACAAAAATCTAAATGCCCTGGACACCAGATGATATATAGACTCTATTGACCCCTTCACTTAAATTACCTCCTGAAGTCAAGAGTTGTGCGTTTTCATATCTATACGTACTTTCTGCACTGTGCAATCACTGTCTGTGCAATTCTGAATTCGGTTACTTGGATTAATGTATCTGAATGTACCAAACACCTCTTTATTTTTGTTGGTGTTCATGATTACATTTATTTGATTAATTCTGAATTAGTCATTTGAATTTGTTTTATAGTGGATGTATTAGGCATCCCCAATTAACAAAGGACATTGTTGGAAACAAATGAGTCTATATATAGTGAACCATTGTTTTTGTGATACTTACGCTGCCACCCGTTGCTACTTAGCATGCTGGGCATCCTCTTGTCTTTCGTAATTGTATTTTACACTATTTTACTACCCCAACTGCAATCAGAGGGGGCATTTTCCTTGCTTGCAAAAGGACCTGTGACATTCTTGCTACGCTAATACTCAAGAGGTAAAGAACCACTGGTCTAGCAATGTAGCTGCTTTTCACTTCAGAAGTCCTGGTATCCAGGAGCACAATGGGGTCTGCCTTTTTTGTGAAAGTGTGGGTTCTTCCTAGCATTTGGAGCACGACTCTTCTGGTTTTTGAGTTGTGTTAGACTACATTGCATAAGCTTTTCTTTCTCAGAATACGCATAAGCACTTTGGGAACCATTGATTGAAAAGTTTTAAGAACATATTTGCAGGACTGCCTTTTTCCATAATTTCTATGAGGACCTGACTTCTTGCTCTGGCATTCAAAGGAAGCTGGTCATGGGGGTGCTGCATCTTAAATCTTGTTTACAGAAATATCTCCTCATTGGAGTTAACGAAAAAATGCTATACCAAAAGGAGTGATGTTTTTGTGAACGGTATTTAGGCTACAATATTTATGTCAGACAATATTTTTGTTGTTGATATTCTGACATACAATCTTGTGGGGCTTGTGATGCCTAAGAATTTAAGCTTTGTCTCATGCTAGGAGTGTGATTGTCGGAGCCCACTCACCTGAATAGCCAGGTTCTGCTGGAGCGAACATTCTCCGCCCAATTGGCCAACCCTCAACACACGAAAGACTCCACAGGTGTTGGCGGGTCACTTTCCTGGGACAAGGGAGGTGGGGAGAGAGGAAAGTAGACAAGGAGGGTGGCTTCTTCTGTCTACCCCTGGATTGTTGTGATGGTGGGTTCCTTCTCGGATTCTTAGGAAGGCTGTGATGCGCAGAGCAGGTTGACTGGTTTTCCCTGTATGATATCCTGGATATCTTTCTATAGTTTACACAAGTAGGTAATACAGATTCATCAGAAATGTACAACTTTCTCTGTCTGAATACTGTTCAAATACACATCTTTCAGCACCCATTAAATTGCTAATCAAAATGATAGTAACACTCATCCTAAGTGTATATCCTATTATGACATAGAAGCCCATTAAGGATATCTGTGGCTGATAGGTACATATTGGTAGCAATCCAGAAGACCTCAATGGTCCAAAAAGCTAAGTTATCAGCTCACTCTCTTACTTGAAGACTGTGGTAAAACTATAGTCCACGTCACAATAACGCCTTGGAAGTGTTTGTTAGTCTTGCCTCTTTTCCTGAAAGGCTATATGGGCACAATAAATGTCTAGTAAGTTTGGAGAGTATCAGCAATGTTGCCACAGAAAAGGTCATGTATCTTACAGACAGTCTCAGGGAATGAGGAATAGTGCACTGCCCTTGCTCGTGCTAGCAATTTTCTTCCTTGCAATCTTGTCTGTTCTTTGTCGTTCTTTCGGGGGTGAAGCACGGAATTCGTAACGGAAGAAGAGGAGAATCTCACCAGGACCTGGAGCAGATGTGTAGGTAAGATGTATGATGCGGAAGAAGGGACCGGTGAAGGCTGCTGGGAGGAGCTGGACACAAGGCCTCTCTGTCTCTGAAGAGTTGGAAGTCAAGCAAATATCTGGGAAATGGGAGTGGTATTTAAATGCCACGCACCAAGATGAACAGCAAATCTCATGAGTGCTTAAGATCCCATGAGATCTCGAGTCTTGCTCCAAATGTTGCAAACCGGCTGAGTAGGGGCTGGAAGTTGGCCTCAAAAGGGTAATGAGCAAGGGATTTGGACTTGCAGGGTAAGGGAGAGGGCCCAGGGGGCACTGTGTGTCCTAATTGAGGAGCAGAGGAACATGATAGAAAGGTGATATCATATATATGGGAGGGGTGCTTAAATGAGTGGAGGATCGTGTTGGAAGGATGACCTCATAGATATGGGGGATGACTTTTATAGATATGTGCTCACGCTTGAAGTCCTGGGAGTTGCTCTGTAAACTACCAGATAGGTGGACGTGTTCTTAGTAGGTATAATATTAATTTGTATATGGTTGATTGTACATGTTAAAGGAATGGAAGATTGTCTTGCATTTTTGTTAATATTGCATAACAAATCCCAGACATACATCTAGATTCTTGCTACCAACAATCAAAACAATACACATCTGAGATATTGCAGAGTACAAAAGACACATTTTATGTTTATAGTGAACAGTGCAAATACATTAAAGAGATTAGAGTTTGATCAGAAACTGAAAAGCATTGAACCTGTCAGCAAAGCAATTCATATCTGAGATAATGGACAATACAATAGTAAAAACAGTGATTACTAGAAGCTTGGTGCAAATATTTACAAACCATCAGATGAAAAAGGTGCAAAAGAACATTCAGCTGAATGGGGCATCTGAGAAATGCTTCCTGAGCTTGCTGTTGAAATTCCTTATTATTGTGTTAATAAGACAGGTGCTACTATCTGATTCCAGAGAGCATTTGCTGCTCCTAGGCTAGTATTGAACAGTTTGGGGTCTATGGAAGTGCAAAGGCTACTCTCAGCTTTAGCAAACTAGAAGTACTGAGAAAGAGAAATAGGTGTCTGGCATATTGATGACTTTCTGTAAGCAACTGGGTTTTTGATTGAGGTGGTGAAAACCCCTTCTCAAGCAACAACCATAATCCTTGTTATGGTGAACTATGATAGTCAGTAAATTAAGCTGTGCCAAATCTTCTGGTAACTAGGCACAAAAGCAATCAGGATTAACTTGAAGGTACTGTGTAAAGTATTTATGCAGCGCACAATCAGCAATAAAGTGAAGACACCACACAAGAGATATCCCAAACCTATTTAGAGAAATCGAGTACAGTTTAATACATATAATGATACTAAAATGACAAAAATCCAGTCAGTAGAACCGGAGATATGCAATTCTAAAGGTTTAAGTAAAAATAACACCAAGAAGCAGAAAGCGCTAATTGTAGGTACCTAGTCACACTAGACTGGTACAAAGTCACAAGTTCAGGCCAAACGTGATGGAGTGTGAGCCAAATACAGCGACCAGGTTTGTCCCTCTAAAAATGTCACCTTCTCAAAGACCAGTGTGTACGGTTCAAAATTTCAGGATTTCACAGGAGTTCAATTGATGTCATACAAGAGGCATGGACCTGGGAAGGAACCTCTTAGGGATCAGGAAATCATACCAGCAGAGGCCAGCAGGTCCCAGGGAGGTCCAATTGCAGGTCCAACTGCAGGTTCAGGCAGGTCTAGTAGCGGTTCCAGGGAGGGTCCGTTGAAGCAGGTCAGCTGGGCTGTTGCACGCAGACCTCTGGAGTTTGTTGTGTCTCTGTACCTCAGAGCAGGAGGTCAGCCAACAGACTGTTGGAGTAACTTTGGTTAGCCTGGCATGTAGGGAGCAGGTCGAGTCTTCCTTCTCAGAGCAGGGCAGGTCTCAAGCAGCAGGACAGTTCTCTAAAGAACAAGGTAGGCTTCAAGCAGCAGGGCAGTCCTCTGTTGAACAAGGAAGGCCTCAAGCAGCAGAGCAGTCTGTAGTATCATGCATTTGTAATGAAATTTATTTTACACCTCCTGCTCAGCCAGTGCCTGTGCTCTGTGCCCAATAGAATGTTGGAGTCTTGATGTGCCTCGGAATGTTGGGACACGGGGAGGTGAAGTGGCAGTTGGACATGGGCTGGGCAGTTGACAGGCTGCTCCTGGTGGGGCTCTCCTTCAGAACCTAACTAACTGTTATTCTACATGTTACCTGCTTGAATAAATCTTACTGAGTTACTACTTCCTGCTTGGACCTCCTCACTACATTTGATGGCGAAGAGTTGGTGACGTACCAACGTAGAACAAGCGGATCTAAGGTACCTGGTGAAAACAGGTGGACCTGGAGATGGCGCAATCTACAGAAACTACAGTGGCTACTACCACAATGTACAAAAGCGGAGGTATCCACAGGAAAGGAAAATTTACATACATGGAACAAGGATTTTCTACTCAGAACAACTCCGACGTCAAAAAGGAAGAAGTATGCTCCTCACCGAAAACAAAAGAAGACAACATGAAACAAGTGTGTTCTGCAATCAACATGTATGACAACAAGCGAGAAACAAGCATCGAAAAGAAAAGAAAAGAAGACAACAACACAAGTAAGATGAAGCACTACACCGTTCAGCCCCACCAGTGGCCTCAACATCGGCCAGCCCTAGCTCAGGCATGCTGTGCTCATCTACACTACACATTTTCGACTTTGGCTTTACCACCGCAATCTGCTGCACTGCTATGCTCTTCCTACTACTTTCAGACTGCTGTTGGTTTTATCTTGATTTTCAAACAGCGGTAAGAAGATGTTGTTGCTGAACGATATGCCTTCTTACTACATTATGCTGTGTGATCCTCAGCACTTGCTGTACATGTAACTATCTTCAATTAAGTCATCTTGTATTTCATCCTTCCTGCGTGGACCTTCATCACTACACAGTCCTTTGGTAGCAACAGGGCAGTCCTCTGAAGAACAAGGCAGGCCTCAAGCAGCAGTGCAGTCCTCTGGGGTACAAGGCAGTCCTTTTTATGTAATGTCCACAGATCTAGGCGTCTACTGATGAGTGACTCAGGAGGTCCAATATTTATACCTGGTACCATACCTCAAAGTGGAGGAAACGTCTAGTCCAGCCCCACATCTGGTTCTGGAATGTTCCATCCTTTCCGTTTCATTCCCTACCAAGGTTCCAAGAAATCTAGGGTGACAAAAGACTGGTGTCAAGCTCCTTTGTAAGTGTGCTGGAGGCAGCCTTTTGAAATGTAAGTGGGGCTTTGAATAGCTCTGCCTATCCCATCTTCCCAGCTACACTCTGGTCCTATTGTTCACTGTCAGGTCCCAATACGCATTCTCAATAGTGGAGCAATTAAACGGCCAAGGCAGCTGGAAACTCATAGAAGGCCTCAGAAAGCTTTAGGGCAAGAAAATGCTAGCTTTGTAAAAGTGGTATTTTCAAAATTGTAATCTAAAATCTGACTATAACATTAAAGAGGATTCTAATTTACAACTCATTTATATCACAGGATATTTCTACCTGCTCCCAATCAAAAGTTAGCACTTATTAAATATAATAAGGTAACTGTGAGGCAATGGGTTCCGCCCTTCAAACCTGCCTGATTATTTGCTTTTTGTTCACCTGGTTGTTGAGCCTTTTACTGTGGGTGAGCCTCACAACTGGTGATTCACACATGGTAAACTCACAGTAAAAGGAATGCACAGATGATTTACCGCCAGTGTCTGCTCTTAAAGACAAAGTGGCTGCAACACAGTAGGGGTAAGGAGCCCATGTCTGGTTATGCATGGGCTGTGCGTGTGCTACTCCTGTCGTGTGCATCTCAGTAACTGCGCACAGGTAACTTGGTGCACAGGGGACTCTGCAGGATTGGATATTAACCTGGGGTAGGCCTCATAATGTTAGTGTACACTCATAGGGAAAGTCAGTGTGGTTTACTGTCTTGTCTGTATTGACTGTCCATTATACACCAATGAGGAACACTGCCTTAGATTGCAGCTTATTTTCTCCTTTTCCTACAGAGACCGGTGATGGTCTGGGGTGGAATATGTGTGCCAAACCCAAATATGAGAGTTCTAAGAAAATCAAGCAATCAATAAATCAGAGTACTTGTAAAGCGTGCTACTTACCCGTGAGGGTCTGAAGGCGCTGAGGGGAGGGGGTGCCGCTACTGCTCGAAGAGCCAGGTCTTGAGGAGTCTTCTGAAGGCGAGTAGGTCTTGGGTCTGCCGTAGGTGGGTAGGGAGGGTGTTCCAGGTCTTGGCGGCGAGGTAGTAGAAGGATCTGCCACCGGAGGTTGTTTGTTGGATGCCAGGAACAGTGGCAAAGGCGAGGCTGGTGGAGCGGAGCTGGCGGGTGGGGGTGTAGAAGCTGAGTCTGCTGTTCGGGTAGGCTGGTCCGGTGTTGTGGAGTGCTTTGTGTGCATGGGTGAGGAGCTTGAAGGTGATCCTCTTGTCGACGGGGAGCCAGTGTAGGTATCTCAGGTGGGGGGTGATGTGGCTGAGGCGGGGGACGTTGACGATCAGTCGGGCGGGGGCGTTTTGGATGCATTGTAGTCGTCCTAGGTGTTTGGCTGGGATTCCTGAGTAGAGTGCGTTGCCGTAGTCCAGTCTGCTGCCGACGAGGGCCTGTGTCACGTTCTTCTTGTTTCGGTTGGGATCTACTTGTAGATCCTGCGGAGTATGCGGAGGGTGTTGTAGCAGGAGGAGGAGACGGCGTTGACCTGTTTAGACATGGAGTGGGAGGAGTCGAGGATGAATCCTAGGTTGTGTGCATGGTCGGTGGGTGTTGGTGCTGTTCCCAGTGTGGTCGGCCACCAGGAGTCGTCCCAGGCTGAGGGGGTGGGTCCGAGGATCAGTACCTCCATCTTGTCCGAGTTCAGCTTCAGACGGATGTTCCTCATCCAGTCAACGATGGCCTTCATTCCCTCGTGGAGGTTGGTTTTGGTGGTGTGCGGGTCCTTGGTGAGGGAGAGGATGAGCTGGGTGTCGTCAGCGTAGGAGATGATATTGAGGTCGTGTTGTTAGGCCACTTGTGCGAGGGGGCAATGTAATGAAATTCCTAGGCAGTTAGAATATAATTGACATGCTGGCTGGTCAAAACATTAGGTAAGAAAGTGATAAATCTGGCTCCGTGCAAAACATAATACAATTAAAACATGAAAATTTCTTTAGTTCTATTTATTTTTGTTAAAAAAGAGGTGAGAAAAAGTTTGAACATAATACATATTTTACACATATATCTCTGAAGTTAAAAAAAGGGTACATTAACAATTTTGATATAATGATTAGACTCTATGTTGCAATGAGTATAGGTTGTATTCTGAAAAGAGTCAATATCATGAAAATATATTTTTTACATTCATAAAATGCACCATTTATACAAGGCGATTAATTTTTATTTAAAAAAAAAAAAAGGAAACTCTCCGTTCCCTTGTGACACTCCTGACGAAGGCAACCTTGTGCCGAAACGCACGTTGAGACGACTATCAGTTTGCAGCCACATTATATTAATCGCCTTGTATAAATGGTGCATTTTATGAATGTAAAAAATATATTTTCATGATATTGACTCTTTTCAGAATACAACCTATACTCATTGCAACATAGAGTCTAATCATTATATCAAAATTGTTAATGTACCTTTTTTTAACTTCAGAGATATATGTGTAAAATATGTATTATGTTCAAACTTTTTCTCACCTCTTTTTTAACAAAAATAAATAGAACTAAAGAAATGTTCATGTTTTAATTGTATTATGCTTTGCACGGAGCCAGATTTATCACTTTCTTAACTAATGTTTTGACCAGCCAGCATGTCAATTATATTCTAACTGCCTAGGAATTTCATTACATTGCATTATTGCCCTGTCCTAGGAGTTTTTCCAAACCTTACAGGGGATCCCTTTTTATTGCTCACTTGTGCGAGGGGGGCCATGTAGACGTTGAACAGCATCGGGCTGAGGGATGAGCCCTGGGGGACGCCGCAGATGATGTGGGTGGCCTCGGATCGGAAGGGCGGGAGGCAGACGCTCTGGGTCCTGCTGGAGAGGAAGGACGTGGTCCAGTCAAGGGTCTTCTCTTGGATTCCGGCTTCTAGGAAGCGTGTCTTTAGAGTGCGATGGCAGACCGTGTTGAAGGCGGCTGACAGGTCCAGGAGGATGAGGGTTGATGTTTCGCCTTTGTCTAGTTGTAAAAAGGGTCAGCCCCGATCGCACCCGATGCCCAGGCTGCTGGTGCAGGGCGACTCTTTGTTTTCTTCTTGAGTAGTTACCAAATAAAGAGACGGGCACTGGAAGTAGGAAGACAAGGAAAAAGGTTTATTACTCATGAGGAGAGCATGTCCTTTGGGACACTCAGCATGGTGTCTTCGGGAGGTGCTCTAACAAGTTTATCTGAGGCTTCGTCTTTTATACACAGGTTTATGACACACACACACATCCTTCATTATAATCAAGGCATTGTAAAGTATGGAGGTATTCCAACACATGGCTACAGTAGGCCCTTATTCTCCATGCAATAGGAGGGGGCTGTCATGCGGCTGAGTGTTCTGCTGATTCCATTGGAATGTGTGCTCCTGATCGAATCTCAGGGGTGGGGGTGGTCATGATCAATAGCGGCTCCTTTCAAGAGAGACGAGTGCATACAGTAGTGGACAATGAACTGTATCCTCAGGCTAAGGGATGACCAGCGGTCCGTGCAGACATTCAGGCTCAGAGGAAGAGGTCATCAAAGGAGGGGTATTCATGGAGGGACAGGAGGTGTTGGTCAGGCGCGGGGTGCGATTCTTTAGGGACAGAGTCATGCGGGAGGGGAGGGCTCATGACTCGCGCATGTGGGAGAGGGGGGCAGTCAGGGGCATGGGGGAAGCTTGCAGGGTCAGGGAAGGGGCGCTGGCAATCGACCGCAAACTGAGAGACCATGGTACCTAAAATGGCTGTCGTGTACGTGTGTGCATGGGTCTATGCTAGTGGGACAACACAGTCAGAGTTTTAGCGATACACACTCTGTTTACACCAAGGGGTACGGTGAACATAAATGAACGCCGCTTATGTACATACACATTGCTATTTTTAACAGTCGCCACTTTTTACATAAGCACGTTCAATTTCTACACAGTCGATGTGATAGGCAAAATATAATACATGTTAATTTACATTTGTTGAGTTCTAAATACAAGCCTAGAGATGGGCATAATATTTAGTCAGGGTTTAAAAGACTTTTTCTCCGATGACATCAATATACAGTAAAAAGTGCCGTATGTGACCTTTGGGCTTGAGTGATCGATGAAACATTTTTGTAAGCAATAAAAATTGAGGGAGAAATGCAATTCGATGTAAACAACTAGTCAAGGGGTGAGTAGAAAGTTCTGGAAGGGGGGGGTCTTAGCGAAAATTTCTTTTTCAAGGACGAGCCACCACTGGTAGAGTCTGTTAGTCCGTTTTTCTTTTTGTTGGCGCTTTTGAGCACCGGCGGTGGAGCTATAAATCCAGCTCGGAATCATCCTTACACGTTGCAGGGTGCGATCAGTCCTCTGCTGTTAGATCACAGTCCTGTTTCCTAACTCATTTTCTTAGGGGTGCCTCATGCTGGGCACCTGCGTGTCTTTCTGTTTTTCCGTGGCAAAATCCCAGTCCATAGTCAAAGTTTATATGAAAAAGGTTTGTTGAATAACCGAGGGAAGAGAGGGCGGAGTGGGGCCAGATCTTCGAACACACCAAGGGACCAAGGGAGCAAAGGATGATGAGCAAGCAAGCCCAACAGTCGGACTCGAAAAAGGGGACGGGGACTTTCAGGCACAAGTGGGTCAGCAAGTCGAGGGCTTCAAGACAGCCCTTCATTCTTTCATCTGCCGATATTGAGAGTTGTGCCTCGTCCCGCGTCTCGTTGCTCTGCGGCTCCACCTTTGGTTGCGGTCACGTGTGCTTCATGATCTGTGGCCAGGCTGTGCGTCACGTCCAGCTCCTCTCCTCCGGTTATTATATCTTTAAATGAGTAGAAAACAAGTTTTTAGAACAACTGGCAGGAGAAGATATTTATACATCTTAATTCCGTCCCCAATCCTGTGTAGGTGGGGGATAAGTTCATCGGTCACAGTCAGAGGTCGTTATTTACGGAGTCTGTAGGAGTGCATGGTCATGGAATTCATAACCCTATTCGGTGCTCATTCGTGACGTTCGTGGAGAGAAATTGGACCTTTACACACAGTGTAACATTATAGAAAATTCAAAGTCGAGTCCTTATGTAGAGACTCGTTCTTCCCTGTAACCCAAGTATCGACAATCTTACATTTCCCTTCGGGGTCGGCTAACTCTTGTATGTGGGGCATTATCGTCATGAAGAAAGGGGATGGACGTAAGACATGCTCTTCTTGGGGAGTGAACGTTAATCGAAGTCATTGATTTCGCTTTCGGGGGTAGATGACATGTAGCTGGGGTTAATCGGGGGAATGGGGACGTTTGGACAGGGAGCTGGGGTCGATCGGGAGAAGTGGGGTACTCTGGACATCCACGCTTAGGCGCAAGGGGCGGGGCAATCGGGACATTCGGGGACCGCATTTTCTAACGAACTGAGAAACAGAAGACCATTGACGTTATAGTTCCCTTATAAAAGGCCAGATTAGGGGACATCCGTCGTCTTACCCGTCCTTTCCTTCATTACCAACTCAGGTTCTATTGTTTGCAGAAGGGAGAGGTAGTAATATGGCAAGTCTCAATCGTTTTGGTCAATTTTGCTGAACACCTTTGCGTTCGAGGGAACCCAATTATGTTTGTGTCGGAGGGACACAACGCCACCATACAAGAAAAAGAGGAAACGGGGGGGGGGCTTCTGGAGAGAGGGAG
The DNA here is from genome assembly GCF_964261635.1 of Lissotriton helveticus. Classification (NCBI taxonomy): domain Eukaryota; kingdom Metazoa; phylum Chordata; class Amphibia; order Caudata; family Salamandridae; genus Lissotriton; species Lissotriton helveticus. Next base: position 1,730,647,169 of record NC_136057.1, on the reverse strand, counting down.
AGAGAGAGGGAGAGAGAGAGAGAGAGAGAGAGAGAGAGCGAGAGAGAGAGAGAGAAAGAGAGAGAGAGAGAGAGAGAGAGAGGGAGAGAGAGAGAGAGAGAGAGAGAGAGAGAGAGAGAGAGAGAGAGAGAGAGAGAGAGAGAGAGAGTCGTACTCTAAACGAACCATTCGTACACGTATGCCGTGGGGAGAGAGAGAGAGTCGTGTACAATAATGGTCCATTCAGTGCGCACACAACTTAGAACGGCAGGGGCTAAGTAATGCGTAAACACAAGCGGAGGGATGACGTATATTCATGCATCATGTACACACAAATTCAGACGGGGGAGACAGCACATGTATCACACACAAAGATCCAAGACAAGACATAAAACAGTTATTGGCCAAAATTATCTTTTCCTGTACGTTGTGCGCCTCTTAACATCCTAAGCTCTTTTTACCTTTTATTCTTCTCTTTTATCGTCGGCTGTCTTCACTAGTGGCTTTCTTTGTACACGCTCACGCCGTTGGCAATTGGTCACGAACTAACCTGGTCGGACTAATGCTCACGGTGGTTTATCCGAATCATTTTTAGCAAGTGCGTTTCCAGGCTGAGACAACAGTTGGTGTCAATTGGAGAGCAAGGGGGCAGCTTTTAGTTATATGCCTATGTGGATGCGAAAAAAGGAGGTAGTAGGTTTTCAAATATTGGCAATATCCCTAGTCCTCTCGGCGGGGGGATACTTGTGTAACCCCTACCTCGAAATACCCTAAACTTTTCCCTACTTAGTTTAAAACGTAAGAATGCTCAATCATGTGTGTACATTATTCTTTTTGTTTTATTCGGTGTTTGTCGCGGTCAGGTACTATAATCAGACCCTTTTTCCCGTCTCTTCGTCCGCTGGATCACCATTTTCGTCGGCATTCCGAGGTGACCTGCAGAGAGAGGGAAAAGAAGGGAGGGGAGAGCAGGCTACATTGATACGCACTCGCGCGCATAACCCAGAAAGGTTTTTACTTACTGCGTACTCGGCCTATTTCCACAGGATGCAGTCACTGCAAACGGGGGCGTTTAAGCCCAGGTGGACCGTTAGTGTGATTTTTCTTATACAGGTAGCATATAAAGTGTGGGCTAAATACCTGGACCTTCAGCGGTTGCCTTTGGCTGTATAAAAAGGAAAAATACACAACTAAAATTCGACCCTTCATATTTGCAATATTTCTACGTGTTATACCTTTTCAACCCTTTATGTAATCGAGCTTGGTCATTCCACCTTCATTTCAGTTATATCGAAAAATAGGGGTTATTCATTCAAGACTTTATCAATTTACACGGACAATTATAGTTGCTTTCTCAAAAAATCTTTAATAAGAATGTCGATGCATAAATACGGGCCTACAACCCCGTGGACCGGCCACGGAGCAGGCTGGAGCGGAGTCAGTGGTCGTTTATTTCACATAAAAGGTGCGAAAAGCGCAATAAAATCATATCGAGACTTCAGTGTGAACGAGTGTCATAAGTGTTGGGCTTCCAACTTTCAATAATCATGATGTGCAAAATTTTAAACAACAATTCATTGTCCGAATGTTCAATCAATACCCATTTGATGTCAATTCGCCGTCTGAACACATAATCAGTACCCATCCAATATCACTTCTTTGTCCGAACCTATAACCAGTACACATCCTATATCAATTCATGTGGTTAAAAAAAAACCTTCATACATAACTCATGACACCAGGGCCGAACAATTGGGGTACAACAAGGAGTTGAAAGTTTCATTTGCATCGGCGCCATTTTGGGTGCAGTCAGGCAGAACCAGGCATAGTCTAAATGTCTACTAACTCGTGGTTGGGCCCAGAGCTTCCTTTGGTAGTCCAAAGTTCTGTTAAAGGGCAAAAGAAAGGATTGGTGGTTTGAACCATCAGTCAAAAAGGGGAGGGAGGCAACAATGTTCCTACCGGGTCATACTGTGCTTTCACCGGAACTGATCCGAATTGTGGTCTATAGGACTCTAGTCATTCAAACTGAGGCTGGCGCCAGCATGGGAGCGCCGACGTCCTGCGGCTACATTTCCATCGTTCCGTGGGCAATCATGGCAGTCACTCCCCATCGGGGGTATTTGCGGGAGTCGGGGACTCCCGCGGCTCCTCTAGAATCTTCAAGGTTGTGGAGAACTATGACGGTGGAGTCAGTAAGTGACCGGGCCATTCCTTCATGCTGGGCCCGCTCTTGCCAGGTCGATCGCCATTTTGAGAGTTCGGCAGCTACCGGCGATCGCGGGGTAAAGTGAGCGGACGGGCTCCACCCTGCCGGGCGAGGCGTTGCAGCATGGCCACAGTGGAAGAACCCTTTTCCGGGCGCCTGGAACGTTGAGGGTGCAGTTGGGAAGCCTCCACCTGAGGAGGCGGGAGAGGCCTGTTCGCACCGTCTCTCCCTCCCAGTGCACCCCACGGCGTCTCGCTTGACATTTGTTATGGCCGGACCAGGCGATGAGGACGGGGGGGGGTCGGAGGCATATGCAAGACATCCCCCCCAGAGTTGTCGCAGCAATTATAGAGGAAAGAAGTGGTGTCTGGCGTGTTGTCGCTGCTAATACGAAGGAGAAAAGAAACAATGTCCCGTCCGTCTTTGGGCCGGGCTTCCGGTGGATGTCGGCCGGACGCCCCTTGCTGTGGCCCCATGAACGGGTTCCTTGGTTCATCGGCTGCAGCCGGATCCCATCGGCCCCAGCCCCCGGCCGTTGGTGGCCGGACCGGAAGAGCATGTGGCGGGACTACCTGCAACTCTCAAGGGCCACCGCGGCCGGACTGGGAGAGAGAGGGGAGGGTCGAGGACACACCCCCCCTGCAACTCTCCGGTGTTGTCAAGGCAATCCCCTGGCCGGGTCCCGCTGGCCTCGGCCTCTCCTCCGGCTACGCCCTACGTTAGGATCTCCTGGCCAACTGTTGGCAGCAGGACCCGCCTTATATGGGTTGCTTTCGGCTGGGCGTGGTTGCAACCCTGCTCCACCTTGGAAGGTTCCAGAGTGGGGGCGGATGTTCTGTTAACTTGTATTTTCCCCAGTTTATCGTTCTTATTGTTTTCCAGTTTCTCATTACGGGTTACTAAATAGGTTTTACCATTAAGTATTGTTATCGTTTTCCTTGTTCGTTATTTAATAAAAAGTTCATTTTTCATCAGTGGCCTACTGAATTCGTTTTCCTATTTCCTTCTTTCCAGGTTGTTTCATGCTAAAGTTTTTCCGTTAACAGGTTACAGTGATCACTTTATTATCTCATATGTCCTTTTCACTAGGGGTGCTCTCTGGTCGGGCCAGGTGATCTTCCTCTAGTAAATGGTCCGGGCGAGACTGGCGTATCAGTCAGTGGGGAGTAGATAGGCATGGCAGATTACAACGGGGAACAAAGGTCCGCATTACCTACCCTTCACTACTTGCAAAGTTTTTCCTACGTTTCTTTGCAAACAGGGAATACCTCCAAAAAAAGAACCAATTCCCAAACAGTCAATGTTCGGGCAAACAATCAATCAATGAGGAACGAAATAGGTACGACGTGTTAAAGGTTTGCGTTACCCACCCTTCGCTCTCTGCAAAGGGAGAGAGAATATTCCTATTCTTCCCCGTTTGCAGGCAGAGAAGATTCCTAAGAGAACCAACTTCGAACAATTCAATGCTCGATTCAATCAATCAATCAATGGGGAGAAAAAAATAGGCACGACGTGTTAAAGTTTTGCGTTGCCTACCCTTCACTATCTGCAAAGACTAAACAGAGTATGGCGATTCTGTGTTTGTTTGTAAATAGAGAATCTCCCAGAAGCAATCAATAGGCAATACTAGTATTTTCAAACAATCAATCAATCAATCAATTTCGCAATTTGTCGTGTGTCACGACCTTACCCGGACCGGACCATGTGGGCAGTTCTTCGCCTTCCTTTTTCCAGCGCCCGATCGTTCTCTTTCTCCATGTTTTTACCGCAGCATTCCTGTGGGATTCCAGTCAGGACAATAGGTCACTTGAGAGAGGTCCGTTCGGAATCGGTGAAGCTCATTCAATCGGCAGCCGGACGAGGGCCCTCTCAAGGCAGGTATACTCCAATAATTTAGATGTTCACTCCATCATCTGGACCTCTCTTACCGGACCTTATGTCGCTGATGGACCCCGCGTTTGGGGCGCCAATTGTAAAAAGGGTCAGCCCCGATCGCACCCGATGCCCAGGCTGCTGGTGCAGGGCGACTCTTTGTTTTCTTCTTGAGTAGTTACCAAATAAAGAGACGGGCACTGGAAGTAGGAAGACAAGGAAAAAGGTTTATTACTCATGAGGAGAGCATGTCCTTTGGGACACTCAGCATGGTGTCTTCGGGAGGTGCTCTAACAAGTTTCTCTGAGGCTTCGTCTTTTATACACAGGTTTATGACGCACACACACACATCCTTCATTATAATCAAGGCATTGTAAAGTATGGAGGTATTCCAACACATGGCTACAGTAGGCCCTTATTCTCCATGCAATAGGAGGGGGCTGTCATGCGGCTGAGTGTTCTGCTGATTCCATTGGAATGTGTGCTCCTGATCGAATCTCAGGGGTGGGGGTGGTCATGATCAATAGCGGCTCCTTTCAAGAGAGACGAGTGCATACAGTAGTGGACAATGAACTGTATCCTCAGGCTAAGGGATGACCAGCGGTCCGTGCAGACATTCAGGCTCAGAGGAAGAGGTCATCAAAGGAGGGGTATTCATGGAGGGACAGGAGGTGTTGGTCAGGCGCGGGGTGCGATTCTTTAGGGACAGAGTCATGCGGGAGGGGAGGGCTCATGACTCGCGCATGTGGGAGAGGGGGGCAGTCAGGGGCATGGGGGAAGCTTGCAGGGTCAGGGAAGGGGCGCTGGCGATCGACCGCAAACTGAGAGACCATGGTACCTAAAATGGCTGTCGTGTACGTGTGTGCATGGGTCTATGCTAGTGGGACAACACAGTCAGAGTTTTAGCGATACACACTCTGTTTACACCAAGGGGTACGGTGAACATAAATGAACGCCGCTTATGTACATACACATTGCTATTTTTAACATAGTTGGCGTCTGATGTCGTCTGTGGCGGCGATAAGGGCTGTCTCGGTGCTGTGGTTTCATCTGAACCCGGACTGGGACGGGTCCAAGATGTTGTTGTCTGTCAAGTGGTGGGCCAGTTGCATGTTGACGATTTTCTCGATGACCTTCGCCGGGAACGGGAGCAGAGAGATCGGCCGGATGTTCTTGAGGTCCTTGGGGTCCGCCTTGGGCTTCTTGAGGAGGGCATTGATTTCGACATATTTCCAGCTTTCCGGGAATGTCGCTGTTTCGAAGGAGATGTTGATGACCTTCCGTAGTTGGGGTGCGATGGCAGCATCTGCTTTGTTGAATATGTGGTGTGGGCACGGGTCTGACGGAGATCCTGAATGGATGGAGTTCATGACCTTGCGTGTCTCATCGTCGTTGACGTTGTGCCAGGAGGTCAGGCGGTTGGCGCTGGTGGTGTTCACAGGGGAGGTGGGGTCTGGCGTAGTCGGTGCGGTTATGGTGTTGAAGCTGTCATGGATGTCAGCGATCTTGCGGTGGAAGAAGATGGCCAGTGAGTTGCACAGTTCTTGTGACGGCGGTATGTCGTTGGCGTTGGCGCTGGGGTTGGAGAGTTCCTTTACGATGCTGAAAAGCTCTTTGCTGTTGTGTGCGTTGTTATCCAGGCGGTCTTTGAAGGAGGATCTCTTGGCTAATCTGATGAGGTTGTGATGTCTGCAGGTGGCAGCATGGTTGTCCGGAGTGCGTTCGTGGAGCCATATCTTCTCTAGTTTCCGGCATGTGCGTTTGGAGGTCTGCAGCTCGTCGGTGAACCAGGTGGCTCTCTTGCTGGCGTGGTTGTTGGAGGGTTTCTACAGTGAGGCAAGGGTGTTTGCGCAGTCGTCGATCCACTGTCTGAGGTTGCGGGCTGCGGTGTCTGTGTTGGTGGGGGTCGGTGGGTGGGTTTTGGGTGAGGGTGGTGATCAGCTGATCTTCGGTGACTTTGCTCCAGTAGCGGCGAGGTAGCTATTGAGTGCGGTGGTGCGTGGTTGGTTTATTGAAAGTGTAATGGATGCAGTGGTGGTCGGTCCAGTGGAGTTCGGTGGTGTGTTAGAAGGGGACGTGGGTGCCTGTGGAGAAGACGGGGTCCAGCGTTTGGCCAGCGGCGTGGGTGGGTGCGGTGACAAGTTGTCTGAGGCCGAGGTTGGCAAGGTTGTCGATCGGGGTGGCGGAGTTGGCGTCGTTGTTGTTCTCGAGGTGGAAATTCAGGTCCCTGAGGAGGATGTAGTCCTTGGAGGCAAGTGCGTGGGTGCTGGCGAGGTCGGCGATGGAGTCGCTGAATTGAGCTCAGGGTCCGGGGGGTCTGTAGATGAGTGTTTCTCTGAGGGTGGTGTTGGGGTCGGTGTGGATCCGGAAGTGCAGGTGTTCGGCGGTGTTGAGGGTGTCATCTGCGTGGGTGGCGACCTTGAGGGTGGACTTGTGGATGATGGCTATTCCTCCTCCGATTCCGTTGGCGCGATCCCTGCGGGTGATCTTGTTGCCGTCCGGGATGGCTATGGCGATGTCGGGCGCCAAGGAGTCGTTCCACCATGTCTCGGTCAGGAAGGCCACGTCTGGGGCGGAGGTGTCAAGCAGATCCCAGAGCTCGACTGTGTATTTGCGTGCGGAGCGGGTGTTGAGGAGTATGCAGCGGAGGTGGTTGGGTCCAGTCCTTGGAGGTTTGGTGGCTCTGTCGCAGGTGAAGCTGCAGGTGTGGCAGGAGAAAGGTCCGTGAGTCTGTTTCGGGGCGGCTTGGAAGCAGGTGTGGTTTCGGGGGAGGTTGAGTGCGTAGAGGGTGCTGGCGTCGTAGCAGAGTCAGGAGTTGTGGCGTTCGCGGGGTCCAGGGGTTCTGGCACTGGGCGCGGTCCAGGTGCGGAGGGGCGCAGACGGGCTTGCCTATGGTGCGCCTTCGGCACGCCAGCGGCGCGGCCGCTGCACGGCCTCCATAAGAGGGGGCTAGGGAGGGAGGAGCAGCTGGGAGGTAGGAGCGGGATGGCCAATGGGGAGCAGGGGGGCGGGCCGCAGGGACGCAGTGGCGAGAAGGAGCGGGAAACGGCAGGAAAACAGGCGGGTGGCAGGGAGCAGGTACGAGGCAGCTGGCGGCCGTGTGGTGGCGTGGGGAGCGACCTGCCTGCGAGCAGGGTCAGAGGTCGCTCTGAAAAGAAAATATCTGTACAGCTTATCGGTCATCCAGTATTGTCATATTTCTTTGGCTTAGCTCAGGATCAAAACCAAGGCTTTATGCCACCCTGCTGTGACAACAGCAGGATCAAAGGCTTCCCCACTCAAAGGGAGCAATTAACAGGGCTTCGCTCAGCTCCTGAGGAGGAAAGAGGTGGGGCTGGCATATCTGCATCAATCAATCAGATCTCACACTGTACCAGGGATGGGCCAGCCCAAGCCCACTGAACAAAGGAGGGAGCTCAGACCTCTGGAGCCAACACAGGAGGCGGAATCCCTTTCAATATTTGATGGGAAAGGCCCTGGCAGTGATTTCAGCGAGGGTGGAGCTGAGGTGCCCAAAGGAGATGTGAGTAGTGACTCCTGGGAAATGCTATTTTTAAATGTCCCAGCATGTTGTGGAGGTGGGTTGGGACAGGGGCGGGGAGGTGATGTAGAACCCCAGGATAGGCCAGAGGTGCCTTACATCTGGAATCTTCTGTCCCCACTTAAAAGGTCTTGCTCAAGGGGGAGAGCTCTCTCTTGGTTATATTTTTCTGCATGACACCAGGACTGGAGGTGGCAGCCATGGACTACTGGAAAAAGGAATCACCTGACATCCATCTGGGCAAAGTACTCTAACTACAGTTGCCCTAAGGACTAGTGGGGCTCTCCCCAGGACCAGGAAAGCTGGTCCCTTTACACCAGCCTAGGATACATAGGGGTAAAGACTGGACTTCTGCATCAAGGAGGGTAGATGCTCCAGAGGAGAAATAGGAGAAAGGCTGGTGCAGGAAGTCAGTAGAACCAATCCTCTTCAAAGTCTGCTATCTTAGAGGCCAGGAGGCCTAGGGAATGTGCTCCAGGTGGCAAGTGCTCACCACTAGGAGCAAAATGAGCTCAAGAACAAGTAGAATGGTGCAACGGGCCGCGACAGGAGATGGATTTGACCTTTGACCCCACCAATGGGACCCCGGAGCTCATAGAGCTCCCCTGTTGGGCAATTCTCTACGCCCAGGGAGGTCAAAGCCCGAGGGTTGCCGCAAGCAGTATCAGTTTTTTTTTTTTAAACCATGAGAGGGGGTGAGCATTGTGCCCCCTTTAGAGAGCTCAGTAGGCCTGGTGACCCCAATCCACAGGGCTGTTCCTTGTTTTGGTTGGCCCGGGACCCCACTCCGAGCCCTTTATGTGCCAGGAAGGCAGAGGAGCGTGGCAAAATAGAGGTGGGCCCGGGTTCCCCAACTCCAGGCCCTGGCAGAGAGGAGGAGGTCAAGGAAGTGCTCCCACGATCCCCCCATCGGTGTTGAACCTGCCCCGTGTCTGAGGGAAGCATGTGGCCACCACCAAAAGGAAGCACCCTGCCTGCAGGAGCAGGCACGGAAAGAGAGCTACTGGCTTCTACAGCAGTACAGAGGAGTGCTATCCACGTGGCGAGCCAGCTGCGGAAGCCAGGGATGGGCTCCCTGTGCTGCCTCCAATGCCTGGAGGCTGACAGGGTGCCCTGGTGATACCAGGTGCCCCCAAATAAAAAGAAACAAGCATTTGCAATGCAATAGGTCTCGCAGTATTTAAGTTAGAGCTTTTGGTATTGCTTTTGATATTGTTTTTCACAATATATGTAGTACTCCTACCAATGCTGTGAGAGTGACACCTATACAGATTAGATACTGTACCAATACTATAAGAATGACACCCATAAAGGACAGGCACTGCACAAGTGCAATGGGAGTGACACTTACAGAGAACAGAAAGTGTACCAATGCAATGAGAGTGACACTCATAAAAAATAGGCACTGTCCCAATAATATGATAGTGACACCCGTAGGGAACAGACAGTGCACTAGTGCAATGGGAATGACACCCATAGAGAACAGGTGCTGCACTAATGCTCTGATAGTGACACCCATAGAGAATACACACTGTACCAATGCTATAGGAATGACACCCATAGAGAACAGGCACTGCACCTGTACAATGGGGGTGATACCCATAGAGAACAGGTGCTACACCAATGCTATGATAGTGACACCCATAGAGAATACGCACTCAATGCTATGATATTGACACCCATCGAGAATACGCATTGCATTAATGCTATAGGAATGACACCCATATAGAACAGGCACTGCACCAGTACAATGGGAGTGATACCCATACACAACAGGCAATGTACTAATGCTATAATAGTGACACTCATAGAGAACAGGCAGTGCACTAGTGCAATGGGAATGACATACATAGAGAATAGGCACTGCACCAATGCTATGATAGTGACACCCATAGAGAATACACACTGTACCAATGCTATAGGAATGACACCCATAGAGAACAGGCACTGCACCTGTACAATGGGGGTGATACCCATAGAGAACAGGTGCTACACCAATGCTATGATAGTGACACCCATAGAGAATACGCACTCAATGCTATGATATTGACACCCATCGAGAATACGCATTGCATTAATGCTATAGGAATGACACCCATATAGAACAGGCACTGCACCAGTACAATGGGAGTGATACCCATACACAACAGGCAATGTACTAATGCTATAATAGTGACACTCATAGAGAACAGGCAGTGCACTAGTGCAATGGGAATGACATACATAGAGAATAGGCACTGCACCAATGCTATGATAGTGACACCCATAGAGAATACACACTGTACCAATGCTATAGGAATGACACCCATAGAGAACAGGCACTGCACCTGTACAATGGGGGTGATACCCATAGAGAACAGGTGCTACACCAATGCTATGATAGTGACACCCATAGAGAATACGCACTCAATGCTATGATATTGACACCCATCGAGAATACGCATTGCATTAATGCTATAGGAATGGCACCCATATAGAACAGGCACTGCACCAGTACAATGGGAGTGATACCCATACAAAACAGGCAATGTACTAATGCTATAATAGTGACACTCATAGAGAACAGGCAGTGCACTAGTGCAATGGGAATGACATACATAGAGAATAGGCACTGCACCAATGCTATGATAGTGACACCCATAGGAAACAGGCAACGCACCAATGCTATAAAAATGACACCTATAGAGAACAGGCACTGCATTAGTACAATGGGAGTGATACCCATAGAAAACAGGCAATGCACTAATGCTATCATAGTGACACTCATACGGAAAAAGCAGTGCACTAGTGCAATGCGAATGACATACATAGAGAATAGGCACTGCACCAATGCTATGATAGTGACACCTATAGGGAACAGGCAGTGCACCAATGCTATAGGAATGACATCCATAGAGAACAGGCACTGCAAAAATGCTGTGAGAGTGACACCTATAGAGAACAGGCAATGTACCAATGCTATGGGAGTGACACCCACAGAGAATAGACACTGCAGTAGTGCATTGGAAGTGACACCTATAGAGAATAGACACTGCATCAATCGATAGATAGATAGAGTGAGGGCGATAGATAGATAGAGTGAGGGCGATAGATAGATAGAGTGAGGGCGATAGATAGATAGAGTGAGGGCGATAGATAGATAGAGGGCGATAGATAGATAGAGTGAGGGCGATAGATAGAGTGAGGGCGATAGATAGATAGATAGATAGATAGATAGATAGATAGATAGATAGATAGATAGATAGATAGATAGATAGATAGATAGATAGATAGAGTGAGGGCGATAGTGACAGAGGAGAGAGAAGAAGGACAGTGAGGGACAGAGGAGAGAAGAACAGTGAACAACAGAGGAGACGAAGTACAGTGAGGGACAGAGGAGGGAGAAGACAGTGTGAGGCGCACACAAAAAACGTGACACGAGGGAAAAGTAACGGAAATACGGTGCAGGGGTTACAGTGCGCGAGCTTCTAAATCCCAAGAAGAATTACTGATTGCCTGTTTATTTCATACTTCGAATTAAATGAAAGTGCAGTGACATGCAAGGGAACTCCCACAAAAAGGCCTGCTAAAATACTCCTCCCGTAAGACTGGTATAACGGTCATACTAACATTGTAGTATCTAATAACTGTGATTCCTTAAACATGCAGTAGGTGCTTATTTTGTAATTATATCATTTATACCGATAAGAAGACTATAGTAAAAAAAAAAACAGTTTCCACGAAAGTTAAAAGGTGAGGGCGGTGGGGTTCCGCTTGCACTGAGCGAACCTCCGGTGAAGATGACGATGGGTGTCTGTGTGGGGCAGATCCTCAGGCACAGACTGACACCGGCTCATTTGCTCTGAGTACCGAAATATCCACTTGGGCGCCCCTCCATAGCGCTAAGAAGCAGCTCTGGTGAACAGCGCCCACAGTATGTCGAGCTCCACAGCACTCACGAGTGTGGTGCCTAACCAAAACTAGAACTGATTTTACACATGTTGCTTTTTAAAAATATAAATGCCGATGTGAAGCCCCTACCTTGAAGGCGCCCGCGGGACCTGTGCAGGAAGGGTGTAAGGAGTGAGGGAGGGGTCGGGCAGACTAGGGAATGGCTGCGGGAGGAGGAATAAAGAAGTGTTCACACTTGCTTAAGAAAGGCTCCGTTTGTGCTCAGAGGGTGGGGAGGACTTGTGATGCGAAGCAGGAGGGGGAAAGCTTAATGAAAATGCCGAAGTGGAGGTCAGCATTACCCGTCATTATCTTCGGTCCGTACCGCATTGATGCAGACTACAGACCGGTTTGAGTCTCCCTTTCTCAAACCACATATGGAGCAGCAGCTAGAAACACACATAAGTAATGATTCAGATGAGGGGGCGCTAGAGGGCGCCGGGCAAGATGGCCGCACTTATGTGAGGCTCTGCCGGGACCGACTAAAATCCTTTTATTATCCTACACATCCTGCCCTTCACACCGACCAGCTTGATGGCAATCTACAGCTGAGACGTTCAGGCGAAAAGTGAGGCACTTTTCTTCGCCGAGCGGTACGCCAGAGCTGTTTTCCCGGCGGTGACACAGTTTGACCGACAAAATGAACGGATGGGCGCAGTCGAGCAGAGAGTGTCTGCCACGGAGGACGGGCTAGCTACGGTAACAACTAAGGTGTTTAATATGGAGCGAGTGTTGGCGGTAATCCAGGCAAAGAACGAGGAGTTGGAAGGGAGATCCAGACGCAATAACATCCGCGTTACGGGTCTGCCGGAATCTACGAATGTTGGTAGAATGGAGGACTTCATGGAGCGCATGCTGGTAGACATTTTTGGGTCTGACCAACTGTCGCGAGTGTTTATAGTGGAGCGTGCACATCGTTCTTTGGCAAAACGACCAGTACCTGGGGCGCAGCCTCGTCCTATCATTGCCCGCATTCTTAACTATAAGGATCATGATGTCATCTTGCGCCTTGCACGAGAGAAAGGTACTATTGAATATCAGGGAAATAAACTTGAATTTTATGCCGATTTCACCGTGGCGGTGCAAACAGCGTGGAAAGAATTCGCCTTGGTGAAACAGCTTCTTCGCGCCGAAAATATCCCGTACGCCATGCTGTATCCGGCTCGTCTTCGGATTGGGACTCCGTCGGACAATAAGATCTTTGCCTCCCCTAAGGCGGCCATGGACTATGCAAAAAAGCAGAAAAAACGTAAAAGGGACTCGAATGTGGCGCAGGATGGGGAGGAGGACCTTCAGGATGAGGTGGCCTAAGTGTTTGCTTTAGTACTGGTAACCAATTGCTGCTCTCCATATACTGTGAGAAGGGCTGCCGCTCAGTTTCAGGTTGTTCAACTTCCTAATGTCTTTGATCCAATTACTTTGCATTACGGGAACACTATCTCCGTTTACAAGATTTAAGCGGCAGCCGCCCTTGACTATTGAATATGGTTCACGCATTGTGTATCTCGCAGTTGCAGAGATTATTGCATTGGTCTACCACACATCCAAGTATTATTGAGGACCTGCACGGTTGGTGGCTATGTTTGGGGGAGTAATTGCTGTACTGGCATGGCCATTTGTGAGATGTTCAAGTGTACTGAGAATTGCACTGAGGCGATGTTAGAGATATTGCTATGCCATTTGCCAAACGCTGTGCAAATCTGAATCTTTGACATCCTTGAGCTGTGGAGTTGGGGTGGGAGGGGTGGGATGTTTATATTGCTTACACGGTCTGCTTCTTCGTTAGTTCACTGGCGGGAGCTGTGCGCCGCTACGCCCCCGCATATGGGAGTTCCCCACATACTTATGGTTGCACTGTTTTTGGGGTCTGGGAGGTTGGGGACAGCTTTGGCAGGTTGGGGGTGCTGAAGTGGGTGGAGGGGGGTTTGGGGAATTCCAGAGATTTTGGGTCGGGGCGATCTGTTGCATTCTTTGTGGCGGGTGGTTGGGATGGACTGGACAAAGGTTGAGACGATGTTGGTCAGTGAGTTACCCTGCTTCTGAGACATTTCCTGCAGATACTCGATTGTTGGATTGCTGTATGCTCTGCATCTATTGTTGGATATTGAAATTGTCCTACTGTTTACAGGATATACTTCAGGGCTGGTCGTATGGATAGGGGGGGTAAACTTACTTGTATCACTTGGAATGTGAGGGGATTGAATCGTCCACAGAAAACTAGACAAATGTTAGCATTTATGAATAGGCACGGTGCACAAGTTGCTTTCATTCAGGAGACACACCTTAGGGGAAAGGCGGCTAAAACTGTGGGTAAGCAGTGGGCTGGCACCAGACTGGCATCGAATTACTCATCGTATGCACGTGGAGTTATGATTCTGATAAAAAAAAATGTACCGTTTGTAACCCTACATGAGGAGATTGACAAGGATGGCCGATATATTATATTACATGGAAAGCTATGTGGCACCCTGGTTACGCTGATTAATGTATATGGTCCGAATGTTGATGACCCCGACTTTTATGTCACTCTATGGAATAAGATCTACATGCTGCCCCCATCGGCCATAATTTGTGGTGGAGATTTGAATGTCACTCTTGATGGAGCGATGGACAGGAAAAATGATAGGCCTTGTGTGCATAGGAGAGCGGCTGATGCAGTGCGAGATGGTATGAGCGGGCTTGGATTGGTGGATGCGTGGTGATTAAGACACCCTGGGAGGAGAGAGGGCACTTGTTACACGTCAGCACATGATACGTGGTCGAGGCTGGACTATTGGTTAGTGACCCGGGATGTCAGCGAATGGGTGATGGAAGTCGGACACCTGCCTCGAACGATCTCTGATCACGCGCCCGTTTGCATGGAGGTATGGATGCCGTCGCATGCCTCGGCCCCCTTCTCCTGGCGATTGCCGCCGGGAACCTTGACTGACCTGGTGTTGCGTGAGCGACTAAGAGCGTTAATTGAGGAGTTCTTTGATAAGAATGTTGGGTCTGTTGAAAGTATGTGTACGGTGTGGGAAGCCTTTAAAGTGACCATACGGGGAGCGTGTATAGGCCTACAATCGGGTGTGCTTACATCGCTAAGGGATGCCATGACTAAGTTGGAAAGGGAATTGTTGTCGCTTGAACGCCAATTGGAGGAGCTTCCTGAGGAGTCCTTATTCGCCAGCATTAGATTGAAAGTCACTGAATATAATGATCTAGCCGATCAGGAGGTCAAATTCCTATCCAAACAAACTAGGGCGCGTTATTATGGTGAGGGGGGGCGCCCAGGGCGAGGATTGGCGGATCGGATAAAAGACCCTTGGGCTAGACATTGTGCTGTACAGGAGATAGAGGACGGGGATACCACTGTAACTAGCGCGACTGGCGTTCTCGACTGTTTTGCGAGATATTATGAACAGATGTATGAGTATAAGGAGACGGCAGGAGAGGAGGAAATAGCACAATACTTTGAGGATATAGCGCTGGTCTGGCTCTCGAGGGGTCAACAGGAATTTCTTATGCGTCATATTACGGAGGGGGAGTTTAGGGATGCGATAGCGGCCCTTCTCAACGGCAAGGCAGCTGGAACTGATGGTTTACCATCCGAATTTTACAAAGAATATGTGGATCTTTTACTTTCACACCTGGCAATGGTTCTGGAGGAGGCTGTGGAACAGGGTCAGTTCCCGACTACAATGAGAGAAGCGCTTCTGGTTGCACTGCCAAAACCGGGTAAACCTCAAAATAGGTGCGAGTCATATCGTCCCTTGTCCCTTATGAATACCGATGTTAAAATCATAGCTAAAGTACTGGCAACTCGGTTGCGCCTGCTCCTCCCGGTTATGGTGTTACCGGATCAGTCTGGGTGTATTCCCCTCCGGTCTACCACTCACAATTTAAGAGCTCTGTTTGCGGTGCTGCAATTCCTCAAACCAGACTTGGCTGCGGTGGCTGTCATGCTCGACGCCGCGAAAGCCTTCGACTCAGTTGCATGGCGGTATATGATAGCGATACTGCATCGTATGGGAGTACCGGTTTTCTTTACATCACTAGTTACCCTGCTCTACACGAATCCCGTGGCGCGCGTACGGGTAAACGGTCATGTATCGGCTCCATTCCCAGTGCAGAGAGGGACTAGACAGGGCTGTCCTCTCTCGCCTTTACTATTTGCTCTTGTGATGGAACCTCTGGCGTGTGTTCTGAGGCAAAGATATGCGGACGCTGCCCTGAAGTTCCCACTTCGGTCTCTGGCGGTGTCCATGTATGCCGATGATATGGTCCTGTATGTGCGAGAACCTGCTCGACATCTTGAATCCATACTTCGGGAATTCATTCGGTTTGGGCGTCACTCGGGTCTTTCCATCAACTGGGAGAAATCTATTATGTTGCCACTCACTGACGTTACCCTCCCCTTTCCCTTGGAATTCCCGTTGGAATGGGCGACGGAACCGGTGCGTTATCTAGGGATTTGGATGCATAGGGATAGCCAAGAAATTATTCGGGCTAACTATGGAGTGGCTATTTCAAAACTTGAGGACCAGGTGGCACGTTGGATTCGGCTCCCTCTCACCTTCGCCGATCGTGTGTCTCTGATAAAAATGGTGGTGCTTCCGAAATTTTTATACCTTTTTGTTAATATTCCTCTCCCGCTAAAGTCGCATTTCTTCGCCAGACTGCAGTCATTGCTGATTGCCTTGGCCTGGGCTGGTAAGAAACCACGAGTGAAATGGGATGTACTGACTAAGCCGTATGACTTGGGGGGCTTCACCATTCCAGACATGAAGCTGTATTATCTGTGTGCCCAGGCGCACTTTGCCGCCTACTGGCTGTCGGCCCCACCGTATACACCACACGTGGCGCTCGAGGCCAGTGCAGTCATGCCCATTCCTCTAAAGGCAATGATAATCAACACTCACTCGGTGTTTGATAAGGGGGAAGTGGACACGGTGCGCTCAACTGCTACCGCTTGGCGAGAATTGGGTAGACGAGCGAACAGACTGCCGTTGTATGCCCCTAGTATGCCACTGCTGTATCACACAGAGATATCGGTCTCAAATGAAATTGGGGCATTACAGGTCCTACAGGGCGCGGGGCTCAACACCGTAGGGAATCTCTTCCCGGGTGCCTCGTTCCTCTCATGACAAGCCATGACGGAACGTTCCCCTTATGCAGTTATGTCTACGTTTATATACGTCAGGCTCCGGGCTGCCATGCATACTTTATATCCTACATATCCGGAGGAACCATTGACGCTGGGAGCTTTACAATTGCTATATGCCACAACAGATAGAGTAAAGTTACTCTCCAGACTATACCGAGCCTCGCAAGAGGACGAGGGAGGAGGCGCGGTGACAGCCAGGGCTAGATGGGATGGGTGCCTACCAGAACCGCTAACTGATGATGAGTGGTCTGAGTGCTGCTCCATGACCGGGGGTTTTGTGGCCAACGGCAACTTTCGCCTCATTCATTATAAATTTCTGCACCAATGGTACTACACGCCAGTGCAGTTGGTCAGGTATGGTCTCCGAGATACGTCTCAATGTGTCCGGTGTGGTATGGATAATGCAGATTTTGTACACCTGGCCTGGGGATGTGCACGTGTGTATGCCTTCTGGGTTGCTGTGATTGAGGCACTCTCTAAAATGACGTCGACTGAGGTTGTGCTGGACATACGCCTGTGCTTGTTGGGATTGGCCTCCGGTGTGCCGGCGGGTGTGAGACGCTTGATAGTGCTAGCCTTGCAGATTGCTAAACGCAGGGTCGCTGTGGTCTGGGGGGGGAGACGAGCACCAGATGTTCAACTGTGGCTGAAAGACATGGCATATTGCAGGGATCAACTGGTTTGCTATTATGAGGGGCTTCCTGAAAAGTCGCGACCGCGTGATATCTGGGGCCCATATACAGCATATATGCTTTCCCAGGCTGATGAAGATAGCGCTGGAAGTATGAGTGGGGATTCATTGACCGGTGAGGGAGGGTCTCTGTAGCTCTGCATGTGTGTGACTGTTCCCCGGTCGTGCTGGATGCGTGCTGCTTCTTCCCATCTCCACGGGTTGTCTCCTGAGAATTGATTGCATAGACGTGTGGCTATTCCATACGTGCACCAATGACTTGTGCTACATGCAGGGTTGGACGATCATGGGCTGCGAGATCTGATCACCTGCTTTACTGAACTAATGCGTATCGTACGTTGCTTGTCCTACGCTCTTTTGGAATGCATGACAGTGCTATGACCTGAATCCTGGGATGTTTGGGTGGAGGGATGTTGGGGTTCTGTATTGTTAGTTATATAAAATCACAAAATGAGACCACGCTTAATGTGTATGATACTACTACAAGATACAAGTGGAGCCTGGAGCACTGATTAGCGTTTGCTTTTGCATATCTCGCACAGTAATGCCGGATGCCGTTGAATGTATACTTCATTCTCTTTGCTATCAAGTTGGTTGCAGCCGGCCCTCGCTATGGGTTGTAGGCACGCTGCTGTGTACTTGGATAAATTGCAATAAAGGTCTTCCAAAAAAAAAAAAAAAAGTAATGATTCAGATCACATGTAGAGAAACTGTGCAGATAAACAGAAAAAGAACAGGCAAACACACACTGTGCTTGATACCTTGAAAATGTGCCGTAGTCATTTCTATAACACTGAAACACACACATGGGCCGCCACAGCAGAAACCCTTTCACAGCTGCTGAGTCACCCTTCTCACTCTGCCATCTCACTCTTTTGCTAATCTGTTCGACCTCATCACATGATTGATCAATCAGCAGGAAGGGTGTGAAAGAGAAATGACGAATGAGACAAACAACTGGGAAATTTTTTCAGAACAAACAGCCTTAAACAAACACCAGTCCGAACACTGGGTGGGGAGGAGGGGGGTTGCGAAGATTAGAGGTGGTCTGTGGGCAAGTATTCAGCCATTTACTAGAAATGATTTTACACATGCAGCTTTTTAAAAATATAAATGCCGATGTGAAGCCCCTACCTTGAAGGCGCCCGCGGGACCTGTGCAGGAAGGGTGTAAGGAGTGAGGGAGGGGTCGGGCAGACTAGAGAATGGCTATTTAGCCATTTACTAGAAATGATTGTACACATGCAGCTTTTTAAAAATATAAATGTTGATGTGAAGCCCCTACCTTGAAGGCGCCCGCGGGACCTGTGCAGGAAGGGTGTAAGGAGTGAGGGAGGGGTCGGGCAGACTAGGGAATGGCTGCGGGAGGAGGAATAAGGAAGTGTTCACACTTGCTTAAACCAGAGTGGGAGGAGAGAGCACATACTGCGAGTATAGAAGGAAATACAAAAAAAAAGAGCACAGATCGCGGGGCGCGACGATCACTAACGGGACAGGAATGCCAGACACGATACAGAGGCGGGGACAAAGGGAAGGGAGGGAGAATGCTAAGGAGGGCGTTTACCAGATGCACTCCACGTAAATGACTATTTAAGTGTTAACGCTTCAACAAGCATGTGCGAGGTGAACAAACCCTTTACTCCATTCGAGATTTACCGTATATGTTTACATAAAGCTAAAAGCTCTGTATTTTTTTATATAGCTTTTGCATGAAATGACTTATAAACAGCGTAGTTAAGCTAAGCACAGATAAACCAGCAGAGGGCAATATTCAACACGATACAGGAACAAAGACGCTACTCAGAAACGGCAGTATCAGTGGGCATTGCGCACCATTAACGTTCAGCACGTGAATGGGCGTACTGATTACCAATACGTCCATAAAGCAACACTTGAGCATAAATGCAAACAATGCCCGTAAAACTTTTCAGGTCCGCCGATTACCTTTACAAATAAATTGCGCCTACATAAATATGCTGGTGGCATTGCCTGAAGTAAAAGTTCTCTGCTGAAGTCCTCATTACATTTCATCAACAAGACGTTAGCGGAAACGAAACTTTCCGTGGGGCGGGACTTCCGGCTTCGGAAGCCCGCGCACGCGCCCACGGAGAGAAGCCGCGCCCACGGAGAGAAGCAGTGCTGGTGACGCGGGGCTCCCATGCCCTAGAGAGAGCCCCGCGGTGGCAGCTGAAGTCAGGAGTGGCGGTAAGTGGGTGGGTGGGCGCTCGGTGCCCTTGTGTGTGTGTGTGTGCGCGCGTGTGTGTGGCGTGTGTGTATGCGACGGCGGGGGTGGGTTCCCTGTATGTGTGGGTGCGTGCATGGGCGCTCGTGTGTGTGTGTGTTTCTCTGTGTATGCGCATGCGTGTGTGGTGTTGGAGCTTCCCAGGAGACAGCAGCTGAGCGCGTTCGCGAGCGCGTGACCCGCTCAAATCGCCTCCTTGAAGAGGCAATGCGCGCGGCCAGGTGCTGTCTCCTGGGAAGCAGACCCAGCGACAATAGATCTCCGGCGAGACAGCGCTTACGCGCTGTTCAACGCCCTTTAGACCTAAAAAGCAGTGAGGCAGAAAACCAGCAAAAATATTGGCAGCGGCTCCCCCAGGCTCAGCAAGATAGCCGCTTAGTAAGTATTCTCGCTCCCGGGGGAGCGCCCCTTAATGCCCTGCAGGGTTTGATGTTGACAAAGCTATTTATGCTACTCTATGATGGTCCCAGCACAGGTGAGAATTCTCAAAGTGTGAACCCTAAGTTGGTAGGGACTCCTGAAAAAGGACCACCGTGAGCTTTGCTTACTTTTTCATCCATGCCCTAGGCTGGAGCTGGAGCTCTACAGGTGGGACTGCAGCACCCATTAGGGGCTACGTTTATCACACACTTATTGTGACCTAAAGGTGTCTACAGAAAGATACATGTGGTACAGCACCCACTAGTTGCTCAGTCTATGGTTGCATGTTATGTGATCAGAATTCTATGCTCTCTAAAGGCTGTTTTTATGATTGTGTATTGATGGTTTGAAAATATATAGAAAGCACACAGACATGTGATGTTCATTGTTAATGCTTTATTTATATAATAATGTTGACAGTCATTACAGATCAAAGTGCACATGTGACATTAATTAGTGCCTTAACACATGGTTATTATTGATTATTGCATTTACGGTTACAATTATAGTGTTATTGACATGTGGTTTCTTGATCGGGAATCTTTGACCAGGTCAAAAGACTTACCTGATGTGTTTATATGCCCCGTTGGGGGTCAGAGGTGATCATGCAATGTCACTAAAGGTATTTCCACCAGACTTATGTATATTTGGAAATTTCTGTGTAATATTTAGTAGTGTGTGTATGTAATAAATATACTTTTCCTTTTTCTAAAGAAAAAGAACAGACAGGAGAATTGTTTATTTAGTGTTATTTTTACATGCCAGTGAATGGTGATTACTAGCCCACACCACCTCCCTATGGGTAGGTCTTGGACTGCTTTGCTTTGCCACATGGGGAGAGTTAAGCAATATAAATGGGGGTTTGGTTCCCTGTGGAGGATGAATGTGAACCCATTACTTGTGCAGCCCACACAATTAATGTCATGTTTCCTTAGAGTAACCCAAAGTTATCATATGGGGAGGTAGGCCTCACAATAGTGGGAAACTAATTTAGTTTTTTTTTCTACTGTAACATGTTAAACTTAAGCACATGTCCTACTTTTTAAATACAATGCACCCTGTGCTATGGCTGTTTAAACCCTACTTAAGGGGTGGCTTATTTGTATTAAAAAGGAGGATTTAGGCCTAGCAAAAGGTGTCTTTTGCCAAGTGAAATTGACAGTTTAAAACTGCACTAGAGGCTCCAATGGCAGGCCTGAACATGTTTTAAAAGGCTACTTTTATTGGGAAGCACAATGAAGGCTGCTGCCCATTAGTAGCATTTAATTTACAGGACCTGGGTACGAGTGGTACCATATACAAGGGACTAACATGCAAATTAAATGTATATGAATCAGGTGCCCTGGAAGTTTGTGATTCTGCCATTATGGCATTTTCATGCAAAATTACAGAGTTGCCACATTTGTCATATAATCCACCATCATTAGAATACCTTTCACATTTCCCAAAAATCTTCCAGCTCAAATAATTCCAAAATTATTTAAAAAGCACCACAAGTTGGTCCGCACAGTGACTGACAGGCCCCTTGCTAAAGTTAACCAGTTGATTGCTGCATTCAGTTGTTAAACTGGTACTAATGAGGTAAACTTTCCCCAGATAGTATAAATAGTTTGCCAGGATAAAGATATAGTTGTGCCACAGACTACGCCACATCATGCAATAGTATTTACGAGTTTGCCACATAATTTTGTAAACACTGCCACATTATTTGGTGCTCCATTGCCTCATAATTTCACTGGCATTGAGCATGACCAAGCATAAAGTCAGATATGTATTGCAAATATAGTTGCGATTTCTAAGGCAAAATATAAACAACTGGCCCTGTTCTGCATAGCTTCATGAGCATTAATGACGTGCTATAAGGCATTTTTCCAAGGAATATATGCAAGGCGGCATTTACCCTCACTTGCTGTGAAACCATGGCTTCTACCTAGAGCGTTGTCAGGCACCCAGTTGTAGCGACCTTTGAACCTTAATGTCTAGGAATGTATGCTATAGTTCAGGTATGTAACGCAAGAAAGCAAACATAAGATTAGCTCTGCTCTGAAAAATTGAGTGCAGCACATACCAAACGGGGCTGTTCCTTTTCAAATTAGTTTAGAATGATTTAAACCCTGACGGTCGTGTTTTATAAAAGCATATTCAATGCATTGAGGCCGTGATTTTTTTCAATGAAATATATGAAAAGCTCTATTTTCTCTTTTTATCTGTAAACGTTGCCTTTTCACCCTGAGTGAGTTGCGATACCGGTTGTGCAGGCTGCTGGGTTTGTGATTCTTGTGAACTGAACGTCAACGTCACCTATGAAGGCCAGGGAGAGTGAAATGCAGGTGGGGTTGTTGCTATTTATAGAGGAAGTGACGTAGCAGTCAGCCAGACGGATTTGCTTATGGTTGTTCCTCTATGGAAAAGGCAGTGGCAGAACAATAACAAAGGTGTGTAGTGCAAACTTGCAATAGCATATTATAAAGCTGTATTTTTGTCACTTACTATGAAACCTTTGCGTTTAACATTAAGGTCCTCACTATGAGTGCTTGGGATATGGTCTCGATTTTCCCAGCTCCTGGAATTATCGGCAGGGTTTAATTTGAGCCGGTGTCTTTTATCGGGACCGGAACTTATATATTTAATGAGACTTTGACCAGAGCAAGAGAGAGGCAGGCAGCAAGGTGGAAAAAGAGGAGGAGGAGAAAGAGGGAAAAACAGTAATAAAGGGAGAAAGCAGGGGTGAAAAAGTGCGTGCAAGAGTGAGAACAGGGGGCAGAGATAGTGTGTTGATGGAAGAAAGAGGCATGAGGTGAAATCTAGTTTACTGAAGCTTGGTGCCCAGCAATTAAAACATCCAGCAGCGGCGCCAGTAGGCTTCTGACAAAAATGTGAGCCATTACAAGTTGGACGCTAAGGGTTCCCTGAAAAAGAGGAATTACTAGGGAATTTGGGGTAGGATTCCCCTGTAATTTCCTCATCTTCCCTCAGTTTTTCACACGAAAATTTCAGCTATTATCCAGTTGAAAATAAACAGATCCACAGACGCACTGCAGCTGCTCTACATCTATTCTCACAATCAGATAACGTCTATTAACGGACCCTTCGAAATTAAGAGACCACTAATGAGGGCCTAAATTATTCAGGACTTCAAAATGTGATTATCCCTATTTTTTCATCTCTTAAAACGTAACTTCACATAACAACATCTCGAGGCCTGTTTTGTTTTGGTGTGCTGTGGTTTAGCTGTGCAGAATGGTTTGCTTCCTGTGAAACAGGATCAGAAGGATTTGCATATGGCTGTTCATTCCATTTTAGGGCATTGGCAAAGCTCTAAGGATTCATCTGGAGAGGGAGGGATACTGGAGAGGCAGCAGCTGGAGCAGTGCAGGCTGGCAACCGTCGAACTATGCTCCCCTTTATACTATTAGTGGACCAAAAATGACCAAACATCAACGCAGGAATTTTTTTCTCCTTACAATTCTAGGAGTTGTTTATTACAAAATAATAATATACCACAAATGTAACAAAAATATACAATGTATTATTGTGCCAATAACACATAAAACATCCACATTTTAAAAAAAAATGCTCATGAGATAGCAAAAAACCCAATAATTTTTACAATGTTGCATCATTAATCTTTTGCTCTAATCCAATTACAATTTATCACATTATTCGCGATTCTTTCTCAAAACAGTAATGAGCGCTAGCAGCTGTCAACCTGGGGTTTCTGTGGCTCTATATGTTCACCCCACCTTCTTAAGGACAAGAAGTAACAAGATCCCCATATCTCTTAAAGATTCTTTTTTATAACTAACTGTTCAAAAACAAAAACATAATCTTGATTGTATTGCACAGCACATACACAATAAACCTATAATAACAAGCAGGAAGTATTGGTCCAAAAACCAATGCACCTTTTTTATGTGTCTTGTCATCCGTTTTATACCTTAAACCCTTATGGGGGGACATACAATTTTTATAAAGCAATGGCCATAATTGAGGTGACCCCTTACAATCAAAAATATTCGTGGCTGCAAGTTGTTCTAATAAATGGGCTGAGGTTTGATCAGGCGGCCTTTTCCCTGTTTCTCATTAACTGCTATATTAACCCCAGAAAAACCCCGAAGAAACGTGAATTTGACCACCTGTACACAAGCCTAGAAGAAATTCTTCAGTTTCATCCCTCTCACGGAGCAGTGATCGCATAGGACTTTAAAATGAAGTTTCTGGGTTAAGATCCAGAGAAGACGCAAATGAATAAAGACCAGGAACAAGTTAACGGATTACTTGCCTCTTTTAGCTTAAAGTCAGCGGACCAAGTGAAATCATATGCTGATTTTGAAAGCACGTTCCAAATGTACGGGCCTATCAACAATAGACTTAATTTGTTTGAACCCCCTCATCTGGCAGACCACTTGCTTAACTTTGAAATAACAAGCCGTGAAGAAAGGAACATAATCATCTGGCCTTAATATTGGACCTCGGTCGCCGGTTTCAGATATTTATCAGGGAGTGGAGACCTCAACAGGAGCAGAAACAAACACCCTGGTTAGGAGAATCAAATGGTGTTCCACACAACCTTTTCAGGTGCTTACATGGCATAAGAAGTTGCTCAAGAAAAGCAACAACTTAACTGGGCCTGCACTTTTAAACCAATGAAATGGACTGACTAAAGATCTATTAGGCTTCATCCTCAGCTCCTGTAGCTATTACCACCTCGCTAAGCCACCTCAAAGCACCCACCATAAACAGCTGGGGGACCATGGTATCATCTCACAATGGAAAAACCTAAGGAAAAGACTCCAGCAATGTAAAGCAAACCCCTCGAGTGAAAACTTAAGGACAGTCAAAGAATCACAAAAAGCAGTCAGCAGATACCCCAACAGAAACAACTCCCACTCTTCTGCTGCTTTGTAGATTTCACTGCGGCGTTTGACAAAGTGGACAGACCAACACTGAGAGGAAGCTAGTATGCTGGGATATTCCATCAATTTTTTTAAGAGCCATAATTTCCCTGTACTCGGCAGCGTGAGTTTAAGTTTAAGTCGGGGCAACCACACTCTCCTCCAAAATTCCAACTTCTGGAGGGTTGAAGCAGGGCTGTTTGCTAGCACCCCTACTTTTTAATCTGTACACAGCGGACATGGGGAAGGAATTAGCAAACAGTAACCTTGCTCTCCCCCGTCTGTGCCACAGACCCCTCCGCATTCTTCAGTATGCGGACGTTACTGTCATCATGGACCATATGAAAGTCGGCCTCCAGCGAACACTGACTAGTCTACACGCTAAAAGGAGCAAAAATTGCTTACCATTAACCCATGAAAGACCAAAATAGTAGTATTTGGCCGCTATAAGAACTAGAAAGCGCTTTCATGTACTATGGCCCCAAGATCATCACTTCAGCCCCAAAATATAACTATTTGGAGGTGTGTTTCAAAGAATCTGCTAAGCTGTCGGCCCATAAAAGCACATTAAAGAAGAAAGCTACTGCAATCATTTACAGCCTAGTTGGTCTTAATAATAAATTAATGAGTCCATTGGCTGAGGCAATAATAAAGGTAACTCAAGCCTCCCTTCTTCCTGCTCTACAATACAGGCATCAAGCCTTTCTTGCCGTATGCTCAGAATTTCTGGATCATGCCCAGCGAGTTGGATACAAGAACATTTTCCAACTTCCGAAATATCTTCGCAGAGCTAGGCTTAGACTAGAACTTGGCCTGGTGAATCAATCTCTAAGCATAGAAGCAGATTTTTTATAATTTTATAATTGCATATTAAAAGCACCAGAAAGATCACTCAAGGCATTCCTCAGACTCATCTTTGAGAAACCAGAATTGCCATGGAACAGACAATTACAGAACGCAATAGCAAACTCTGCAATAAATCGAGCAGCACTTGGACTAGAAGCTATTTCCTATATGAAATGGAAAAACCCCATAAATAGACAGGCGCCAATGGCCTCTTTTCACCAAGATCCAGATTCTCTAAAATCCTTGGAGATATTACGCCCATTAAATTCTACGTACCTGGTTGCAAGACCTCAGCCCTATTTAGCGGCCGCCATCAATCGCAGAACACGGGAAGAGATTATGTACATGAGTTTTCTTGGTTTACCAATATTGCGCTTTAACCCGGCATGTGCCAATCAGGCAAAGGAGCCACATGTAGACTATGCGAATACAAATGAGAATCTTTGTTGCATCTTCTGTGTTGCTGTTCCGCTATGACTGCAGAAAGGAGAACCTTACTCAGGCCAATATTCTTGAGGCAGGGGCCTGCGCCTGCTCAGAGGCATCGGCAGTAAGCCTTTCTCAAACTGATGTCACCACCCTTGCACGTTGTGGGAAATTTGTTAAACGACTTAGCGATTCTATGCAGCCTCGTCTGGGTCCACTCCATTCATGGCAGCAAGTCCAGAAACTTAAAACAGACTATTATACAAGGAATGAGAACTTATTAAATCTGCCCTCTGAGTCCGGAACTTGAACAATACTGGACATGCCCACGGGTAAAATTCACGGCCCTTTCTCGGTTAATTTGAGAGGGAGGCACATTTGGGAAGTGGACTCCCTTTAAGTATATTGGATCCTTTATTAATTTAAAGATCTCAAAACTTAGCAATTTACGATGTACTCTAAACCTGTTTTATGTCGGTCTGACCAACCAAAAAAAAATCATATGTTCACCATGCACCAGCACTTTAGACGGGTATCCCAAAATCACAATAAGGCCCTAGTGATGGAATTGTAACTGTACCTCTCTGCATTTCAAAGCTAGTAGTCTTATGGCTTTAGAGTTTTGCATTCCATAATTCTGACAACTGGTTATACACTACATAAGGTGTTCCACTAATTTTATAACCTTATTGGATTTTACTAGCTTGAACATACATGAGGTAAGCAATTTGCTGTTTTAAGTATACATCTTTTTCATATGAGGCTCAATTTAATTAATAGTGTCATGCTGAGACGATAATGCATCTGTTTAAAGTGGGTTTGGTCAACATCATTTCCAGGTTCACGAGGTGATACTTGGCATTTACCATTTGCAGGAGAATTCTTTTTTTTTTTTATTTCGCTACTTCTAAGGTTTTTTTAATCTCTTTTTGCAACGTTTTTATTAACTAATACAAAAAAGGTTTGACTGTAAACCCTTATGTTTTAAAGTCCCATTCATTTTTTGTCTTTCTATTGTCTTACTCTGCCCAAGCTCCCTGTTGTATGTTGTGTACACAGATATTGTTTTATATTAACATCCTGTCCCATTGGGTGTAGATATTAACTACAATCGGGTGATGTTCTTGGGGATGATGTTTATCTCAAGAAATATTCTGACAATGATATTCTGGTACCACACCGCTTTGGCAGCTTGTGCTCCAGAGATGTGCAGCTTACTTATGGTAGTGTTGGCAAGAGTCCAGCCTGCCTATGTTTGCAAGAAAATGCACCCGAGATGGCGGTGAAGGAAGGTGGGGAGAGAGGGAATGCTGGAAACCAAAAGGCATCCTTCCTACCTTCAGTCTTATACCTGGTAATGAAGTAAAAGTGTGCAGAGGCAACAGATCAAGGGAGGAGGAAGAGTATGCTGTGATTGCTGCTGTTACTGCCATCTGCACAGCTGCAAATGGCTCCTCGAGTACTGCGATACCTGGCACATGGTTGCTGTTACTTATGCCCATTTTTCTGAACATCCTTTACTGCCCAGTATCATACCACATCACATAATTTTACTACACTTCACTCACATTCTTCTTTTTGCCCGTTTGTTCCTTTCAGCCATATTTAGATTTGTGAGTACTTTAATGTCTTTTTTTTATTACTATTACCTCAAAAACTAGTTGCACCACCTTTTCAGTATTAAGAGGACTCTTTGTGATCCAGCTGCTTCTGGTTGCCGATGTCAGTTTTCAATACTAAGTATAGTCTCTCTTGAGAACAGAGATCTGAAACTTCTTAGCAGAGTGTGCTTGGGTCCCCACGCAGGGCACTTTTGTATCCAAGGATGGTGTGAGAGTACGATATTCTGTGAGATGGCAGTACCAGAGGTATTCAAGATCAACTACGACCTAGGTGAAGGGCAGCTGTGCCCTGGTCTGGAGGTTTCCCCTCTGTTCATCAGCTAATCTTGGCTAGTTCTGCTCTATTGGTCTAATCTGTCCTCACTCTTGCTGGCCAATGGGAATGTGCGTCAGTTACCAACTCCATCAGCTATGCAACACTTGTGAATTATGATGGAGAGAAGTACGCTTTGCACCGTTGGCAGGAATAGTGCTCCAAAATTACCTACATATGGGACTACGTGGTGGCGGGTGCACCCACCAAAGCGTCCGGCACCTCTGCGGGGATGACCAGTAGATGCTCAGAAGCTACAAGCAGGACAGTAAGAAGTCTATCATCTAGCTCCTTCCATGTCATCATAGGATTTTCTTACAGACCACTACAATCCTTGTCCTTTGACTGCTGCATATCGTGTTTGTGACGTCACACCAGTGCAGTAACCAGGCAGGCATTCCTAACTGTTCCTTTGGCGCAAGGAATTTCAGATATACCTTGGAAAGTACATAGGGCCCTAAATATATAATCCCAGCTCTGCTTTCCATCCATCTATTGTTGATCTTACCAGACTAGTCTCCACTGGATTGCACTGTGGTTATAATTAAACCCCACACCTCTCCTCGTGCCCCTACCTTATACCCCCATCGCCTCCAAGGCTTGTATCCTTCTTCATTAGGGGGCTTCTGGACAAATCATGTAGGTTGGCAATATTGTACAAAGAATAAAGAAAATAAACCAAACATTGGGTGACACCCATTCTGTTCAATATGTTTTTTTGAGATTTTAAGCAAAGGAGAAGTAGTAGAAACAGAAGCATGATAGGAGCAATAGAACAAAACAAAATTCGACTAATATAGTAAGACTGATACATCAAGACCAGAGCTCTGCAGGGACCAGTAAACATACTTTCACTGATATTCCTATTAGTTATAATAATAGCACTTAGGTGTGGTGGTGTGGCTAACTCTGAGTATTACAGAGACCAGAGGTGAGAGAAAACTCATTTATAGTAGTAAACCACTTGGTGAATAGGGAAATTATCAGAAGGTAAAGTACAAAACAATGTCGGGCATCGCTAATGTAGACTAGGCCCGTGACTTTATAGGTGTGTAGCGATGTAGCCTAAAAGATAGCAGTAAAGGGAAAGTTACAGAGGAGAAAGAGGGAGAAGAATCAGGAAGAGGGATTTGTTAATGTATGCCACTGAGCAATATAGAGAGGGGAACATGCACACTAATAGCAGTCACTTGGGATGGGTGTCTGTCCGGGAACCTTGGAGAAACACGTCCAGTGTTTCACAAATTCACTTTGAGATAATGGGATGTCCAAGGGATTCAAATTGGGAGAGGTGAGAACTTCACAGATAAGACACCCAAGCCCACCAAGTGTGGTAAGAGACTGCATTAAGTGATTTCTAATCCAATAGAATGACTCTAAACGCAATAGTCAAAAGAAGGTCTAGAATGGCAGAGGCTAATTCACTTAGTTCCAAAGCCGGGTTGCAACACGGCGGCCAAGAACTATAGTAGGAAAGTCAAGGACAAGGTTCACTTTGAATATATGGTTCAGTTGGAAGGAGATTTGACACTAGAAGGGTTCAAGGAATTTGCATATAAAGAACATGTGTTCCGGGTATCCTTAGGCTTCTTTGCAAGTCCAGCAAAAGCCTGTGTTAAAGAGATGTAATCTCTGCAGCCTAATTGGAGTGCAATGGAGAAGGGGAATAGCTAAAGGTTTGGACTGATATAATGAAGTAGAAGTTTTGTTAGAAAGTGCCAGACTGCATAGCTTATGCCACTGATTTTCCAAAGGAGAATCTTTTCCTAACTTGTGGAAGTGCTCTTCCCAATTGGAGCACATCAGAGGAGGCAATTTTCAGGAATGTTTTTGTAAAAACATACATTTTGGAAGCTGTATGGCTTTGAGTCTGTCAAAGTGCAAGAGCAGAGGGTAATGAGGGGTGTAAAAGTGTCCCCAAATTAGAGAGTTTATTCTTATTTTTTTAGGAAGACCTAGAAATCGTCATTTGGTAAGTCAAATTTCTGTTGGAGAGCTGTGAATGATAAGGGGCCGTCATCAGAGCAAAAGACCTCGAACAAGACAGATACCTGGTTTCCTTGCAAAACCAGAGAGGTAACAAATTAGAGTTGCATGCCATGACAATTCTGATTGCCATATTATGAATAAATCAATCTTCGTCCAACTTGGTTTAAGAATATACAGGTTCGCTCTCTACCGTAAGTCATTCCTTCAGTAGCCTTTGTATATTGCTCCAAAGTTCCCTTTAATTTTCTCTGCTCTTCCAGTGAACACCAATACCTGCTTTGCTGTTATAATTCCCTTTTTTCCTGCAAAGCCAAGTGTTGCTGAATACAGTCAAAATAATGAAGAATTAGCACTAAAGAAGGGATGTGTTGCAGAGTACTAACCAAATATATGCTGATGTTACCTCACTATTTATGAAAAGTTGTTAGTAATCCTAAGTAGGGCAATTATCCAGATCTAGTGTATCTGTTCTTTGAGCGGAGGTAGAGTCTTAGTAGTTCAGGCTGGACTGATATTTTTGGGGTGGTGTCAGATTAATTTGCATATCCTTGGCCCACCCTTGTGAAGACATTGGTGGAGCATTAACAAAGTAATGCATTGATAGGTTGCAAAGGAATATTGCCCTGCAAGTTTTTTATCACTTCTAATGAAAATTCGCTGATATGCTTACACTAATGTCTGAAGCACTCAGTATTTTTTGCTATATCCTATTTAAGAAGTAAAAGCATTTATTTGTAGTTATCTACTAGAGAGAGCGTTAGTTGTCTTGCCAGCCTCCTGCAATAAAAAAAACACATCTTAAATAGAATTCACATGCATATGGAGAACCATAGAGGGGCTTTGGGTCAGCCCTCTTCATCGATTGGTCTGTTTGTAGGAAGCTAGCTCTGTATATACTATACCAAAGTAAGGTATAGTGTGCACAGAGTCCAGTGGAACCCCAAAGGTAAGCAGAGGTAAAAGTAGATAATACCTTACTCTCTATTTGTGTTAGTTTGGGCGAGCAGTAAGGCTTTATCAGAGGGTAGTATTAAGCATTTATTGTACACACTCAGGCAAGAAATTATGTCACACACTCAAAGACTGAACTCAGACCAATTTGTTTATATAAAAATATTATTTAGTTATTTTATTTCTAGAACCAAGCCAGGCCAGGTGCAGGCAAGTGAAATATTACTTTTGCAGGTATAATGCAGTTCAATACAATTGGAATGCAGTTGGATGCAATTGATTTGTTTACAGGTAAGTACACACTCAAAATTACTTTACAGTTAGTTTTGAGATTACCTTGCAAATCACTTTATAGATTACTTTTTACGCTACTTTTTCTACTCAGTGTGAAATTCCTAGATATCACACTGGGAGATTTCCTACAGAAAAAGTAAGCAATTCAGTTTTTAGACATTTGCAGTTTTTCAATGTTGTATACAAACCAACTCTACACTTAGAAGATTTTTCAAAGAAAAGCAGTCAATTCAATCTATGGGTGGAAATTAAGTTATCGGCTTACAGGTAAGTACTTTTTTGTGTTGCAGATTTATATAGTGCGAACTAGACCCGAAGGTATTGGACCGCTTTACATGAACACCGGTTACGATACACAAGGACACATTTTCTTTTTATTGGTAGTCACGGGGAGATTACGTGATTTGCCCAGAATCACAGGATGTGAACACGACCCTGAGGCTTGAACCTTGGTTTCTTTGCTCCAAAGTCAGCAATCTAGCTGTCAGACCACATCCTCTCCCCAAGTACTTGGTTGTGGGAGTTGGGTTTCTGGGGTTAGAACCAGAGTTCCCCTAGGGTCAAGGATGCACTCTCAAAGCACCCTTAGCGGCACTCAGGTGGCCGGGTGCAGAGTGCTGAGGCCCAATGCTATCCAATAGGGGATAGGGGGCCTCCGGTTGGTGGCTGCTCACGAGCAGGCACCAAGGTCGTGGGAGCTAAGCTCCTGGACTTAAGCTCAGGGCAAAGGGGGATCCGAGTTAACACATGAAGTGCACCCACAGCGGCAAAGGGACGACAGGGTGCTGTTTTGGCATTGGGTGCCCTGTTGTTTTTAATGGGAGTTGCCAGTTTGCGATTTTTGCTTCAGGCTCGGTCCAGGAAGACTTCCAGGAGGAACCAACTGCTGGGTAGGTAAGTTGGATGGCTCGGTGACGTACGTGTACCTCGGGTTCTCTTCTCCAGGGCGCAGGGCAACTGGATGCAGGGGTGTCTTTTGAGGTCAAATTTCACCTTACCGGTCCACTCACAGTTGGAGTCTCCATGCAGAGGTTGCAGGCAACATCGTGGAATCTTGGAGGGGTCAACCCACAGTGGACTCGGACTTTGGAGTGCTGGTGGTCCTCGCTGGGACTGGTGGGCCACTCAGACTCCAGATGTTGGCGTCGGTGCAGTGGTGGTTACAGGCTTCGGGTTTCTTTGTCCTCAGCAGGGTTGGAGTCTTTCTTTGGTGTTTCTTTTGAACAGAGCTGCTGTTCACAGGAAATTCGGTCTTTGTGAAAGGCAGTCAGTCCTCCCAGGGGTTCTGGAGGTTGCTGGCTGCAGGACAAGGTTATTTTCGGCGCAAGATCTCTGGAAACTGCAGACGGTCTGTAGGGCTGGGGCCAAGTCAAATCTTCTCTGCAGTCTTCTCTGCTCGGCATCTTCTTTCGTCTTTCTTCTTCGCAGGTTGCGGGAATCAGTTATCTTGGTTCAGGGCTGCCCCCTAAATACTGTTTTAAGGGTCTTGAGGACAGTAGCCAATGTGCTATTGACCGAAGGGTGACTACACCTTTGGTGTGCTCACCCCACATGGGGGAGTGCGCAAAATCCCTAATCCTGATGGGAGAGTGCCTGCCATCCGCAAGATGGCGGGCACTGAAGAGTGGGCTTCACCCGGATGGGCACACCTTCTGGTCTGTGCTAATTATTCCGGCCTATCTTCCAGTAAAAAGGAGGGGAGACGGGAAGGGGGACTGCTCCTGACAGCAGGAAAGGCTGGCGGTCATGTTACAAAGGCAGAGAGCAGTCCCCTGCCACAGATGGCTTTTCCTGACCTGGGGGAGGTGAGACCACCTCTGCCCAAGAAAGACTTTGTTTCTAGAACTCATGGAGCAAAGGCTCCCACCCCAGGGGTCCAGAAACATGTCTTGTGGTGGCAGGCTGGTGTGTCCCAGTCAGGGAACCCACCAGAGGCTGGTCGTTTTACAGGGGGCATCTCTAAGATGCCCTGTCAGGGCATTGTATAATATATCTCACACTGCATTAGTGTGGATTTATTATGCTGAGAAGGTTGCTACCAAACTTCCCATAATTCAGTAAAACCATTATGGTGCTGTAGAGTTCGTATTGACAAACTCCCAGACCATATACTCTTTATGGCTTTACTGCACTTACAATGTCTAAGAATGAACTTAGACACTGTAGGGGTACAGTGTTCATGCAAATGTACTCTGGCCAGTGGTATAGTGCACCCAGCTAGAGGGGTGTCTTACCTATAACATAGGCAGTGGGTTGCAAGTATGACACACAGGTATGTGTGCCATGTCGACTCTTCCCTTTTCTCTGCGTGAAAACACGCAGCCTGCAATGACAATATGTGTGTGTTAAAGTACAGGACCTCTAAGGATGGCACTATATGTGCTGCAGCTCTTAGAGGCCTTCCCTCGTCACAGTGCCCCTGGTACCCATGGTACCTTTTACAAGGGACTGACATGGGGCCAGAGAGTTGCCAATTGGGGGTACAAAGGAACAGTTTTGGGGGAAAAACACAGTCCCTTGGAACCTGAATGGCAGGTTCCCATGGCACAAAAAGTCAAAGTGCATCAGAAGTCTGGCAAAAAGTGGAAGGGTTACTGCAACAGAAACCCAGCTTCCTACACAGTTCAACTGTCATTCATGTTTGCTTTCATCCACCATAGCATACAGCATAAGACAATGGGTCAGCCAAATTCAGTCATTGTCTCTCTTGCACTGTGAGTGATGTCCTTGTTACTGATCACATATCTACATCTACCTACTAATGCCGTTTCTATGTATTTTTTATTCTTTATCCGTTCATTTGTTTGAAATGTACTATTTTTATTGCAGGCTTATGGCAACCATATTTAGGCAGTGGATTGTGTTGTTTTTTTCTTACATTTAATGTTACATATACTTGCATTTAAAAAAACGAATCATCTCATCAGCTTTTAAAAGACCGGGGCCATGGACTTTGGCAGTGCTTATTTTCAGATATTATATTTTTTTATCATAATATGAAGTTATGTTGTGGTCCAGCAATTTTGTCTGCGGTGTTCTTTGGGCGCAGTCAGATTCATTTGTATGTGGTTTGTTCTGTCATATGAAGGCAACAATGAAGCCCAAAGAAGTGATCTGTTAAAAATGGCCTTTTTTATTAATCATTCCTTTCAGGAGTTCCCCGCTGTTCGGGAGAACAACAAGCATAGGGTGACCAACCGTCCGTAAATTTCACGGACAGTCCGTAATTTCGGCCGTCTGTCCGTTGTCCGTGAAGGATTCTTTAACGGACGCCATTTGTCCGTCATTTTAACAGGGCACCAGTTGCCCCACCCTAAAGCCAACACAGCTTGCACCCACCTCCCTTATTCACTCCGATGCTGCACCAAAGCTCCTCAGATACTCAGCAGCATTGGAGAGGCACAGCGGGATGGCAACCCTCACACCTCCAGCCCCTGAGGAGCTGTTAAGAGGTGCTTCGAAGGTGACTGAGAGGGAGGGGCTGCAGGTTCAGGAGCAGCAACATCTATTCACAAGCAAACAGCCCTGAATGCATCATGTCTCTGCTATTTAGAGGGGGGCTCACACATTCCATTTCTACTCAGGGCCCCAAACATCCTAGACTCGGCCAGATTACACCCCTGATTACACCGAGGCAGCACGTGGTTCTCTTCACAGAGCGTAATTACTGTCACTAAATTGTAAGCAAACCTCGGTTCTTCAAACATGCAGTCTATAATGTAATACAATAAAGAAATGGCACAATCGCACCCACACTGATTAACAAAGTATGGAGGACAATCAGTTCAATCAGTTCTCTTAGAGTATCTCCTGTAAGTACTGTACATCACAGTGGGGGATGGCATTTTGGACAGAGAGCCTGTCTTCCTTGTCTTGTGCAGGAGGGGGCGAGGAGCCCAAGATGATACTAGAATACTGCATGCCCACCCCTGTGCCCACCCTGGTGGATCCTGTTCCCTCTTTTGTGATGGCTCCTGCCCTCCCCTCCCCTCCCCTCAGTGATGGCTCCTGTCCCCCCATGTGGTGGCTCCAGTCCACCCCCACCTGTGATGGCTCTTGTCCCCCTCTGTGGTGGATCCTGTCTCCGCCCTAGGTGGCTTCTGTCCCAGTCCTGGAACGGCCCCTGCAGCGAGGGTGAAGTTCTTGATGGGCCTCTTCTCAAAAGGGCTCAGCTCAAAATTAATATGGAAAGGTGGGCAAATAAGTAAGTGAAGGGATGGGTGAATGGCTGGATGAATTAGTGAAAGGGTGAATGGATGAATGAAAGATTGAATACATGGATAATGAGAGAGGATGGATGGATTGATGAGTGAGGGGAAGGATGGAGAGAAAATGTAAATAGCTGGATGTATGGGTGGAAGGGTAGCTGGATGATGGATGAGGGGAAGATGGATGAGGGGAAGGATGATGGATGAGGAGAAGGATGGATGGATGGAGGGGAAGGATGGATGGATGGATGAGGGGAAGGATGGATGGAGGGGAAGGATGGATGAGGGGAAGGATGATGGATGAGGGGAAGGATGGATGGATGGAGGGGAAGGATGGCTGGATGAGGGGAAGGATGGATGGATGGATGAGGGGAAGGATGGATGGAGGGGAAGGATGGATGAGGAGAAGGATGGATGGATGGATGGATGGATGGATGGATGGATGGATGGATGGATGGATGAGGGGAAGGATACATGGATGGGATGGATGGATGGGTGAGGGGAAGGATGGATGATGGATGAAAGGAAGGATGGATGAGGGGAAGGATGGATGGATGAGGGGAAGGATGGATGGATGAGGGGATGGATGGATGAGGGGATGGATAGAGGGGAAGGATGGATGGATGGGTGGGTGGGTGAAAGGATGGATGGATGAATGAGAGGATGGATGGATGGATGAGGGGATGGATGGGTGGGTGGGTGAAAGGATGGATGGATGGATGAGGGGATGGATGGATGGATGAGGGGATGTATAGAGGGGAAGGATGGATGGGTGGGTGGGTGAAAGGATGGATGGATGATGAGGGGAAGGATGGATGATGAGGGGAAGGATGGATGATGAGGGGATGGATGGATGATGAGGGGGTGGGTGAAAGAATGGATGATGAGGGGAAGGGTGGATGGATGGATGATGAGGGGGTGGGTGAAAGGATGGATGGATGATGAGGGGAAGGATGGATGGATGATGAGTGGGTGGGTAGAAGGATGGATGGATGGATGATGAGGGGGTGGGTGAAAGGATGGATGGATGATGAGGGAATGGATGGATGATGAGGGGGTGAGGGAAAGGATGGATGGATGATGAGGGGATGGATGGATGATGAGGGGAAGGATGGATGGATGATGAGTGGGTGGGTGGGTAGAAGGATGGATGGATGGATGATGAGGGAAAAGAATGGATGGATGATGTGGGGAAAGGATGGATGGATGATGAGGGGAAGGATGGATGGATGATGAGGGGAAGGACGTATGGATGGATGGATGATGGGTGGGTGAAAGGATGGATGGATGGAGAGTGGGTGGGTGAAAGGATGGATGGATGATGAGTGGGTGGGTGAAAGGATGGATGGATGATGAGTGGGTGGGTGAAAGGATGGATGGATGGATGAGTGGGTGGGTGGATAGTGGGTGGGTGAAAGGATGGATCAGTGGATTGGATGGTGGGTGGGTGAAAGGATGGATGAGTGGGTGGGTGGATGGTGGGTGGGTGGATGGTTGGGTTGATGATGGGTGGGTAGGTGGATGAGTGAAATGATGGATGGATTGATGGATTGATAAGTGCAAGGGTGAATGAATGGACGTATGAGTGAAAGGGTGGATGTAAGGATGGATGAGTGAGTGAAAGGGAGGGTAGATGGACAAAAGGATGAATAGATGTGTGAAGGAGTGAAATGATAGATGGATGAGTGATAGGGTCAATGGATGGATTCATGAGTGGATGAGTAGATGGATGGATGGGTGGATGGATGGATGGAAGGAAGGATGGCTAAGTGAAAGAGTCGATGGAGAGAGAAAGGGATGATGGATGGATGACTAAAAGAGTGGATGGGTGGAAGGATTAGTAAGTGAAAGGATGGCTGGATTGGTGAAAGGGTAAATGGCTGAATGGATGAGTGAATGGATGGATGGGATGAAAAGTGGATGGATAAGTGTACAGATGGATAGGGTGAAAGGGTGGATGGAGGGATGGATAATGGAGGATGAGTGAAAGGATGGATGAGGGGATGGATGAAGGGATGGATGAGTGAAATGATAGATGGAAGGATACTTGATGGATAGGTTTGCAAATGGTTGAATATGTTTGGAAATGGCTGGGCTTACTTATATACTATTGCGCGACCTCTGATGTGTCTGTAAAACGTACCTATTGTCATGAAGTTTTGTCCTGAATTTTGACCTCCTGTCCTGAATTTGTGTCCTGAATTTTGACCGTTTGTCCTGAATTTTTACACTCACCGTCCTGAATTTGCACCAATGCCAGTTGGTCACCCTAAACAAGCACACACATTCACGCTGCTGCCAGCGCTCCTGAGACAGCGACCTCACCATCAAGCAAAGATCGCCTTTAGTTGCTCCATGGGCCGGAGCAGGATGGTTGCCATGGTTGTGCCAAAGGATGTTGGGAGCGCGGAGAGGAATCACCTTCCCAGTCAGCCAGTTCTAGCGGGGCGCGATAGAGGCGCGAGAGAGGGCGCCCTACCCCCAGCTCCAGACAGGTTCAAGGCTGATGTCATCATTTGGCGCCACAACGAGGCTTAAAACGCCTGGAGACCAAGGGAGATCCAGGCACGACTATCCTGTGGCCGAGGACCAATAGTCTCTGATAACTGGCAACAAATACCTTTAGCTTCGATGCCTTGCTGTTTAGTGACCCGGACTCTTAAACTAGCTACCAAGCAGAGTTGCTCAGACGAGTGAGTTCAAACCTCGGGCAGTTTCAACAAAAAAACGGAAAAATGTGTTTGTGGTCCTCACTCGGTCTGGTCAGGCCTCCAGACTCGGCCCTCCTCTGCTAGTGGTATTTCAGACCTTTAGATACAGCTCATGGATATAGTCCAAAGAGACCAGTACTCTTCTTGGGTTGCTTTTGTTCTGTGAAAGTGGGATGCGACCAGGCAACATGGTCTCCACTGCTTCTTTTCCAGAGTAGTCAGACTTCATTGCATACTGTCGGGCCTTCCTAAATCGAAGTGATAAAGTGCACGGTTGAAACGAAAGAGTCTACGGGCCTCATTTATGAGGCTGTGCGTCACTTTTACGCCGCCGGTGTGTCACTTTTTGTGACGCACCAGTGGCGTAAAAAATGCGCCTTGTTGCGCCATATTTAGATGCGTCACTTTGTAAACCCCTGCCACACATTATACCTGCGCCAGTTATAATGTATGCAAGGGGGGCGTATTGAAGCAAGAAAGGGTCATGGACGCGACGCAGTGAAATCTATGAGATTTCACTGCGCAACTTCTAGGACTCAAATGCGTCAAAATCTTACGCCTGACTCACAGCAGGCGTAGGACTGATGCAAGCCCTTTCACATGGGGCTTGCCCCATGTGAAAGGACACATTGCTGGAGTTGCGTCACTTTTGTGACACACTCCAGCAATGCGTCACTTTTGCGCCTACAGATACGTCAGAAATACTGACGTATCTGTAACTCCTTGCGACATTATGCGTCAGACTGTAAATATGACGCATCATTGGTGTCGCAAGGAAGGCGCAATGAAATGTGACGCATCGCTGTTTTCACGCAGCGATGCGTCACTTTTCATAAATGAGACCCTACATGTATAGGCCTGGGAGAAATTTCAATTACGCTTGCAATATTCACGTAGTTCCCGAATCTCACGCAATTTACAGTTCTAGAAAGGACCCGAAATTTCGCATTGCACAATTTTGTGTAGCTTTTGCATGCAAGAGACTCATGCGCCCATAAAGTACATCACAAAGAGACATTATTTGTTCAAACTAGTTTTCTACCCCTATCTCACAAGACTTTTTTTTACCTGCACTTGCTTGAAAAAAATCATGCATGATACCTATGAACCATATTTCACTCTATAGGCGTTACATGGAATTTTCATGGAATTTCAAGAAATTTCATTGTTAAAAATTACTAAATTTCGCCTACCTGCCCCACAAAAACGTGTCATCTAGGTCACACATCCAGATATGCCTGTGCCTGTGATCGATGTGCTGATTGACTTCACCGATATTCAAATAATGAAGGTCAAGGGTACAAAAATGTATTTGGAGTAGGTCTAGATTACATTTTTCTTATGTCAGTGTAATCTTGCATAATTTTGGTAATTTTTAGTTACGCTTTTTATGCAAAATTCCTGAAATTGAGAAATAACTCCACACCGCATGATTATGTGCCATTCATGATAAAAATGTAGCTAGAACACAAGGGAAGCAACCAGAATATGAGAGGCTGTTATTTGCAGCACTATTGATTTTTGCATTTTTGTTTTTTACATGAAGTTCATCCTCACGTTCAAAATGGACGCAAGGACTCATTTCACTGTAAAATTGTGTGTCAAATGCTTGTTTTGCATTTAACGCTATTATACATAATGCCATGTAGCTTTTGAAATTCCACGTGATTACTCAAAAGCAAATTACGCCAATTTTGCACACCCCTATTCTTGAGTTGCTGGTGTAATGTATAGAGGAGGTGTGACCTAGCACTGAGGGCAGGACTGCTCTGCTCTAAGGAGTGCCAGGCTGATTTGCATGTTGTGACCAGTTTCTCATAAATGCAGAAGCAGAGAAGTGCTAAATTGCAAAGTTGCAAGGAAATGTATGCAAGGCAGCATTTTCCCTTAGTTTTTATGGGAAACTTTATTTTAACCCAATGTGTGTCAGAAGTGGTGGCCTATGTGCTTAAGGGGCGCAGATGCATCTCACTTTTAAAAGAGCAAAGACAGATATGCATTTAGCGTGTTATCGTTTTTAACAGATGATCATGCTTTAATGGTGTGGGCTTAGTTATTTGCCTCTTCTGTCGGCAAGTCAGGCTGCTTTGCATACTACCAGTTGAGTTTTGTTTTCCAAAAATGTCTCCCTGTCATGTGGACTTGAATATGTGCTCAAAGTATTGTGCAACTTAATACCTTGGGATTTTGTTTTGGGGGGGGGGGGCAGTGTTCTATGATAATTTTTTAATTTTATAAATGTGAATTTTAGGGGACCTTTTAACTTAATTTTTCGATTGCACTCTCACTTTTCTCTTTCTTGCCTTTAACACCTTATACTTACTCGTTCCTTTGCTTCTTTTTGCATCATGTTTTTATATTTGTAGCTTTTTACTTTTACATTTTTGTATCCTAAGGTAATTTAGCTCAAAAATATATTTGTAATCTTATTTTATCTTACCAGGCACTTCTATAGTGCAACGTTCACCAATTACTTGCCGTTGTAGCTCTATATCAGGCAGACTTTGGTCTGCGCTTGAGGGTTTTCCTAAGGGAGGTTCTCCATGAAAGAGAACATCAGGTTCCCGAGCCTCATTTTATGTGGGTGAAATGGGTTTATGTGGGTGATGTGTTTTATGTGGGTGAAGTGGTTTTATGTGGGTGATGTGATTTTATGTAGGTGAAGAGGTTTTAAATGGGTGATATGGTTTTAGGTGGGTGATATGGTTTTAAGTGGGTGAAATGATTTTATGTGGGTGAAATGGTTTAATGTGGGTTATATGTGTTTATGTCGGTGATATGGTTTGGCAGGTGTTGGTTATCTCCATGGAGGTGTGCTATTGGAGGATGTATTTTATGACATTCAAAGCAACCAGTGTGACTGCAGTATGGGTTGTCTTTGTGTGTGGTGGATTGCAGTGGAGGTTCTGGCTACTCCGTGCCAGCTATGGTTTTCTTGTCACTGGGTTGGCCTGATGGGTGGCACATTCTTCTATTGATATGTCTATGCATGATGCTAGGCCCTATGTTAATGGTTCTAGCCATGGCCTAGTCTGAGGTGTTGCATTGTAATTATTTGATTGGGTTGCAAGGCATGCTTACAGTGGTTTTGAGATCCTAGTGATTGGGTGATTTGTGTTTTCAGGGATTTATTCTTAGATTCAATGCCTGTCTTCCAGGGACTTGGTACCCTACAGTGCTTTGGGTTTGCAGCCCTTTGTGGACAATCCACTTTTTAGGGCTCGGACTCCTCCCCACTGTAAGTGGGGGAGGAGTTTCGAGATCCTAATGTTATAAGAAAAAAAAGAAGAAGTAT
Source organism: Lissotriton helveticus (assembly GCF_964261635.1). Lineage (NCBI taxonomy): Eukaryota > Metazoa > Chordata > Amphibia > Caudata > Salamandridae > Lissotriton > Lissotriton helveticus. The sequence goes on along the minus strand of NC_136057.1, from coordinate 1,730,605,590 downwards.
CCTTAGGGCCTTGGCGAGAGGAATTCCACACATTCCTTAGCGTTTTCTGTCATCTGGCCAGTGATTCGTCTTCCTTGTGTTTTCGTTTTAATAGGCTTGAAGTGATAGGGTAAATGTAGTTTTGTTCCGCCATTTTGGGCATATTTCGTTCGTGCTAGCGCAAAGAAGTACATTAATTATAATTAGGAGCTGTCAGGGTGCCTCCGTAAGTGAATCCAGATGTCCGGGCGCGTTCACCATTCAGCAGCGCTCAGCGCGCAGCTCCCTTTGTTTGATTTCGTAGTCGTTTTAGTTAAGCAGCTTGAAAAAATTTCACAGTGCACTTTCGTTTAAGTACGACTTCAGGCAACAGTGTGCCTTTGTTAATTGTATTCACAGTATTATTTTATTTGTTTCTTCTCCAAATAATGCGTGCCATGATAGTGCTTTCCCCGGTGAAATGTAAAATTAATATTACGTATGGATCGGTTTCACTTCGCAACACACAGCAACCCTTTAGCTACCCTCATGCATTCTGCAAATGCATACATATTGTACTAAATAATGTGTTGCAAGATAACACTCACTGAAAACAATTTGAGCATGATAAACCAACCATCTCTTCTAAAAGCCTGGTATGACTAGACAGCTACCTTTCACCAGCCAGAATTGCCTATATGCGTGCTGTTTCCAAGCCAGGTTTATACTGACATTGCGGCCAAACAAATGACAGCAGAACACATTATGATCTGCAGGAAACAAGTCTAGCCCACGATAATCAGCGCATTCGTAAACAAACAATATATGAAACACAAAGTATAATCCTGGTATAGGTGACTCGGGAAGTCAAAATAGAAGAGCTCAACACAGATGCGAACTGTTAAGACCCATCCTCACAAGCACCTTGTGCAAAACGAGGCTAACACGATATTTAATTATGCATGTAACTTGCGTTTTCGAGAGGGGAGTGCGCGCGCAAGCCTCCACTGATCTACTGCTTCCGATGGTGTCTGCCATCTGTGCTGTGTAAATCAAGGCTCAGACAACAGGCAACGCGGGAGGGGGCACCTCTGTAAACATTACGTGCTGGATGAGGCAGCCACATCCAATGTGGAGGAGGAGCCCCACCTCTGTAAACAGAACGTAAATGAGGCTACCGCAAACCAACGGAGAGAAATGAAGGACCCTTCTTAACCCCCAATATTTTAAACACTGTGTTTAAAGGGTGCATATGCAAAACCTACCAGGAGGGATAATCCTGAGCCGGTAATCTCAAGGCTCCCAAGCGAACATACTGTGCACGGCACCCGTCTGTCGTTTACGTTAAAGAGCAGCGCTACGGTGCTGTTGGGGGCAGAGTGCTGTTGAGTGCAGAGTGCTGTGTGCTGTTGAGTGCAGAGTGCTGTGTGCTGTTGAGTGCAGAGTGCTGTGTGCTGTTGGGTGCAGAGTGCAGTGCTGTGTGCTGTGAGTGCTGTGTGCTGTTGAGTGCTGTGTGCTGTTGAGTGCTGTGTGCTGTTGAGAGCTGGTTGCTGTTGAGTGCTGTGTGCTGTTGAGGGCAGAGTGCTATTGAGGGCAGAGTGCTATTGAGGGCAGAGTGCTATTGAGGGCAGAGTGCTATTGAGGGCAGAGTGCTATTGAGGGCAGAGTGCTATTGAGGGCAGAGTGCTGTTGAGGGCAGAGTGCTGTGTGCTGTTGAGTGCTGTGTGCTGTTGAGTGTTGTGTGCTGTTGAGTGCTGTGTGCTGTTGAGTGCTGTGTGCTGTTGAGTGCTGTGTGCTGTTGAGTGCTGTGTGCAGTTGAGGGCAGAGTGCTGTTGTGGGCAGAGTGCTGTTGTGGGCAGAGTGCTGTTGAGTGCAGAGTGCTGTTGAGGGCAGAGTGCTATTGAGGGCAGAGTGCTGTTGAGGGCAGAGTGCTGTGTGCTGTTGAGTGCTGTGTGCTGTTGAGTGCTGTGTGCTGTTGAGTGCTGTGTGCTGTTGAGTGCTGTGTGCTGTTGAGGGCAGAGTGCTGTTGAGGGCAGAGTGCTGTTGAAGGCAGAGTGCTGTTGAGGGCAGAGTGCTGTTGAGGGCATAGGGCAGTTGAGTGCTGTGAGTGCTGAGTGCAGTTGAGTGCAGAGTGATGTGTGCTGTTGATAGTGTGTGCTGTGTGCTGGTGAGTGCTGTGTGATGTTGAGGGCAGACTGCTGTTGGGGGCAGAGTGATGTTGGGGGCGGAGTGCTGTTGGGGGAAGAGTGCTGTTGGGGGCAGAGTGCTGTTGGGGGCAGAGTGCTTTTGGGGGCAGAGTGTTGTTGGGGGCAGAGTGCAGTTGGGGGCAGAGTGCAGTTGGGGGCAGAGTGCTGTTGAGTGCAGAGTGCAGAGTGCTGTTGAATGCAGAGTGCTGTTGAGTGCAGTGTGCTGTTGAGTGCTGTTGAGTGCAGAGTGCTGTTGAGTGCAGAGTGCTGTTGAGTGCAGAGTGCTGTTGAGTGCAGAATGCTGTTGAGTGCAGAGTGCTGTTGAGTGCAGAGTGCTGTTGAGTGCAGAGTGCAGAATGCTGCTGAGTGCAGAGTGCAGAATCCTGTTGAGTGCAGAGTGCAGAATGCTGTTGAGTGCAGAGTGCTGTTAAGTGCTGTTGAGGGCAGAGTGCTGTTAAGTGCTGTTGAGGGCAGAGTGCTGTTGAGGGCAGAGGGCTGTTGAGGGCAGAGTGCTGTTGCGGACAGAGTGCTGTTGAGGGCAGAGTGCTGTTGAGTGCAGTGCTGTGTGTTGTTGAGTGCTGTGTGCTGTTGAGGGCAGAGTGATGTGTGCTGTTGAGGGCAGAGTGCTGTGTGCTGTTGAGGGCAGAGTGCTGTGTGCTGTTGAGGGCAAAGTGCTGTGTGCTGTTGAGTGCTGTGTGCTGTTGAGGGCCGAGTGCTGTGTGTTGTTGAGGGCAGAGTGCTGTGTGCTGTTGAGGGCCGAGTGCTGTGTGCTGTTGAGGGCAGAGTGCTGTGTGCTGTTGAGGGCAGAGTGCTGTGTGCTGTTGAGGGCAGAGTGCTGTGTACTGTTGAGGGCAGAGTGCTGTTGAGTGCTGTTGATTGCAGAGTGCTGTTGAGGGCAGAGTGCTGTTGAGGGCAGAGTGTTGTTGAGTGCTGTGTGCTGCTGAGTGTGTGACTATGTGACAGTGTGTGACTATGCAGGGTGACATTGGGAGTGTGCGGGTGAGCAGTGTGTGAATGTTACGGGGCAGTGTGTGAGTGTGCAGAAAACACCACACACACATACACCACACACACATAACGCACACACAAACCACACACCTCAGTCTCTCAACACCACACACTTGTCACCACTCAACACAACACACTCACCACCACACTCACTCCCCAGGCTCACCCCCACAGACTCACCAGCACACACTCACCAGCACACAGAAAACAACACACACAACAACACACCCCCAGCCGTCAATGAATGCTTTCACCATGCACAAACACCAACAACCATCATCCATCTGTGCACGCTTTTACCAAGCACACACCCACCAGCCGTCAGTGCACCCTTCCACCAGGCACACACACCTCCAGCCGGCAGTGCACTTTTCCACCAAGCAATCGCAGTATGGTACACTTTACTTTTAAACATATTCATATAAAGCACAGCATGCCACCATTGGTAAAATTACAATTCAACCAACATACTTCCACTACACACCACATGCACACACTCCATAACACATGGCAAAAAGACATTGGCATTTACAATGCCATTAGCTCAAACTCAAATAAATCCGAGCCCGATTGCATTTCTAATGCTTGTTTCCCCTTTGCCATGTCCTGGTGTTTCATCTCATACACACTTACTCAGTGAATACTTTGTCTTACCCCAAGCTGCTTTTCTTATTCTTTGTCTCCATTTAGATGTTCTTCTTAAGTGTTCGGGAGTCACATGGGCAGCCGCGGCCCGTTGGTGGAGTTACGGTGGGGCAGGGAGGCGGGGAGGGCGAGGGGCAGGGTGGAGGGTGCTAAAAACCGGCATATGGATAATTGCAGGTAAGTACACAATTTAATTAATAAAACGAATTTCATAGCGCGCACTGCATCGCAAAATGCGATGCTGTGCGCGCTACGAATTTCGTTTTATTAATCGATAATTTTCAAAAACAAACTCCCACTTTGAGAGTTTGTTTTTGCAAAACCAAAAACATGTTAAAAGTTTGACGAGCATCTGTCAATTTGATGGCACTGTCCATCAAACTTTTAACACATTCCCAGGAGCTACTGTGATGCAGTTCCTACCAAAGACTATAGATATCAGCAGGGCAGACGGACATCTACTTGCCGAGGAACGGTACTTCGTCAAGTCAATGGAGTAACTACGTCACCCAAGCAGATTACAAACCATACTCAGCATTCCAAAGCAGGACCAAAGTCTAACATAAATATGAAGCTCTAAATATTGTTCATTTTTATTTATTGAAGTAGAGACAGTGAATCTTTATGAAACATGGCTAGAAGAGTAGTCACTAGAACAACTAATCATGCATTCATACAGTAGTGTATCATTGATCTACAAATGCAAGTATACATGTCCGAGCCACATACAGCTGCTGTAATATGTTACATTGCATTCATAATTAAACTGAAGCAAAACAAACAAAAATAATTCTAGAAAATAAATAGTGTTACAATTGTGAAAAGCAGAGCTAGATGTATTTAGAAAAGAGGAGATACCAAACCCAAAAAATGAGTGCTTGGGAATCCAGGAAAGGTACATATATATCACATGAACCTTGCTCCCTTGAAACATGAACTGGATGTAAATTTTCTATTATTGATTCCAATGGGATAACATTCTTGCCTGTTTACAATATTTAGGACACAATAATTTTGTCAAACAACATTTAGGGCCTGATTGCGATGTTGGTCGTACTTACCTCCAACGGACATCCCCGCGTATGCGGAACGGACCGCCTGTAGGTCGGGGGTCCCGACTCCGCAATTACGATACGACCATACATGGTGCGGTCGCAAGCTCCCATTTCTCTATGGGACCTTGTGCTGTGGTCGGAAACCGGTTGCAGCACAAGCTCCCATAGAGAAATGGGAGTTTTTGTTAATTCCAGCACCCCATTGCAGGCACCCTGCAGTGCAGGGTTTAACAAGGGGCACCATACCCCAGGACCACAACCAGAGGCCGTAGCTAGGGGCCCCCAAAGCCACTTTCCGACAGGCTTTTCATGTCAGAAAGCCGTACATGAAAAGCCTGTGGGAAACCAACATCGTAATCCTGACTGGGGAAACGCCTTTCTCTAAGGGGTTACGTGCCGGTTCCGACTGGCCGATGAGCTTCTTGAGTCCACCGGAAGAAAGCCAGAATGACTGGCCGGATTCATTTCCCACCGGGCGTATTCGTAATACAGCGGTCGGAAATAGAAACTGAAGATGTCGGTCAACCGGCATCAAAATCAGGGCCTATGTCCACAAAATCATAGTATCATACCATGTGGTTGTGGTGTCTAGGATTTTTTTCTTTACCTCATTGATGAAGTTCTTAGAGGCAGATATACATCTTGGAAAGGTTGTGTCCTGTGAAAGGGGGATTCTTCTTAGCAGTTTTGACAGGGCTGCTTTATTTGGAGTGAGGTAAAAGTGATTTTGACATGGTTGGTTATTTCTCATAAAGACAAAATAGGTACTCTAATTAACTAGTTTATTTAAAACATGTAATAGATTAAATGTAAGAGAGTATTTTTCCATGAAAAACTATCTTCTGATAAAACATGTGTAGGACATGCAAAGGTTACTGTTTATATGCTTCCAGCTTTTATATGCTTAACGTACAGTTGAAGCGCATGTAGGATGTTACAACGCATACTTTTACAATGCATACCTTTACAGCACATTTTTTACAACGCAACATCCATTACAACGCATTCCATTACAACGCATGCCATTACAACGTATTTTTAAAAACTACCTTTATAACACATTCCGTTACAACACATACTACCTTTACAACGTATACCATTACAACGCATACCATTATATTGCATGTATGGTAAGTATTGGATAGTGTAGGGGAAAAATTACTATTCTAACTCCAGGTGGTGCAACAGTAGGGTAGTGTTGGATAGTGTAGGGGTAAAAATTACTATTCTAACTCCAGGGGGTGCAACAGTAGGGTAAGTGTTGGATAGTGTAAGGGTACTATGCATTGTGATGGTATGCATTGTAATGACTGCGTTGTAATGACATGCATTGTAGTGGTATGCGTTGTAGTGTCATGCGTTGTAATGGTTGCGCTGTAATGGCATGCGATGTAATGGATGTTGCATTGTAAAAGTTTCATTGTAATGGTAGTGCGTTGTAAAAGTTGCGTTGTAAAGGTTGTTTCCCATTGAAGCTATATCTTACTAATGAAGCCCATAGTGGTACAAAGCTCCTGCCACTTGATTTGGTCTGTGACTTTGGAGTAAGATTTTATTCATTTGAATACAGATGTGCCTTCTTAATGAACATATTAAAGTTGCAATAATGAGAAAATTTATTACCTAATTGCAGTGTAGTATTTTTTAGGTTACACTGTATTGATATAGAACACCGGTCAGTTTCTTTGCCCCTTAGCACTTTTCATTGCAGACGTATGTGTTTGGGTATGGGTTTGTCCATGAAGGGTTATTTGTGGAGCTGTCCGTGGACCGGCCCTTTTCAATATAGTATGAGTTGTTTCACATTGGATATTGTTTTTCCCTTGGTTTGCATTACAAAGGGGGTATGCTGTTATTGTGATTTGATGGTAAACCTGTGTTATGGTGACGTGTCATTCGCCTGCTTGGGGTCTGCACAGAACTCATGCTGTATTTGATTTGATTATGCCCTTAAAGTTTTTAATGGAGTATGTGTGGGTATGTGTAATGTATGGGTTGGATTATATTGCTGAGAGTTTTTAAGCTGATTCTTAGTCAGGCTGGGTGTTTGGTGATCTGTGTAATTCCAGAGGGGGAGATGAGTTGGCCTAACGGCTAGGGTGGGCGACCTCAAATCTGGGGAACTGGGTTCGATTCTCGGCAATGACTCCTGTGATTCTGGGCAAATCACATAGAGCCAGATGTAGGTCACCAAATACCGGTCAGTAACGGCCTATTTCGGCCGTTACCGACCGGTATTTGGTGTTTGACATGTAGGGGGCCTTATATTTACAGAATCTGTATATTTACCGATTCGGTAAATTTACCGATTCTGTAAAATACCGAATCGGTACATTTACCGAATCGGTAAATACAGATGTAGGTGGCACTTGAAACAGTGCCACAGGCCCTTACTGATTCCTTATTTACCACCAAATACTATTTGGTGTTAAATAACGAATACCTGTGTACATGCACATCTGTGCATGCACACCTGTGCCATGTGGCACACGTACATGCCCTAAGGGCATGTATGTGTGTCACATGGCACACAAGCCAGAAACAGGGGTGCAACAGGGTGTCAAAGTGACACCCTGTCCCCCTTGGCAATTCGGTAATTTTACCGATTCGGTAATTACCGAATCGGTATTTGCCATTGATTCCTATGGGCTTCAAGGCCCATAGGAATCAATGACAAATACCGATTCGGTAATTACCGAATCGGTAAATACCGAATCCTACCGATTCTGTATTTTTTACTGAATAATTACCTACATTGGATTTACCGAATCATAAATACAGAATCGGTAAAATTCGGTATTTATGAATCGGTAAATCTAATTTACCTACATCTAGCCCTTTATCTCCCTGTGCCTAACAAAAATGAATATGTCCTCATGTAATGCAACTGGTGCTATGTAAAGTGATCTGATACCCGATTCGGGTTATATAAAACTGTTAAATAATAGAGTAATTGTTTTAATTTTATTCTACGTTGGTCAAAATAGGCAAGTCTCTCTCTCTAGTTGTGATTTTATAAGAGTAGAACATTTTTGATAATCTACCTCCCCTGTGTCCCCTGTTCCTTAGTCTCCCTTTTCCATATATCTATCTTGTTACCAAGGTCTTCCATCTCAGGAATATGTGAGTTTCCCAAAAAACTCAGGGGCATATTACCAAGGGCCTTATCGCCGCTTTCCCGCTAAAGCAGCGATAATTTTATCGCCCTATTACCTAGCTGTCGCTAACACCCGTTAGCGACAGCTAGTAGGAGATAGCGGGCATTTAGGTGCCCACTTTGCATGTCAGCGATAATTATCGCTAATGACATGCAAAGTGGGCGTGCCAAGATGTTAGTGACTGGAAACTGTCGCTAACATCTCTATCTCCTATTACCAACTTTTGGAAATAATCGCGCTAAGCGCGATTATCTCCAAAAGCTTACGCCTGCCCAGAGCTGTTCTTAGCCATGTTATCCAATGGTAGGTGGATAACATGGCTAAGAACATTTGCTCGGTAATGCACGAATATCGCTGACTTTGCAGCGATATTCATGCATTTCGGCCGATTTTTATCGCTTAGGAGATAAACCTTGATAATAGCAAGGCTCCTAAGCGATAAAAATCGGCGGAGCTCGGCGATATTAATATTGCCGCTAAACCAACATAGCGATAATTTTCGCTAGTTGTTGGTAATATGCCCCTTAGACTTCTAAAGATCTGTAATTGCCAATTACTTAGCCTCTTGACACATTATGTACTCTTGGCCAGATTCATGCCTGCAATTGTGAGATTACCAAGATGACGTTTTCAGTGCAGGGGCAGAGAGTATTTAAATGTGCCCCTCGTCAAGGTAAAAAGGGGGATGGTGTGGATGTAAAATGAGGTTTTCTCTGCTTTCTAGGGTGAGTAAAATTCTTGTAACCCTCTAACCTAAACTAAGTGAGTTAATTGAGCCTGGGGTGCTCTGCAAGAGGTAGTGGGCTGGGTTTTACGGCCCTATATCTAACCTTGAAGTCTTCAACTTGTACCTCTGAAGCCAATGGTAGATTACAATCACCCATGAAGTAGCTCTATGGGGTAAAGCCAATCCCAGTACATCATTCTTAGGGCCTGTGAAAATTAGAGAAGACAGCACTGCTCATCCCAAGTTCTTTAATGTGGCAGCCATCCAAAGAATTGCAGGGCCTCATATTAACACTCAAACACACACTCTGTCAGCCTATGGGTCTGCCACATGACTGTATGTCTTCCCCTCAATCTAGCTAAATCACAGGCAGTTAGGTCATGTTGTAAGCTCTGCTCTATTAATCACACCATGTGTGTGAACATGGACCATGAAAAAAGAGTACATTACTTGAGCTATAACTATAGGTGACCCACCAAAGTTTGAAAATGCAACAGCCAGAGTGAAAATATGCTTGCTGGTTGCTTGATCAGCGCAAGGGCAGAGTAGAGGAGTGTATGAATCCTGAACTGAGGTAATTAGGAGCCTCATGTGAATTCATCTGTGTGTGTGTTTGTGTGTGGGTACAACTATATATGTTCCTGTGCAATAAAAAGTATTGCTTCCTGGATGCTATGCCTGGTGTTAAGGAACCACCAAAAGTATATGCTATGCCTCCCCTCATCATAAGGGGTTCATCTTTGGCACAATTGTGTCCTTTCGTGGTGTAATAGTGCAAATGGCATAATAATGCTAATCGTTGGCTTTTTTGTGCATTCTTGGTCTATTGGGGCATACTGGTTGTCGTTATGACATATTCAGATCATTAATGGCCAACCTTTAGCCATCACTTACATAACGGTGGCTATATCTCACAAAATATTGACCATGACTAATATCTGGTGGGGATCCTGGCTGTGAGTGTCACCAGCCTTTATCCAGTCATGGCCTTGGTATCAAGGCCCGTAGCCAGAACTATGTTTTTATGAGGGCATGGCCCTCAACTATGACTACCCATTAAAGCTGTGCTCTATAGGTGCATTCTTTCCAAATACTGGTTGCACCACTAAATATCGACTCTCAGAATATCATGTGACAAGAATATCGATGGCAGAATATTGAAAAGTAAGTATATTTAGGGAAGTATAGATTTACTATTCTTAACTCTGCATACCTTGAAGATATGTGCATCACATAGTACATATATGTGGAGGTAGGTATAGAAAAAAACATATCACCTGTCGGCATTTTAGATTCATGTGTGCTCCTCGATATTATGTGCCTTCGATATTCGGTGCACACCATGTGATTCTGTGTGAAGGAATACGGGGCTTTTTGTATGTTAGTTATTAAAGCACACTCAATCAACTTTTCACAATCCAACTTTAGATTCTATCAATTAGATGGGATTTAAAATAGAAGTAAAGTAGAAGGGTGTAAAGTTGTGAAATAGGCTGACTCACAACTTTGTATACATTCTAAACTGTTCAAGGTTTGAGCAATGCAAAGCTTATCAAGTTATTTAAAAACAAATAGGCTAGCATCTGCTCAGAGCCCTCCCTTCTGCTCTCTTCTGGTAAATGTCCAGCCTCTACACTCAAAATTGTTTTACTGGAGGATGTCAAATCAGGGATATTCTACCACAGAAAATCATCAAACTTAGAAGTCCCAAAGGGAGAAACCTTACCTCACTTAAAGCTGCAAAATTTAATCTGATTTGTAAAGTGTGGAATTTCCTAATTCTGACCAAATTATGTGATGACGTTTTCATTTAATTTATCAATAATTTAAACTAACTTTACAGAGAGCTTAGAGCATATCATTCCAGAACGTTTTGGGAAACTAGTCTCAAACTGTGGGTTTTTAACATTTTAGTGCTGCAACAATAGTGAAAACTAAAAAAATGTAAATGTCATTTTATAGGTGATGTTGGGAAGGTCCTCCAACGAATTTCACTATAACTTGTGGCAAAAGATAAATAGTTAAATTATATTTGATCAACAGCGTTAGTCAAACCTGCGTAGACTTGAAAGAGTCTCCGACATTGTCATACACCCCTCATAGTTACAGGCAGGTTGTACTTCATCTCAAATTAGAAGAGCCGTAGATTGGCCGGCAGCAGAATAATTATGGACATTCTCTACTCTTTAACATGCATCTGACTCTTTGCATAGAATCCCTATGTACGTGCAGGGCTGTAGCCATGGGGGGCATTTGAGGACTGGTCCAGCCCACATTAATCTTCCCACCCAACCCCCCTCCCCTCGAAATGACTGTAGCAGTTGGCACAGTATAGAGATGCTGGAGTTCAGAAGGTGTTTGGGCAATAAAAATGTATTTTCATTTTGTTTTTATCTTCTTATGTTTGCTTCATGTTGCAAGACAGATACATTCCCTTGTCCTTCGTGCCGTGACGTTTGGCTTTTGAAGACTTGATGACAGTCTAATATCAGCTGTAAACCTCTGATCTTGCACATACAGCTTGCATAGCTTGGGTCTGCTGCATACGGTATTGGGGCTAATGATATGGTGCTTATGTGAGTCAACCGGGCGATCATAGGCAGGCTTGCAAGATCTAAGTTTATATGCGTGCTTTTTCCTGGGGGTTACATCCTTTTTATTGACATCTTTTTTTCGCTTTTATAAAGAAGCTGCATTCTGATTGATATCCAAATTCAGTACCGATCGATTCAGGTGTATTCCCCTCTCGTTTCTGCATTATTCTACGTAACAGACGGTGCCCCCTCAATGGACGCGATCAACATTCTTGTTTTCCGTGTCTTTTTAACATTTATGACTTTGAGGAATGCTGCCTAAACATTTATCATTGAGTATTCCTGATAACCGTGATTTAGATGGGGAACGATATATAAGCAGTTGCTCTGGTTATTCCTTTGGTTTCTCTTCTTTGCTGTGATTGACCTCCTCAAGTTAACAGGGCCCAGAAGAAGTCCTCTAGTAGGACGAAACGTGTCGGCTGTATCACCGTGAAAACTGATGTTTATGACCACGTTTTTAAAACAAAAATTTGGAATAAAAGGAAAATTTTGAATAATATCTGCATCGTATACAGATTATGCTTTTGTCCTTTCAGTTTTTGTAATTGATGTGTGGTGCACCTGTGCTTATTTTTTAAATTGTTATGATCCCATGAGGATTTGCACTGTGATGATGGGTGCGTTCCAGTGTGCACACAAACCCCAAAAAATATAGAGGGGTCAGAATATCAGAGGGATAGCAGTTCAGGTGCTGTGGTTCTGAGGGTTACACTGTCAGGCTTTTTGTTTACATGTCAAGCTATGTCTTCTGAGAAATTGCTTTCTTTTCTTTTAAGCGGAGACGTTCTTTACTTTTCTTTCCCTAACTGCAAATTGACAGGGTTGTCGTTACCAGAGACTATAGCAGCAAATGTAGACATGGCTGATATACATTAAAAGAGAAAGTGGCTCACTTTTCAACTACAACATATGGTAGCAAATAACAATAGGGTGCTATTGTTAATCAAGCCACAAGAAAATAAGATTAAGTAACAATGGTTAGACCTTATTTGGATTTTAAAGGCCAACGGGCAAGGTGATTTATTGGGATCTTACACTAAGATGCCATTGCAGAAAATAAAATGGAGAAGTGTTCTTTGAAATCACATTGGACCAGGTGATTTTGCCAGAACATGATAACCTATAAATTTCACTTACAATCTCCAATCACCATTTCTTTACATGTACTAGCTCTCCTTTTGCTCCGTTAGGCTATCTCTTACTTTTTCTATTCTGTCGCATTCTTTGTCCCCACTGCCTCTCTCAGCCTTTTCACCACTATACCCCGTTCTATTTGCTGCTGCATCTATCTTCCCATTCCCGTCTCTCATTCTATCTCTCTTGCCATTTCTATTTACTCTACTTTCTTTCTCTCAAGCTTCTCTCTTTTTCTGGAACATTGTCTCTCTATCTTTTCTTCAATCTTCTTTGTACTTCCTAATATTTGTTATTCTCTCTCTAGCCCTCTTCTCCCTGGACCATGTATGTCAACTTAAACTTTCTCTTGGATGTGCATGGCCATTAGCAGCAACTGCCACCTGTTAGAACCGGGGGTCTCTAGTTGGCAGAGGTAAGTACCTTCGACCAAGTAGGGACCCTTGCTTCTAGTCAGGGTGAAGGAATAACCCTCTGAGATAACCCCTGCTCACCCTCTAGGTAGCATGGCGCGAGCAGTCTAGGCTAAACAGAGGCAATGTGGATAACATTTGCACTTAACACAACAATAATCCCCAATCCACCACAAACTGAGACCACACAGGTAAGTATTTTTATAAACATATATAACTTTATCTAGTTTCAGCAAGTAAATCAGGCATTTGCACGATAATCATTTTGTTAAGAATATGTTGCGCTTAATCTTAATGGTTGCCCTTGATCTTTATGATGGTACTTGTAAGTAGGCAGTTCTTAAAAACCAAAACAGTCTCAAGTCTCTAGTAAATCAGTATCCTAAAACTAGTGACACTGACTTATCTCCATGTGGGTTTAGAACCGAACAGTCAAGCAGTGCCAATGGACTAAATTATCAAAAACCAGCCTTCGCAGTCACTGAGCCCCCCAAGCGCGGCAAGCGCGCCTCACCAGGTATCCTTGGGACTCCTTTACTGTTGTTCGGTACTGCCTCGTGCGCCTGATGGCCTCAGGCGCCCCGCGCCTACCAGAGCGCACTCGCTCCTTGCCCCGGCCGGTCCCCTCTGCTCCCCCGCCTGCTCTCGACAATCCAGCGAGCGGCGGGGAGCTAACCTGGCACTTAGAGGCTGGGACGGCAGGCCGGGGGGGGCAGACACTCGAATGGCTCCCTCGGTGGGGACGCGTCACTTCTCCTCCTCACGCGTGGCTTCGGCGTCGTTCAGCGAGGCTTCCGGGGGATAGACCAATGAGGTCGCGGCTCCACAGACATGCCCCTCTGAGCGCGAGGCCGCCAACCAATGGCAGCGCGGCCTCGCCGATGACGCTGCGCTCCACGGCCCCATCCCGTCGCGGCTTTAGTGAGGGGGCTCGGCTCCCCCAGCCAATGGGAGCGCGGCGGCTTCGTTCTTCGCCGCTGCGGCTCCTGAACACCGCAGCAAGTTGCAGGGGGTGTTCCTGGCCCCGGGCCGCGACGGTGATTTGGCGGCAAAGGGTTTTCGGGGCCGCAGATCACGGTCAGCCGGATTCTCCACCAGTAGATCAACAGGGGAAATGTAGGACGCAGGAAAACACTCCGGGTCCCTCCTCACCCCCTGAATCTGTGCCGAAGAGCACAGCAATCGATCCTCACGGCTGGCAAGTAATAATCACACGTTGGAGCGGGCCACAACACGATCTCTCGGCAGTCTTTGGCAAAGCTTTAGGAACCTTTAACCCTGGGTTCCCAACAGGAGGCCAGATCTTCTCAGGCCCTTGGAGATTCAAGTTGCAGACACAGCACACAGCAAAGTCTTGGCAGTTTCAAGCAGGCAGGGTCACAGCACCCAGCAAAGTCCCTTTCTCCTCCTCAGCTTCCAGTTAGACAGCAGGACAGGTCAGCCCTTAGAGCACACAGCAAGGCAATCTTTCTTTAGTTCTTCAGCCGTCCTCCTTCCAGCAGAGGTTCCTTCTTGTTTGTAGAATTTCAGAATCTAACTCTCTGTAGTCAGGGGTCCTTTCCTTATACCCCTCAAAGTCTTTGAAGTCCTTTGAAGTCTTTGTGCAAGCAGCCCTGAGTCCAGTCTAAACCAGTTCTGGGGGTTGCGGAGCACTGAGGTGTCTCTGGTTTTCTTCTTCCTGTCAGCTTCAGGCCCAGAGGTGTCAGTTGGCCGGCAGGAGGGAACTAGCATGGGGGGGCAGGCAGGCACAGCCCAGCACTATCAGGCTTTTCTTCCTCCCACCTCCCGGGCAGCAGATGTGCCCTTTCATCCCCGGGCTGGCTCCGACCCTCTCCTCCGGGGGCTCTGCAGCCCCCCTGTCACACCCAGGCCAGACAGGCATTCCACAAACCCAGGCACACAGAAAGGTTTAGACAAGAGAACAGCCACTTTCTAAAAGTGCTATTCTCCATTACAGGATTTAAAAACACCCTTCACTAAAAGATGTGTCATTAAATTCTGAGTTCAGGGATATCTTTCACTTATGTCCCATCTTGTTCCTATGGGAAGATAGGCTGGTATCACATGGGCCCAGCCTCCTCCATGTTACTCTATGGAGCAAGATAGCCTTACAGCAGTGAGCAGATAAAATGGCTGCAGCCCACTACCAGAGCATGTGCCCTGCACTAGTACATGCTCTACCTTATCCATACACTGCACCCTGCCCAGGGGGTACCCTAGAGCCTTCCATAGGGGTGACTGATGTGCACAGACAGGGAAGGGTTAGGCCTAGCCAGTGGGGACACTGGCCAGGCTGACATGGCAGTCACTGACTGCACACAGGCCCTGCGCTGGCAGGCCCGAGTCACCATTTTAAAGCTACTCATGTGGGTGGCGCAATCTGCGCTGCAGGCCCACTAGTAGCATCTGTCATCACCAGCCCTGGCACACACAGTGCACTTTACTAGGGACTCCATGGTGATACAAATATGCCAATCAGGTATATTCAATTAATATGGCAATCTACAGAGGGAGCACTTACACTCTGACACTGATCAGCAGTGGCAGAGTGTCCAAAGCATCTAAATCAGCAAAAACGAAATCCAGCACAGCATCAAAACACATGAGTCAGAGGCAAAAAGATGGGGGAAGAACCACGCCAAAAGGTGTCAGGTCTAACACCACCTTTCTTTTACAACTGTGCTTTCCGCTATTCTCCAGTCCCAGAAGCCTACCATTATGCGGGCCTCCTGTAAACTGGAGTAGTCCCATACTATCATGCAACAAAGAAGTTAGTGAAGCTTATTGTCATTTCTTGTTATACAGGACACCAGGCTGCATGGGTTTGGTGGGGTTTAACTGCTGTTGGGCAGATGACGACCCGTTGATATCCACCACACTACAATCAAAGGGTCATCCACAGTACTGGAAAATTAAATCTTTCTGGTAAAAACACCAGAAACATTTTCTTTTCCAAAATCAAAGTCAACATGCTTTGAAAATAAATGCTTCCCACAAGTCCTGAGTTTGAACTATTGCTTTGCTGTAATGTGTAGTACAGTTATACAATAAAACAAAAGTGAAATCAGACTGCACTGACAGAGTCTGTGGGGATCCACAAATGTCCTACCACACAGCATACCTACACGTCTCCCAATAACAATAGTACCCATTTGTGTGACTGAGCTATCACCCATGAAATGGGGGTCTCTCAAATGCCCCTAACACACAAGGAAACTTCAAGATTCTGCCATGCATATTGACCAATTTTGGTGATGCAGATAGCTGCATCATTTAGGCCAAGGCTCATTGGGCACCCAGGAAAACCTGCCAGGCCCAGACATTTCTAAAAACAAGGTGCCTAGGGTAGTTCAGGGAGGTGTAACTAGCATAGATCCCACTACCTTTTCTTACATGGCATGCGTTGCAAACACCAAACTTTGGCTAAATCATAGAATTTCCCATCACCCAGCATTCCCATACTTAGCCTATTAAAATCCTACCACAAATGTTCACCAAATATTGTGCATGTAGGACATTACTTTTATAGAACCTCAAAACAGCAATTATTGGGCTACAACCATAAATTAGGTAAGGGTAAAACATAATTTTAAAGGAGTCAATACATTTCAAAAACAGAATCATACTACACAGATCTTAAAATACAATATACAAAACTCACAAAATGTTAGTCAATGTTCTGCGGACATGTGTAGACAGGTCAATTAAAATACAAATGTGTTCGGCCTCAAATGCCTTGATTATGATTTCTACAATATTTGGTTTATTGTATTGGAAAAAAATGTTCTCGATAAAAAAACTTCTGAAATAAAGAGATGAATCCTTGGCCTGTTGATCCTGGCCAGGTTATCTAGATAAAAATATTCTGAAGGATAGTTTGTTATACCAGTCGTTTTTGACATGGCAGGCTGTATTGGGTCATTTTAGACTAACACGACTAGTAGGTGCCGCCCTTTGCTGCAGGCACATTAACCTTAAAAACTATCTGGCTCCTGCAAACAAAATTACAATCTCTAGAGCAGGTACATTATCTCACCAGTAAGTAAGTAAGTATTGAACTTATAGAGCGCAAACTAAGCCCAAGGGCATCATGGCGCTAATGCAAACTGAAGAGGGGAAGCGGACTAGACAGCATGCTCATACTGGAGTATGTGAAAAGAGCCAGGTTTTTAAGGTTTTACGGAAGAGAGAATGAGAAGCCTGACCAGAAAGCTGTTCCGGAAGGGAGTTCACAGCCTGGCTGCAGTCAGGGAGAAAGCTCTACCTCCCCACCTGGACTTTTATTTACTTAGGAAGTATTAACAGGTTTTTATTTGAGGAGCGAAGTGGTCTGCTAGGAGCATACCGCTGGAACATCGCCTTGATTCCCTCTGGGCCTGAGCCATAGTAGGCTTTGTGAGTCAGGCAGAGAAACTTAAACAGGATCCTTTGGTCCAGAGGCAACCAGTGCAATGACCTAGTAGAGGCTGTGACAGAATGAAATTTCGGGAGATTAATTACCAGCCTAGCCGCAGCATTCTGCACCATCTGCAAGCGTCGCACTAGACCCTTGTTAATGCCCAAATAGAGGACATTACAATAGTCCAGTCTGGGCGTTACCAGTGCAACAACAGCCTGCTTGCGTGCTTAAAAAAAAAGAAAATTAGCAATTTTTCTAAGGACCCTAATGATCCCAAAACAGGTGGATATGCTCCTGCTGACCAGACGGTCCAGGGAGAGTGAATTTTCAATGATGACCCCTAAGTTCTTTCCATGTGAAACCGGACAGGGGCACACACCTAGACTGGCAGACCACCAGGCAGTAGACCAGATGTCCAGTTTACTACTGAAGATCAGGACCTCAATCTTGTCTCCGTTTAGTTTCGTAAAGTTTTCCACCATCCAGGAGGAGACGGCCTGCATGCAGTTCCTAAAATTGAGGGTAGAGTCACTGATGTTGTGAGTTATGGAGACCATTATTTGGGTGTCGTCCGCATAGGACAATACCTCCAGCCCAAATGATCTAACAACCTTCACCAGTGGTGCAACATAGATGTTAAAAAGTGTTGGACTCTAGGAGGACCCCTGAGGCACACCACAAGACAAGGATTTGGAGGCCGTGTAGAATGGGTCAAATTTAACAGTTTGGGCCCTTTCACTAAGAAAAGAGAATAGAAGCCGGAAGGCCGAGCCCCCAATCCCTATCCCCCTAAGATGTTCAACAATCCTCAAGGTAGACAGGGTATCAAAGGTGGCGGTGAGGTCAAGAAGAACGAGCAGGGTGGTATGCCCTTCATCCACTTTGGTACGGATGTTATTAAAGACAGCGGTTAGTGCAGTTTACGTACTATTATGGCTTCTAAATCCGTGTTGGGAGACATCAAGCAAAAAATGGTCCTTCAGGTAGGTACTAAGATGGGAATTAAGATGGGTCTCCAACATCTTAGCAGGGACCGGCAGGAGGGAGGTCGGTCGATCATTTTTCAATTCTCCCGGGTCCAGGGAGGGCTTTTTTTAAAGTTGCTTCACTAATGCCATTTTCCACAAAGTGAGATACTGCCCTTCAGAGATGGCCATATTGAGGACAGCCTTATGGTGGGGGAAAATAGCCTTGCGGGTGATTATTAACACCTTAAGGGGACAAGGGTCCAATGGTGAGCCTGATTTGTCTAATTCTAGAAGCTGATCAGTCTCCTCTGGCAGCAAACTAGGAAACGTAAGAAGCCTAGGAGAATCATCCAACGGCAAGGCTTCACTGAAATGGGAGGCAGTGTGGACAGATGGGCCAGCCCTAGGGTTAGAAACTTCCAAAAAGGAGTACATGTATGTGATTTTAGATTGAAAGAAATCAGATAATTTATTGCAGAACTCTTGAGAAAATTCAGAGGGGTCTGCCACATGGGGAGACATGATTATTTTAAAAAGATCCCTAAATGATTTCAATGATCCTGTAATCTTTTAACAGTATTGTCCTTTTTCCTCCATGATGGCTACCTTATAATTAGGCTGTCCTGTTTTCAGTTTCTATTTTTGGTAAATTCTGATGGGGTTTTATCAGTGTTTTCAATATCTTAAAAAACAGTTGTTATCAGTGGTTACACATTTTCACGCCACTAAAAACAACAGAAAAAGTGTTTTTCCGGTGTTTATGGAACGTTTTGCTTCTATCATTGCTTGCTTTCTGCACTGAAAGAACATGGTATATAGACAGTGTACGTATAGTGTATATGAGGTGCAAAGAGATTTTTGCAAATTATTCTTATTGTAGTACACCATACAATACTTCTTCAGTGAGTCTTTGGTCATGTGCGCTCACGCTTTCTTTCCCATGTAAATTTCTGTGAAAATGCCCTCTCAGCATTCATAGCCCCTTGGGCTGAGAACCGCGAGCTAAGGGGCACAGTTTGGATGACTCTTTCTTTGATGCCACATAAAGCACGAAATGATAAATATTTGTGTTTTAGTTCCTGGGCATAAGAAAACAGTGCACCAGAATGGACTAAAAAGTCAATAGCATCCCTCATTAACTCTGAAGATTGTAAAGATGCTTTCAGAATACCATCTAACAAGTGGCAAGGATCTCCTACAGGGAATCACTTCAGCTCGGGTATCAATTTTGACAGGTCATCACACAAACTTTTTATATACGTAGCTGAATCACTACAAATACAAACAATGTCACTCCAATCTTTGTTGAACTTGGAAAGAACCTTTTTTGCAGAGCATAACCACTATCTGTTACAGGTCTGTTACAGGTTCCTAGAGCCAGGAAGGCAAGACAGGGCAGCAAAGCACTGTCAATTGCTGGCCCGTCCCTCTGGAACAGTCTCCCTAACACCCTTAGGTTCTGTAAGGACTATCTTCCTTTCAGAAAAATGTTAAAAACATTCCTATTCAGCATCTAGAAAGCTAGCGTACTCCTGATTGCATTGTGGTAGAAGTCAAAAGCACGGAGATACTCCTTCGGGAGTCGATGCCAGCGCGATACAAGCCTGAAATAAATAAATAAATAAAATATCCCAGATGCCTGGTGATATATATACTTGTCACTATACCTTGCATTTAATGTTTAAAGCCTGAGGTGTTGGCAATTCACCTACTATCAATACTGACCTACTAGAAACTATGGTCTGATGTATTAAGGGTTTTACCCATTCTCTGTGGGCATATTTTTATGAAACTAGCCATTTTACCTATCCGTGAAAGAATATAATGCAGCCAAAATATCAAATGTCAGTTTGATATGTCCTGATTCCCTACAGTTTATAAAATAATTAAAGTAAACCTAAAACGTGAAACTAAACCCTGCATCTTTAGACCAAAGGCCATAAAACTGAAAAAAGTAAAAGGAAGAAGAAACAAGTGGCATCCCTAAAGAACAAGACTCAAGCAGAATAATGTTAGCCAGTCTTTCTTACTGCTAGCTTGTATAACAAAGTTACATTTTATTGACCCCTTCAGTAAGAACAAAATGACTCTTTCACTTTCTTTTTCCTTTCTTTGAATGGCATTTAGTTTGAGGTTGTGCAGGTGTTTTTTCAGTGTTTATATGTTTTTACCGGTGAGGGCTATTTTTCTTTCAGTGGGGTTTTATCAGTTATTATAGGTTTAAACCTAAACCCCCACAGCCTACTTATAATCCTTTAAGCACTGTTTGTAAAGTTTTCTGCCTAGAGGATCTAAGTTGGCATGCCGCTGCCTCTCCTGTCAACGGCATTACTGTCTCATTTTCCTAAGTCTTTCCCTAAACCAGGGGGCAGAGGTTTTTTTTCTGGCTGAGTAATGGCTACTAACAGGGGCAAGGATGTCCATTGCCACTGACAAATGCCGTAAGAACTCAGCTGCTACAAGGATTTATTTCAAAACAGGCCAGTGTGGGCTAATGCAATGTCAGTCAAATGTAAGTCGTACCTGATTGGTGAGAACTCTGCCCCAGCAAAAAATGGCTAATCAAAGCACCATGCCATATGGAAATCAAGAGTTTCCTGATTGCACACTGCTTCTGAATGACTAGTAGGATTAGGTAGTGACAACCACTTATGTATCAGGAATATGAAAGATAGTGAAAGTTATTGGCTTAAGAACAACATTACTCAATGTCCTATACAGCTGTGCAATCTCTTCACGCATCACATTCTTGTTTGACATACCATATATGAAAGGTGAGAAGGGAGTTCAACTGGTGCCCACTGAATTCTGCCACTCTCAGCTGTGACAGAAAACTAGTGTTGGTACTACCTTTCATATCCGTTCCTCACACACAACACTGTGGCATCCTACAGGGTCCAGCATATCCCCTCTATTATTCAACATTTGCCTAATCCACTCACTTAACCTGATTAAATAATTCAACCTCAGCTGTTACAACCATGAATATGGCACCCAAATTTTAAAATGGATGATCTGGAAGACCTCTGCAATTTTATGACTGTCTTTGGGGCAAAAATACATGGATGATGAATAACCATCTATACCTAAATACCGCATAGACAGAGCTTTTGACCTACGGACAAAAATAACAGCCTACTATGTATGGCCTAAGGAACATGAGGCCCATCCAACATGTCAAGAGAAATAAGAAACCTAGTGGTAACCGTGGATTCAGAACTATATTTGATGCCACATGTTAAAAACATAAAACAGAAGAATGTCTTCTACACAATGAATACACTATGTTGCATCCTCCCATACCTTGGATACCAACAGAAACAGCAAGCCATCATCGCACTCATAATCTCCAAGTTTGACTATCCTGACAACCTATACCTTGGCACACCTGCATTCATCATATACAAAATTCAACTTTTCCAAAATGTTGATGCAAGACTTGGTCCCTGCCTTCACTGAAGAGAAAACATGACTCAAGTCTTGCAATCAGTCCACTGGCCATCTATAGCTAGAAGGGCAATGTTTGAGGCACTTACCTTTTTAGGTTTTGCCTGGCGAAAGCTGCGCTCTGCGCAGCTTTTTCGCGCAGGCGAAAACCTAATGAGAACTGTAGTGTGGGTTTGGGTCGGCCCTCGTCATTCATTGGCTGGCTCCATAAATGGAGCCTAGCCATTGGACGAGGGGCCTGTCCGTCAATGCCGGACCAGATTCAGGGGCGTTCCCGAGATTCTTTGGCTTTTGCCGACGTCACGCGACGTCAGCCGAAAGCCGGGAACGCCCCCGAATCTGTTCCGCCATTGAAGGCACCCGGAAGAAGTCCAGGTGAGTGCTTGCTTTTTTTTTTTGCTTTTTACCGCTGCCTCGGCTCCCGTTCCCGCCCCCCTACCGCTGCCTCGCTCTCTGTGTCTCCCCGGCCCCGTTCCCGCCCCCTACCGCTGCCTCGCCTCCCGTTCCCGCCCCCCTACCGCTGCCTCGCTCTCTGTGTCTCCCCGGCCCCGTTCCCGCCCCCCTACCGCTGCCTCGGCTCCCGTTCCCGCCCCCCTACCGCTGCCTCGCCTCCCGTTCCCGCCCCCCTACCGCTGCCTCGGCTCCCGTTCCCGCCCCCGTACCGCTGCCTCGCTCTAGCTGTATTCACTCCCTCAAAGGAAAGAAGTTACGACCCAGTGTGACATTTGCATAAACAGAGGTGTGGACCATATATTGAGCAGTATGTAGGGTGCTACGAGCACTCCCAAGGTACACGCCGTGGACCACTGCTCTACACAACCAGCCGTTGGGTCATATGCACAGCTTTCAGGGTTCCTTTTCTTGCTGTTGAAGAGATTGATGCTCATTGAACCAAAGACAAATAGAAAAACGTAAAAAATCGGTATTTTTGTTTGGGTAGTGTGTTGCTGATAGTGTTATTGCTACAGCAGTTTACTACCTCCCTTGTTGTATACTCTCACCTGTGGCTCCGGCCTATAACTGAAGGGAGGGAAAAGAACAGCTGTTATGGCCCACAAGCAGGAACGCCACTATATCGTGGTCTAGTCCACTGGTTTTCCACATGTATATCATTCTAATTATTTGCTCTACTGGTTTGTTGTGTGTTTAAGTTTGCTTTCTCCATTTAAATACTGGCATTCAGAATTTAAAGTGTAAAAATCCAGGAGTCCAAGGTGACAGTACACGTGAGATTTGTTGAAGGTGTAATGCTTTTCTAATTGGTGTAGGATTGCGGCTTTGTAACTCATCTGTGCGCATTGAAGGCACGGGTCACATTAGTATTCCGTGCTGTAATCCTGTCTTTAGCCGCTTGTGAAACATAAGGTTGGCCTGTACATTTGGAAACCTCCACCCTGAAATAACTGTGTGCAGACACGGAGATCTCGGGAGCCACTACAGCCGAGTAAGACTGACCTAATCTGTGCAAATGTGCAGAGTACGCAAATAATTTATTGTTTTGAAAAGCAAACACACTATTTTGCTGATTTGCTTGTATGTAAATGATGTACAGCCTTGTGTTTATGAAACTGCCTCATCTGTGCAGACTAATGTTGATTCGTGGCCCAGCTTCTTCTTGCGCGTGGAACAGTCACAGGGATGGTGTTAAAATGTAGTCTGTCTTTGTGGTGGGCAGAAACAGACGCATCAGCCAATAACCTCTCCTTCACTTCAACAGTGATTTGTTATTATTATTCTTGTATCATTACGAACTCTCGTCCTTTTCATTTACGTGACCCCCTTCTATTTGCCTGTAACTACGCTTGGGCTCGGGCTTGCAGTGTGTGTGGGGGCTTGCAGTGTGTGTGGGGGCTTGCAGTGTGTTGGGGGGCTCGCAGTGTGTGGGGGGGGCTCGCAGTGTGTGGGGGGGCTCGCAGTGTGTTGGGGGCTTGCAGTGTGTTGGGGGGCTCGCAGTGTGTGGGGGGGCTCAGAGTGTGTGGGGGGGCTCGCAGTGTGTGGGGGGCTTGCAGTGTGTGGGGGGGCTTGCAGTGTGTGGGGGGGGCTCGCAGTATGTGGGGGGGCTTGCAGTGTGTGGGGGGCTCGCAGTGTGTAGGGAGGCTCTGTGGGTGTGTGGGGGGGCTTTGTGTGGCTGTGTGTGTGGGGGGCTCTGTGTGGGTGTGTGTGTGGGGGGCTCTGTGTGGGTGTGTGTGTGGGGAGGCCTCTGAGTGTGTGTTGGGGGGGCTCTCTGTGGGTGTTTGTGTGTGTCATTTGCGAGAGATAAAGCTAGTGGCATTGTAAATGACAATGCCATTTATTTATGTTAAAAAAAAACATAAATAAAAATATTGTCAAGAGCAATGCCAGTAGCTCAAACTTTAACAAAGGCAAAACCATTGCATTGTAAATGCTTGTTTCACATAGCCTTCAATGAAAGAGACCGCTATACCTAGAAGCCAAATTCAATCAATTCAAACTAATCAGGATATTGTGCTCCA
This sequence comes from Lissotriton helveticus, assembly GCF_964261635.1. Lineage (NCBI taxonomy): Eukaryota > Metazoa > Chordata > Amphibia > Caudata > Salamandridae > Lissotriton > Lissotriton helveticus. The sequence continues at coordinate 1,730,581,421 of NC_136057.1, read as the reverse complement.
GTCTTGCACCACCTATCATCATTCCACCTTACCATAAGAAATCCGTAGGAGGCACTGCTTTCTCAGTACAAGCTGCCAACCTCTGGAGCTCACTACCAGCCAGCTTTAGAAGCATCCAGGAGCTCATATATTTCAGACGACAGCAGAAAACATGGATATTTACCTTAGAACCCACAGGCTGGAAACAACCCAACTAGCAAACTACTTTCGATAAGCAGGTAAGTTAAGAAGGTCTGGCCCATGCTTTGTCAGAGTATTATATAGTTATATAAGTTCATTTGAAACATTTCTGCCCCACACTAATACAAATGCCCTAAGATCCCGATGTCAGCAGCCAACTGTACTTACACATCTTACATTCAATTGAGGCAGATGTGCTACAGGGGTTGTCCTTCACCAGTACTGTGCAGCCAATAAATCAGCCATCGCCAAATGAACAGACATGGAATAACTGAAGAGATCGCACATAACGCAGTTCAATCGGAGGACTTTAATCCAGTCCATGACTGCAGGTTCTAAATATCTGTACACTATGGCCACTTCTTTCACCTCACAATGACTTACAGATATGAGATGATAGTAGTAATGCACATCCAAGTAGATCTTTCTTCTTCTCTCTACTTCCAACACTGCCAGCTCTGGTAAAGAACTATACACTGGGGGCAGATTTACTAGGATTTTGATTTAGGGTTGTGCCACTTTTGTGGTGTAGCCCTGACGCAAAATCATTTTTGGAATTTACAAAGCTATGCAAAGTAAGTCAGATTTCATGGCTTTGCAAGGTTTAGTAAATACAAAGTAATGCAAGGCAATGCATAGCGCTGCCTAAAGTTATCTTGCATTGGGAAGGTGTGCCATGGGTGGAGCATTGACGTTTTCATGAATCTACCCATAGATCGTAGATTTTTGCAGTCTCAGATTTACTCAAGCTGATTCGTCAAAATTCTATGCCTTCCTTTTAGCATGTGAAGATAGAGTTACTTGTTGTAAGGTTTCTGTTTTATTAATTGGGATGATGAGATGAGTTTCACAAAGTGGGTTGCAGAGATTTGCTAACTACAACTAGGCATTACATTGAAAATGCAGAATTCATGCAAAAACTCTGGAGTTAGCTACTGTACCCACAACCCTTTGATAAAACAACTTTACCTTTACATATAACCAATTCACAAATGTGAGCTTTGAAAAATATCAGGTAATGAGAGAGGTGTTGATTTTGGGGTCCCCCTAATCTAGGGGGAGGACCAAGCAGATGCCTTGAACACAAAGAGCATATCATGTTCAACGATTCAGTGGCAGTCCCATGCTCCTAGGACCACCCCAAGCAAAGTTAAGGCAAAAATACAATGCCAACCAAAGGCCCAGCAAAGCATTATGGGGCGAGATTCTAGAGTGCAGTGAATATTATCCTAGGAGGATGGGACCAACACCAAATTGTTCAGCATGATGTTCTCTTTGTGTTCAAGGAATCTACTTGATTCTCTCCCTAGGTTAGGGAGGACCCCAAAATCGCCTCGCTCACTGCTTGCTGTATTTTCTTTTCACTATTGTGAGATGACTATATGCATTTTAGCATGTAAAGATAGAGTAACTTGTTGTTTTAACCAAAAGTATGTGAGGTTGCTGTTTTATTAATTAGGATGAGACTAACAAAAATATAGATCAAACTATCATCGCCAAAAGCGAAATATCGACACCTTAAAAACACAATATACAACAAAAATAATATGAACAATATCACAAACACACACAACATATTTAATAAATACATTTAAAGTTAAATACATTATAATTCAATAAAGTACCTTTAACATAATTACATTCACCAAATTAATTATACTTGCAAACACTATATATAAATCAAATACATTTATTATACAGGCAATGCAATATAAAATACAAATAATATACTATTATACTTTTAGATAAAGTAAGAATAAAAAAAAGTTTTAACTGAACATTAATTACAAGTTTCCATATAAGACAACTGCCAAATTAATTGAAAACATTTGTAACAACCAATGAAAAATACCTAAAATAAAATATCCCAATAAGATTGAAAGCCCAATGAAACAATCACTATATAAACTAAAGAAAATGTAATATTTTTTATGCTCCAACAACAAATCCAAGAATAAGGGGACTCTCTGCTGGATTGCTTCTACAACCCTTGACTCCCTCATTGAAAGCTCTGATTTCAACTTCACAAAGTAAGTAAAATATCTATTTAATTTTACAACCGTATAAAATAATTGTAAAGCACTTTTTATAATCGCCAAATAATTAATGTATTTTTTTAATTATATCTCCTCTACAGAAACTTCAACACATACTCAACTAACTTTAAACATCATCCAAAAGCCACCATGCCAAGAAAGTAAGTATAAATCTTAATTGAACTATTTAAACAACTAAAATTTCCAACCCAAATCACCCACTAACCACACAAACCCCAAAATAGAGAAAATGCTGTTAAACACATTTATTAAGATTTTCATTTTTCTTCTGCAGAAAATAAAAAGAATCCCTAAAGGTTAGTGCCAACAGAAACACCTCAGCGTCAAAAAAAGTTCAACATATTCAAGCATGTAAGTATAATTTCGTATATAAAAACTAATTATGTGCCGAAAATTCATTCCGCTTGCGGAATTTGCAGATTTTCGGCAATTTTGCGATTCACGAATCTCGCAAAATTGCGGCAAAATCCACGGATCCGTGAGCGGGAGGAATTTTGTTCAGGAAGCACTTACAGGGTTACAGCAGGTGCCCAAGTTGAAGCTAATTTCTTTGTAACCATTTTTTGCAAAAGGGTTACAAAGAAATTAACTTCAACTTGGGCACCTGCTGTAACCCTGTAAGTGCTTCCTGAGCGGCGCCTCGTTGCCTACTTGCAACTATTCTCTGACCCTGCTCTGACCCTCGAAGCAGGGTCAAAGAATAGTTACAATTAGGCAACCAGGCTCCTATCACAAAAACTAAACCTTAGCAGGAAGCACTTACAGATATAAATAAATCAGGTGCCCGAGTTGAAGCTCAAATTCAGTAACACATTTATAATCAGCCCAAGAATCTAGTGAGCACGGTCGATGCTAGGCAGGTGTGCTTTCTCCCCAAATCTACCCTCTACAAATAACTGTAATCCGTGATGGAGGTCTAGGAATCCACGAGTTTCTCGAGCGCAATCCCCCTGTACTTCCAGTGACCAGGAGGCACAGAAGTCCGGCCTCACACACACTAGGCTATGCAACCTCTTCCCGCCCTTTCCCCCACTGTGATGGACAGCTCACTCGAGGGACCTCGGCGCCTATGGGCGCAGTGGCAAAGTTACAGACACACGGGATCACTGGAGACAACTCTTCTGGGCCTTTACGCAGCTGTAGTGTAGGAAAAGCACAATACATTTACCCAACGATGTAGCACTTACTGCTTTCTCCTCATCTGCTGCTCTGATCAGTCTCTGACCTTTATAAACAAGAGGCATGTGAACTCGCACAGAAGCCTGGCCCCACACACACTAGGCTATGCAACCTCTTCCCGCCCTGTCCCCCACTGTGATGGACAGCTCACTCGAGGGACCTTGGCGCCTATGGGCGCGGTGGCAAAGTTACAGACACACGGGGTCACTGGAGACAACTCTTCTGGGCCTTTACACAGCTGTAGTGTAGGAAAAGCAGATACATTTCATTTACCCAACGAGGTAGCACTTACTGCTTTCTCCTCATCTGCTGCTCTGATCGGTCTCTGACCTTTATAAACAAGAGGCATGTGAACTCGCACAGAAGCCTGGCCCCACACACACTAGGCTATGCAACCTCTTCCCGCCCTTTCCCCCACTGTGATGGACAGCTCACTCGAGGGACCTCGGCGCCTATGGGCGAGGTGGCAAAGTTACAGACACACGGGGTCACTGGAGACAACTCTTCTGGGCCTTTACGCAGCTGTAGTGTAGGAAAAGCATGATACATTTCATTTACCCAACGAGGTAGCACTTACTGCTTTCTCCTCATCTGCTCCTCTGATTGGTCTCTGACCTTTATAAACAAGAGGCATGTGAACTCGCACAGAAGACCGGCCCCACACACACTAGGCTATGCAACCTCTTCCCGCCTTTCCCCCACTGTGATGGACAGCTCACCAGAGGGACCTCGGTGCCTATGGGCGCGGTGGCAAAGTTACAGACACACGGGGTCACTGGAGACAACTCTTCTGGGCCTTTACGCAGCTGTAGTGTAGGAAAAGCACGATACATTTCATTTACCCAACGAGGTAGCACTTACTGCTTTCTCTTCATCTGCTGCGCTGATCGGTCTCTGACCTTTATAAACAAGAGGCATGTGAACTCGCACAGAAGCCTGGCCCCACACACACTAGGCTATGCAACCTCTTCCCGCCCTTTCCCCCACTGTGATGGACAGCTTGTGATGGACAGCTCACTCAAGGGACCTCGGCGCCTATGGGCGCGGTGGCAAAGTTACAGACATACGGGGTCACTGGAGACAACTCTTCTGGGCCTTTACGCAGCTGTAGTGTAGGAAAAGCACGATACATTTACCCAACGAGGTAGCACTTACTGATTAGCCAGTAGAAAGTACTCCAGTTTAGTATAGTGCAATTGCGTGGGGAAATTCGCGGATTTTTTTGTGAATTCGCGAACCGCGAATTCGCAAAATTCACCCATACTTAATAAAAACCTGTATTACAATTAAAACAATTAGAATACATTTAACTTTTTTATATACATATCTCATAGCATTTGAAACATCATAATGACTGAAGATGCAAAATTCATATTTTCCCAGAAAGGAACATTTTTAGTATGTCATATGGGGTATGCCTACACGCAGGAAAAACAGACAGGCGACAAAATTAATTGGAAATGTAGCAAATATTCTTCAAATGCATTTTATGAGAGCGCTACAACAAAATTAACTATTGTATTATATGTTAAGGAACATAACCACCCCCTAACATAGCTGAAATAGAAGTGAGAAATGCTTTAGGCACTCTGAAAGAAGCTAGCTCTAGCTCTCAAAAACATACTACAGAAATACTAAAAGACATACTCCCCAGAATTCCAGAACAATGTAACTGGCCAATTACCCTCTGTCTCAAAGTTGAAAAGGCTAATAGCTAGAGCAAAAAAATCAACTGCTACCACCCCACCTTCCCCGAAAACTTTCAGTGACATACAAATACCACCTGAACTCACTGTAAGTCATAATGAAGAGCCATTTCTACTTTATGACAGTAAACCTAATGACAAAAGAATTAAAATACATGCACCTCCCACAAACTTACTTAAACTATAGAATTGTAAAACATGGATAAGGAACGGAACACTTAAAATGTGTCCCAAAACATTTTACCAATTATATACAATCCATGGACTGTATCACAATACCAACATCACTTATATATGCCCTGTGCCAAACAAACAAACCTATGTAGAACTCTTAACAAAAGTAAAGCAAGAAACTAAAAATTACTACCCTCAAAAAACTATCATAGACTTTGAATAGTCAATGATACAAGCCATCCTGAAAAACTAGACCTGCTCGTTAGTGGTATTCTCTATAGGTCAAACGGCGCCACTTATAAATTCACACTGTATTTGGAAAATAAACTTTCGTAGACGGTGCTAAAAGGTAAATACAAATGCAAACTTTTCGCCGGCAACTCTCAAGCGCATTCGCTTCGAGAGTACGGGGACGACACTGAAGACCCGAGCAAGTGGCGAGAGCTACTTCTACCGATTTTGAAGCCATATATAGGCTTCCTACACCAATTAAGGATTTTAAATAACAGACGCCCCCCAGTGAAGCCCTTTGCGGGTTGGAATTATCATCGCATATTAAAAACTAGAGATCTGAACTGGAAATAGCCTTGAGAATGTCGTTGGTTACATTCCCAATATGACGAAACATGTGTCGGCTGTGAAATTCCAGGAATAAACTGCAAAAGAATTTAACTGGACATCAAGATCAATAATTATTTATTACTGCATGTGTAACTAATGGTGGAAACACTTGTTCATTGAAACAGTATTTAATCATTACGTGTGCTAGGGAGTATTTTTCTTATCCTGAAAAACTACTCTCACACAGCAATACAAGGTTGCTATTACCACTTTAAGCAATGCATATGGAGATACCTCAAAAATCCACGCTTAGGGGCTCCTTACTATGCCAGACGGAAGCCCATTCGTAGGGTTGGCGGTGTGGTGGCGGAAAATGTATTTTTTCCTGACCCTGCTGCGTATATTGGGACCACCATATTACAATGGCCCAACAGAGGCCATTCTCCGTCAGACGCGGTTTTACCGGATCCGCATGTTTTCTCGGTAAGCAAGGGTGGCGGACGGAGCCTATAGAGCAAGACGGGCATGAGGAATCACATTCCGTCCACCAATCAGATTACGATGTAACAAACAGCCCTTCCCACCGTGGAGTAAAAACCACCACATCGCGGATGGCGAAGGACAACTACGGAAAGGAAAAGCCGACCCAGAACACATCCAGACCAGCTGAGCCACCATGGATCCAACGCTACAGCCCTCTCCGCTGCTCTACCTGGTGCACCTCAGGCAGCTAAGACACCGCTGAGCCCTACAGCAGAGGTACGTCCCAAACACCTCCACGCATGCAACCACTGTACAACTACAACTCCCAGCAAGCGTGCAGGCTGGGCCAGCCCCACGATGTATGTGGCAACCTGGCAACTGCAATGTGCGAGGCCCACCCAATTCACATTAGTGACACCCTCAGGGCCCCTGAAGATAAGTGGGGCCAATGCCGTGTCCCACCGATTCAGAGCACACACCCTGCAACATTAAAATATGTAATTCCTGGTCGCTCCCATTGGTAGATGGCGCATTCGCATAAGCGGTGCCACACCGAGAAACCAGAAGGCGCTGTCCGCAATCCTGTACCACTCAACTGAGGTTAATGCATGTTTATGCTGTGGATGCCAGCGACCACGCCTGTAAACACATCATGCATTTGCATTGTCGCCATGCGAATTGCATCATACACCCCAAAACATCAGTGATGTATGCACCCAGTGAAGGCATTATAGAGTGTGACCTTTGATTCAAGTCTGCACACACATGGCTTGTCCAAGAAAAGGAGAGTAAAATTACATTCTTTGTCATGCCTTCTGGCCAGCATGGCCCTAAATGAGTCAAAGAGTCCAAAAAACCAAAGGGCTCTCGCACTGTACCAATGTAGTGTAATGAAACTAACGATCTGTCAACACCGCCTGTATATCTCTTGCTATGTGCTTAGTGAGTCCTTGGCCAAGGGCCGTCTTCTGAAGGGCCAGTGATGTAGGCTGACAAATCGAGGTGTCCATTTAATGCAACTCAGACACACTGGGAATCCCAAGTACTTACAACACACTTACTGGTGTGGCATGCAGTGTGCCTAGCTGCCATTGCCTGTAAATGTCTCACACGCGTCATAGGAGTGCACATGTGTAGCAAAAAACTCATCGCCTGGATGAAATCATCTGTCATTCACAGCCATGTGTGCATGTATACACAATCCATGTGTTTATGTACCTCATGAAGGTGAACATGGCAATGCCTGTCACGCAAAATCACCATACAGTAACAATGTACTGACCCCATTATGTTCACATTTGCCTGCCCACCGTGCTGAATATACATGTATTATTGTCCAGCTGACCCTCACTGCCCTCATTCGTAATGTTGTTGTGTATTGTGGGACTGAAGTCTGAGGCCGTGCAGTAAACAGCAGCCACATGAACATCTGCATAGATGCTGCGAAACAGAAATGCTGTGGCATCAACCACAGGGCAGACAAACCTTGATGAAGCAGTATACTGTATGCCATACACATCGAGCTACTATGGATGTTGAAGTAGTGAGTATGTCGAGTGTGTGAAGAACAGTAACATCTGTAAGCGTGTCACTTGTGCATGTCACATGTCCAAGATTCAAGGCAATGTTGTGCTTGTGTGAGTCTTCACTTAAGCTGTGCACCACATCTCTCATCTTTGACTCATCTCAAGCATATGTATCCTGACAGGATACATAGGAGGAGACCACCTATCTTTTGACCTGTCCCACACCTGGCGACGATGGAGGACATCGACATCACCAGGAAATTAAGTTTGGATCGCCTCACACTGCAAGAGCTAAGTGCTCATTTGAAGCCCCATTTGAAGCCAAAGCGAGCATATCCTGCTGCATTGTCCGCTACAGTGAAAGTGACGGCTGCACTGCATTTCTTCGCCACTGGCTCTTTCCAGTACACTGGGTGCAGTGCCGGTGGGATGTCACAGCCCATGTTCAGCATGGTGTTGCGTGACATCCTGTCAGCATTGATACTGAACAAGGACAGCTATGTACACTTTCTGAGGGGGGGATGAATTACCAGCTGTGAAGGGGGATTTCTTTGATCTGGAAGGCATCCCAAATGTGTTGGGAGCTGTTGACGGAACCCACATTGGCCTTGTTCCACCACAGGCAAGTGGTATGCTAGGCGGATCAGATAATCTCACATGTCTGTGCAAAGTTCCCTGGTTCTGCACATGACTCCTACATCTTGCGGAACAGCAGCATACCACAATTGATGGCTAATCTGCACCGAGTGGGTCTGGTTTGTTGGTGAGTGTGCTGTGTCAATGACTGCGATGTATGTGTGACATGCTGCTCTCCTCACATATTCTGATTGCAATGTTTGTCTGTGTTCCTCACTAGTAGGTGACTTAGGGTATCCCAATTGTCCTTGGTTGATGACCCCATTGAGAAATCCAACAACGCCCGGGGAAGTCCACATCAATGATGCCCATGGGACGACACATTGGGCCCGATTCACAGAACTAACTTATGACAAAATCCTAAACTTACTACCATTTTCGTATTCACAGAAGGCACTTACTCATTTTGGTATTCACAGAAGACACTTATTCTTTTCGGTATTCACAGAAGTTAGGAGTCCTAACTTTAGGACTCCTAAATGCCTTCTGTGAATACCGAAAGTCTTAACAATAGGATTTTTCTCAATTTAGTAGTAGTAAAGTTAGGACTCCTAACTTTAGAACTCCTAAATGCCTTCTGTGAATACCGAAAGTCTTAACAATAGGATTTTTCTCAATTTAGTAGTAGTAAAGTTAGGACTCCTAACTTTGGGACTCTTAAATGCCTTCTGTGAATACTGAAAGTCTTAAAATTAGGATTTTTCTCAGTTTAGTAGTAGTAAAGTTAGGACTCCTAACTTTAGAACTCCTAAATGCCTTCTGTGAATACTGAAAGTCTTAAAAATAGGTTTTTTTCTCAATTTAGTAGTAGTAAAGTTAGGACTCCTAACTTTGGGACTCTTAAATGCCTTCTGTGAATACCGAAAGTCTTAAAATTAGGATTTTTCTCAGTTTAGTAGTAGTAAAGTTAGGACTCCTAACTTTAGAACTCCTAAATGCCTTCTGTGAATACTGAAAGTCTTAAAAATAGGTTTTTTTCTCAATTTAGTAGTAGTAAAGTTAGGACTCCTAACTTTAGGACTCCTAAATGCCTTCTGTTAATACCGAAAGTCTTAAAATTAGGATTTTTCTCAGTTTAGTAGTAGTAAAGTTGAGAAAAGTCCTAATTTTAAGACTTTCGGTAGGAATTCTAACTTCTGTGAATACCGAAACGAGTAAGTGCCTTCTGTGAATACCAAAATGAGTAAGTGCCTTCTGTGAATACCAAAATGGTAGTAAGTTTAGGATTTTGTCTTAAGTTAGTTCTGTGAATCGGGCCCAATGTGTGGTGGAGCGTACTTGTGCACGGCTCAAGTCTAGATTTAGGTGTCTAGACAAGAGTGATGGTGCACCACTCTACTCCCCACAGAAGGTGTGCCAGATAGTAGTCGCCTGCTGCATGCTACACAACCTGGCCTTGGGCAAGAAGATCCACCTGATTCTGGACAATGATGAGCAGCAGCAGCCCCCTGCTCCAAACCCCCACATGCCCAGTGACAATAACAGTGGTGAGGAAGAAGATCTTGACGTGTGTCAACATCTCATCGCCAACTACTTCCGTTGAGTGTAACTTGACAATGAGCGACTATGACTGTGTCTGTTTGCTATGCTGTTGTCTCTCAAACTTTGAGGATTGTTGCAGGGATTCTATCCACACACAGAACTATGCACAGGATTAGAGGACTTGGGCAGGCAGGGACCGAGTCATCCTACCACCTGAGCACCCTGAAGCACTGGACGTAATAGCCATAGTGTCTCACTGGCTCAATCACTCACTGTCAGCGGTACAAGCGCACAGACATCCCAGGACGCAACACTCTCTGATCTCACAGGAACAGCATTAACAAGACACACCCTGTTGCCCTGACTCTTGTACTTGTCCACAAGGGGTTCACTTGAAGACAAGAAACAGTTCAGAAGTTTTATTTCAACTACCGTGTAAGAACATGCAGTATACGGCAACAGAGTATATGAGAAATAGATCTTGCACAAAAACATTTAGCAGAGTAACATGTCCACATATCATTAAGAAAGATGGTATATCAATAAGCACTCTGGATGGAGACCCACACACCCATCCAACCCTCCCCCTTTCTGGAAGAATCTGTATCAAATGTCCCTAAACTATGGGATTTGTCAGCAGAACACACTCCTCAGCTCATAGATGGTCAAATGTACATAACATGTGCTGTGTCGCTCTTCTCTCTGGATAGTCCCCTCCCCAAGTGTGGGGCACCTAGCCCGCTGTCCCATAACATCTAAGAGGCTCCCGTGGTCACTCACAGCTGCAAGACTCTGTTGAGTCGTGGTGATAGGGCCTGACCAGAACAGAATGACAAGGGACATTGTTGTCCGACCAGGGACAGAATATGCAGACAGTACTCCAGGAGCGCGCGGAGAGATCAAGCTCTGCGGACAGTTCCCGTGTGACAGACATGAACAAAGTTACTTGCAAGACTTCAAAGTCAGGGATTTACAAGTGCGTCAGCTGCACAATGGAAGCCGGGCTCATAATAAGCAACAATCACCCCGACGGACATATGACAACCTCCCCTTCCTCAGTTCTGTGGTACCAAGCGAAACAGACCGCAGAGGTCAGCAATGTCAAATCTAATGCAGACAGGGCCAAAGTCAGAGATGGCTGAAAACCTTTGTCAGAAGGAGGCGAGAAATGTTAAGACAATATTGAATTAGTTGCCAACAGTTCTGGATGCTGGTAAGTAGTTTCAAGAAGGCACATGCTGCTTCGAAGGCAAGCAGTTCCAAAAGGCAATCCAAATCAGATTCGGCAAAAAGGACCGCCATCCAATCCAGTAGCATGAAGGAATAGATGTGCTCTTCATACCATGAGGACGAAAGGGGCATTTCATGGCAAGCTGGAAGTGACTCGATGTAGGCATGGCACAGGAGCCAATGCGCAAACGCACAAGTGCAGCTGGCAGCCTGTCTGACACGTTGAAAGGCATCCCATAAACGGCTATCCCCAGAACAGTCCTGGTCATGGGCCAACAAAGGACTCACCCACAGGTCATAATCCTGATCAACAAGAGATATGTTGGAAAGGCAGAGATCCATGGCCCGTTGAAAGGGACATCAGCGACAGTAGAATGCAGGTTGCACGCAGGTGAAATAGGCATAGAGGACGGTCAGCCTATAACTGAGGCGGTGCACAGCCAATGGTATACATCCAAAGACAAGCTGCATCCTTTCACGGTACAGTTGCTACTGACAAGGGTTGACGGGCTACCATTCCGTGAGAGTAGCGGAAAACCAGCAATCTGCAGTACTGGCAAAGGGTTGATGTGAAACTGCCAAATGTAGTCAGGAAATATTAGTAGTGACACACGGTAGGGCTCCATTAATAGTATGCAACGAAGTGACAAGGCCAGAGCCTACATATAGAAAAAATGTGCAAGGTCTTCAGTATCAGACGCTATTGATATTTGGTGTGTCAGTAGCCCAAAAACAAGTGAGAGAGTCATATCTCGCAGACAGTGAATCGCGCGGGACGGTCAAGGGACCTGGGAATCGGAGGTCTCACGGCCTGATGTGAGAGCGACTACTAGTTGAAACAAAAGACCAGTGAGCCTGCATCACTAATTGAAGTCTGCTTTCCTTGTGGGAATGTGAGGTCACAACTAACTATCTACAAACACATATGGGGGTAAAGAGAACATTGCTACAGCAAGAAACACGATTTGGCATGGTTATGTCATCAGTGACTGTTGTTCACGTGAGAACAAATGCAAAAAGACAGGACATGACCACTGAAAAGCCCTGTTTAACTGTACTTGAGTTTGTGAATGCGACCATGTCTCCTTTGGCCACATGACAGGAAGTGTTTTGATGCTGGCTCTAATGGGATTCATTGATCAGCGCTGTGTGTGTTATAACAACCTACATCATATCCATATTGATGTTATTAAGGGGATGGGAGCACACTACTTCACCTCCAGGCATAGTTCACCCCTTGGCACTCTGGTAAATGCAGTTCAGTAAAAATGCTTATTTGCAATGTAGCTTTGAGTTTTTCACCTGAGTTGGGCAGTGAGAGGTAAATAGACATTAGTGTATTGTGGCAGCTTTCTCAGCTGATACCGATCTCGATGGTATCATTTTGTGCAACACGTGTCTAGGGATTGACAGCACTAACCTGCATCCAGCCGTGGTGACTCACTTCCACGGAAAAAGAAGTAAGCATTTCAACTGCAGTGCATTTACCAGGATGCTGAGGGGTAAACTGTGCTGGGAGGTGAAGTTGTGTGCCCCCATACCCCTTCTGTCCATGTTGATGGTGTTGGCCTTTGTTAACTGTTATGCATCTTGTACAGTGTTGCCTAGGGCAGTGCTTTTTCTGAACTGCCATCATATGTCAAATCACTGTATTTTTCTTGTGTGGTTCCAGGTTCCTCTACTCTCTCATTGTCGCATTCACGTCTCATGATACATTGCAATGTGAGTTAATATGCTACTTACTATAATAAATATTCCTCTTGACACAAAGCCATATGGATTTGTGTTTAATTTTAAATTATTGACAGGTGAGGGTTGAAGTTGAAAGTGATGCTACATGGATGGTTTGGGAAGAATGCACAATGGTGGGATTCCACAGTCCAACAGTACACTCCCATCCTTGTGGCAATGTGGGAACGGATTTATAACAAAGTCAATGTTCGGTGTGACACTGGTGACATCAACGTTGGCTCCGGAACTGGTATGGCAGGGTGCTTTGCCACATGATCCTCCGTGGGACTTTTTCAGATGCCCCCTCAGCTGTTTGGCCGCGGGGGAACCTGCTGCATGATTGGAGGTTTCTGAGGATTCGCTGTGATGTGACTCACCCCTCTCTGTGGACGCTGCTGTGGTGTTGTGATTATCATCTGGCTGGCCACGGGAGAGGTGGGCAGCTATTTGTTCTGCATGCATGTCCCTCAGGATACCCACAAGCTGGTCCATGTACTTTGCAATTTGTCCCAAACGAGTGTCCATGGACCTCTGCAGCAGGCGGAGTTTACGCAGTTCATCTCGGACCTGGCCCATCTGTCCCTGGTTCTGCTGGTATACCCCATGAACAGTTTGCACGGTGGCCTGAGCCTCAGTCTCATTGTCCTCCTGTGATTGTCCCCCAGTTGGCATACCACCTGCCCTGCTGCCACGGACCTGTGGCAGTACCTGGCGTTCCCGCCGCACACTCTCCCCATCATCCCAAGGCTGCCTGGTGGTATTGGCTACAACTGGCACAGGGACAGTTTTGGACGCAGTGGTGGTGATGGTGGAGGTGGCTGCCATACAGGTCAGTGCTGCATGGGTCAGCATTGTTGCAGTTGTTTTGGGAGTGGTGGTGGTGGTGGTGGGAACAGTGAGGACTGGAGACTGAGCTTGCCCGGGCACACCAGTGGGGCCAGTTCAGTTCTCCTCATCTGTAAAAACCAGGGAGTCTGCATCTGAGGGTTCTGCTTCTTGGTTGGGAGACTGCCTGGCTCGTTCATGGCAAGGGCACCTACTGTCGTTGGCAAGTCACCTGTTGAACAGAGGTTGGATTGTCAGCATGTTTAGTACACAGCACAACTTTGATGTTCATGTTTGGTAAATTTCGATTGAGACAACATGACTAGTCATCTTGGCATTACTTGTTATTCATGACAGTTTGTCATAGTGGGACATGATATGGAGGTAAATATATTGCTCGTCAGCGATGCGACGTGGCCTTAGCAACAATTTCATATGTACAGATATTGTATTTCCAAGGAACATATCCTTTGGTACCAACTTGTTGCTTATCCACTTCTGTTCATGTTAGGATATTTGTGACTTTGCTATGACTATTTGTCTACTATGCTGCAACTTCCTGATTTCTGTTGTGCTTTTTGTACTGTCCTTGTGTGGTTTGTGACATTTGACTGAGTCTACATGCATGTGTGGTGCTGATGTGAGCCTTTATGCTTTGGGATAATGGTACTTGCACATTGGGTTTTGGCCACCGCATCCCTGGGTTTTGCTTGGCAGTGACATGTGACTTCATCAATGATATTGTGATTCATGTGAACTCTCAATGGTATTTTCTGTGTGGACACTGGCTGCAACTTATTCAGCTGGACGGAGTTGGCTCACAGGTGCGGGATGTGATGGTCAGATAGCTCCCTGCTGTTTGGGAGGGAAGACAGAGGGCCTTGTGGGAGTAGTGGTCTTGCTGGCAGGTCCCACAAGCCCCTCCCCAGTAAGATGGCTACCTACCTGTGAGGTGAAGCAGAGGGAGGAAATGCTAGTGTTATGAGACATTCATGTTGACAGCGTGCATTCTACATGAGTTTGATTTTGTCTGGCAATTTAGGCTCACTTGTTGTGCACAACAGTACATTACAGTGGGATGTGATCATTTTGTTTGTAATTACCAGCCTCCACTCCCCCCTCGATTCCTGTGAGACTCTCAGGATGCAGTATGGCAAACATCTTCTCCTCCCATTCAGTGAAGGTTAGTGGTGGTATGGGAGGGCCGCCACCAGTTCCTTGGGCCACCTTGTGGTTCCTCTGGCGCTGATGCTTGACCCGGGCCTTGAGGTCGACCCACCACCTTTTGATGTCACACAGTGTGCGTAGGGTGGTCCCTACAGCATTGACATTGCTGTAGATCCGTGTTCACGTCTGGTTTTTGCGCGCAAGTGGGGTGTGTTAAACCAGGCTCCCATACAAATGTGGTTCTACCCTTAACATCTCATCTACCATCACTTTCAACTCTGTGTCGGTGAATTTGGGCATTATCTGTTTGGCCATGGTGCAAAGGTAAGACAATTGCAGGGTGCAGGGGGAGGTGGAGTTATGTGAAGTGTGACAGGTGTGTGGGTGGGAAATGATGTTTTGTGGAGATGGGTGTTTGTGATGTTGTACTGTGTGCGTAAATGGTGTCCTGTCTTTCTGTGTCAGCTTCTGGTGTGCAAAGAACGCTGGTCCAGGAAGGGATTGGTTTTATGCTGTTGTATGTGGGTGTGCCCAAATGAGTGATGTCCTCCAGATATTTCCTCCATGCTGGGCATGGCTTTTATTGCCAATGAACATTTGGGGTGTATCATTGTGGCGTGTGTGATGTGATTGAGGGCAGTGTTGAGAGCAGGCACACTTTGTGCATCGCTGTTCAGTTTGTAACTGCCGCCAATCATTTGGTGAATGCGCGAGCAAGGGAATCGGAATACAAGGCTCCGTCCTCCAGCTCATTGGTTTCTTCCTAATTGGCCATGCAGTCATTTGCAGCAGGAGCGGCCTTTTCAGTCCCTTAAACTGCTTTCCCCATATGCCGCGTTGTATCTGCAACTTTTGCGGGCATGGCGGACGGTCATTTGTGAGTTTCGTCTGCCGTGGTGGGATTTTCCATGCATTGCATCATAATTTGACCAACGGAGATGCCGAGGGTCATGCGGGTGTTTTTTTGCGGCGAGCACGGCAGACGGAAGCCTTTTCCGTCCGGCATCGTAATGAGCCTCTTAGTGTAGAATATGCAACTAATAGCAATTTTAGATATAAAATTTAAAAGCTACTTGCCCTAGCATAAGTCCCAATAACTGATGTAGCAGAACACTACACTCTCTTAATAGAAAGCCCCTACTACCAAACAAATCAACATATATTAAGTCCCCATCTCGACTATTTTGAGGATACCTGAGTGGGAAGGCTACACAGATCTGGACCCAGGAGACATCCAAAATACCACATTCCATGGTAGAATGTATATAACAGTACCCTAATCAAAGATGCAAAAACTAATAACACTGTGGATGGATGGCATAATGCTTTCCAAGCAACTACAGGCAGAAACCAAACAACCCTACATACATTACTACAATCATTCCAAAAAGAACAAAGCTACCAACAACTAAGAACTTGAACAGTCTGTAACACAACTAGGTCCAAAACTAAATATACAAACTAAAACAATGTTCGAGCACCTACAATACAAAGTAAGAATCCACCCAAACACTAAAGGGCTAGAATATCTAGAAACAATAGCTAAATCCCAACTTTAAAACAGCAATACAAAAATATAGAAAAATCGTAATTGCGAACTGAATTCTTAAATAAACATTTCTTTGCAAACATGTAAAATATAAATATTATGTCAATGAATTTTAACTTAAAAATGTTTTATTTGACGTAAGGAATATATTTTACATATTTACAAATGTTAACTTAGAATCACAAAAATTACATTTCCCTTCCATTGTATATAATTTAAAATAACTTAAGGGGTGATTACTATGGCAGAAGGCCCTCCACGGCCAGCCGTGCGGTGGTAGGTCCTCAGCCATCGGACAGCAATTTTCCCCCTACCAAATTAGGATGGTGGGGAATCGGACCGTGGCAGGTGCGAAGACCGCGCCCATGGATCCGCCACAGGCGAAGCAGTCAGTATCTGTAAAATGGTGGTGGTGCCTAGCAGGCACCGTCTGCCAAATTACAATGCTGATCTCAGCCAGCCTTTCCGTGGTGGCCAAACCGACATTGAAAGGCTGATGGCGATTGGTTTTGGGGGCCGTTGCGGGCCCCCTTGTGTTGGGGGGAGGGTGGTTGTGCACTGGGGGTACCCATGGTACCTCCCTACATTTCCGTGCACTATGTGGCAGGCACGTGTGGTGCCTGCCACATAGTGCAAGGAAATGCACTACATGCATTTTTCACATTGCAGCGGGTGCTGCTGCCAGCAGCACCTGCCGCAATGATAAAGATGCAAGATGCGACCGCCACAGTGGCAGTTGCATCATGAATCTGTGTGCGGGACCACCATCATACAGGCGGGCAGTCCCAAGCACTCATGACCGCCTTACGTTTTTGTCGCTGAAGAATTGAATCCAAACTGCCATAAATAAATCTAAACGTGTAAAAATCCCAAAACTTAGTTAAAAGTCCCAATAAAAATGGAAAAATACAACAGTGAAAAATATGATCCGACGGCAACATATCCATAGACTTGAATCCATTAAAAACCCAAAAAATGTAATTAAAAAAAGAAACGCTCCACGAAAACCCAAAAAATAAAGGACCTGTATAATAATTATTAGTTTACTAGAAACTTATACACAGTCCCGTTAAAAAAAAAAAAGCACATTTCTCCCAACGGCAACTTCCAAATGACAAAAACCTGTAGATAAAACAACACAATCCCTCCTGCACAAATACACAATAAAATTATTAAACAACACACATAAACATACTAATAACACCATATTGTAAACATATTTAAACATATAGAACATACCCTAACACCTACCTATCAACGTACTAACTGCTTTTCGCATACGCAAAACTACAAACTAAACCGCACCAAAAACACAAAATACAAACATTACATACAGTATAGACAACCTAACTACCTTCACCCTACACCTAAATTAAGCCTAAAAGTATTTAAATTAAACTTACCTTAACCGATGCAGCTTCAAACCGCAAGCTTCTTCCCTCAGAAATGACCTAAAACAACACAGATAGCCTACAAAATACAACTTAGTTTACAAAATGGCTAACTAATTGAAATAATTAAAATATTGTTTTACATTTAACTCAATGTACATCACAAATGTAATACAAAAATATTTTTACAAAATACTAATTAATATTACTAATGTACAACATGTTTTTTCTTTACTGTTTCAAAATGTTAAACTATATTAGTAAATATTAAAAAAATTATATTTATTATTATACATTAAAATAAAATATGTATGGCCCCATACCTAGGGCCACAAGCCAGAATTAGAATAAATGGCCAACTAACGCCACCGCTAACGATACACAGAGGCACGAGGCAGGGGTGCCCACTCTCGCCGCTCCTGTTCGCCCTCGCAGTGGAACCGCTCGTGGCAATGATCAGGCGCGACTCTAGAATACATGGCATCGCCCACGGGGGGAGAGACAACAAGGTGGCCCTATTTGCTGACGACCTGATCCTCACCCTCACACGCCCTAGTGAGTCTTTACCAGCGGTTCACGAGGTGCTCTGTCTCTACGAGCAGGCGTCGGGTCTTAAAATAAATCACACTAAATCCTGGGCGCTCAACCTCACTATCCCTGCGGAGGAAATCCCAACCCTGAGGAAGGCTGGGCCTACCTACCTCTGCACCCGGCCGCCCCTGTGCCGCTGAGGGTGAACTAACTGTGCCTACCCGACCCTGGGGGACCCCTGAGTCTATGCCCAGAACATTGACTTCATCAACCAAGTACTCACCTGGAAACCGGTAATTCACTTACCTGCAATTGGATAACATTGACCCAGCTTTGCTCGAAGATTTTCTAAGTGTGCAGTTTTGAAAACTGAAAATATTCCTGTAAAATCAGCCAAAGTCCGAACCGAAAGTACTCACCTGTGATCAGGGAAGAAGCCAGTACTGTACCTATCAGCCCAGTACTGAACCGCAAAAGTAATCCCTAGCGGGGTTACTAATAACCTGTAATTTCTCCATAGGAACCCATTGTCTGCTTTTCTATGAAATTTCTTCTAAGTGCCCACTTTTGAAAACTGCAAATTTTCTTTAAAAATCGTATG
The DNA here is from genome assembly GCF_964261635.1 of Lissotriton helveticus. Classification (NCBI taxonomy): domain Eukaryota; kingdom Metazoa; phylum Chordata; class Amphibia; order Caudata; family Salamandridae; genus Lissotriton; species Lissotriton helveticus. The sequence goes on along the minus strand of NC_136057.1, from coordinate 1,730,562,412 downwards.
ACATACTGAAACGCAATTACCTACCTGTTTTGAGTTAGGCCCCCAGTGCTGGCCCTAGGAAGCTAGTGCTGGGTTACAAAAGTAATGCGATCGTACTTTACCGGTAACCTGAATTTCCTCCCATTGAATAACATTGTGAGAACCACCTCAAAGTTTCTAAGTGTGAACTTTTAAAACGGCTTTATATTCAGGAAAAATCATCACTATAACTAAAACGTTTTTGCTAATCTGGTTTCAGTTTAGACCCCAGGACTGAATCAAAGATCTAGTCTCGGAACAGCCAAAGTAATCCATAAAGTAATCATCTGTACTTTTTCTTATGAAAACCATTGAGCTCAATGCTAGAATGTTTTGCAGAACTGTATTGCTATTAGCTAACCTGTGATTATTGTGTGTATAAACTTATTGCTCCTCTGCAAAGTATTTACCTGAGAGTACTCGTACCTCAAAGTATATTTTTTTTTTCAACTGTTGGTTCTAAAAATAAAACAACTACATCCAAGGATATAATAACAATTGGCCTGGAGTTCAGTTCTTGTGTGTGTGAAACCTTTTGCTGACTGAGTGTGTGCAACAAATGCTTTACACTGTCCTCTGGTACTGCCTTACTGCTCGACCAAGCTACCACTTTGGAGAGTAAGGTCAGTTCTGACTTTAACCTCTGTTAAACCTTTGGGGTTTGTGGACTCTATATACACACACTGTTATTGTCAAGTATATATCGAGCCACCTTCTCACACCTTCCTTGTCCCCTCACCTCTACGCTCCATTTACTTTGCCCTCCATGTTCTTTAAATGTTTCCCATTAAGACCTAGCTACTTGGCCAAAGCCCGATGGAGCTACCTGATAGCTATAGAGGAGATAGGTTTTGGGACTTTCCCCTCGACCGTCACCTACCCAGCCGGACTTTGGGCAGACTTTCCTTCGTCTTTATGCCGTATCTCCCTCCCACCCCTTTACCATTTCCCCCTTTCCCTCTACACTTCACTTATCTTGTTTTCTATGCTCTTGTAATTGTTTGTCTAGCAACTGATGTAAATTGGAACTGATGTAATCTTGTAATTTTGTGGAACTTCATGTAAAGCGCTCTGATACCTCCGGGTCTAGCCAGCGCTATATAAAACTCTTAAAAATGAAAAAAAAAAAAGGCTGTGCCATACCAATAGGCAGAGGACCACATCAAGTACCTGGGTCTTACCTTAACATCCCACTTGGACTCTTGGTCCTCGGTGAACTGGACGGAGTGCCGCAAGGCAGTGCTGGAGGACCTTCGGAGGTGGAAGCCTCTGATGATCTCTTGGCTGGGGCGCCTCAACGCGGTTAAAATGTCGATCCTCCCTAGAATTCTATACGTATTCCAATGTCTGCCCACCCCCATTCCGCTCCACTGTATTCGAAGCCTTCAGCGCGAAATCACGTCCTTCATCTGGGGCGGGAAGCGACCCCGGTTCTCGCAGAGGGTTCTTATGGAGCTGCGAGATAGAGGCGGCCTGGCATGCCCCAATTTGGTGCACTACTACTGGGCAGCGCATCTCCGCTTCGTGGTGGAGTGGGGCGCACGCGAAAGCGACAAACATTTGTTCCACATGGATCGGGCGGTCACAGGACGTACCATATGGGACCTACCCTGGCTTCCACGGACAGCACGCTCCAGAAGTGCGTACATGGCGGTTCCCACAAAAACGGTCTTGGATATCTGGGATGCTGTAGCTGTGTCTTGGGGTCTCACTACCTTCCCATCCCCACACACACCGATAGCGGGAAACCCACAGTTCCCCCCGGCCTACCGGTCTCGGGCGTTCGACAATTGGACGCAAAAGGACTGCAGAGTCGTTGGGGATCTTTTCTTCGGGGGCTCTCCCAAAACATGGAAAGACTGCAGGGAGGAATTTAAGGTACCGCTGACGGCTGGTTTACAGCACACTCAGCTGCGCCACTGGACCACGGGGGACGACATGTACCAAGCAGCCACTCTGGCCTACACGCCCTTTGAGAAGTTGGCGCGTTCCCTTGGGGGGCTGAAGAGGCTGATCTCGCAAATATACTACATACTGCAGCACCCTGCATCGACGCCCGCTCACCCCTACCAGAGGCAATGGCAACTGGCGGCAGCCACAGACATCGACATCTCCCAATGGAACGGATTATGGCGGGATATACCCAAAATATATCGCAGTATCCCGCAGAGGGAAAACGCCTACAAATTGCTCACTCAATGGTACTATACCCCACTGCGCCTTAGCAAGATGTTCCCCAATGCTTCGCCGATGTGCTGGAGATGTGGTTCTGCGACTGGTGACTTTGTGCATATATGGTGGACGTGTTCGACCCTGGCCGTTTTCTGGAAGGAGGTGCTTAGCCACATCAAAGGGGTACTGGGTTTTCCCCTACCCGAGGCCGTGAGCACGATTCTACTCGGCATTCGACCTACCACACTCAAGGCACTCACCCGCAGCGACTGGATCCTTGCGCTCCAGATGCTGGGTACAGCTAAGCAACTCATCGCCCTATACTGGAAACGAACGGAGGCGCCGCCCATAGCTTCTTGGTTTGTGCGCCTTTGGCAGGTCCTAGCAATGGAATTGCTCACGGCACGGTTACAGGCGCGGGACACACGCTTCAACGCGGTTTGGGAGCCCTTAGTGCGGCACCTCTGCTCCACAGAATACGCGCGCCACATGCCCCCTAGACTCCGCGCTCTACACCTCTTCGAGGACGCACTTGTCCCTGCTGACCCTGCCAGGCTAGACTCTTGAATGTCATGCTCGCTATAGTTGCTGCTGCTGCCACGCGCGCCCCCCTATGTCTCGCTCCCTGGCATGCCGCGCATACCCACCACCCTCTCTCCCTCTCTTCGCCTGCTCTTAGGCCCCCTTGACTCATCTTCTTCCTTTTTTCCTACTTGCCACTCTGGCCTTCGTCTCTCTTGGAGACAGTTGTGCCCTGTTGGGCTGTTTGAGTCAGTTGGGTTGGTTGTCCGCCGGATACCCTCATTGCAAAGCGGATATGCGCTCACTTGCGACAAGCCCCTGCGAAACGCGCCCCTAAGCCACGCGGCCGGCCCTCCTTGGAGGGTTGTAGGCAAGGCGCTGTGTTAATGATCCCCTTTTGCCCACGCGGGCGCAGTACCACAAGAGCTACCCTATACGCGGCCGGCCTCGGCACGAGGTTGTAGGCTTAACGCTGTGTTCAAAATAAAAAATAGTTTGAACTAAAATAAAATATGTTAGCTCCTAAATGTGATTAAAAAAAATGGTACTGCTTGCTAAAAATGTGACAAAATATATTTATGATAAAAAATATTTTTCTTTTTCAAAATGCATTCTTACCTTTATAATTTTATTTGTATTTACAGCTTAAATAATAATATACAAAATATAATATTATTTATTAGAAAATATGCAATAAATATAAAAAGGTTAAACAATTTTTTTTTTAATGTGTTATTAAAAATGTACACTATATGTAATTATATAATGCATATTTACAATGTAAATAAATATAACTGTTACCAAAAAACTATGGGGCCTATTATGAAGGCGGGCGGATCGCCACCGCCCGCCATCATAACTACATTTATCCCCCGCCACATTACCATGGCGGGGGGTACCGCGGGGGACAGAAAGTCCGTCCGCCGCTTTTCTGCCGGTCTGCAATGGTCACCATTGCCGGCCGGGCGGAAAAAGCCCACAATATGGTGGTGGAGCTCCATATTATGATGGTTGCAGTGGGCATGCCTTTCCATGACAGAGACTCCACCATGGAAAGGCGTGTGGGAACTGACTATGGGGGCCGGTTGTGGGCCCCCGGGGAGTGGGGGGGCTGCACTTATGCCATGCACAACATGCCTCTTTAGGATTGTGGAGGGTGCTGGGGACCACCGCACCCCTGGCAGCCAGTCCCAGCACTGCTAGGGTGGCGGGCGGACATCCTAATGGGGCCCTATGTATTACTTTTTTTATAAAAACCAGTGGCCAACTACATGTTTTATTTATTGAAAATGTACATATTTACCAAGTTCTCCATTATAGAAAACATAAAAATGCTACTTGTTAACTATACTTAAATATTATATGTTTATGTTTAGATATGTACAAAATATGCAATGTATCCAAAAATAAAACATGTATTATTATTTCCCTTTATGACAATACTAGCAGCCCGTCCCGACGTTGTCCGGGTATGAATTGTTGCCGGCCAGTAGTATATTGTTTTGTAGGATTTCGTTTTGATAGCATTTATTATCTGTGACAGGTCTGTGAAACGCTCCGATTCACAGTGCACTGCTGATGCACTTAAGAGTGCGCGTTCAGTAGTGTGTGAACTCGAGTTTTCCTACTTTATTTTTCCTTGTAATATTATATAGCGCGAACTCCACAACATGGCATGAGCACAACTTACATTACAGAAGAACACATTCCAGGGCCGGCTCTAGGCTCATGGTGGCCCTGGGCAAGGAGCGTAGGTAGGGGGCCCGGAAGAGGGGGTCCGGGCGGGGCGGAGCGCACAGGCCAGTAAAGACGGGAGGGGGTCAGGGTGTTTAGAAGTGGAACAGAGCCGGAGGCCGCCAAATCCCTGCCAGGGGCCACCACGCAAATATGTATCCATCCTCAGAGGATTAATATATTAAGGATATATATATTGGCGTGGTGGCCCCTGGGGTTTGGTGGCCCTGTGCAGGTGCACAGCTTGCACATGCCTAAAGCCGGCCCTGCACATTCATTTGTGGTAGGTACGGGGAGACAAAGCGATTTGCCTGGAATCACAGGATGTTGAGCTGATGCCGAGATTCGAACGTAGCTCCCCAGCTCTAAAGTTCGCAATTCTAGAACTTGTGGCGGGCGGTGTGTCTAAAAGTATATGTTGGTGCTGGCCATCAATGAGAGAGACCTCTGCATTTTTCAAATGGGTGGTGAAAAAATATGAGTATGTTGCTGGAGATGTGGGCGCTGTGCCACCAATGTACTTACCGGGGAGGGTAAACACCCATTATTCCGCAACTTTCTTTCCGCATACCATCACTCCGCATACTTTCATTACGAAAGTACCATGACTCCGCAATGCCATTATAACGCATGGCATTATATTTTATATGCTTTTACCACGCATACATTTACAACGAAATTCGTTGTAAATGCATGAATGGTAAAAGCATGTTTTTTTTTTTATGTTTGGATAAGGTAAGTATGGGTATAGGGGTATATGTTTTGGGGTACTGAGGTATATTTTTTGGGGAGTTTGGGTATTTTAAGGGTTCAGATATAGTTTTGGGTTATGGGGTACAGGGGTAGTTTTAGGGTTTAGCGATAGGTATGGGTTTTGGGGTACAGGGGTATTTTTAGGGTTCAGGGCTAGGTTTGGGTTTTGGGGTATAGGGGTATTTTTAGGGTTCAGGGGTAGGTTTGGGTTTTGGGGTACAGGGGTATTTTAAGGGTTCAGGGCTAGGTTTGGGTTTTGGGGTACAGGGGTATTTTTAGGGTTCAGGGCTAGGTTTGGGTTTTGGGGTACAGGGATATTTTAGGGTTCAGGGGTAGGTTTGAGTTTTGGGGTACAGGGTTATTTTTAGGGTTCGGGGCTAGGTTTGGGTTTTGGGGTACAGGGATATTTTTAGGGTTCAGGGGTAGGTTTGGGTTTTGGGGTACAAGGGTATTTTAAGGGTTCAGGGCTAGGTTTGGGTTTTGGGGAACAGGGGTATTTTAGGATTCAGGGGTGGTTTTGGGGTACAGTGGTATTTTTAGGGTTCAGGGCTAGGTTTGGGTTTTGGGGTACAGGGGTATTTTTAGGGTTCGGGGTAGGTTTGGGTTTTGAGGTACAGGGGTATTTATAGGGTTCAGGGCTAGGTTTGGGTTTTGGGGTACAGGGGTATTTTTAGGGTTTAGGGATAGGTTTGGGTTTCGGGGTACAGGGTATATTTATAGGGTTAAGATGGGTAAGTGTTTAAGGGTGTTGGGGTATTTTAAGGAGTAAGGGTCGGTTATGATTATGGGGTGCAGGGGTATGTAAAGGGAGCAGGGTGGGATTAGCACATGATATGAGACATGGCATGAAGGGCGGACCGTACCACACGCCCCCAGCGTTTGTCACGCCCCCAGCACACGCCCACAGCACAACGCAGACACGCCCACAAGGGACTACTTTGCTGGTACGGTTCTTTTACCTTTTAAATGTATATGGTGGGCGTCTGCATAGCCTATGTCCTTCTGCTGCAACTGCCCTTTCCAACGCTGTATTGGGTGTTGTGATTGGTGCTGTGGGTCCTGAGATTACCCGCCTCAAAGGTTTGGGCTCTCTCTTTATTATATTAGTTTAGATATATAAATGTTAATAAAGTAAAATGCATAGTCTTTCTTTGTTTGAGTCTTTGAATGAAAATAAAAACATAAATAAAACATAAATATTGCTTTGTATGTAATTCCTATATTATTAATTTTTTCTGTATTTACAATAAAATAATTATCTTAAATTAATTATCTGACATAACGTTTTTTTAATACACATATAGAATATAATATTACCACTCAAAAATACATTTTATCATTAACCTTACTCCAAAATAAAGAACTAATATTTTACTATTCCCGTTATACACTTTATTTATTCATTATTTATTTGAGTTTTATATAGCGCTGGCTAGACTCGAAGGTATCAGAGCGCTTTAAATGAGGATCATAGGGGTCGATTACGATGGCGGGAAATCCTCGACCGCCGGCGGTGAGGACCGCCGGCCCGATGGTCGCGGATTTCCCGCCATCACCCTGAAAATTCCCACCACCAAATTAGGATGGCGGTGGGAATGGGAAAGGTACTGCGGCGGACGGAAAGACCGTCTGCCGTGGTCCGGCAAGGCGGGCCTTTTCCACCCGCCTTGCGGGTCCCGGTACCATAGGGCAATGGAGGCAGTGCCGTGCAGGCACTGCCGTGGGCATTATGATGCCTGTCTTTTGCGGTGGCGTTGCTGCTGCAAAAAGACAGGCGGAGAATGCCTTTGGAGGCCCGTTGGGGGCCCCCAGGGGGTGGGGGTGGGATGCTGCACGTGGGCGGTGCCTATGGTACCCCCTACATATGCATGTACAAGGTGTCAGGCACCGCATGGTGCCTGTCACATTGTACATGCATACGCACAACATGTTTTTTAACATTGTGGCGAGTGCTGCTCCCCGCCGCAATGTTAAAATACAGGTGGCGGGCGCATCCTAATTCGTTTTGCGGGACCGCCACACCTATGGCGGGCGGTCCCTGTTGCACCAACGATGTCCGCCCGCCATCGTAATTGGTCCCATAGTTACAGGTTACAAGTTACATTTGTTACAAGAGCAAACGTCAAACATAGGAAAAAAGAATGAAAAGTTACCGAAATTCCTCAGGGGAGGGGGAGGGAAGGGGGAAAAGACAGGGAGATGGGGAGAAACTGTGCCCAATGTCCGGCTGGGAAGGTGAAGGCCGAGGGGATGAACCAGGGCCGATCTCCTCCAATAGCTGAACCGAGCAGCTCCACCGGGCATTGGACAAATCGTTCAGACTCCGCTGTCAGGATAATGATTAGGTGCAATCAGTGAAAGTCATAATAATGCGGGGGAGTTGGAGAGATGAGATACCGCAGTCCGAACAAAATCCAGATGCCATCTTGAGGTCAGGCAATGTCCTGAGAGAGCTCTGTAAGGAATATGTCAGCTGAGAATAAATTGTATAGGGGGACCCCAGGCACCTCCATAGTGATGCTGCTCCACCACTGGGCGGTGTTCCTACTTCTTCAAAAGAAACAATCCTGTGCCCCTCCCCAACACTATATCAGCTCAGGGAAACTGCTGGACACTAAACATATATAATTTACTATTCCCACTCCAAACTAGAAAAAATCAGGGAAGGTGCTGGGCACTAAACACATAGAATTTACTATTCCCACTCCAAACTGTATTAACTCAGGGAAGGTGCTGGACACTAAACATATATAATATATACTATTCCCACTCCAAACTGTTTTAACTCTGGGAAAGTGCTGGACACTAAACACATATAATTTACTTTTCCCACTCCAAACTGTATTAACTCAGGGAAGGTGCTAGACACTAAACATATATAATTTACTATTCCCACTCCAAACCGCATTAACTCAGGGAAGGTGCTGGACACTAAACATATATAATTTACTAGTCCCACTCCAAAGTGTATTAACTCATGGAAGGTGCTGGACACTAAACATACATAATTTACTATTCCCTCACCAAACTAGAAAAAGTAAGGGAAGTTGCTGGACACTAAACATATATAATTTATAATGCACAGTTCCCACTCCAAACTACATTAACTCAGGGAAGGAACTGTACACTTAACATATATAGTTAATTTTCCCACTCCAAACTGTATTAACTCAGGGAAGGTGCTGGACACTAAACATATATTATTTACTATTCCCACACCAAACTAGAAAAGGTCAGTGAAGGTGTTGGACACTAAACATAATAATTTACTATTCCCACTCCAAACTACATTAACTCAGGGAAGATGCTGGACACTAAACATATATAATTTACTATTCCCACTCCAAACTACATTAACTCAGAGAAGGTGCTGGACACTAGACACATATATTTACTATTCCCACTCCAAACTCCATTAACTCAGGGAAGGTGCTGGACAATAAACATATATGATTTACTATTCCCACACCAAACTAGAAAAGGTCAGTGAAGGTGTTGGACACTAAACATAATAATTTACTATTCCCACTCCAAACTACATTAACTCAGGGAAGATGCTGGACACTAAACATATATAATTTACTATTCCCACTCCAAACTACATTAACTCAGGGACGGTGCTGGACACTAAACATATATATTTACTATTCCCACTCCAAACTGTATTAACTCAGGGAAGGTGCTGGACAATAAACATATTTAATTTACTATTCCGACTCCAAACTAGAAAAAGTCAGGTAAAGGTGCTCAACACTAAACATATATAATTTACTATTCCCACTTCAAACTGTATTAACTTAGGTGAGTTGCTGGACATTAAACATATATAATTTACTATTTCCACTCCAAACTACATTAGCTCAGGGAAGGTGCTAGACACTAAACATATATAATTTACTCTTACCACCCCAAACTGCATTAACTCAGGGAAGGTGCTATAAACTAAACAAATATAATTTACTATTCCCACTCCAAAATACAAAAAGTCAGGGAAGGTGCTGGACACTAAACATATGTAATTTACTATTCCCACTCCAAAGTATATTAACTCAGGGAAGGTGCTGGACACTAAACATAATTAATTATCTATTCCCACTCCAAACTAGAAAAAGTCGGGGAAGGTGCTCAACACTAAACATATATAATTTACTATTCCCACTTCAAACTGTATTAACTTTGGTGAGTTGCAGGACATTAAACATATATCATTTACTATTCCCACTCCAGACTGTATTAACTCCGGGAATGTGCTGGACATTACACATATATAATTAACTATTCCCATTAAAACTGCATTAACTCGGGGAAGGTGCTGGGTACTAGACATATTTAATTTACTATTCCCACTCCAAACTGTATTAACTCAGGGAAGTTGCTGGACACTAAACATAAAGGGGGCCCATTAGGATCTCGGGCGGATCGCCACCGCCCGCATGGTGGTGGCGATCCGCCCGAGATCCTTCCCCGCCCACCACCCATTTCCCCCCCACCATATTACTATGGCGGGGGACCGCGGCAGACGGAAAGACCGTTGGCCGTCTTTCTGCCCGGTCAACAAAATGACCGGGCAGAAAACAGTTTAATATGGTGACGTGTCTGTTAGACACCGCCAGCCATATTAGGATGGGGCGGAAACATGCCTTTCCGAGGCGACATTGCCGCCACAGAAAGGCATGCGGGGATTGCTTTTGGGGGCCTGTTGCGGGCCCCCAGGGACTCTGGGGGTTGGGGGTGCACATGGGGCGCTACCTCTGGTACCCCCGGGAGTTCCATGCACAAAATGGCAGACACTGCGCGGTGCCTGCCATGTTGTGAATGGAAGTGCACGACATGCCTTCCTGGCATTGTGGCGGGCGGTGCTGAGTGAACCGCCCGCCACAATGACAGGAATGCAGGATGCGCCCGCCACTGTGGTGGGCGCATCCTAATGGCCCCCACAGGACCCCCGCCCTTGTGGCGGGTGGTCCCATTTCACGATAGGATGGCGGGCGGACAAAGCCTGCCCACCATCCTAGAGGCCCCATATAATTTACTATTCCCACACCAAACTAGAAAAAGTCAGGGAAGGTGCTGTTACACGAAACATACTAATTTACTATTCCCACTCCAAACTACATTAATTCAGGGATGGTTCTGGACACTAAACATATATAATTTACTATTCCCACCCAAACTATATTACCTCAAGAAAAATGTACAAAAATATACACATAAAATGTAATATTTGCAATAAAATTACATAAATACATATAAAGAATTACACATTATACATATATATTAACACATTCCCAATTATAAAAATGTATCAAAAAAGTGCCTTTTAAATATTATTAATTTTATATAAAAATATTAAACATAAAAATAATTTTTCTATTTATAACATTATTATTTTCAAAATCAAACAATAAACATCGTTAAAATGTACTATTTAAAAAAAATATAATAAATGTTTTTAATGATTAAAACAATATTTACAAATTATTTTTTAAAAGTACACAATAATACTATCTCAACACTAAGGGGGTCATTAGGATGGCGGGCGGAGCCTATCGGTAAACGGGAGTGCCTGCCATAAGGGCGGGGGTCCCGTGGGGGCAATTAGGATGCGCCCGCCACAGTGGCGGGCGCATCCTCTATTCCTGTCATTGTGCCCGCCACAATGCCAGGAAGGCATGTTGTGCACTTCCATGTTGTGCATGGAACTGCTGGGGGGTACAATAGGTACCCCCCATGTGCAGCCCCCACCCCCCAGAGTACCTAGGGCCCTGCAACAGGCCCCCGCAGTCTATTCCCGCATGCCTTTCCGTGGCGGCATTGGCATCTTTCCGCACCCATGTTAATATGGCTGCCGGTGTCTAACAGACACCGCCACCATATTAAACCCTTTTCCGGCCCAGTCAACTCTTTGCCCAGGCGGAAAAGACCGTCCGCCGCTGTCCCCCCGCCATAGTAATATGGCAGGGGAAATGGGTTGCGGACGGGGTCGGATAACGGGCAGATCGCCACCGTCATGCAGGCGGTGGCGATCCGCCCGTGATCCTAATGGGCCCCTAAATACCTCTACATTAAATAATAATTTAAATATATATATATATATATATATATATATATATATATATATATATATATATATATATATATATTACTTCACTACTATAATACCATATCAAAACAAAAATTGTTAATATTTTATTTTTAACTTTTTATTTAAAATGTTCACTTTTTTAAATTATTTTTTAATTAAACTTACTCCACAAACCTATCTGCAAATTTCACAAAATATCACAAAAATTAAAAAAGAAATTTATAAATGTATCATTTATTTTCAATATATTAACATTTTAATTTAAAATGTCTTTTATTTTAAAAAATACCACCCTCATCACCTATAACCACAACATCCCACTCCTAGAATCCAAATTTGTTTTTAATATAAAATGATGTTTTTTTCAAATTTCAAATTTGTAATTTTTGAAAACACTCCCCACCAATATTCCCTATAACCACAACATCATGCTCCTAAAAGAAATTATGTTTTTAAATATCATTCTATAAATGTTTTGAAATTAGTTTTTGTTAAAGACTTCCCACCCTTATCCCCTATATTCCCAACATCCCGCTCCTAAAACAAAATATAGATGAAATTGGACTGTGGAGTCTCAGGTCTGGAGACAACCATTGATATGTTTTTTGTTTTTTTTAAATGGCCTGATTTTGCATCTCTTAGAACATTGAATTGTATTCATCATGGTGTATAAGCATGATGCTAGACTTATCTCGTTGAGGTGAAGTTATAACTATTTGAAGACCATTACATCACAATGCATTAACCGTCCATAAGTCTGCTTCCTCTCCTATTACTCAACGACTTGCCTTTGACCATATTCGGAGCTCTGCTACCTTTTCACTATGATTGTGCTACATAAATTCCATATGCATACATAATACATACACATACATTTGTGCACCACTTAAGGGGGTTCTATTTCTGGATTGCATTAGATAGTTACATTTAATCTTTGCCTGCAGTCCTACAAACTCTCATCTGGGATTTTTGTTTTGCTCCTCTCTGTGAGGCCTAGCTAGCTTAAAAAGAATCATGCAGAACCTGATCACTCCGATCCCTGAGATCAGACATCACCTACACTCATGGTATAAGATAGAACTGACGGGTAGATTTATTAAAAAATAGCGCGACCCAGTGCAGCCACCACAGTTACTTAGCTGTGATTCGTTAGGGGGAGAGAGCATTACAGAACCCTATCTATTAAGATACAGTGCTGCTGCTCTCTTCACCAGTGCTGGTGCACAAACAGGCTGCCTCATGCCACACACACAACTTTTCACCTTAGTTCAAAGATGTGTAGGTGAGGTCTTGCATAGGTTTTCTACTGAAAAGATACCCTTCCAATACAAAGTCCTATGCTTAGCCAAACTTTAAAATATTTGACACAATGCATGTGTGCTGTACAGTGCACTACATGTGCAATGTGGAAAATGCTAGGAAAAATACATTTCTCTTACTTACTGCTTGTCTCAAGTAAGCATTATATTTTGTCACAAGGCCAAAACTGTTTTTTTTTGTTTTTTAGATCTGGCTTTGTGTCAAAATCCATGAATGGTAGCATGGAATGCGAATGCCTAAGTATGGCCAATGAAACGTCCCCTTGAAGCTATTTGCACTACTTTAAGGGCAACTTGCCAACGCAAAAAAGGTTTTGTGCTGGAAAGCAAATACTTTATCAAGACTTTGTTGTGCTTTTATCACTTCACGGCAGTGCACAGTCTTCCTAAATCTGCACAATAGCCCACAATGTGACCTTTCACATACATAGGAGTAGCACAGCTGATTAAAGCCTAATGCCTGCAGAATATCCCACAATCTGCCTCTTTCATCCTGAAACCAAGCCTTCAAGCTCCATACCATTAGAATCTTAAAATTTAAGAGTCTAAAGCAAGTCATTGTCAAATTTGTTCGGAAACTTAGAAGATCTGTATACTACTCTTGTAAAGAATTACTCTTTTATACTTGAGTTGTCCTTCATATGTGCTTGAAAGAAATGTAGAAAGTTGTGTAACCCATATGGGGTGCAAAGCTCAGACCATAAATAACTGCCACTGCTCCACCACCTGAAGTTCTGCTCTCAGGATGCAATGAACTTCCAATGTATCCACCCACATGCATGGGAAAGTTGCAATGGAATACATATGGACTTTATATTTATTTCAGTTCAGGAAAAAAGTGGTTTGTAAGCCTAAGTGGTCAGGAATCCAGATGTCGGTGTCCCAAAGCTCACAGACTCAAGGCATTTATGCGACACTACACTGAAGAACCACATCCTGGTGGTCTTCTAAGGAGTGGACATAGTCTAACACTTTAGCTCAGACTGCTTCTTTCATTGTGCAGTCACACTGATTGGCATAAGCCTGCTCGCCCTACATAAATAATTATATAGCCACAAAGAACAGATGTCCTACAAACTAAGAACGGACCACATGCAAACTCCATTTCATCTAACTTTCCATTTTAGTGTGTGCACACGTGTGTGTGTGTGTGAATGTGCGTGATTGTGTGTGGGTTTGTGGGTGTATAGGTATCTGTGTCTGCGTGCCTGCTTAAAATCTTTAAATCTGAGTTTTCTTGCATGTTTATATTTGTATAGCTAATGATTTATGCACACATCCAAATTTCAGCATTTTAAGCAAACATGTCGGCACAAGTATTGCCTGGATGCCAATTCATCAAAATGCCAGGGGTAGCGGAAGTGATATCACATGTAACTAAGAAAGACAAACATGATCAAAAGGCGCAACCCCATCCCACTCATACTTACTTTACGAAATATCAAAAGATAAGCACATTACATTTACCTCAGTTTTCCTAAATGAAAATGGGGTGCTTGCAATTACACACACGTGCTGCAGGCTGCATCATGTGTAGTAGTTATTTTCCCTAATACCGGCAATAAATGGGTGCCCGTACCTCTCACTTGGTAGACATATATATATATATATATATTCACTGAAAAAACCATAGGTTATAGACCATATATAGTTAGGAGATAGCATTTAGAAAACCTTATTTTACTCACACAAAACCATTGAAATTCCATATATAGTTAGTTGCACTAACTATATATCGCGCACCTGCAATCCACTGCTGATGATGTCACATATTACATCATTCATGACATGGTCAGTGACATCACTGATGACATCACTGATGACATCTCAAATGACATCACTGATGACATCACTGATGACATCTCATTTGACATTACTGATCACATCACTGATGACATCATTCATGTGATGATACAATGAACCTCTTCAGACTCTAATATAACCTTAGATACACTCAGTGTAAACAGACACTCACAGACTGTCACTCATCCATGGAGTTACTCACACACCTAGTCAGTCTTGCAAAGAATCAATCACACCTCGATTTCCTCAACTATATAGTTATACACACCTTACTTATTGGAACATATAATAACACATATTTACTCTGTTATACAATCCCTGATACAAGTTCACAATAATCCATACAGCCACTCACACATTCACTGGCTCTTATGCACAGTTATTTATATATGTCAACTATCACATGTACTGTGTTTTACAATGTACTTACTTTGACATGTAGCACTGAGATATCCATTCACTCACCAATACACTCATGCACACAGTCAACCGCCCATACAGATGTTTCCACATGCACTTTTGAACCCATACATCTAGTGAATCAACTGCTCACACATCTATGCACAGAGTCATACACCTCCCAGACACCCACACACACACTCAGTCTCCCATACAAATACTTGGGCAACTAATCAATAACCCATATAGTTAGTCATATAGCTAATGATCAACACATGCATCAGATTACAAAACAACAGACACAATGATGCACAATTTAAAACAGTTTAGTCACTAACCCATGCACTCAGTGAGACACATTTAATCACTCACTTATACAGTCAGTCATGCACCTACTAAATCCTTCATCCAGACACTTATACATCCACTCATTCTTCAATATGTAAGACATATTTTAACTTTACAGAAGCATACAGTCACTGGATGTTGTCATCAGTGATGTCATCAGTGATGTCATTTGAGATGTCATCAGTGATGTCATCAGTGATGTCACTGACCATGTCATGAATGATGTAATATGTGACATCATCAGCAGTGGATTGCAGGTGCGCGATATATAGTTAGTGCAACTAACTATATATGGAATTTCAATGGTTTTGTGTGAGTAAAATAAGGTTTTCTAAATGCTATTTCCTAACTATATATGGTCTATAACCTATGGTTTTTTCAGTGAATTTTCAAGGTTTTGTAAATGCTAATTCCTAACTATATATGGTCTATAACCTATGGTTTTTTCTGTGAATTTCATTGGTTTTTTAACAGCTAATATCTGTAGCTGTAAAATGTATTCTTCTTTAAATCCAAAAATATATTTTATATGTTTATGAATATTTTTTTTTTTAAATATTTTTTTTTCTTCGTTCCCGCTTCGCGAATCAGGAAGCTTCCCGTTAGCTGACCTTGAT
This sequence comes from Lissotriton helveticus, assembly GCF_964261635.1. Classification (NCBI taxonomy): domain Eukaryota; kingdom Metazoa; phylum Chordata; class Amphibia; order Caudata; family Salamandridae; genus Lissotriton; species Lissotriton helveticus. Next base: position 1,730,546,642 of record NC_136057.1, on the reverse strand, counting down.
GCCGCGAAATAGACCGCGAGCCGGTAAACGTTTCTTTACCGCAAGTGCCGCGTTAGAAAACAACATCGTGACGCCTCCCGTCCGCATGACGTTCCACGTTGTCGCTTGATACGTCATATGACGTGCTACGTTAGCGAACTGGTACGCGAAGCGAGTGCCAAAGCGCAGGTTTCTGGAAGCAAACAGGGAGGCCCTGCAAAGCGCTTAACGTAAACACAGCAAGTCATGTGACTTGGTAATAACACTTTTCATTGGTTCATTTCACTTTTGGTTTCCTAATGATGTAAGACTAGGTCATATAATCTAAAATGAACACTTTTGATTGGTTGAGAACTCTTGTTTTTCCCAAATGATGAAAATCCCTCCTTCTTTCCTCACTCTGACTTTCATCATTGTGAGAGAAAGACCCTTTGTGATCACTGAGCAATGGCTTCTTTAGTAGCTTCAGCTGGTGCTTCCCCACCACCTCCACCACATCCAAGGAAGAGTGGACCACCTGCTCAAGTTGTAATTCAACAAGAAGAAGAAGAAGAGGAACAGGAGGACGAGCACGAAGAGAGGCAGTTTTTGCCTGAGCAGCCCAAGACGTCTCACCGGAAAGAAAACTTCATTTGGCAATTTTTTAAAATTCCCAAAGGTCAGAAAAAAGTAAATGCAAGATACGTAACTTGCCTTATATGTCAAGATAGACTGTCCAGAGGGACCGACAAAAAATACAGTTTCGGAAACTACACAATGCATCGCCATATGACTAGGTGGCATCCTAACAACTACAGTGCTGCACAGTTTCGGAACGACCTAGATAATCTCCCTATTATGGCCAGAAGATCTGTTGTACCGGAAGTAACGGGACCAGAGGGCAGGGAGATGGTGCCAAATATACAAATGAGATTTGGTGAAGTAAAACACACCTGCGTATTTTGCGATGGATTCATTTCCTACGGAGAAAGAAGCATCACTCTGATCAACAGAGCTATTGACTATCATATGCAAGTTTGTCCGAAACGCCCAAAATAATAAATACTTCTTTTTTTTGTTTTGTTGCTCCTGTTGAGCCCTTTACAATGAATCGTTTTCATTGCCCCCTCCAAGAAAAACCCCAAAAAATATAAAACTGTTCCGAAAAATTCAAAAACAGTAAAAAAATGTTCAGAAAAATAAAAAAAAAAGTTCTTTTCAGAACTACCTCCCCGTTATTAAAAAATTGGTACAATATTTGGAACTGTGCCAACCTCTATTTCTCTTAGTTCGCTTCCTAGTTCGCTCGCTGGTACGCGAACTGGAAGCGAACCAAAAACAGTAAGTATAAGGGAAGGAAACACACACTTATGTTAAAAGAAAGACAGCTATAGGGGAGTAAACTAGAGATACTATTACCCATAATCCACTACTGATGATGTCACATATTACATCATTCATGACATGCTCAGTGACATCATCAGCAGAGGATTGCGGGTTTTTTGGCAACATGCCTTATCCACGGTTTAATAACGCTGCCTTTTGCTTTATATAAGTTTTCAAATTGTATGAAATATATACCAATAGGTCTTTATGAACCTTTAGGTAGTGCTTTTGTTCATGAGGTCTGGTCGCTTCCATACACATACAGATGTTTCAAAGATGATCAAGAAGTTTATCTGAATGGAGAGGAATGCACTGAGACGCCAGATCATTCACTAATGTGTAGGCACATACAGTTACACGATTCATGCAACAAACACCGACCAAATATGGCTTGCGTGTTGCAAGGCACGCCAGTTCCTGCTATCATCCCCACGTTCAAGTTGTTGGAAAATGGTAGTTATTTGATGCTCAATAATGAAGATTGTTCTGAGTTAATTAAAAGTATTCCTTTTATCGTAACAGTAAGTGAACGGGTTATTTGCTGCAGAAATGTTCTATTTCCTCCCACACATGAACATAGGGAGTTTTCAATCTGGCCACAAATACCAACCTTGGGACACGTTTCAACGGCATGACAAGAATAAGAGCTCTTTTGTCTCAGAGAGAGGTGGCCTTGAGTTCGGCCCGTGAAACTTTCGTACTTCACATAGCGAACACCCGTACACAGGTTTGCCTTTCAATTTCAGCAACATGTTTCCGACTATCTTTAACGCATCCTCCACAAAATCCCTGGCACACTTTTTTAAAGTTGTTACCAGTGGTCTCGTGACTTCATTTGAGAAAATCTTTGGAGTCATCCCTGCTCCCTTTCATTCCATTTTCTCCACTCTGGTTCGTGGATTGCATTTTTACTTGCATTACCAGCGGACGCTCTTGTGCTTTTTTACATTTTTAAATATGGATGTCCCTCCTATGCAACCTCCGACCCTGCAGCTGCTGACACTGTTCCGCAATCGCATGCTAGAATATTATGGCACAATGCCGTTGGCGATATTAAGCACGGCATATGGATTATCTTTTCGGTTCTCCTACTTCACCTGTGTCCAGCCTGTATTTCACTGCCTGACCTGTGATTTCGATTGGGCCATTGATTTGTGTCTCTGCGGACCGGTTTCTCCTGACGTCGACTTTAATCAGCTGATGACTCCTATCATTACTCACGAGTTGATTTGTCCTGGCGAAAGGATTATGGCTGTGGCATTGATGCATGGACTACTTGGTCCCTGGAATTTACTGGCGGCAGCACAGTCTTTCTTGGAACACAGCTTTCTTGAAAACCCACCGAGCTGTCCTCTGATGGTGATAGAGGATCCGGTGCTGGGAGAGCACGTATGTTCTTTTCCGCTTTTAAATTGGATGGCTGAACTGTTTTCGGATGAAGACGGTGACTTCCTATTGGAGGCTGTTGCAGCTTATTTTGCATACACAGTTATGTCATAGACCTTTTTCATGTTTCATATGCTGAGTACTAGCATTTCATTGACAATTCATTGACTTATTTGTCAAGTTTTTATTATTTACCTTGCCTATTGGCTTAAGACTCGATAAAGTACTTGGCTGTTTTATTTTTCTTTAGCATTGAATTTTCCTAGTTTTTAATGCTTTACCTTGCGGACCGTCCACATATAAACTTGCAATCTGCTCTCATGAGATGGCACTTCTATTATCTTATTCAGTTCGTTTCCGGATCATGAGGAGGTGTCATCTAGGTCCTGGATATCTTTACACCGTGTTAAGTTAGCATGGGCTCATTACCGGTTTAAACGCCATTTTTCCTTTTTTGCAACTTCTGCACACGACACTTAGTTGTTGCTTTAGCTTTCCACCTAGTAGTTCATCATGGTTTACATGAGAATAATATGTTATTGGTCTACTATCTGCTTTACTTGTTAAACTATATCTGTACAGCGAGTGCTAAAGTTTCAAGAACAACACGATACAGAATTGTTATGAGGTCTGATCTCCACGACTTCATACTCATAACATAAGTGCAACTTCTGCCAATTCTGGGCATGAGGCGGGTTTTATATTGCTTTGCCGAACACACATACACAACAGTTGATGCGGTTCACATGAAGAGAGAGCTGGTGTATGCTGATGTGATTCCTTCAAATCTAAGACACTAAAGTATGGGCACGCCCTAAACCAACACAAAGAGACCTTCTTAGCAAATAATATAATATGTGTATTAGGGAGGGTGAGATATAAGCAGCCGCGGGCCGTGGAGGGAGTTACGGTGAGGCAGGGAGGCGGGGAGGGGGAGAAGCAGGGTGGAGCCCTCTCTACCTTGCCCCTCCCCCTCCCCGCCTCCCTGCCCCACCGTAACTCCCTCCACGGCCCGCGGCTGCTTATAAGTGTTGCTAACTCTTATTCATTTACAGCATGTTAACATACTGTCACCATTCGCTTTTTATGTACTAGTAACTATGCTGGTAATTTTGCTACTGATAATATGTGTACTTGTATTCTCCACCCTGCTTCTCCCCCTCCCCGCCTCCCTGCCTCACCGTAACTCCCTCCACGGCCCGCGGCTGCTTATAAGTGTTGCTAACTCTTATTCATTTACAGCATGTTAACATACTATCACCATTCACTTTTTATGTACTAGTAACTATGCTGGTAATTTTGCTACTGATAATATGTGTACTTTTATTATCTAAGGTACTACGCCTGAGAAGACGGCATTAGTAAATAAACATTTCAAATACACATGTGTTCTTCTTAACTCCATGTTCTGGTTTCTAAGAAATATATAACGACCGACTGTTCATGAGTTCCACGTATCCTGAGGTACTATAAGTTCATATTCTGGATTGTCTAAACATTGAGAGTTTGTTATATCCAATGTGACACTGTACCTAGCTTGCTAAATAGTTTTTGATTACTAACGTGAGTTTTGGGACACCCTAATTCGCCGAGGTTCCAATCCTCTGTCCACAGTTCTGTGTGAGAACAGAAACCCTGCGACAGGGGCACCCCCGACCCTTGCTGGACCTTCATCACACTTGCGATACAACTCCAGCAATGCGCCACCTTTACGGCACAGATACATCACGCATCTGTGCTGTTTTTGCCCCATGATGCGCCGCATTGTAAATGCAGCACACCATAGGTGACGGAACAGCGGCACAGAATGACTAACACATCCCTGGTGATGCGCCAGTCATCATAAATCTATCCCTATGCTTCTTATCTTGTTAGAGATGAACCGCCATATGTATCATCAAAGTTATTTGCATTTCCTAAATAGCGAACTTTAAGGAATAAATAGCGATTCTTTACCATTCCTAGTTTGCGATGAGCTATTTGCTAATTAGCCGAATGTAGCCCAATGAAGCCCAATGTAGCCCAATGTAGCCCAAAGATGGCCGCCAGACACACAAAAAAACAAATGTAGCCCAAATATCAGCCAGATGTAGCCCAACTATAGCCCAGTGACAGAATGACCAATCAGCTTCGCAAACCTCCGTTACGCGAAGCGGAGCGCTGTTACAGATATATATCTTTTTTTGAACGTTAATTTCTCAAAATCCACTGGAGCACATATATTGAGACCTAGCAAAGGCACATCGGGCTACCAGTCCCTAATATTTTGCCAAGTTTCGTGCAAATCCATTCAGCCGTTCAATTATTATTTTTATTATTTTTTTTTGCCCCGCGGGGCCCTTTTAAAACCTCCACATCAAACCTAGGGGGTCAGCGAGGATCTACTATGCCCCCTTATAGTTATTTCCCCCTTTGTTTTGACCTCCTCTTGTCTCTCGATCCTACCGAGAGACAAGATGGCGGCCGCTACGGACTGTTTGGAATGTTGACAGACGCCGGAGAACCAATCAGCTTCGCTTCACAAAGCTCCGTTGCGCGAAAAGTCCGCGAACCAGAGCGCTAACCGGTCCGCTGTTACAGATATATATCTTTTTTTAAACGTTAATTTCTCAAAATCCACTGGAGCACATATATTGAGACCTACAAAAGGCACATCGGGCTACCAGTCCCTACAATTTTGCCAAGTTTCGTGCAAATCCATTCAGCCGTTCGGGCTAAAAGTGAGGCCAACCGCCCTATGGAAAACTCAATGTTAAAAACACGTTTTGGGACCCCCCTTTTTTCTCGGCCCCCACTGGACGAACCCCCCCCCAAATTTTCAAGGGCTGCTCAGAAACAAAATGTGCCATTTTCCTGAAAATTTCAGCCAATTCCGTCCACAAACGCCAAAGTTATTAGACATAGAATTTTCAAAAAACCCATAGAGAAAAAATCCTAACTATATATACCTACTGGCGACCGCCAGTAGGTAATATATATATAATAACGGCTTAGCACTGGAGAGACTCTCAAACTCCTGTCCTCCCACCACTGCAGCTTTGGTAGCTAGCCCTGCTGCCCCACATAACAGCATCTCATATTTCATCTCAGAACATACTCCGCCTCCAAAGGCAGGGCCAGAGACACAGTAATGATGAAGTAAAATATTTAAAAACATCCTACATAACACTCTATACAATTTACACACACAAACCTGAATGTGCACACTGAACAAGATGAACTGAGTGAGGGAGAACATACATTGTTATATGGTTATAACGCTTTTTAATAGATTTTCATAACAAGATGACTCATGAAATTATGTTTTACTCTTCATGTACTAAGGAAAACTAATTAATCTAATGATAAGGCCTAACAGTTTAATTGCCTTTCATTGCAAATACATTATAAATAGATTGTGGTGCAATTATGCCATAAACATAGTTAGGAAATTGAAACCTACAGATGTAATAGTAGAGACCCCAATGATTATAAAAATATACAAATGATTTTAGTAAATTGGCATTTAAGAATAATTTACTTACATGGATTTTGAAGAATTTGAGGCAGTCGGCCATAGCTAACACTAATCAATTTCATGTAATAATACATTGGTGAAACATTTATTATTATTATTTTATTATGGAACAATGATTTGATGCACAGTATTTGAATCAAATTAAGTTTAATTAATTAAAACCTGATGTATGCATTTTAAGCAGTGATGTTTTGTGTATTCCACTGGCTATGTAGGACACAGGCTTGTGTCCCATTTTATGTATTTTTGTGCATTATTGATTATACTGCTTTCAAGTAAATACTAGACCTCTGTCCGGCTGGACAAGTCCACTAAATATAGAAACGATCGAGTCTATATTCATTACTTGGTTTCCTATCTTTCCTTTGCTGGGACCACTGTTGTTCTAAATAACTGATTCCCAAGGTCCCTGGTTGACTTGTTTATGTTCCCTTGTTGTTTCTGAATACATGCGTAAACTGATCATACGAATGACTGACTAGTGGAATGACACTATGTCTTTAAGGTGTTATATGGACTGTAAAAGATAAACCTCAAAGGAGGGGCACGGCCATACGTTTTTCCCTATTTGAAGCAACACATTTTTAGGTTTTGCCTTAGCGATGCGTACGAAGTACGCATGCGCTAGCAAAACCTCTTGATTTCTATGTGGGGTGATGACCCGCCTCTGCCTATCATTGGCTAGCTCCATAAATGGAGGCTAGCCATTGGGAGGCAGAGGCTGTCAATCGCGCTTTCTCTCGAAAACGCGATTCGGGGGCGTTTCTGGTGCTTTTTTAAGCCCCGCCCCTTTGTCCCGGGCCGCGCTGCCATTGGCTGCCGGCCCGGGACACCCCCGTGACGTCATTCCCGGGCCGCGCTGTGATTGGCTGCCGGCCCGGGACACCCCCGTGACGTCAGCCAATCACAGCGCGGCCCGGGACCTGACTTGTTTCTTACAGCAGTTAACGTGTAAATAGTATATCAAGTCTAAAATACTTCCTTGTGTGACTTTACATCTTGTACATGTGCATTTTTTCCTGTTTGTATATTTTATGTAACGCATGTAATCCTGTGCGCTGCATTCCGGGACGCGGGCTGCAGCGCCGGACATGCCGAGCTCCACGTGCGCCCCCCGCGCGGGCTCTGCGGCCGGAAGCGCTGAAGCCCCCAGCTCTGGGACCCGGGAGGCGCCGCCGCCGCTCTGCCATTCCTCCCGTTCCTGCTCCGCGCTGAATGGGGCTGATTGTTGTGCGCGCCCGGAGCACCGCTCGCTGCCCCCGGAGCACCGTGCACGGCGCGCCCCCGCGGTGAACATGCGCCCCTCCGGGCCCCCGAGGAAGCGCTGCACGGAGGTGAGCATCGGGGAGGAGGGGCGGGGGTACGGCTGAGGCATGGGGGCATGCCACTTTGAGGTGGAGGAGAGGCTCGATTTAGTGCCAGAATGTTGGTAAACAGATTATATGTTACTTTCCCCTCTGCAGGTCACCGGGCACATGCACGGCTTCTGGCTGCACATCTGCAGTCTGCTCACCGGAGCCTTTTGTTTGCTGCGAGTGTGGGCGCTAACTTCTGGCAGCTGGGGGCACCTCTGGCATCCCGGCCTGCGCTCCCTGCGGCCGGATGTATGTGGGGGGTCGCCCTGCGGCCGGATATCTGTGGGGGGTCGGTTGTGGTGAGGAAAGGAGGCGCCTGGGCTTGCAGACCCCCTTCACCCCTCTCGATAGGTGTCTGGGCTGTTCTTCACGGCTGGCAGCTCGCAAGGGGGGGAACCAAAAATGAAGCGCGGTGGGATGCAGTCTGCAGGCCCGAGGAAACCTCTGCAACTCAGTCGCAGGCAGCATGGGAGGGAGGTGTGCGCGTTTGGAGACGATGCATTTACATATTATGCCTTGCAGCCTTGAAGATGGGTCGTTAAACTGTCGGCAATGAAGTTGCATGTTAGCTGAATTGGGTAGTTTGGAATAAGGTACACGGTCATTGTTTTTATTGTGTAGCTCAAGCTAACTCGCCTCTGCGAGTTTCTACTTTTGTCGGAGATGATAGATTGCAGCATGTGGAGGAATACGTCCAAGATCACGAAGTTTAGTATAATGAGCCGGGATTCCTGGTTCTGAACCTGGCCTCTAGACTTGTGTCAAGCTGATAGGCATTGTGAAGTGAGTCCATCTGTGACACACACACTGGTGTTTCCGACCTATAACTTTCGTTCTTAAATTGCTGTTTTTTTTTTATTTATTCAAGGCCTTTTGAATAGCTCTGAAAGGTCGCTTTGCGGTCACTTCTGAGAGCTAAATTCTAACGTTCTCAAAAAAACAAAATCCCGTAGGAGGGCACGCCAGCATGTGAGATGCTTCTGTCTTCTACAGTTTACACAGTACCTTGTAATCCGAGCCGGTGGCCTTGGAGCGGGCACCTGTGCAGGCACTCGCCCACCCACGCAGGACTTTAAGAGCTGGCGGAGAGTGTCTTCCAGGCCTATATATGAAGCCACTGGGAGCTGTGTGAAAACATGATGTGCCCAAGGCCGTGTCTGTACAGGCGGTGGAGCAGGAATGCTAAACACTACTTGCAGCTCTGTGGCAATGGATACGAACAAGAGATAACAACTCCCTGTTCTCCAGGGGTAGCGCTCTGTCACCCTTGGCATAATACCCGATACCCAGGCGCTACCTTTAGTACAAGCTCATTCGTGTTCCAACCCATGGCATACTTGAAGCTGTAAAATGTAGCATCCTTTCTGAGTTTTATATAATGTCGTGACACTTTCTCTTAGCACAAACAATCCCCAGGGGCATGGCGTCTCTGCGCTTATAGACACCTCGACTCAAGGGTACAGCACAGATCAGCTATGTCCCATTATAAGTGCCACTTTCCATATGTCCACAGAAGGTACATTTGCATACAGTGAATGTAAATTAACCAATTTACACTGTCAGTGGCTATCCTGAAGATATGTGTGGATCAGGCCCTCTTTAACCTACATTGGACACCCGAGCGTAGATACTACAGTGGTTGTAGAGTGGCTCGGCTGGGGGAAATAAATAGCTCTGGCAGGGCAAGGAGCTGTAAGAATGGCTTCTCTGTACAGATTTGTGGAATTAAACGTAATATTGTTTACCCTACGTGGGTACCAGTGGGTGAGTCTGCCAACTCACTATAGGCCAGAAATATTGACTTAGCTGTTGGTCAGGGTTATCAATATGGCACCAGTGACGACACCTAAACGTGTTGATAAGTTTGTTTGAGTGAGATGTAAATAATGTAAGCACTAGCCTGTGCAACATAGAACCCAGTGGTACATGGTTGTGAGTGCAAGTGAGTAAATACACTTGTATAGTGCACTGCACGGCTGAGGCCATGGCAGCCACCATGGGGTTTTGCGCCGCTGTTTTTCTGTGAGATCACGTTTGTTTGTGTTCCTGTTGTTAGCATTGCAGAGATTATGTTCCTGGAATGAGTAAAACCCGCAGCTGCCCACTGGAAGCTGCAGGATTAGGATTAGAGGTGAGAGCGCACGACCAGACAGATGGCGCAGCGGTCAGCGCAGATTGGTGCTTCATGCCTGGCGGGACTGTGGCTGGCTTGGTTTTTACTTGCTTGCAAATTCTGATGTGGGTGTTTGTGTGTGTCATTTGCGAGAGATAAAGCTAGTGGCATTGTAAATGACAATACCATTTATTTATGTTAAAAAAACATAAATAAAAATAATGTCAAGAGCAATGCCAATAGCTCTAACTTTAACAAAGGCAAAACCATTGCATTGTAAATGCTTGTTATATTTTCCTTTCCTTGGGAGAGAACGGAACTCTTTTTCTATGGTTTTATAATTTTCCTTTAAAATCCTATTTTGGACTGCCTTTTTACTGATGCTGCTTTATTCATTCAGTGAACCTCGAATCTTTCTTTGCCAAGCGAATAGATTTTTGCCTTATATTTCCTTTTTTGCCAATACTCATGGACTCGCCCTTATAGAGGTCTTTAAAATGTACTCTTTTACCCCATTCCCTTTAAATCTGTAGATGGTGTTAAAAAAGGACTGAACTATGCTTCTACCTTTAATGGTGGTAGAAGAGTGTAACCTTATGTATGATGTTTGTTTTAAACCATCCTCTTTGGATTTGAACCTCTGATGAAATGTGTAATCTTGCACTACATGCTTTAATGCTCTTGACTGAAATGCTTATGAAATGGCTTATCTATATACATATTGGCACATTAATACAATAACTAAACTATCTAAATTGCCTGAGTCTGTTAATGTCTCCTGATATTCTTTATTTGAAATTGAGTTAAATTGTGCCTCTGATCTAAATGCGTTGTAGAGAGAATCAGCAGATCTTTTCAGAATATCAAATTCTGCTTCCTCTATTCTGTGTGGCAGTAGCAGAGCTTTTGGTGTGTATAATTTTAGTTAGACTTTATTTATTTAGGAGATTGGTTTTCCCCATGGCAATACTTTCTTTTCACAGTACGGTCCTAAGAGTAGTGTATTTGAACCCAATTTCGAACTTGTGAGATAGTCTCCAATTATTGGTTGTCCGTGGGTGACTAACGTTGTGTTTTGGACAACCTAATTCCCAACCCTCCTATCAGCAGAGAAAGATCCATCAGAGGAACATTCGCCTTGGTGGAGAGGGGAATGCTGTAATCAGCTACAGAGGATCAAGTGCAGTTAGAGAGATAGATGAGAAAGTAGTGAATTAAATGGGAAAATTTAAATATTTATACCACTCATACTGGATCAATAACATTTTCTTATTTTTTGAGAAGATGTAGCACTATCGTTAAAGCGCATCAGCTTTACATATGAAAATCTGAAATTGCACACAGCTGAAAAAAAACCAGTTTTATTTTATACATCAGAATAATCTATACAAATCGTACGCACATCAAGGTGTCCAGAAAGTTGACAGAGAGAAGATTTTTTTAAACAAGGTAAAGCAAAGGCTGCCAATGTAGGGGCAGGACGAACAGAAGTATCTACATCTGTGCAACGTGTACCGATCAGTAATATGTAACTGATCTGCACCAAGGGGTACCACACACTGTCTTTTGTAAGCATTAATTAAGCTAAGCTGTGTTTCTTAAGGCCTCACTGTAGCCTGAGCTCTTTCCTGCCTTTCTGTGCACTGCACAGTAACATGTTTAGGCCTGTGTCTAGGCAGATAGCAACACAGCAGACTCATGGGCCTTGGCAGGATGTTGCACCTTACTATTTCACAAAGACCTTTCTTAATGGCCACTGTGGTGCATTGCACCTGTCTACTCCATCAGCATGTCACTGAGAGGCCCAGGCCCACTGCCCACTGTAGATACATACAATGTATCTAGAAATCAAGGACTGCCTAGGCTGGCTGGGGCTGAGGGTCGGCATAAACAAGTGGATTCTATCAATGTGAAGTGGCAAAAAATATATTTTTAATTTCTGTGAGTTGTGGGAAGATTTACTCTCTCTTAGGGTGGTAAAGATGAGAGCACAATGTGCTTGTTAAAATACCCCTCACACACTAAAAAAATCCAATAGTGTCATGCTTCATCATTGGGGTCTTCCCGTCCCTCTACGGGGCGGGGCGTGCTACGACCTGGCGAACTACGCGGGAGCACTGAAGATGTGACAAGGCTATGTGATGGTGCAGGGTGAGTTGTGTCAGTGAAGTGTAGGGACCTAATAATGTGTGGAAAAAACAAAAAGTTAAAAATCCTCTGGCTAGTGGAAAAAAACAATTTATTCACTTCCCTAGCTGGGGACGTTAAGAAGGGGGTTTTGGGGTAGAGCAATTAGCCACTAGGGTCACCATAGCAACTACTGGTTCTCCTTCTTTTCTCCAGGCCCATCTTGCAGGCCATCGTGATTCAGAACAGTGCCATAAAGCGCTGCGCTGCTCATGCACCTATTATGCCACCGAGGCGCTTGCCCTAGGCTGACGAGAAACAGCCAGGGGGTGCAAGCAAGGTGGCAGGGGTCGCAACCCCTGGCTTAGGGATCGCTGTTGCAACCCATGGTGACACCTAACTGACGTCCATAGAGTATTGCCTCAAACACTGCTTTGTGGTGAAAGGTAGACAAATACAGGCCTGTTGCAAGACACAGTGTCTGTTTTCCGTGTGTTGCTTCTTAACACATTCAACAGCTTTGGTGGTGGGGCACAAGGGGTGGGGCTGGAAAAATACTGCTGTGCACAGGCCCCACTCCTGCGATGCCACAGTGCTTCAGGCACCCAGATGTGACTGTCCCTGATCTTGCAAAGCCACAAACTTAAGCCCAACATAATTTTTCGGACTACTATTTGCAATTTACAACATGACAATAACCTTAATGCGACAACAGTACATTTCAAACCATGTTTCCAATACAACCATATATTTATATAAACAAGAGGTATACTTGTGGGTGCTCACCCATGTCTATGACCAAAGCACCACGTGCGAAGGAGTAATGTGCTCCCAATAGAGCTGCCCCACAATATTCCCCCAACCTGGAGCAGTCTGTCCTTGTATCTTCTTGTTACATTATATGTGCTTCTTTTAGTGATATATATAGGGGCTGCACTCTAGCAGGAGCCTAACGTAGGCCTGTGGAGCCCCTATAGGGCAAGGGGGCCTGAACCCTTTAGGGGCCCCCTAGCGTTCGGGGGGCCCTATGGAGCCCACGATCAATTAATATTTGTGAGATATGGTAGACTCAGTGACCCCTCGTCACATTCTGCAGGGGGGCATCAGTATATACTGCAACACTGCCCCTAGTCTCCAACATTTGCTTCCCGATTGCCCATTATTTTCCCATACTTCGGCAGGCTTCCCCTCATACACCACCCTTTTGGCGGCCATACACCAGCCCAATCTTTTTCCCCATTCTGAGATTCTCTGAGGCTCTGCACTTTTTCGCAGTACCTCTTTTAGAGATTGCAAATCCTTGATTATCTCCTCACGTGGTTCAAGCTGAAGAGACCCAAAAGCTTCAGGGGTTGTTTTTACCCAGAGAAGGGAGGATTTAGCAGAGCAGTTCCGGCTGTACAGCTTCTTGTGAAGCGTTGTCACAATCATTTGCATTTTGTTGTCTCTCTGGAATGCATAAGCAGGGCACAGAGGAACTGCTATATTTGGAAGTTGAAACACAGTATATCCAAGGCTGCTTGTTTCCTTCCATCCTAAAGAAGGGGGTTGAAATCCTGAATTGGTAAGGGTTATATTGGGTGTCCTTTAAAAAATACTCTTTAGGGTGCAATATCAGTACTTGGTTCAGGAGACTATTGCTGTTTACTCATCTGATTGCATAAGTGGTTGTGTTTTTTTCTTTCAGTTAATTGTGTTTACGTGAATTTAAATAAAGGGTACAATAAAAATAAAAATCTGGGGTTCTCTGTTCTGTAAAGGGGGATCTGGTAGGAAGTGACTCATTAGTTGAGTTTGTCTGCTGCTTCTTGGGGTCATTTGGACTGGATTGCCACATTCCTGATCCTCCCTTATGAAGGTATTAGCAATGGCTCTCAATCCTCAGTTGGTCTGACATTTTGACGTAGCTATCTCCATGCTCAGAGTGAATTAGAGCCGGTGAAACCTGTTAGTCAAGTTCCTCAGTCTAAATAATTCAGAGTTGAGTGTAGGGCTAAAACAGATAATAGACTCCAAATCGTAAATAGGGTTTGCGATTCAGTATGAGGACAGGGCATGCTTAGGGCGTCCCTTCCTCATACCAAATCACAGTGATATGTAAGAATGTTTTGTGACAGAAATGCGATCGCAATACATTTGCATTTTACCACCTACTTCAAGTGGGAGGTAACGATTCGCAAATGGGAAGGGGTCCACAAAGGACCCCTTCCCCTTTGAGAATGGTATTACAAACATTTTTTCAGAGCAGGCAGTGATCCCACGGACCACTGCCTGCTCTGAAAAAATAAAAAGAAAACATTTCATTTTTCTTTTTTAAGCGCATCCCATTTTCCTTTAGGGAAAATGGGCTGCATTTAAAAAGACATGATTGTTTTACTTAAAAGCAATCATGGACATGCAGGCCACCATCCCTGTGCTTATAGTGATTCCTTTTTTCTTTCTTTTTTTTTTTTGTTTAAGAAATTTTTATTGAGCATTTGATAAGTAATTCAGAAAGAAAAACAAGTCATGAATAATGAGTAAAAAGTACAATGGTAAATAGCAATTAAATGACATAAATAATCATAAAAAATTGTTAGCGGAGAAGGGGAAAAGAATAAAGAAAGAGAAAGTAAGGAAAGGGGAAGAGAAAAGAAAGAACGAAAGAGGAGAGTAAAATAGGAAAAGGAAAAAGAGAAAAGAAAAAGAAGAGGAAGAAATACTACGTGGGATTAACTACACGTAAGAAAGGTGGAGGGTGGGAAGAAAGGAATGAAGTGAAAGGAAGCCAGAGTAGATCAGATTTAATTTTTAAAGGGACAGAGGTGGAGGATGCAATAGAGATCCTGTGTTCATCACAGATAAAGTTCCACCAAGTGTGGACAGAAAGCTTAGAGTTATCCTTCCAACACGATAAAATAACTTTAAATGCAAGAGCAAGAAACAGGTCAAATAACTTAGCAGAAGAGGATACAATTACAATATCATCAGATAAGGAACCTAAAAACACATTCAGTAGAGTTAACGGGGAGGACAAAGAAAACATTGACATGCAAATAGTCCATACTTCAGTCCAAAATGATAAAACAGGTGAACAGTCATATAGTTGATGTTTAAGAGTACCAGGTTCCTTGGAACATGACCAACATAAAGGTGAGGAAACTGGAGAGAACTTATGGATGCTAACCGGGGTAATAACCACTCCATAATATATAAAGAATAAAGATTGCGTAATACGTGCAGCAACAGATATTTTAAACAGTCTGGACCATAAACGATCCCACAATGCAATAGATAAGGAGACATTAAAGTCAGTCTCCCAAACAATCTCTACATTTGATTTAGAACGTTCTGAAACATTAGCTAACAAAATGGAATATACGAGTGCAGCTTTAGGTAGTTGAGTAGAAAATAAAGGGTACAGTGGAGTGGTGGGGGTGAAGGAAGAAACAAAAAGAGATGGGGAGAGGGAAGACAGGTGAGATTGGATGGAGGACGTTATAATGGTATAATCAGCAATAAATGATGATGGCAAATGAAATACAGTTTGCAATGTTGGGAAGGGAATAAGGGATGAATCATCAAAAAACTGATGTACAAATAGGATACCCTTTTCTTTCCAATGCTTAAAGTAAAATGATTTACCTTTGTATCTAATGAATTTGTTATACCACACCACAGAGGCTAGGAAACATTGAAGAGGGGATAAAGTAGAAGAAAAAACAGTTTGTAATAGAAATTGGGAATATTTTAGAATGGGACATTTGGATAGAAAAGTGCAATTTGACATGAAAACAATATGCTGAAAAGAGAAATCTTTGATAAGGGAACGTTCTAGGAGAACCCACTTAGGCACAGGGATATCAACAAAATCATAAGCCAAGGAAAAGGACTGTTTGATCAAAAAGGCAGAATGGTATGATTTAAAATCAGGAAAACGAACACCACCTTCTTGTTTAGGTCGAATTAACTTGTACAGTGCAATACGTGGATGTTTGTTATTCCACAAAAATTTTACACAAAGAGAGTTGATTCGTGTAAAATAGGATTTAGGAATTTTAAAAGGGAGCATGGAAACAGTATATAGAACATGTGGGGTAATCATCATTTTAATAGTATCTAATCTACCCCACCAGGAAAGGAATAAGGGGGACCAAATTTGAAGAAGGGATTGAATTTTGTTAATTAAGGAATCAAAGGTTAATTTGAGGGTGTCTTTTAGTGAGGAAGAAAACCATATACCAAGGTATTTAATTTTGGAGGGACACCATGTGAAATCAGTATTATTAAACATGTACTGGAAACAGAGTGGATTAAGGGGTAGAACTTCCGTTTTGGATAAGTTAAGCTTATAACCTGATATGGAAGAGTACAAACTGACCTCATTCAAAAAATGTGGAAGGGAGGATTCCGGATGGGACATATATATCAGGACATCATCTGCATATGCAGACAGTTTCGTTTCTGTAGAGGAAAGCATAAGGCCAGTAATATTAGAATTGGAACGAATACGCTCTAAAAAAGATTTGAGACATAAAATAAATAACAAAGGGGAAAGGGAACAGCCTTGTCTCGTTCCTCTGTTCAATTAAAAAAATCTGGAAAATTGGTTGTTAACAAAAATACTGGCACGAGGGGAAGAATAAAGCAGTTTAACCAAGGAAATAAAAGAGGGACCAAAACCAAACCATTTGAGAGTACGGAACATGAATTGCCAATTGATACGATCAAAAGCTTTTTCAGCGTCAAGGGAAAGGGCCGCCAATGGGACTTTAACATGTTTAGCCTGCGCAATGACATTGGAAAACAAACGAGCATTATCAGCAGCAAGTCTACCCTTCAGAAAACCCATCTGTTTTAATTAAAGAAGGAATAATAGATTCTAAACGAGGGGCAAGGATTTTAGCAAAAATTTTGCAATCATAATTAATTAATGAAATGGGGCGATAGTTTTTACATTGCGAGTGATCTTTATCAGGTTTGGGAATAATGACAATGAGAGCATCCAAGAAGGACCCAGAGGCTTTGGCATCCGATATAAATGAATTAAATAATTGAAGGAGTTTAGTGCAAAAAAAGATCGAAAAGAGGAATAAAACTCAACAGGTAAACCATCAGGGCCGGGAGCTTTCGATTTTTTAAGATGGTCAATGGCGGTAGTAATTTCCTGTAGAGTGATTTCCCATTCCAACAGAGCAAAATCCATGGGAAGGGAAGGGGGAGCTGGGAGGCCCTCAAAAAATGTGGATAAGTTCGCTTTAGAGGGGTGTGTATCATCTGAGTATAAGGCCTGGTAATAATTATGAAATACCTCGGCAATGTCTTCATCAGAAGTGACTAGTTCATTTGAAGAGTCATTAAAGATCGGACCAATCGTTTTGCGTTCAGATTTAATTTTCAAATAATTTGCCAACATTTTCCCTGCTTTATTCTGGCCTCCATGAAATTTAGATTTCATTTTAAGAAGGGTGTGACAAGCTTCATTGGTGATAATTTTGTTAAGGTCAGTTTTGGCTAGGATTAGCTCCTGAAGAGCCGAGGAGGACTTAGAGGAAAAATAAGAATGTTCAAGACTTTTGATCACTTTAAGCTGATCTTCATATTTTTGTCTCTTTTGCTTCTTTCTTTTGGAAACATAGGATATAGTAAATGCTCTAAAGGAGACCTTAAAAGCATCCCAAGTGATGGGAATGGAAGTGTTCCGGGGATTGTTAAAGGAAAAAAACTCATTGAAAAATTTCACACACTCTTTCATAAAAATGCCATCAGATAAAAGAAAAGAATTACATTTCCAACGACTGAATTTAGAGGAAATAAGGGAGAGATCCAGGGTAGTATACACAGGAGCATGATCAGAGATAAAAATAGAGCCAATGACAGACTTTTGAATGGAGGGTAAAAGAGACTTACTAACCATAAGATAATCAATTCTTGAGCGGGTGTGGTGAGCATTAGAAAAAAAAGTATATTCAAGCAAATCTGGATTACACATTTTCCAAGAATCATATAAAGGACGGGAGGCAATGGCAGATTGAAAACTCTTATGGGATTTATCAGGTTGAAATTTACTGGAGGATAATCTATATGAGAAAGGATCTAACCATTGATTATAATCACCAGCAACAATAAAATCAGGGCAATCTATGGACGAAATTAGAACTTTTATATCTTTCCAAAACTGTGGATCAGGGCGGACAGGACCATATATATTAAGTAATACCATCGTCTTGTTCTGAATGACAACCTTAGCCATTGCCCAACGTCCTTCAGTATCATTACTAGACGAAACAATTTGAACATTTAAAGCCTTATGAAACAGTATAGCAACCCCTCCTTTTTTTTTTAATAGCAGGCGAAAACACAACCTGGCCCACCCATTGTCTTTTAAGCTTAAGCGATTCAACATCAGAACAATGCGTTTCTTGAAGAAAAACAACCTGTGAATGAAATTTAGATAAACGAGACAATACCTTTTGACGCTTGACAGGATGACCAAGACCTCGCACGTTTCACGAGACAAAATTACACATGGTGGTAAGAGGGGAGGATGGGTGACAGGTGGAGGAGACATATGGCAAGGAGATCACTACAAAAGGGGAGACAAAAAATGCATAAGTAATCGAAAAAGGTGGTTCCCAAAACGTTCACAATACCAAGACCAGAGAAAACCATGGATGCAGAAAAGAACAATATGAAAAACAAAAGGAGAAGTAGAGATCGCTCGGGAATAGCATAACATTGAAAATAGGAATAAAAGGAAAGAAACCAAAAGAAAGAGGGAAAAAAAGAAAGGAAGAGAGAAAATAGAGGAGGAGAGAAAGAGAAGAAGTAAACAGATCAAGGCACAAAGGCCTGAACGGACAAGGAGAAAGTAGCCAAAACATCTGAGGCGAAGAAGCGCCAGAGAGAGAACTCAGCCCATGAGCTACCAAAGAACAGGACATATACAAAAAGGAAACACACTAGGATGTGAGGACAAAACCTCAAGGAGTAGATCAATAACAAAGGAGATGAAGCAAAAGAGGTCAGGAAGAGTAGAAGAACAACAGTGAACAAAGGGAGGAAGAGAAAACATTAATGAGCAGTGTCCATATTGGAAGGAGAGACACTCAGAAGGTATTCGTGAAGTGTTCGCGGATCATCATAGGATCTGGTACGTCCATTATGCGTGATCTTGCAGAAACAGGGATGCAGGATTCCATATTGAATATTCAGTTGTCGCATTAAAGGTCGAAGATTCAAGAACTCTTTGCGTCGTGCGTTTGTAGCCGAAGAAAGGTCCTGTGAGATAAAAATGTTATGACCAGACCACTGGAGACGACGTTTGATCCTGGCGGCTTTCAGGACAGACATTAATTCTGTGAATTCGAGAAACAGCAGAATGATGCCACGTGGTTTAGAGGAGTTGGAATTAATACGTCCAAGACGATGGGCCCTCTGAATATTAAGAGGGTATGTAGCTGGTTGAAGATCCAAAAGTTCCTGAAGAAATTTACGAATAAAGGACACCATGTCAGGGCCCTCCAAATTTTCCGGAACACCAAAAACGCGTAGGTTGTTTCTACGGTTACGATTTTCCAAATCCTCGGTGTGGAGTTTGAGCTTGAGGATCTCTTGTTCCAACAATGGAATTTTAGTTGAGACATCTTGAATATCGCTCACACGCTGTTCCAGATTCAAAACTTTGCCCTCCATAACAACCCAGCGCTCTTCAATTTGTTGAAGTTTTGCATTAGTAGCGGACATAAAAGGCTGGAGACCACGCACCTCCTCAAGAATGGAGTCCAAAACAGGATTAGAAGAAGATGCAATAGGAGAAGGCGGGTCATTCTTAGGCCTCTTAGGTTTGGTTCCAGTCTGTGACATTTTAGGAGAGGTGGAATTATAATGATGGACGCCTGACAAATTGCCGTATTCAGGTAGGTACCAACAGAGAACAGCATGATCCAATGAACTGGCCTAAAGATGCTTAGGTAGTAAGAGGTGCAGACAGAGCATGGCTTAAAATGAAGCAACAAAAAGGAGTAGCCAAAAACGCACTACCCTTGAGTGCTGATAACCTCACTGGATTGAAAGTAGCAAGAAAAAACCCAGCAATACTGTGTATTACGAACCACAGCGCAAAAAGAGAGCATCAATGGAAGCCAGTACAAGTATAAGATGGCAGTTCGCAAAGGCAAAGTCACTTTAAAGAGGCTGTCACCAAAGGAAGAAAGTAGAGGCACAATGAAGACTAGACCTAGTAGCTCCTAAAATGGCGGCCGTGGTATCTCCACCCATAAATGAAATACATGTCCAATATAAAAGCAAAGAGCTGAGAGCGCTGGAAGACACAGGAGGCAAAGGACGTGAGCTCAATCAAAAAATAAGAACAAAGAAGTTCCAATACGATGTCTCAAAAGCAGGAGAGACTGTCAAAAAGAAGTGTAGTGCTTCACATGTATGAATCCTAAAATGGCGGCCATATCTCTTCACAGAAAGCGTATTGACAGCAAAAACCAGTAATAAAAAGCATTGGGCACCCAAAAAGGGTTAAACACTGCTTAAAACATTGAGAGCCATGCCACAACGATCCATGAAAATCACCAGCATTAGTCAGGAAGAAGCGCAGCGTTAAAGCAGGTGCAGGGACACATTCGCGGCAAACAGGAAACAAAATGGCGGCCGCCCGAGTTGAAGAGAAGTTCAGATTACCGGGTCAAATAACTGCCGGTCCGCCGCTAGAAAAGACCGCATAATTGCTTCCTCGTAATGAGGACACCTTCCGACGCCACTGCCGTCCAGAAAAGCCGTTCAAAAAACGGCAGGAAAAGACCTCACGGCATCCGCGTTTTCGTCCACAGCGGAGCTCACGGGAAGTCCGTCCTCTGCAGCCGGCGCGCAAGCCAAGCCCCCTTATAGTGATTCCTAATGGGTCGCAAATAGCGACCTACCTCATTAATATTCATGAGGTAGGTTGATATGCGACCCCCTAGGAATCGCTAAAAGAAACGTTTGGAGTTTCGTACATTAGGAATAGTGATTACCTAAATTGCAATTCGCAGAAAATCCCAATTAGGTAATCACTATTCCTAATGTTGATACCTGAAGCCCTTTATCTGGTAAAGAAGCTGCACCAGTAGCATAACAGAAAATGTTGGGGCGCCCATGCCAAATGTGATGAGGAGTCCTTGTGGCTTGCATATTTCACAGCGTTTCATAAGCCGTGGGCTGAATGGGGGCCCCTGAAGGGTTGGGTGCCCCTCGAAGGGTTGGGGGGGGGGGCCTGGGCAGAGCAGGGGCTGAAAGTGGGCCTAAGTTATGCCCCTGCGCTGCACTGGCGTTTTGCACGTAATGGGGGACTGCATGCATTTGTACTTGCTGAAGACAATGCGTGTGGTAATATAAGGGAAATAAACAGTAAAATCCAGCAGAGCAGACCATAAAACAGGCCCACAAACAGCAAACAACCCAGCCTACACACATACCTGTCCTTCTGGCACTGCCAGCCTGCTCTATAGGACAGTTCTACCGTGTCAGAGGCAACTGGGAAATCTTTGTAACAAGTGTTGTTGGTTGTTCCTGGAAATGCAGGAATCCTATAATACTGCAACACACTGAATGACAAGAACCCACCCTTTTAGGCTTTGTACTGGGCTAGCAAAAGTGAGCAGTCCAGGCTTCGTCTTCAAGTGTGGTTTGTTGTTGAACACATATGAATGGCACACATCAGTATAATATTGAGGTAGTGCTACCTCGAATATCATTTAGTGTTTGGCAGATAGAGTAGGGGAGGGGCTGCATGCATTTACATAACTATAAATGCAGAGCTGAGGTGCATAAGTAGTGTCACATAGGTGTGACCACAAAGGTCTCTGCAGACAAATGTTACAAGTCTTATTCCTCTGGGGGATGCTTTGCTGTGCTTGCAATTCTAATCAGAGTGCTCCAGGTAGCCTGTCCATCCAAAGCTGCACATGGCCACTATGCTTTGGCTGCAGCAGACTGTGTATAATGGGATCATGTTAGGGGGTCAGTGATTGGTCAGATCCAGCACTCCAGTGGCCATGTGGTCCGGCTGTTCCGCTGCCACAGTCCTCCTCAATGGGGAATCCTGCGGTTCAATATCCCTCAACTCGGGTGAATGAGCAAAATAATACACATGGAGTGAGAGATGTGGGGTGACCTTGGAGGACAGAAATAGGATTACAGGGGGGCGTGGCTAAGCGCCCGTGACGGATGGCAGCAGCGGGGTGAGGCTCCGTCTACATCGGGGGAATTCGGCGGCTCCAGCCCCTCTCTATCGCAATGCTTACCTGCAAACGATAGCGGACCCCTTCCGGCGCCTGAATAACCACACGCTGTGCACCAGCTCCTCATCCCTGCACGGCGGTCTCCGTTTTGCTTCGGTCGCGGCTCCACCACTGCCGCGACCGCCATCTTGATGCCTCAGCCGGCGCTTGCCTCAGGAGCGCGCCTGACACGTCGTCATCTGTAAAACCGTGCACAGCTCACGGCAACATCCCATAATTGCAGGAAATGACGGCGCTTCATGGATACATGGCCAGGTGACTTTCTTTTTCTTCTGGAATCATTTTATTTCATTTTTATTCGATTTCCAGCACTCTCCTCAGCTTTGGTGGCCATTTTGCACTTTCTACTGCTTTGTTCATCTGCCACCTCTGCTATTCACTTCATATTGATCGGAATGCGACCATTTCTTCTCAATTGCTCCTGACTTGTGTTGGATTTCACTCCACCTCCTCCTGTCACTGACTTTGCTGGGTTTTCCTCATTCTTGCGCTGTATATCTGCTCTACCCATTATTGGAGATTTCCTTTCATTGTCGCTTCCATGGCGGAGGGTCCAGGCAAAACCCCTAAACGCAACTTCGTTAAAAACTCAAAGCTATTCACTGCGTTGGCTCAATTAGAAGCCTCTGCAGGCTCCTCCAGTTGCGACTCTTCTCTCAACATGGACGCCCTCCCCCAGCCCGGAGCGAAAACCACTCCTAAGAGGGTGAAACATAATCCTCCGTCGCCCCCAAAATCACCGACAGCTATTTCCATGGAACTCCTTCTTGAGGAAATACGAGCACTGCGCCCATTTATGGAGGAGACCAACTCAAAGCTGCAAGTTCTAACTGACAATTGGTCGTTAATGGGTACCAGAGTTTCTCATGTGGAAAAGACTGTCTCCTCTCTCCAGGAAGCCGCTACCAAATCAGTACATATGGATGTGAGGCTCTCTACTCTCCAGAAGCAGGTGGAAGACCTTGAAAACAGGAATAGGCGCAATAACCTGCGTCTTTACGGCCTGAAGGAAGGTTGCGAGGGGAATGATGCCATTGCCTTCTTCAAATCCTTCTTGCCCAAGCTCCTCCATCTTCCTGAAGGTACTTCTCTTAACATTCAACGCGCACATAGGCTTGGTAGAGCTCCTTCCAATACTTCTCCTGCGACAAAGCCAAGAGGCGTCATAATGTACTTTCTTGAGTATACTGATCTGCTGAAGGTTCTTTTTGCGGCTAAAGCAATACCTCACTTGAAATGGTCGGATTCCACCTTGTTTATTGCTCAGGATTACGCCAAAGCTACTGCCTCTCGTCGCAAAGAATTTCTTGACATGAGACCAGAACTGCGGTCCATTGGTGCCAAATATGGACTTTTTCATCCTTGTTTATTCAAAGTTACTTATAACAACAAGACAATGACTTTTGAAGATCCTCTCCGACTACGCAGCTTCCTCAATTCCTGCGGTCCAGCTGATATGGAATTCTCTGGCCCTTCTTCTTCCTTCCCGCCATGACTCTGCTGCTAACATTTCCGGTCTTTCCTGCTGTTTATGATATTTTGTTGTTCCTCTAACGTTATGATGTTTCTTCCACAGGTTCCTCAGTTATTACATGACCTTGTCGGTCTTAGTTTGTGCTGGCTTATTTTTGTTCTCCAGTTGTTTAATCTACCGCTTTTCTTCTGTTATTTAGTCGTTTGCTTGTTCTAATCTCACTGTTTTCTTTTTCTCACAGATCATCTCATTGTGTGCCGTCGTGTCTCTCCGATGGGACGTCCCGTGACCCCGTTTGCTTGTCCTCCGTTGGTTGGCCTTTCCCCCCTCCTCTCGTCTCTCGTCTCCACTCCTTCCCTTCTGTTTCCTGTTCTTGAACATCCATCCCCCATCACTTATTGTAAGTACTACCCCATGTTTTTCTTATCGCAGTTTTTTCTCTCATGCTCTACCCTTTTAGTACTTCTCTGCCTGTTTTCTTCTATATACTTTCCTACCTTCATTCCTTTTTTCACTTTTTTCCTTCTCGAATTTTTTGAGGCTTACCTTCACTTTTGCTCTGCACTTTCCCCTTTCATATCTTCTTAATGTCAGTTCGTATTGTCTCTTGGAACGTTAAAGGTTTACATTCGCCCATTAAGAGGCAAAAGATACTTTCTCATTTAGCTAAATTTAATGTTGACATTGCCTTTTTACAGGAAACCCACTTAACTGACAGTGAGGCTGCTAAACTCCAAAGAGGTTGGGTGGGTACGGTTTTTTCTGCCCCTGGTGATGGCAAGAGAAATGGTGTTGTTTTGTTAATTCGTAAATCTTTTACTCATTCAGTGTTACAATCTGACTTTGACCCTGAGGGCAGGTGGTTATTTGTCAAATTATCCTCTAAAGGTGTCCCTTTCTCTTTGCTTAATGCATATGCCCCCACAGGTGGGGATCCTATTTTTTGGAAAGCGTTTGCTTCCCGTATCACCGATTGCATAGATGACAATTTCATTTTAGCAGGTGACTGTAACCTACCATTGGACCCCTTTTTGGATAGGCGCTCCAAATCTTCATTTGTTCCTAATAAATCCCATAAACTTTTTGCCCACGCCATTTCCCAGCACAAATTAATTGATGCGTGGCGACTTTGTCATCCAACCGACAAAGAGTTTACATTCTACTCCCCGGTTCATCACTCCCAATCCCGTATTGATTATATATTTCTTTCCCACCATATCTCCCAATCCCTTACCCAAGCGGAGATTGGTCCCATAGTTTTCTCTGATCACGCTCCTGTCCTGGTCAACATTGATTTTCTACCGAAATCCAGTGGTCCTAAAAGATGGCGCTTCAACAATACCCTCCTCACTGATCCCAAATTTACCACCTCCTTTATTGAATTCACCAATGAATTTTTTGTTATTAATGAGACCCCATCCATGCCTGCTCACACTGTCTGGGACGCTTTCAAAGCAGCTGCCAGAGATTTTATCCTCAGACATGTTGCGGCAAAACATAAAACTGCTCGTCAGCGCACTAAAGATCTTCTGTCTCAGATTAAACTCCTAGAGCACTCCTACTATACCGCTCATACTCAGGAGACTCTGACAGCTCTCATCACTGCAAAAATGAATTATAATAAACAATCCACTGATGATGCTTCCCTCTACCTACTGAAATCCAGTTCAAAATGTTATGGTGGGAAAAATAAGGCGGGGAAAATTCTCGCCAATTATTTGAAAGTCAAACAAAATAAGTTAAATGTGGAGTCTGTTTTTTATATCAATTCAGTACTGCAACATAAAGATGCTGACATCCTGGAGGTATTTTCTCACTTCTACTCTGCACTTTATTCTTCTGGCACTCAACCCTCTGCTCACTCTATTTCCACTTTCTTATCCAGCATACACCCTCCTTCCACCTTTCCTGTTGATTTGACCTCCCTTGAAGCTCCCCTTACCATTCCCGAACTCCGCACTGCACTTCATTCACTTAAAAAGGATAAAGCTCCTGGCCCAGATGGCTTCACCGTCGAATTTTACCAACACTTTGCAAACCTTCTTCTACCCAAACTATTCCACCTTCTTGACTCCTTCAAGACTAGCGATGCCTCCTCAGGTACTTTTTCGGATGCTTACATATGCATCATACCGAAGGAGGGCAAGGATCATCAACATTGCAAGAACTATAGACCGATTTCCCTTGTCAACATTGATTATAAAATATATGCTAAATCTTTGGCCATTAGACTTGATCCTTTTCTCCCAGATCTCCTTGGTCCTGAACAATCGGGTTTTGTTAAGGGTCGTTTTATCTCCGACAACACCAGGCTCCTTTTTAATGTCTTATCTAAATCCCCACGATTCAATGGTTCCTTAGCTGCTATTGCCCTGGACGCCGAGAAGGCGTTTGATAGGGTAGAATGGTCATTTCTTTTCTCCGTGTTAAAATGGTTTGGATTTGGCCCTAACTTCATTTCCCTTATTTCCCTCCTTTATGCAAACCCTAGAGCAGCGGTATGTGCCAATGGTCTCATTTCTTCATTTTTCCGTCTCGGTAGAGGAGTTCGACAAGGCTGTCCTCTCTCCCCATTTCTTTTTAACCTTTCCCTGGAACCTTTCTTATCCAGAATACGTCAAAATCCGAACATTCATGGCTTCCCTCTTGCTCAATCGCAAGTTAAACTAGCTGCCTATGCAGATGACATTTTACTCTTTCTTTCGAATCCGTCGGTTTCCATCCCCGCTTTCCTCGCTGAAGTCCACACTTATTCCCATCTCTCCGGTTATAAGCTCAATAGCGATAAGTGCGAAATCCTGCCTCTCACCAAATTCACCTTTAAACCCGATTTTGCTGCATCCACTTTCACTTGGAGTCCGGCTCATATCAAGTATCTCGGTTTGTACATTACTCCTTCCGTCCCAGATACTATTTCATTATGCCTTACTAAATGCTCTCAAAAATTGTCTGACCTTACTTCTAGATGGCACCCCCTATACCTTTCTTGGTGGGGACGTCTCGACACTATTAAGATGATGATGTCCCCAATTATCCTCTACACCATTTCTAATTTACCGATTTCCATTCCTGCCAAATTTTTCACTAAATTGAATTCCATACTCTCTGTATTTTTATGGTCTGGTAAGAAACCGCGTATGTCCTTATCGCGTCTCCGCCTCCCCAAATCGGAGGGTGGGGTTAATTTCCCAAATTTTCCTGCTTATCATAAAGCTTTCCTCCTGAAACAGGCAGCCGTTTGGCTTACAGACCCTGCTGACCCCCTTCCTCTATGGGCTGAACTTGAACGCCTTTCTCTTTCTCCTTTTACCTTTGCTGAGTACTTATCCTTCTCGCGCAAGCCCCAATTCCTGTCCAGTCCAATTCATAAACATACCGCGAAACTACTTTTAGCCAAGACTCCGGCCCCTCCCTCCTCTATTACAGAACTTCTCACCACCACAATTTGGTATAATAATAGCATTCTTATCAAATTGAAACCCTTTTACTGGAAAACTTGGCGGCAGCGTGGTTTAATCTGGGTCTCCCAACTTTTCACTGGATCTGCCTTCACCCCTTTTCCAACTCTTCGTCAACTCTTCTCTCTCCCTGCCTCCTTTGTTCATAAATACACCCTACTCAAAAGTGCAGTTATGTCTGCCTATGACTCTCTCTCTAACTCTAATCCGACTACACCCTCTATCACTCCCGTCTCTTCTCTACACACTCAACTACGCTCTCACCCATCAGCATCCTCCATATACCATTCCTTTTACGATCCCCCATCACCTAGGCCTAAATCCAACATTGAGGAGCAATGGGAATCTGATCTTGATGTCTCGTGGCCCGCATCCCTGTGGGACAAAATATGGACCAAACTACGCAAATCTTCCAGGGCAGCCTCTCTCACGCAAACCCTTTTTTTCCTCTACAACCGCCTTCTTTACACGCCATCTCTCCTCCACAAACGTTTTCCCCTGACCTCCGACCTCTGCTGGTCTTGCTCTAACCCCAATGCCACACTCTTTCATATGCTTTTCACATGTCCTCCCACGCATGCTTTCTGAACTAAAGTCTGGAATCAAATTAACTCTATCTTTCATACCTCCATCCCCTTTTCTATCACTGACATTTTCCTTGGTTCACTTTCCTCTTCTTGGATTGATGTTGATGCAAATGTTCATATTGTTGATTTATTATTGGCTGTTGCGTTCCAGCAAATTACTGTTAATTGGAAAGACTCCAAGGGCATTACTTTTAAAGCTTGGTGGTTTAATGTATGTTACAACCACAGACTAGATACTGCATTTGTTTACCCCACCCCCCTGGCTCCGAAAAGGCTTGCATTATGGCTCCCCGTTACCCTTTACCTAGATGCATGTGCCCAGCGCTCCGTTCACCTATCCCCAGTTCAACAAGAAGTTTCGAAACCCCCTTGAATAACCTTTTGTTCCTTCTTATTCATTAATGATTATTTATTTGCATATTTGTGCACTGCCTCTAATGTTATGTAGATTCAATGATTGTACTTTTTAAAGTTTTAGCCTCATTGTTATCTCCCTGTATTTTTATCCTCCCTCTCCTCCCTTTCTTTTTTGTCCCTCCCCTCATTTTATTTCATCACACTTCTTATAATGCTCTCAGTTAATATTCATGCTATTCGTATAGTTTTCTCTTTGTATATTATGTTGCCATTATTCAATTATTTTAATAAATTTTTCTTTGAACTAAAAAAAGAAATAGGATTACAGAGCCTCACAATGAAGTCCCACTTCATGGTCAGAGTCAAGCAGCACACAACCTCAGTGCATAAGCCATGGTCCAAGAGCCCACCCAGATGGAATCTTGTGTCCTTCTCTCTCACTCTTGGTACTGGTTATAGGTGACAGAGTATACACTCGGCATTGGCCCTCTTAGGTTGGGGTGGGATGGACTGGGCGGTGGCACATGCCACACAAGTTTGAGTGTAACATGCTTTGGTGATTATCATCTTGGCAGGCACACAGGTAGCTGGGCCATTTTGGTTTGAAAGAGTTTTTTCATTAAACGTTTTGCATTAACACAAAATTAACACATAGACACGCTAATGTAAAAATATGCACGTGCACGTTTAGATTAACTATAGCTAATATAGGCCTGAAATTTAAAATGGCTAACGCGGATTGCCATCTTTGCTTTGTGACATTATATTTAGAGGCGAGCTGAGGTTTTAAGTAACAACCACATTGTCTTTTTTCCTTATTTCCCAAGTGAACTCATGTTTTTCTTTTCTTTGTGATAGTCGTGGAATGTTTAAATGAGTAGCTCATTCAAGAAGACACTTGCTTGATCCATGTATCTTATCCTGCTACTGATAATGTAAGTTTAAAGGACACAGAGAGAAGCTTTCATTTTGAGAAATTTGGGAACCTAACAATCATATAATAGTATCATCTTGCTTTAACCCAATTAAACAGTCTCATGAGAACTATGTGAAGGTGTGTAAAATGTTAGAATGTGATTGTATCTAGATAGGTTAGGGCAGAGTAGGTTGATGCAACATAGAGCAGAGCAGAGTAGGTGATTTTTAGAGTACCCTCTCAGAAAGAGATCTGACTATATTTCTCCTTCCTTTTGGAGGCAACCTCATGCTGGTTTGTCCTCTGACCTATAAAATGTTGATTTAATTTGAGTTTCATATTATTTGGTGCATTCGTATTTTGATTATTATTTGATACTAACCTGATTTGTGCGGTCTGTAAACAATTATTAATAAATCTTCATGATTTGAAACCAAAGACTCTCTGTCTTTCATGGGAGTCCAAATGTGCTTCACATTTTTTGAATGTATTGATTTGTTAACCAGGTGAAGTTTTGGGACTCAATCCATCAGATAGCGCTTTATGTCCCTGAATTTCTATATAGAAAAGGCACTAACAAATCTGGTAGCAGAGGCTGGTTTCCAGCTGAGGTTTGGATGATTTAAAATTAACTCCCGAACTTCATCTTCTTTCCCTATCTTCTATGGTCCCATTTGGTTTGTTGGAAAGGTGGTAAAAGAATTTAGGGATGGTTAATAAGGTTCTTAGCATGAAGGACAGTCTACCTCCGTCCTTAGCAATGGAAACTTTTTCCGCGTTCTACGGGGGATGATGCAGCTAAAGTTTACGTGTCCATTGCACCTTTTGGTGATGGTGATACTGATTATGTATATAGTTGGTGCAACCTCAAAAAGGCTTTTGCAGAGCTTTACTAGGATTAATTGCAAATTTGCAGAGGAATGTATGCAAACCTATATTTTTCCATATTTCCTGTAAACCATTGATTGCAACTGAAATTTGGTCAGGTATCTAAATGCGACCATCCTTGTCCTCACCGATTGTGAGTTTTTATTTCTACCAATATCAATTTATAGCTGTCATGCAGTTCACAATCAGCTACATACATTTTAGATAAAAAAAATATTTCAAATAGACTGAGAGACTTCACTCAGTGTGCAGTCCTGTATCTGAACCTTTGCAAAGTTACCCGGGGCGTTTCCAGCTATTGATTACCACATTATGGTGTTTGAACAGATGCCCAGATGAGGGTAACTTCCCCATTTAATGGACAGGTGGAGCAGCTTTTGTCTGCCGTGGTAAACAAAACTATGAATGGCGTTCAAACTAAGGGAAAAAGTGTTCCTTATTTGCCGTAAAAATATTTTTTCAACTATTCATGCAAATTCATGTTTACATCACACACTTTTCTCAAAGTAGCAGTTATTGCACAGGTATGGTTCCCAGGCAACAGTAACTTCCATAGGGTACACTTAGTTTAGAAGAATCTCAAACATGTCACATCTCACTTTATGTTCTGATGTCATGAATGCTAATGTGACTTCTTAACACACGGGTACATAATACATATGGAATGGGATATGATACCCTTACAAAGGTCTATTTTGCCATGGAAAAGCTACTTATTGAGGTCAAATGGTGCGAACGCAGGATAAGCATAAAACTGAAAATATATTTGGTTTAAACCTAACTTGATCGTGCAGAATAAAAGTGGCGCACCTTCTATAGCAAGAAGTGCGCTTCTGTCGACATATTTTCTACAGCAAACATATACATTTATACCTCTGGAATGTACATCAGCAAGTATTCATGAAACGCTGTTCTTTTGTTTCCATTCAAAACAAAAAAGTTAATTTTAGGAAAAACAAATTGTGAATAGAATCTGGTAAAATAGCATGTTTTTTCGGAGCTTGGAGATACCATAAGTTAATTAGATATCCAAAAGCGTTATAATATTGCCACAATATGTGCTGGATGTACTGTTTGTCTTTCATCAAAAAATAATCTTTATTATTTGTCTTTCTTTTGAAGATGAGTTAGTTCAACTTGTCGCAAAGTCCCAGGGAGGCCCTGAGTAACACACTGATGAAACCCAGTAAAGTAGCAATGCATTTGGGGTATTTTGTCATGTGAAACGAGGCGTGATCTAACAGTAGAGGCTGGGCTGGTCTCAGCACTCTGAGCCCTGGCGCTGCCACAGCTGTTTATCTGATCCACTAAAGCCTAAAAGGCATTTTTTTGTTGTTGTAGAAAGTCATGAGAAATGAAATTGTATGTGTCTTTCTTTCAAATGTTCCTTCATTATTTAATTAAGACATTGGGTGAATACCTGCACAGATAGCTTTAGAGTTTGCCTGGATGAAGATTCCAAGAGTGAATACATAATAGAACATTTTTATATTATAGCCTCTACAATTAAAGAGAGTCTAAGGGTGGAGTCAAGGAATGGGCCCAAGAATAGCAGAAGATGGTTCGATAAGGCATGTACCAAGGCCCTCACTGAGCTTAAACACGCGATTCATCGGGTGCCCCGGGACCCCTCTTTAATAAGAGACCTAAGAAAATGTTATAACCTGGCATTGACCAACAGGAAAAATGCCATAAAGAGAATGGTTTGGGAAGAACTATGTGCAGCCTCACAATCTAAAGACACATCTGCTTTTTGGAGGGCGGTAAATGCCCCCTTCCTTTATGATAATACTAAAGCTCGCATGGAAATTGCGATTAATGAAGATGACTGGGTTGCACATTTTTCCACTCTCTACATGTCTCTAGAGGAAACTCCCGAAATAGGACCCAATACAATGTAAGAGAAAGGGGATGATGCACAAAATTTGGTGGTAACTCTCCCCGAAGTTTTTAGGAGTATGAAAGCCACAAAGGGTGGAAAGGCGGCAGGTCCAGATGGGATCCCAGCAGATCTGTATAAAGCGAACAGTGACATCTGGGGGCCCATTCTGGTACAGCTTTTTAACGCAGCCTTAGTTAGGGGTTTGAGTCCGTCATGGTATACATCGAATATTGTTCCTATCTACAAGAAGGGATATAGGCAAAACTGTGCATGTTATAGGTCAATATCCCTACTCGACTCATCTATAAAGATCCTTGGCAGAGTTATTTTAGCAAAACTACAAAACTGGGCAGAGGACAATGGGGTAATAAGTGACCTACAATTCGGATTCCAAAAGGGCATAGGAACCATTGAGCAGGGCCTAAATTTATTCAGCGTTCAGCAGAAATACATAACGATAAAAAGGGAGCGTTTATATTTCACGTTTGTCGATCTCACATCGGCTTTTGATTGTGCATCTCACAATAAACTATGGGAACTGCTGCTAAGGCTGGGCGTATAAGAACCGATTATTCTTTTTCTGAGGGAATTGTATTCAGGGGCCACTGCTACTGTTCGCTACGGAAAAGGGGGGGAATGTAGTAGATCATTTGGAATAGGGCGTGGCGTACGCCAGGGGTGCGTCTTGGCACCTTTTTTATTCCTGATCTATATAAACGACCTGGAGGATCGTCTCCTTCAAGAGTGCAGGGATATGCCCATGGTTGGTAAAAGATCTATCCCTGCACTCTTGTATGCAGACAATGCTGTTTTAATGGCTCGTATCCCCATGGCCCTGC
This sequence comes from Lissotriton helveticus, assembly GCF_964261635.1. NCBI lineage: Eukaryota > Metazoa > Chordata > Amphibia > Caudata > Salamandridae > Lissotriton > Lissotriton helveticus. The sequence goes on along the minus strand of NC_136057.1, from coordinate 1,730,514,128 downwards.
AAAACCTGTTAACATCCTTCAATAACTTTATGCTCAGCTTGGATCTAAATATCAACTGCAGCAAAACTTTCTCCATGAATTGTGGACCAGGAACAAAGAAGCAAATGAAAACGATGTTTATAAATAACGCTCCCTTAGAAAATACGTCCACTTTTCCTTATTTAGGCATCCTGTTTCACGAGACTGGTTCCTGGGCAAGTGCGGTAAAAGCGAGAACTCTTTTGTTCTCGAAGACAATAATGGCCTTAAAGAGTTTCATAAAAAAATTGGGAAAGAAACCAATAAGGGATATTTTAACTATTTATAACGCAACGTGTCTATCGGTGGCTCTGTATGGATCTGGACTGTGGGGGTATGCCAACATAAAATCAATTAAACTAGTTGAAAACAAGTTTATGCGGCATATTCTGTCCATACCCGAAAGTATTGCGACCCTTATTTGCCACATGGAGCTGGGGCAGCCGTATATCTCAGATATAATTAGAACACAGCCCATCCTTCTGTGGCATAGGGTATGGACTGTAAACGAGTGTGCAGTAAATCGTGCCATACTCCAGGATGTGTTAAAACTTGAACATGTAAATGATTTTAAGTAGTTAAATTATGTCAAAACTTTCCTGACAGAAATTGACTGTTTACAATATTATGAGGACCCACCTACAATGGTACACATATCGAGAAAACTACTGAAAAAAACTGTGTGTGGAACACCTGAGGGAAAAAAGACTGTAAGAGGAAATAAAGAAAAAGACGGTCTGCTCACATAAGTTGATTTTAACCGGAGATAAATTACAGCCTCCCTATGTCTAATCATGATAGATTCCTTTTAACACGTTTTAGACTTAATATTGTTTTTAGGTTATTGACTTTCCCAGAAATGAACTCTTGGTCAAATGAACTGTGTATGTGCCCATGTGATGAATTGTCTCTGCAATCGGATATTCATGTTTTATATTTTTGTAAATTTTACACTTTGCCTCGTAGAACATTTATTGTCCCTGCACTCAAAGATATGAATTTAAATAGATGTCGCCCAGCGTTTCTTGAATTACAAAGAATGGACACTGTTTTTATTGTTGCATCATTATCAGAATTTTTTAAACATGTTTTTAAACTGCGAAAAGCGATATGTATGAATGAATTTTAATTGCTTTTTAGGGAAAAATTGTGTCTCCTCCTCCTTAGATAAAAACTGCTTAAACATTCACTGTAAATGAAATCTTAACTTGTTGCTTTTATGGTTATTGTCTTTTTAACCGAATAAAGTACTTTTTGACTTTGATTTTGAATTAAGTCATTAATTAATTCATTCATGCATTCATTCATTATTCGTTGATTTCATTCAATCTGGCCTGCGACAAAGTTCTATAAAAAAACTTAAAATAAATAAACAAATGAATAAACCAAAACATATATCAATAGCTACATGCTTGCTGGTGTCTTTACAAGGAAAGACCAACTATATGTGGACTGTTGGACTTGGCCCTTTCTGCAGGGTCATCCTCAAACGTTTTGCCTTTGCCTTCCACTTTTACTGAAATCGTTTTTGTTGGCTTTCAGACTCAGTGTACCTTACACTGCTAATTGGTGCTAAAGTGATTGTACTCTCTCTTCAAAACATGGTGGAAGTGGCTTATGCCCAATTTGTATGTTTACTTTACTTTAAAATCCCTAGTAAAGTGGCATTTCATGTGTCCAGGGCCTGTAAATTTAATGCTACTATCCGGCCTCCAGCATTGGCTGTGCCATCCACTTAAGTAGCACTTTAAACATGTCCCAGGCTTGCCATTGCAGAGCAGTTGTGTGCAGTTTTAAACTGTCATTTCAACCTGGAAAAATAAACCTCTTACCAGGCCCAATACGTCCTTTTTAATACATATAAATCACCCCTAGGGAGGCTTTGGACAGCCTAGAGGACAGAGTACTGTGTATTTAAAAAGCAGGACATGTACGTTTAAGTTTTACATGTCTTGGTAGTGAAAAACTCCTACATTTGTTTTTTACTACTGCAATGCCCATCTCTCCAATAGACTAACATTGGCGTTGCCTTCATACATTTCATTTTATTAATATAATTTTCAAATGGGAAGAGATAACCACTTCATATTTGGTGTCTCTGGAATCCCAATGTATAATCCTAACTTATGGTAAAGTGGATTTTAAATAGCAATATTGAGAATCCCACTTTTAGAAAGTTTTATCAAACAAGAAATGCAACACTGACAGATCCTTTAGAATTTTGCTTCATTCGTGACCACTTTAATAAATAACACCAGTCACCATTTATTTTTTAGTTTTTAGTACTGTAAATAAATATTATATGACCATCTGTTGACACACACAGAAGGTCACATACAAAGTACATCCACATACATCCAGACAGTACAAAAGACATAAACACAATTTAAACAAACCACAAATGACAATGTTACTGAAAAACATATAATGACTCACTAGACACAACAAATAAACAGTTCACATTATTTACCAATCCAAAGGAGAGCTTGAAAATGATTATTAATAAAGTTTTGAATGCAATAAAGAAATACATTATATTGCTCTTGTATTAATGGACAAGGCACCACTGCATAGAAATAATTTTTACAGCCAGGATATGATTTCAAATGTTTAACATTGAATAATGGCCTAGATTACACCTTCATTTTCCAAACCATGTGATTAGTGATTCACAGTAAGGGCTCAAATAATGGTCAACGCATTTTGAACCATCTGAAGTTTCCTTATTAGGGTTCTCCTCAGGACAAGGAACTGATGTCTGTTTCTAAAAAAACCATATAAACAAAATATTAAACACACTTATCTGTGTACTCTAACTTTAAAATACCTCTAGATACCAATGACATTACATCACAAGACTGATGATTTAGTCACGCAGGAGGTTTCAGTTATTTCTTTCTGCAATATAACAATAGAAGAACGTTGCCACAATGGCACTGTTTCCTAGGGCGATATAGTGCCCCAAACGAATACTTGTAAAATCTAACATCGTTATAAACACTCTCATCAGCAAAACTACTTACATTGGACGCGATGTTTTGCACCAATACTACTGGGCGTGATAATCATGGCAAAGAAATTGCATGATGAAACAATCTACAATAAAAATAACAGAATTTTACTCAACCAAATTATTCCATACAAAATCCATTATACTATTCGAAATGCTTTTGTATAAAAAAAACCTTGTTTTATAAATTCAGACACAAGTATGAGGAAATACAGTATACTGTACACTTCTTTGCGATTTAATTTTTCGTATGTGTAGCTGCCACCGGGGTTAATTTTTATTGTTGCCAACATTGTCCACTTGATGTCAAGTTCGGAATTATGGTTTTCAATCCAGTGATTCATTAGTGAAGCTGTTACCACTTTGCGTTTTATGCACAATTTGTGCTGTATAATCCTTTACCTTATTTCCTAATCGGTCTTCCCAATATATAACTTATTGCAAGGGCATTGGACTCCATAAACAACATTTTTGGTTTTGCAATAGGAGAACTGTTTATGTTACCATTGGACACCATTGTGTGAAAACATTGTACCCTCCATTGTCTGCGGGCAACAGACGCACGTGCCACATTTATGGTGGTCTTCCAAAGGTGGTAAATCCCAGAGTTTTTGCAGATTGCATTTACTAGGGTCCGAAGGAATGCAGGCTGAAATCAGGTGGTTTCCGATAGTCTGTTCCTTTTTTAAATACAAACATTGTTTGCAAGCAAGATTTTCAACTTTTTCAATCAAATGCCATTGCTGTCTGATGATTTTCTTGAACTGGTTAGTTTTGGAACAAATGGTGGAAACAGAGATCATGCGTTCTTGCTTAGTTTTAACTGGCTTCTTTTCCAATAAAGTTTCTCTAGGGGTCCACCAGGCCCGCTTCATAAAAGACCTCTGGCTAAACTTGAAAAAAGTGTCTTGGCAAAGGGCCTAACCTTTGTGCCAACTAAATGTACCAACATGGTAAAGTTGAAAACTGAAGCATTAGAGTTTTGTTGAAAAATTCATCTAAAGGCCTTTTTCTTAAATCAAGAAGCTCGGCAAGCGGAAGAACCATCAGTATTAAGAAATAAATCTACCTTTTGCCCCCATCCAGGCCAGATTCCAAAGGATATCATGATTTTTGAAAACACAATATTGTCTGCCATTGACAAACTGAGCATGACTAAAGGTTTTATCAAACATAATATCACCAAAGAGCAAAAAAATGCCTTAGTTCAATTACAATCTGATGAAATTATTGTGATGAAACAGGTCAACAAGGGTGGTACAATAGTCATTTGGGCACTAGACTAGTACAAAAAGGAAACAGACAGACAGCTACCAAATACAGATTGTTACAAAAGAATCCCTGGAAAACCCACTAAAATAATTGAAAAAGAAATTACTGTTATTATCAAACAGGCATTTGATGAAGGATTTATAGAACCATGTCAATGTGATTACCTGATCAAAACACAGCCCAGAATACCGGTGCTATATCTTCTTCCCAAATTGCTTAAAGGTCCTGTTTCTCCACCAGGACGCCCAATAGTGTCGGGCTGTGACTTGGTTTTGGAGCCAATCATGAAATATGTTGATGTTTTTTTTAAAACCTTTAGTACAAACAGTACCATCTTATTTGCGAGACACCATGGATTTTATTCACAAAATCGAGGACTAAGATTTTAATTCAGATACTCAGGTACTAGTAACCTGTAATGTTATTTGTCTTTACACTCAAATACCCCAACATGAAGGACTCCAAGCAAATTAAACATATTTAGACAATAGATCCTGACCACATCAAGTTCCAATAAATTCCATTGTTAAACCAGCTCATTTTGCATTAAGTAACAACTATTTCAGGTTTGGAAAATAATTATTTGTCCAAACCAAAGAGAGCGCGATGGGATGTCCCTTCGCTCCAGAGTTGGCAGTGCTTTTCATGGCCACATTTGAAGAGAAACACATTTATAAAAACAATCCCTTTGTTTTCACACCATATTATTAAATGGTTTTGTTTCATTGATGATGTTTCTGTGTTTGGGAAGGACAAGAGGAAAGTTTGGATAAATGTACTCAATGGTTGTATGGACGGTCAGAGAACATCACATTTAGTGTCTCGAGTAGCAAATCTTCTATCACGTTTCTGAATGTTGTGGTGTTCGAAAAAGAGGGATAATTGAAAACTACTTTGTTCACTAAATCAATGGACAGAAGCAATGCTTTGCACTTTACAAGTCACCATCCACAGAGTTTATGTGAGAACTTGCCTTAATTTCTCAGAATTAGATTAAACTGGAGCGAAGGTACCCAAAAAAACTGGTTGAAAAACACCATGAAGCAGGCCTGGTGGACCCCTAGAGAAACTTTATTGGAAAAGAAACCAGTTAAAACTACGCAAGAACACATGATCTGTGTTTCACCTTTTTTCCAAAACTAGAAATGGCATTTGATTGAAAAAGTTGAAAAGTGGTCGCAACCGATGTTTGCATTAAAAAAAGAATGGGTTATCGGAAGCCAACTGATTTCAGCCTGCATTCCTTTGGGCCCTAGTAAAAGCAATCTGCGAACACTCTTTGATTTACCACCTTTGGAAGTCCACCATAAATGTGGCACGAGCGTCTGTCGCCCGCAGACAATGAAAGGTACAATGTTTTCACACAATGGTATCCAATTGTCACATAGACAGTTCTCCAATTTCAAAACCAAAAATGTTGTTTATGGAGCCCAATACCTTTGCAATAAGTTATATATTGGGAAGACCAATCAAGAAATTAGGCAAAGGATCATACAGCACAAATTGTGCACAAAGCGCAAAGTAGTAACAGCTCCACTAGTGAATCATTGGATTGAAAACCATCAGACCAAACTTGACATCAAGCGGACAGTGTTGGCAACAATAAAAATTGACCCCAGAGGCTTCTACACAGACAAAAAAAGTAATCGCAGAGAAGGGTACCCTATACTGTATTTCAACACTGTGTCGACCGGTTTAAATGAAATGTCGGAAATACAGAATGTATCTGTTAAATAAATACATCATGCTTGTGCCCGAATTTATAACACAAGGTTTTTTTATGCAAAGGCATTTTGAATAGTAAAATGGATTTTGTATGGAATAATTTGGTTGAGTAGAATCCTGTTATAATCATTGTACATTGTTTCATCATATAATTCCTTTGCCATGGATATCACACCCAGTAGTACTTGTGCAAAGAATAGTGTCGCAAGTGAGTCGTTTTGCCAACGGAAGCGTTTATAAGGATGTTGATTTTACAAGTATTCATTTGGGGCACTATATTGCCCTAGGAAACTGTGCCATTTGGATGCATTTTTTCTATAGTTATATTGCAGGTGAAAATAACTGAAACCTGCTGCACGACTAAATCATCCGTCTTGTGTGATAATTTCATCGGTTTCGAGAGGTATTTTAAAGTTAGAGTACACAGATAAGTGTGTTTAATATTTTGTTTATATGGTTTATTTTAGAAACAGACATCAGTTCCTTGTCCTGAATAGAACCCTAATAAGGAAACTTCAGAGGGTTCGAAACGCGTTGACCATTATTTGAGCACCTACAGTGGATCACATTATTTGAAAAATAACAGTGTAGTACAGGGCATTATTAAATGTTACATTTTTCAAATCTTATCCTGGTTGTTAAAATTATGTTTTTGAAGAGGTGCCTTGCCCATTAATATGAGAGCAATGTAATTAATTTCAATATTGTATCCAAAACTTTATTATTAATCATTTTCAAGCTCTCTTTTGGTTTTGTAAATAATGAGAACCGTTTATTTGTTGTGTCTTGTGAGTCATTATTTGTTTTTCAGTAACACTGTAATTTGTGGTTTGTTTAAATAGTGTGAATGTCTTTTGTACTGTCTGGATTTTTGTGGATATACTTTGCATGTGACCTTCTGCGTATGTGTCAAACAAATGGTCGTATTATATTTATATACAGAACTAATAAATAAAAAATAAATGGTGACCGCTTGTATTGATTCAAGTGGTCACGAATGAATCAAAATTGTAAAGGATCTGTCAGTGTTGCATTTTATGTTTGATAAAACTTGTTTATAGGCTATGCTTCACTGTCTTTTTCAGCCCTAACCCCTTTGTTTTGTCTAACTTTTAGAAAAGTTGTTATTTTCTTGCTCTTATTGTTTGGTGCCTGCAGCCTGTCTCTGGTTACATGACTGTGTGTAGCTGACAGTTGGGCTTTGTGTATTCTTCCTAGACAGCTACACTCAATGGGGAGATTAGGTGTTTCTGGATGGGTCATCACTGGCAGGGTGGGTGGAAGTATCTGGGCAAGGCCTGCGTGCACCTCAATAGACTGTGTCCTGCCTCCACACAAAGGGCTGCATACCCCTTGTAGTTAGTCTGGAGCCAGGGAATCTGGGCACTTTAAAGGTATGCCTCAAGATGCTTCTACCCTCTTCAAAGGCACAACAGTGTAGAAAAGAAGAACCTCAGACACCAACTCTTGAGTAAACTTCTGGACATGTGGATACTCTGTCAGGAATAAGGACTGTTGTGCTGCTACAAGGGCTGCCACTCTGCTGGACTGCTGCTATAAAGAAACTGCTACTCTGCTGTGCTGACCTGCAGCTTACTGCCCTCTTTCCTCAGGAAGAAGATCAGGTCCTGCAACTTCATCTTGAACCCAGGACCACAGAGTGACTCAAAGGATTAGTCGATTGGCCTCTTCACCTGAGCCTCATGGACATAAAAGGCTCCCCAACCAGCTCCTGGGCCCAGCTGATGAGAGTTTCTGCCCCCCAAGTGGTGCCTATCAGGTCCTGGACCCCTGGTGTGGCTCATGGGCTCTTGAAATCAAGCTTTTGGGCTCTTCATAACTGCGAACAGGTCAGTTCACACCAGAACCATACCAAAATTCAGCATGAGTTGCCGCTAGCCTGTCCCTTCACACAGCAAGCATTGATTGCCCGTGGAGGACCACCACTGCGAAACTCCAGCCTAACCATCCATGACGCCCGGCCTGCTCTTCATGTCACGCGACCACCCCCTTCCCCCGACAACTCTCCTTGCTCCCTGTGCCCCTCTCCAACGCACAAAACTTAAGAAGGTAAAGTTTCAGTTATGCTAATTTGAGACTGGGTTCGACCCGCACTCCACCACTGTCCTCCTGAACTTTTAACTTTGACCCGGTCCAGAGTGAGCAGATAGCCTTGGTTGGCACTTTATGCTTATAGGCACAATATTACAGTTTATGATTTAAAAATTCATAAATCTGGTTCTACTGATTGGATGTTTGTTTTTTTAATCTTGTTTTATTTATCAAATTCAGATCTCTTTTTCTGACCTGGTTTGGGATCTTTTTGTGTGTTTTTTTTCATTGTTTTACGGTTTAAAATGCTGCACAAATACTCTTCACATTGCCGCTAAGTGAAGCCTGATTGCTCTGTGCCAAGCTACCAGGGGGTGAGAACAGGTTAATTCGGGGTTTGCTCATGCTTTATCTCTGACTAGAATTGTGGTTGCTCCTTGACCAGGATTCGCACTACAGTACATCAGTAACCCAAATACTAACATAGACCATCCTAACTCTATTGCAGAAAGAGTAGTCCAAAACAAAGTGCAAGAATCTGTCCTCTATTTGAAATGCAGAACCAGGGAGTAAAAGGAATAACCACATTTGGAAACATGACCAACGAAGGATTATGATCCAAGCTCCATTAGAAATGAGAAAAATGCAGCCTTGTACACATTCTATTGCCACTTTGGGATATATCGCTTCTTTAGTGCTCTAATCATGCGTTTATGGGAAAGGCCCAAGTATCTGAGAATCGCTCTGGCCTAAGACCAAAAAGAGCAGTCCATTCTGAGCTGCTAGTCTACCTCCTGCCTCCAAACCAGTAGCACCCCTAAGGGCATGTCTTCCTTTTTAGGCGGCTTCAGATAAATGTAGCTTAAGTTCTTATGATCTGCCATTAACAAGGGATCTGCTTACGGGTACATTTACATTTATCGTGAGAATAGGCAATAATATAGTCTTATATATATATTTCATAATTTTATGCTATATAATTTATTCAGTTCATTACTATTGCTAGTACAAACATAACCAACCATAAGCAATTTGATGTGACAAACATGGCCGGCCCTTTAAAGAAGTGTAGATAATATTTTCAAGTACGAGAATAGACAATGACTGACCATCTTAGGATGCAAGAAGTGAGTAAAAATTAAACCTTTGGAAATATTCTACAACAGCTAAGAAATAAGTTCTGTTTTAGAGCTCAGTTGATCATTTATTAGGAAGGACCAATATTATTTAAATTTTTCTGACTCTATTCCCAAAAAATAAAAAATAACAGCTCTGTCCAAGCTGTTAGGCCACAACCTCCTCTTTCTACCTTTCCAGAACAGAAACATCCCAACATGCATTGCACCGTTTTTTGACTCCGTAAGTTAGGTTTCAGGGATAAAGCCCAAAAACCTTAGATGGCATCTGTTTGGTAAGGGGCGTGGGCTAGCAGCTCGGGTTAGCTTGTTAGTCTGGCATCAGACTTATTTCCATAGTGTTGGTCCTTTCCTGCAAAAAGACAGAGGGGCACTAAAGGAGTGACGTTTTGTAAAGTTGCTACCTTGAACTAAACTGTTGTTTTTGCAGTGGGTCAGGCTGATTTACATATGGTTGGTCCTTCCTTTTAGAAACCCTCTTGAAGTGCTAACCACTTGATATAGGAACAGTTGCAGGGAAATATATGCAAGATTCATCAGACGTCATCGTTTATGAAATATTGGTTTGTTGTCAATTTTGATTGTCCGGTGCTTGCTATCGGTCTTAGGTTAAACCTCACTGATAGAGCCTAAAGAAGCAGAAATAGGGGCAGGGTTCTTCTGTCTATAAAGAACCGGTCTCCTGAACTGGGACAATTAGTTTTACCCTCATGTCTTTTTCATTTAATGTGTTCACTATTTTATATTTGGAGTTCCCTTTAGCCGATAGTTCAACAATACCGTTACAGAATATATTTTTATCTTCTGTTATGTGTCTGACACCGCCCCCACGACCACTGACTCCACCCCCATTGTGCTCAGGATCATTGTTTCTATATTTTGTATTCACTTCAACTGCTGCCTATCAAAGCCCCATTCTCTTGTTTCCCTGAATAGCTTTGGTGGGGATTACAGACAAAGCAGCTTGATTATTTTGCCGAAGCTTACTAGATTCATAAATATATAGCCATTGCCAGAAATGTAGATTTCAGGGGACATGGCCGACAGCAATGATAACAATATAATAGAATAAAAGCTGATGGTTCACGAGCAGTGTTGGTCAGGGTTATACGGTTAGGTTATTTTACATGCACTGAGGTTCTTGAACATATGTTGCCAAATGTGGTTAGGTTTTCATTGTAATTGTAAATGTAATTGCATTTACATAGCGCTTACTGTCCTTGACGAGGAGTCAAAGCACTTTGTCGGCAAGTAGCACGCTACTCTGGAACCCAAAAAGATTAGTGGTGTGCACAATACATTTTCTGTTGTATTTTCTCATTCTGCCGTTTTCTTCTGGAGACATTTTGCAGAATACTGTGGGGCATTTTGATATTTTAACACCTATTAACACTATTGTATTGTACTGTATTACCACTATAGTATGTTTTGAGTTTAATATCATCCTCCCCTGGGGATATGGTTTGGTGAAATAAGTGCAAATTGTTGCCTTTTGAAGCATATTCATTCATTAAAGACAAAGGTTCGGCAACGTGGTTTTGTTCTCAATTTTATGGCTCTTTGCTAAATATGGACAGCAAATCCTTCTTATGCACATAGTGGAACTGGAACTACTTGCTGCAAATATCTGGAAGAAAAAGCAATGTATTAGAGTCTGAATTTCGCTAAATTTTCATTTTTCATATACTTAATACGTTTCTGCCCTATGAATTTGCAAAACTCTGAGTTACATTCTATTGTAGACGTGAACATCAGACATCTTTTCAGTGACTTCATGACAACCCAGATCAAGAGGATCACGAAGACGCAAAACCTTAATTTAGTCTGTGGACTTGACTACCAGTCAATCTACAGTAGACTGTCTAGACAAACCCATCAACAGACTGGCCTTGGACAATATTTTGTTGAAAGAAAATAACCTATTCTCATTTCACTAAACTGCTTTCTTGCCTTGCAGAAGAACTTGTTTTTTAATTTTTTTATCCAGGATGGGCAGAAAACCACAGTCAGCAGAATGGAGAGGCTGTCCGATTACTAATGGTCCCATCCACTGCCTTTGATGCAGTCCATAGCACCACACCACAGTTTAGGCCAGTAGATATCAGAATTCAAAGAACCATCCTAGATTGGATCACATTCTACCTCTGCGAGAGCTGAAGCACTTCATTGTCACCATGCACATCAACTCCTTTGAGCACCATGTCCTGCAATGTTCTCCCACCTCTCCACTCCTCTGCAATGCATACATCAGCCCCCACAGGAAATCATCAAATCCTCAACTCAAATCATTTACAGTTACGCATATAATAACACAGATCTTCTTGAAACTGAGAAACCGATGAAATCTATCTTCATTGAACCCAGACCATTACCTTTGAGACAGAGTACAAAGATACTGATCAACAACCTGGGACTCAACTCATCAAAAGCTGAGATGCTCACCACATGGCCTGGAGCACTTCGCACCCCAGCACCATTGACCCCAGGAACTTGCATCATCTCTGAAGACAAGCAGGGTATCTGGGAGTGACCATGGAGTCTACCCTAGCTCCAAAAGTGAAATAAAGTTAATAAAAGTGGCTGCCTCATCATGTTAATCTTATGCAGTATTTTCTTTCTTCTGAGTTTCCCCAGATGCCTAGGCTACTGTCGTCATGACACTGTTGCAATTGCACTATGCAAACAGACGTTAACTTGTATCTTTATTTTACCAATTAAGAAGACTACAGAGAATTTAGAATGTGGTAGACAGATAATTCCTACACATATGCAACTGCATCACTCTGACCTTTTAAGAACTCCACCTGTTATGCAAAGCTAAGCACTCCTTATTCTAGGACCTCTTTTTTAGCCTACAGGAAAATCAATGGCACTGGACCATCCAAGTGATAATTTGAGGATAAAAGCCACATAGGAACCTCCCTATTTGTTTCACATTTGAATTAAACGTGCACTGGTGGTACTTACTTACAAACAAAATCTTTTTTTATTGATTTTACAACTGAGAACCAACATTACAGGCTTTAATCCAGCCTTACATCACCGCATACTATTGACGTATATGGAGTGGCCACGGTAGCCTCAAATAGCAGAAATAGCATGCACATCTACGTTTTCATTAACATTATAATAAAATATATTGATGTAATCCACATAATTCCCCCGTACACTCTCGGCCTCACATAGCTATTTCTTTTCTTCTGCCCCTACCCAGTGCCTATTTGTGTTTCTTCCTGTGTCTTCGCTGAGTCCTGAGCGTTCCCTCCCTCTGTTCCTCCTGTGGGTGGAGTGTTCGAACAAGTATGTCCATAAGGGTTCCCAAATGTCCTTTGACCGGGACGTGGACGACATTAGCTCTGCATATGTAGTTAATTGCTCTTGACAAAATAAAAGGTCGTTAAGACATTCCTTAAATGTAGGAGCCCGCCCTCTGCCCCATCTACTGGCTACCCTCTGTTTGGCTAGGAGTAAGCCCAGCGAGACATATTTTCTGATTGAGGCGTCAAGGTCTTTGTGTATCCTAATAGTGTGGTGAGTGGAGTGTTCGGTATGAGGGATCCAGTCATCTGGCCTGTCAAGTACTGTGGGCCAGCATCTCTCAATGGGGGCCCATCCCATGCCAGGTACAGAAAGTCAGCTCCAGCTCCCCCACATCTATCACAGTTGTCGTTCTCTCTTAGCTGGAAGGGATTAAGCTTTGCAGGAGTGTAATATAAACAGTGTAGATATTTAAAGTGTATAATGCGTATTCTGCTACTTTCTGGTATACGGCCAGTCTGTTGACAGAAAAATGTTAATTTGTCATTACTTAGGGGACCTCTCGGGTCCTCTTCCCAGTGGGCTTGCAATGTTTGAGCAGTTTGTGGACTATCTGTTTGGGTGATCCGATAGAGCATAGAGGCCACATGCGTAGGTGTGGATCTTTGAAGTAAAGCATGTAGTGGGGCCAGGGTCGGAGGCTCATCTGGAAAGTCAGGGGTAGCAGCCTTAACGTCCTGGCTGAGCCTGACGTACATAAAAAAGCTCCATTGAGGTAGGCTGTTGATCCTTAAAGAATGTCTCCCGAGTGCGGAACTTCCCCTCCTCATACAAGTCCTCCCAGGTCATTCCTTCAAATTTTCAAAACATTTGCTAACAGCGCACTTCTTGCGTAACAGGGAGGTCTAAGCGGCCTTCCAGTTCCAGCAGGAGAGAGTATAGCTTAGCTATTTGCAAGCATTTAGCGATCTCGCGCCATGTTGTATTTGTGCATGCGACTGTTGTCGGGTCTATGCTTCTGGGCTTACTGACGAGCTCAAATGAATGTCTGACAAAATATCGATAACACAAATATCGATATACAAAAATATCGGAACAAAAATATCAAAGTCAAAAATATAGGAATCCTATCCCTAACAAGGTAAGTACAAATATATAGAAAACAAAATATAGAATGACAAAAATATCGTTTTTTGTAAAATATCGTTTTTTTTTAAATTAAATAAAAATCTAATATTAACAAAATAATACTTATAAATGTAATAAACATATTTAAAAATGTACTATAATATTTAAAATTAATACATAATGTAATACAAATTAATATTAATAAATATATAATACATAATATATTTTTCATTAATATTAACTCTAAATTAATTATTTTCATAACTTATAAAAAAATAAAAATATAATAAATTACTAATACATTTATATACATAAAATAATCACATAAATAACAATTAATAACAACATAATACTAATAAAAAAGCTAAATACATTTTAGATAGTGTATGAGTAAAAATTACTATTCCCACTCCAGAGAGTGCAACAGTAGGGAAAGTGTTGGATAGCGTAGGGGTAACAATTACTATTCCAACTCCAGAGAGTGCAACAGTAGGGAAAGTGTTGGATAGCGTAGGGGTAACAATTACTATTCCCACTCCAGAGAGTGCAACAGTAGGGAAAGTGTTGGATAGCGTAGGGGTAACAATTACTATTCCCACTCCAGAGAGTGCAACAGTAGGGAAAGTGTTGGATAGCGTAGGGGTAACAATTACTATTCCAACTCCAGAGAGTGCAACAGTAGGGAAAGTGTTGGATAGCGTAGGGGTAACAATTACTATTCCAACTCCAGAGAGTGCAACAGTAGGGAAAGTGTTGGATAGCGTAGGGGTAACAAATACTATTCCAACTCCAGAGAGTGCAACAGTAGGGAAAGTGTTGGATCGCGTAGGGCTAACAATTACTATTCCAACTCCAGAGAGTGCAACAGTAGGGAAAGTGTTGGATAGTGTAGGGGTAACAATTACTATTCCAACTCCAGAGAGTGCAACAGTAGGGAAAGTGTTGGATAGCGTAGGGGTAACAATTTCTATTCCAACTCCAGAGAGTGCAACAGTAGGGAAAGTGTTGGATAGCGTAGGATTAAAAATTACAATCCCACCTCCAGAGAGTGCAACAGTAGGGAAAGTGTTGGATAGCGTAGGGGTAACAATTACTATTCCAACTCCAGAGAGTGCAACAGTAGGGAAAGTGTTGGATAGCGTAGGGGTAACAAATACTATTCCAACTCCAGAGAGTGCAACAGTAGGGAAAGTGTTGGATCGCGTAGGGGTAACAATTACTATTCCAACTCCAGAGAGTGCAACAGTAGGGAAAGTGTTGGATAGCGTAGGGGTAAAAATTACTATTCCCACTCCAGAGAGTGCAACACTAGGGAAAGTGTTGGATAGCGTAGGGGATGAAATAACATACTTATAAAAAATAATTCATTATTACTTAATTACATTAAAATGAGTTCCCACCATATTCCCCTATAAAAACACAACCCGCAACAGAACACATTTATCAATTAATGAATTATTTAAAATTAATTACCAATTAATTATAATTATTTACCAATTAATAACAATTAATGTATGCTTCCTACTAATTAATAATTAATTCTACATAATTAAATTACTTCCCACCCTATTCCCCTATAAACCCATAACCCGCTACAGAACATATTTATCAATTAATCAATTAATTAAAATTAATTAAAAAGAATTCTCAATTAATTAATTAATAATTCCTACTAATTAATAATTAATTTAACATAATTAAATTACTTCCCACCCTATTCCCCTATAAACCCATAACCTGCTACAGAACATATTTATCAATTAATCAATTAATGAATATTAATTACAAATAATTCTCAATCAATTAATTAATAATTCCTACTAATTAATAATTAATTTAACATAATTAAATTACTTCCCACCCTATTCCCCTATAAACCCATAACCTGCTACAGAACATATTTATCAATTATTCAATTAATTATAATTATTTAAAAATTATTCTCAATTAATTAATTTATAATTCCTACTAATTAATAATTAATTTAACATAATTAAATTACTTCCCACCCTATTCCCCTATAAACCCACAACCCGCTACAGTACTAAAAGACAACATTTAATTAAATTACATTAAAAATAAATTATTAAACATAATAAATACAATATATTATACACAAAAGTTATTTAAAAATCGATATTAGTAACATCGAAATTATTTACTTCGATATTACTGACATCGATATTTAAAACTTCGATATTACTAATATCGATATTAAGAGTGTCGATATTACTTACCTTCTATATTATGTCCCTTCGATATTTAAACTTCGATATAATTGTATATCGAAATTTAAAACTCGATATTTTGTCTGTGTACCGCTCAAATACGCTGCTGAGGGTGCTGGTGCCATATATCCATGCTCCACCACCAGATGCGGCATGTATGGTGGTGGTTGTATCCAGGATGTAGCAAAGTGTGCCTGGCTGCCAAATTTTGTCGTATGGTCAGGGACGTTTCGCCCTCACGTTCAATTGAAAGACACAGAAGATTTACTCTCCGCACCCTTGGCTAAGTTTATTAAAATAATACATGCAGCCATTGATGCCCTTTGTGATTTATATTTTGGGCGCCGAATCCTTTTGTCAAAAATGTTAATTCCTTTCACTATTTGGCGTGGTACAATTAAATGAGATATGCATTGTATACCATAACATTGCAGCTCGTACCTTGAATTTTTAGCCATTTGGTATAATTGCGGTATACCATCCAATACAGTGAAATTATTTGGGATTGTAGTATCCCCCTCGAAGAGATTGTTTGGACGCTCAGCTGAAAAAATGATTTGTCCTGATGATGACTATGTAACTGTAAAAAGGTCAAAATGCCGTCGAAGCTGTGGCCGTAACTAACGAAGGACGCATCGTCTTGCTTGTTGTTGTTTCAGTTTTGTCCTGAACTTCCCTGGCTATGTAATCCCTTCTGTCTGCCACTTGTCTCGTTTTTGTATTGTATATTAATTCTTCTGTGTACCAGTGTATGTCTCTGAGTGCACTATTTAAAAAAATATGTTTTACAAATAGTTTATATATCGAATAAAATGTGTATACTTTCTTAATATTTCTTATAACGGGAATTCTTCCATTTTCCTTCCCTCCCTCTTTTTTCTTCTGATTTCTCCCTTTTCTTACATTTACTGTTACTGACTGTTTTCTAATTTGACATTTATAACTTGAACCGTTGTTAGGACAAAATACCCCCGCAAGATTTGGCATGTATGGTGGTGGTCGTATCCAGTATGCAGCAAAGTGTGCCTGGGCACACCAAAAGTACAGTTCCATATCTGGTACCTCAAACCCTCCCTTCACAAATGGTTGGGTCAAGGTCTCTCATTTTAATCTAAGCTGTAAACCCCCAAGTCAGGCCAATAAATTGAGATTTGAGGGCTTTGAAAAAATGTTTGCTGGGTGCATAGGGGATATCAATGAAGAGGTAGAGAAGCTTAGGAAGTATCACCATTTTGATTAGTGAATCCCTTGCTGCTAATGAGAGAGGCATGGCAAGCCATCTGGTAATGGAGTCTGTCAGTGTTTCTAGCACTCAACCATAATTGGCTCTCATAAGTTCTGTCTTGTCCCTAGTTATCACGATCCCCAAGTATTGGATTACGTTATTGCAACAGGTCAATGGATAGTCAGGGTCGTATCTTTGGACCGAGTCAGTAAGGGGAAAAATTGGGGATTTTCCCTAATTAATGTTGACTCCCAAATACATCCCGAATTGTATACATTCACACAATATTGGGTTTAGGCTGACTCTAGGGTCCCGTAGATATAGTGTGAGATCGTCTGCATATAACAAAATTAAGATTGGTCTTTCAGGGTATCTGAGGGCGTAGTCCCGATGGTGCTGCCGGAGTTCCGCTGCCAGTGGCTTCATAGCCAGCGCAAAAAGGAGAGGAGATAGCAGACCCCCCTGTCGTGATTTGCAAGCTGGGGAAGCACATTCCGTTGATTAATACTTTGGCCTGCGGTTTTGTTTAAAGCAGTTGAATCCAGGACAAAAAGGGAAGTGGAAGGCCCATACGCTTCAGTGCATTGGTGGTACATGCTTGTCTGTTCAGACTGTCAATGTCAAGAACTCACTGCTGACAAAGATAAGAAACATATATCACCACCTAGGATGCAGAAAGGCAGCAAATATGTGGATCTTTCTTTCAAAGATGACCATCTTAATGTAAACAACACCTAACTAGTACCAGAACATACTACTTAATGCAAGGAATTATTAGTCAGGCACATGCTACTAATGGTCACTCCCACCCCAGTACTCCTCCGCTTCAATCCATTTTAAAGTCCAGGTACAAGTATGCCATAGCACGAAAGAAGCACCTGTTCAGTCCTCATGCACAACATCAATACTCTTCCCACAATGGCCACACTGCAAACCTACAATCAATGAACTTAGCACAATGAACGGAGAAGTAGTCCTGAGTTCAAATGCCAGGGAGACCAACTCAACATTTCATCTTCTAAGCTACATAAACAGACTAACAATGTCTGAAATGTACAGGGCTTAGAAGTAGAGTGTAGTATGAATTGCTATATGAAAACAAGCCTTGAAAATGCATTAGGTTTCACCTATGCTCTTCTACTCAGCGATACACAAAGAGAATAGCCTCTACTGCAAATGAGGTGGTATAAAGAGAGATAAAAGCAACGGAAACACGGCACACACTCATTTTGGGACAAACTGGTATGGCATGGGAGATCACACCTTTATGCACCCAACAGTGACTAATGTTAACTTTTTAGTGGCGCTGCACAAAAAAATGCAAATGTCTTCCGCATGTCACTGACTCAGACCTGTGGCCCGTGCTTGATATGCCTTATCTGAAAGCTGGGAAAGAGATAACAAAGACAAACACATGGAGGACGATTCAAAAGCGGTTCGTAAAGATTTAATGAAAGTCATTTTTGGCCCGGAATCAGATGGAACAAGCATTTGAAATGCAATAGGTCTCGCGTTTACGCGAGTTTAAGCAATTGCCATTGTATATGAGAAATTCTTTTTATTTATGTTTTAAAAACCAAAACAAAAACAAAAGGCATAGCCATTTACAATGCCAATAGCTCAAACTCCATAACTGAGAGACCTATTGCATTGCAAATGCTTGTTCGTTGAGCTTTTTGATCGGTTCTCCATTCATTGCCTTTGTATGCAGATTGCTGTCTAGACAATATTGTCCGCCAGCTCAAAACTTGCAGTGCGATTTTTGTATGAGGGTGAGGAAATGTTTAGTGGTGTCTGAATGGTTTGGAGATCTGTGTTGCCGGTCCACTGCAGGGTAGGCTTGCTGAGATGGCTTGGTTTTGCCAACTATAGGGCGTTAATGCTATGTTGTGCACGAGGGTGTCTTGGTCTGACTGTAGCCCTCTGTTATAGATGGGATGCTTATAAGTTTGATTAAAAAGTGTTGCGTTGTGCAATAGGTACCCTTGTGTGTACGCAGGCAGCTGGTTATTGTGTAGTAGAAAGGTGTTCAATTATATAGCGAGTTTACTATTTGAATGCTTCTGTGTTGTTAAACATGTTGGTGACATTTGTAGTTTAAACCATTTGTTACGCTTCTCGTGTGCTCAAAAAAGGTTAGAACAGAAGAAGTAAAACAGAAGTTAGTTAGGCTGGCTGTTAAAAAGAGCAGGGGTGGTGGTGTGCCGTGTTTTTTTTTCTTTATGCGGGGTACGAGTCCTTTTGAAATGTGAATTAAGTGGCATATGCTAGAGGTGTGAGGATTGACAACACCCCCACCCAGGGTATGCGTGCATCAGGACCACAGCCAGCTGCGGCTCCCTGACTGATACTTCTTCCTCAGGAGTTGGAACCAGTTCTGCAGGCCGCCCGACTCGTCGCCGCAGGGGACCCCCATAAGAGGGCGGACACCGTAGTGCCACAAGATGGCAAGCGCACCAGCCTTTTGAGTTCCAGCGGCTGGCTGCCGCTGCAGGCACATCACTTCCGGTAGGGGGGGGTCGGGGTATTTAGGCTTCCCCCCTCCCCCTGGGCGGCCTCTTTGTCGTCTCCCACTTCCCTCGATGTTCGTGCCCAGGATCGTCTGGATCGGAGGTGAGCTGCTTTTCCCTCTTCGTGCTCGCTCCCCCATTAGGGGGGTCGAGATGGGCCGGGCGGCCTGCTTAGTAACGGGCCGCTGAAGCTGGGGCATGTATATGTCGAGACGATGTTTGTTGTATGAGTTATGTGTAGTTAAATGTTTTTTCTGGTGGGCTGGGCACTTTGCGGGGTTCTACCCCTTCAGGCATCCATCGGGGCTTGTCTATTTTAAAGGCATGTACCTTTTCTGCCCGGGTGCATCTTACGTTTATCGCTTTAGGAAGATGCATGCGTTCGGACCGGGTCTCAGCCGTGTGAGGTGGTAGGGGTCGAGTCTCTGCGACTAGGGGTTTCTTGCCTCATATCCCCCCCCCCCTTTCCATGGTTTTATCTTCTCTGCTGGTAGGACTTCGGGCATCTGGGTTGTTGCTATTGCCGAGTGGTTTAAGCCGGAGTTTGTTCCCAACGGGCTTTTCCCGAGCAGGGCCATGTCCTTCTCGCAGCGAGACTCGTTCTTCCTAGTGTCCCTCAGCCAGGGATGCAGTGGGCCCTCCTATCTTCAGTGGTTGCACAGGTCCGCCGGCGTAGTGTATACTAGCAAGGGTAGCGTTCTCGCTTAACATGCGAGAGGTAGCGGTTTCGAGACCGGCATTATTACATTAATGCATTCTCCGGGGTAGTACGCTACTGGGTGCAGCCCTGGGCCGATCCACGCCGTTTACGGTAGAGTGTTCGCTCAGCACGCTAGAGGTAGCGGAATCGTTGCCCGCATTTTCTTAAGGTGGTTTATGTCCAGGGCTTGTAAGCTCGCTGTGGTTTGGGATTTCCGGCACACGCGGGCAATGGCGTCCGGTTGTGGCCATTTTCTGGGGCGCCATTGTCCGGCCATTTGGGGTTTGGCGCCCAGGCGTCCATTTTCAGGGGCAGCCTGTTCCTTCGGCACTAGTGGGGCGGGGCGTCGGTGTGTGTGGCCATTTTGGGCAGCATTTTTTGATGTCCGACCCATGTGGTACAGGGGCCTGGGTGCAAGGAGCAACACTGCACTACGGCATTGGTAAGGGCTCAGTAGACTTTTCCTAGTAGCTATGCGTTTTTTATTAAATAATGATTAGGCGATGCGGCGTTCTCTACGTCCAAGAGAGGAGAGAGATGCGTTTGCGCTAGTGAGCGATACAGGCCCTCGGTCCCTTTGGGGAATTGTACGAGCATTCGTTTTGCTTCGCTCTCGGGGCACTCGCCCCCGCGGCCTTCCTGGGAGTTTATGCTGCGTCTGTTTACCCACTTTTGCCACTCTCCGGGTTTTCCCCTCATCTCCTGGGGGTGTGCCGCTCGGCCTGGGGGCCGCTTTTCCCAGGCGACACCTGGACCTGAGGTGGTGCTTCTTCTCCTCCCCCAGCACTGTCTCCGTCACGGGGAGTTTCGAACGTGCAGCACGGTCCACGCGGCACTGGTCAGCGCGTCCAGGGCTTGTAAGCTCGCTGTGGTTTGGGATTTCCGGCACACGCGGGTAATGGCGTCCGGTTGTGGCCATTTTCTGGGGCGCCATTGTCCGGCCATTTGGGGTTTGGCGCCCAGGCGGCCATTTTCAGGGGCAGCCTGTTTCTTCTGCACTAGTGGGGAGGGGCGTTGGTGTGTGTGGCCATTTTGGGCAGCATTTTTTGATGTCCGACACATGTGGTACAGGGGCTTGGGTGCAAGGAGCAACACTGCACTACGGCATTGGTTAGGGCTCAGTAGACTTTTCCTAGTAGTTATGCGTTTTTTATTAAATAATGATTAGGCGATGCGGCGTTCTCTACGTCCAGGAGAGGAGAGAGATGCGTTTGCGCTAGTGAGCGATACAGGCCCTCGGCCCCTTTGGGGAATTGTACGAGCGTTCGTTTCGCTTCGCTCTTGGGGCACTCGCCCCCGCGGCCTTCCTGGGAGTTAATGCTGCGTCTGTTTACCCACTTTTGCCACTCTCCAGGTTTTCCCCTCATCTCCTGGGGGTGTGCCGCTCGGCCTGCGGGCCGCTTTTCCCGGGCGACACCTGGAACTGAGGTGGTGCTTCTTCTCCTCCCCCAGCACTGTCTCCGTCGCGGGGAGTTTCGAACGTGCAGCACGGTCCACGCGGCACTGGTCAGCGCGTCCTGCGTTTTCCTGCCTGTGGCAGCGCCTGTTTCCCCTCGCACTGCAGAGTGGGGTGCGCACAGGCTTTCCTGTCAGGGTCCGGGTTTTCCCTCCTGCGTGGATTCGACCTCGGCAAGTTTGGCCTGCATCCAGTGGTGGCTCTTGCGTCGTTGCAGCCTCGACCACGAGCAGGTACCGAACCTTGAGATTCAGTGCTACGGCGATCTCCCGTGCCGGCCCTCCTCTTTTATGGGAGGAGTTAGTCAGATGCAGGGGGGGAGGAGGGTATTTGCGTTCCCACATGCCTTGTGCTGGCCAGCGCTGAAGGGGACGTCCCTGGTCCCGGTCGGCGTACGCGGTGGAGTGCGGCGAAGTGGCACACACGCCGTGTGTCTCTCGTGGGGCATTGCTTGAGAGTCTGCTATGTGTCCCTCTCTCTGTTAGGCGTTTTGTGATTCCTTTTTATAACTCTGTGTCAGACGTATTCAGGGCATTTAAGGAGTCCCTCACTACAGTTCTTACAACATTGTTGAACGTTCTAGTCATGTCAGGCACTCAGACCTAGGTCATTCGTTCAGGCCTGTTTATTACTCATGGGGAGGTTGGAATTAATTGGTTGCGGCCTTTGATTAAGGCCACCTATCGTATTCCCAATCCCCCCCCCTCTTATCGGGCACTCGCCCTGGGGCGCTGAAGGAGTAATAATTTAAGGGCGTCAGGGCTGAGATATGTCATGTATCAGTCGGCACTAACATGTGTGTACTTTCAGGAAACGGGTACGTGTACGATTGGCGAGGACTGGCTAGAAGGAAGCTGGGCTATGGTGGCACGGCGCCAGAAGCGGAAGGAGCAATGCAGATGAAAAGCTCAGCTGAAGGAAGGAAAGGAACGTTATGACAATGTCTTTTATCTTTCAGGTTCTAAAGCAAAGTAGCAGCGCAAAAGACGAGGAATCGGTCCAGGGGACAATTGGCGGGCCAGATACAGGTATATGGTTAAGGACCACTCCTTGGTGTGGACACAGAGGGAGGGTGCGAGCACACAGAAAGGGAGTAAGAGCACGTCAGAGTGTCGTCAGAAAGATTGTCACCTACAAGTGCGCCAACTAACGTTACCTATTTTCCTCCTTAGCTCCTTTTTCGCTCTCTCTCGCTAAGTTTACTCCGCATCGATCGCACTTTTCGTTCCCACCTTGTCGCACCATTGTGATGTAAGTATGGAGTGGTCTGGGACACGCACCAGTTGTTACTCAAGACGGCCAGGGTACGTTTCTCCATGTGTGTGCTGTGGCTGATCCTATTTTTTATCCCCAGATCCCGTGTGGGTGAACAGAAGTGAGAATGGACAGCCAAATTCCCCCCCCCCCTCTTTCAAGAAAATACCCAGGTGGAGGACTCGTTGCCGGGCACCTCCCAAGACGCAGCGTGGGCAGACTTTATGGAGATGGCAAAGCTTAAAGGCCTTGCTTGGGCACAGAGTTTGATGCACACGCCAGAGCCAGATGATTCTGGTTTCCCGGGTGAATCTCCATCGTCGGATACCCAGAACAGTACCGATGCCGCTCCCTCCAGGCCCAAACGGATCAGAAAGGCCACTGTTAGGGATTTCCTCCTGGAATCTCTGCCGCAGACACGAAGCAAATCGGTGGCGAACCCCCGAGAGGTCCCGTCACAGGGGGCAAGTGCTACGCCACCGCTCCCGGTCCTCTCTAAGGACAACCAGGCCGCCCAAGGTAATTTTGCAACAAGAGACAATCTGGCTAAAATAATGGACACATTGAACAATTTTATGGGGCGTTTCCAAGGGGGGTTTTCTGCTGCTAGCTTACCTCAAGTGGGGGGTAGTAGCGTTGTTAGCGTGAGTCCTGCTCCGGCAGCTTCCACTGTATGGTCATCTGTGCAAGCTTCTATGCAAGGGGATACAGTGCAGGCTGTGACCACAACAGTGGCTAGTACGATTACGACTGGGGCGCTGAGTGCGGCGCCGCTGGGGAGTCCACCCGCCGCTCCTCCCCGGTCACTCCACTGGTTCCCAGCACGCCCTCTGCCGCTACAAGCGCTTCTGCAGGGGTGCCTCCTGTTGCCAGCCCTTTGCCTGCTCCCCTGCCTTCCCCAGTCCCTGCGATCTCCTCCGCACCGCTTCTTTCTGGGCGATGCTCCTTGGCTTGGCAGGTACCACAAGCTGCCAAAGAGGGTATTTGGAAAAGGGAGTTTATAGATATCTTTACCCTCCTTATGTTGGGTCAAGAAGGCATGGACGCTAGAAAGTTTGGGGCAAAGGAAGATGACAAAAAGGTAAAGTATCAGCCATGGCCTGAAAAGAACATTGCTAATTGGCTAGAAGCTTTCTCCATTTTAGCGTCTGTCACCATGGAAAGATTTCCTGAACAGGGCCCAGGCCTGGTACAATATTCTAGGATTATTCACAATGAGGCGTTGAAATGGGGTGGTAATGGATGGATCAATTACGATAGGGAATTCAGAAGGAAAATGTCTCAGTGCCCAGAGATGAATTGGGATCAAAAGGAGGTGCAGCTCTGGATGGAGCACATGGGAGCACGGGTCAGCTTTCAGCTGGATCAACAGGTAGTCCTCCCAGTGGGCAGTCTTCTACAGGGGGGTCCTCCCAGTTGCGGGGTAAGGGTAAACACGCCTTTCGTGGAGGCCGCAGAGGGGGTGGGTCCAGAGGTGGCTTCAAGCGATCCCCCCCGGGCACTTGCCGTCTCTTCAACAATGGGTCTTGCTCCTGGGGTAAGACATGCAAATTCGTACATGCCTGTACTCTTGTGGGGGACCCCACCCCGCAACATCATCTTCATGCCACTCCAAGCAGAGCTCCTAGCCAGCAAGTAAAGGGGGACAGTAATAGGGTGACAGGCAGCATGTCTCCTTTTCTGGCTATTCCTTACACGCTTTCAGACCCTCCCCCGTTGCAGTTATGCGAGCATTCTGGGCGCTCTCTTTCTTCAGTTTCACCCTCTCCTCCACCAATTTTGCACCTGCAAGCGCCACTAGGAGGATCCCCTGTGATCCTTGACAACATCACTCCTTTGCTCAGGCGCTATCCTTTAGAGGCAGACAGCCGCTTGCTGTTGTTCGGTTTCCATGAAGGTTTTAATATCCCTTTCACAGGTGCTCTGGGGAGCAAGGATGCTGACAATCTTAGATCTGCTAAGGATCAACCAGAAGTGGGCAGAATAGGGGGTCCTTTCCTGCACCCACATCCACAAAATCTCTCGCTGAGCGAGCAGCTCTGTGCGCTGCAGCGCCAAGCGAAACCTAAAAAAACAGATAGGTGAAAGAACACTAGGGCGCTATATTTTTAGAAGGAAAGCGTACATGTTTCATTCAGTTAATTTCTCAGCTTGTGTGAAATGTAGCATTACCGTTCCGAAATGTTGATAAATGTCTGCAGTAGCCTTTGCTAGAAAACAGAAAGACGTCTGTCCTCTCCACCCCCGCAGGAATCACCCACCGACCGATAACTAGTAGGTGGTGGCAGTTTGCATCAAAAGCAACACAAAATTGCAGGGCAAGCATCACTGGCGCCAAGAAGACATGGCACAGTGGGCAGCGCTGCTGACTCCAGAGCTGGGGATCCCGGTTTGAGTCTAGGTGGCACACTTGTGATTGAGAGCAAATGACTTAATCTCTCTGGATGATAAAGTGCACAATATAAATCTGTTCAGCACTGGGAAACTGATAAGAGCAGCAGATGAGGAACACACATTGGTAAATCCAGGACAAAATGCAACAGGCAATAGAAATGAAGGAAAAGTAAGTGGCAAGCACAGGAACCAGTGAAAAGCCAGGACACAGTGGTGGTGGGAGGTTTGTTTTTCTTTTTTTAGTTTTATATAGAGCAAACTAGACCCGAAGATAGCAGGTATCAGAGCGCTTTACATGAGCACCAATTTCATTTTTTATTTTTAGGCACGGGGAGATTAAGTGATTTGCCTAGAATCACAGGATGTTGAATGTTGTTGCCGAGACTCGAACCCAGTTCCCCAGCTTCGAGGTCGACCGCTCCAGCCGTAAGGCTACATCCACGCCCCTAAACTCCCTTTTAAGTCTATATTAAAAACAATAGATTTCCCAAGCACTGTGCAGGTGAAACCTAATGAGCTTCTGATATTATTTAGTATCATTGAAAGATAATGTATGTCTGCCACAAGGTCAAAGTGTTATACATTGCTCACCCTTTCGTTTTGGTCAACATATTTGAGCACTGCATAACGGCCCAATGGATTTTGACAGAGGCCTTTTTTTCTGTTCTTCAAATGAGGACCACAAAGTGATTTGATGGCATGGTAGCGGTGTAAATCCCATGCGACTGTGCGGTATCCAGTCAACAAGACATAAGCAAATGACAGTATGTGAAGCCTATTAGACTCCACAAGGAAAGCAGACCTGGATATAGAGTCAAAACCATGATGGTTTATTTAAATCAATAAGAATTGGAGAAGGCAAAAATCAAGTTAGCAACTGTTAAGATTTAGCATGAACATGAGTCAATTTATATTTTAAAGTTAAAGCTTGAACCCAGTAAGTTGTTCTGCACACAAACAGGAAAAATTTGCAAAATGCAAATAGCAAAATGGAATATGAGTCAAATCAAAATAGGCAAATGCTATTCTTAAATGCTAAAATTAGAATGCCACTGCCAAATAGGAAAAGGCATAGCGCTCAGCTAGAACGCTAAAAAGGGACTGATGAATAAACTCAAGGTGCAACTAATCTTAAACACTACAATACGCAAAAACATTAATGTGTCAGCACACTATCAGCCTGATTCATCATTCTCCCGTTTTGCGAGCCCCTAATAGCGATTCATAAGGAATCGCTATTAAGGACTTGCAAAACGGGATTCATGTAGGAATTGCTAAATAAATAGCGATTCCTACACATTCCTTATTTGCGAGTAGCAAATTGCTAATCGCAAACAAGGAATAACTCCCCATACATTCCTATGGGCTTGGCCCATAGGAATGATTGGGGAGTATTCCTTATTTGCAATTAGCAATTAGCTAATCGCAAATAAGATAGCGATTTAAAGGGTGCCAGGGGTGTCCAAAGTACACCCTGTAGCACCCCTTACATGTAAATTGAAACAGGTGTTGCGCACACACATGTCCAAAGGACATGTGTGTGTGCAACATGCAACTTAGGAAAATGCTTTTAAAAGCATTTTTCTAAGTTTTCGCTATTTACCACGAGGTTTGACTTTGCGGTAAATAGCGGGCCGAAATTGCGAATTCGCAATTTTTAAATGGATGATGAATTGCATTTAAGGAATCTCAAATAGAGATTCCTTAAATGTAAATCCTCGCAAAATAGCGAAATCGGTATTACCGATTTTTGCATTTGGGATGATGAATCCCAAATGCAAAAATAGTGCTCGCAGAGGGCCAGATTCTCAGAATCTGGCCCTTTGCGAGCCGATTTCGGCTTGATGAATCAGGCTGTATATCTCGTATTAGCGCAAGTCGAGAATATACAATTTTTCACAAGTTACATTTCCAGTTATTCACGCCACTACAGAATATGACCTCATTGTTTTATTTCAGACTTAGGCCATTTGCATAAACACAGACATACGATAGGTAGACATCGAATGTGTTCTCTTGGGCTGCAAAGGAAAACGATTCTACAAGAGTACAAACGTACATTTTATTAATTCCTGTCAAACTAATACAAATCATTTAATATATGAAAAAATCGCCGCAACTCCACTCCTTTGTCAGGACCAGACATCTGATCTATATTCACAAATATTGGGCTAGTATGCTGCTGCTGCCAACAGGCTAGTTCTAATTTGTCATCCCACAGTGAGGTTCTCAGAGCCCTTCTATATACTAATCACAATAATTGTGGGTAAATATTAAAGCCTTGCAATGTATTACAGTGCAGCCTCCTCTGTTGGATTCGAGTACTTGAGAGTGAAGGTATTTTCTGCCTACATGAAGTCCTCCCATGACCTCTGACAACACTGGCAGGTGATCAAAACCAGTTCCCCTCCCAGGAACCGAAGGTAAGCTGGGTTGGGGACCCTTAAACCTTGAAATTGTGGTACCTGTTCTTGGACACTTACAGACATAACAAGATGAGGCCACCATCTTGTTTTACGTTGCTGGCTTAAGTAGAGAAGGTATTGACCTGGCCAGGTATATCAATCAAGAATCTTGACCTGAGGGGGAAGTTTTGCTTCAGGATGTGTGAGAGTACCACAAACCCCTGCATGTCCGACACATTTTGATATGGACTGGTTTCATATATCTGTGATGGAATTTCTCCACAGCTTGCTGAAGCAGGTCAGCTAAAATGCGCCCATGACCATTTGTTCCTGAGTCTAGATACATGCTTAATAAAATGTTCAAAGGACAAATAAAGATTGAAAGTTTGAAAAGTTTACATTTTGGTACCAAATGTGAGATCGTTACCCTGAAAACGATAGTAAACTATGGATTTTACACTGTTCAGTAAACGTTTTATACAGTTCTGCAGCCGCGGCCGGTAGTGGGAGTACCGGCCGGGCGGTGACGTGGGGAGGGGAAGGGGCAGCGTGGGGGGTAATAATGTATGGATTACGGACTTTAACAGGTAATTAAACATAACAATAAATAAAATGAATTTCGTTGCTTGCACTGCATCACCAAATGAGATGCAGTGCGCGCAACGAAATTCGTTTTATTTATTTTTATGTTTAGTAAATCATTACACAGCACCATATTTTATAGAAAGTTGGAATCTGGCCAGTAACCATCAGATTAATCATCAAAGTTATAAGATTACAGCAAGAGGAAGGCACAAACTAGCACTCGCTTCGATAATCAAAATTGTATGTGGCTTATGTTGCATTCAAGAGTGAGAACTGAAGCATTGATGACCATTCAAAAATCACCAGCAATCAATCAGTGATAGCAACAAATAGAAATTAGAACTAATATTATGATGAGCAATTTCATGTCATCAGCATAACTTGGTTACAAGGCATGTATGCCACCATCAGTCAATCCTGACCTTTTATTCAACAGCTCTTTGCTTTCTCAGTTTTGAAAGACCAGTTTTCGAATTGAAAAAGTTGACCTCCTAGTCTCAGAAAGTATGTGGTTGGGGCAAAAAGTGTGGACTGCCTGAAGACATCACACATGACATAGGGCCCCTAGAAACTGTGAACATATCAAACAAATGTGAGGACACGACCATAATGGGAGGGAGTGGAGGTTCAGCCACAGTGTTGCTGTGTCTTTTGTCACATCATGTGCAATCCTTTCTCCCCAAAAAAGACATACCCAGGTTTAAATACATTTCCTCTGACAAACCCAATACTTCACCAGCTAACTGGTCACGGAGACCAATCAGAACAAAGTACAGACTGGCCAATTTCTAATAAAACAGCATGAATGATATGCAGGTATGTCTACTGGCTTTAGAAGACCTTTCTTAGTTTTTGCTCCCACCTTGTTTTGTGAACTTTGTAATTGTGCACTGTTTTGTGTTTAGATGGCATCCGGTTTCAACACAGTGGGGCTCATTACGAGCGGCCTGGTTAACCTCGATATGTGCGGTAATGACTGTTATCAACAATATCGGTATACAGCAGGAATATCGACGGGGAAATATCGACAAGCAGAAATATCGAGGTAAGAATATCGTCTGTGTGAAATATCGAAGAATTAAATATCGATGTATTAAATATCGATTTTTTTAGTACTGCAGAAATATCGAGATTGTTAAATATCGTTGTAGTAAATATAGTTGAAATAAATATCGATGTAAATAATATCGATATTATGTTTTTAATGGTATAATTTGTTTACTTGTTTAATAGTTCTGTAATTTTTTTATATTTTTAATGTTTTTATGTGAATAATAAATGTAATTTTATAATATTTTTTACTATTTTTAGTAAATATTTTAGGAGCGGGTTGTTGAGTTTATAGGGGATAAGGTTGGGTAGTAATTTAAAAAATGTGTGTGAAAATTTTTTTAATTTTAAATTTGAAGGAAATACATTTCTGATTTCGAAATTTGAAATTAGAAATCTTTTATTATGTTTTATATTTTTATATATTATAAAATGTGTAAATATTTTAGGAGCGGGTTGTTGGGTTTATAGGGGATAAGGGTGGGTAGAAATTTAAAAAAATGTGTGTGAACATTTTTTAAACATTTTAGATTTGAAGGAAATAAAATTCTAATTTCGAAATTTAAAATTTGAAAGTAGAATTTTTTTAATATATTTTACATTTTTATATATTATAAAATGTGTAAATATTTTAGGAGCGGGTTGTTGGGTTTATAGGGGATAAGGGTGGGTAGTGAATTAAAAATTTTGTGTGAATATTTGACAATAATAAAAAATTAGTAGGAAATACATTTTAGATTTCGAAATTTTAAATTTCTAAATATGAAATGTTTAATTTTCATATTTTTGTATATTATATAAAATTTGTAAATAGTTTTTGATTGGTTAGTTGTGTTTATAGTGGGTAATTGTGGGTAGCAATTTACAAATGTTGTTTAGAAAAATTTAGAAAAAAAATTATTTGGAATTTTAAAAATTGGAAAATTAAAATTTTATTTTAAGGAAGCTATGGTATATATTATTAAATATTGTATATATATTTAGGGAGTGGATTATTGTATTTTTAGGGGATAAGGGCGGGTAATAATTTTTAAAAGTTCAGATTAATTTTATATACATTTTGAAAAATAGAATTTAATTTAATTTATATTTCGAAATTTTAAATTTGAATTTTTAAAGTTAAAATTTCTAATTTTGGATATTTTCCCTGTCCAGCATTTTCCCTGAATTATGTTGGACTTGGAGTTAGAATAGTAAATTATTATGGTTTACTGTCCAGCACTTTCTCTGAGTTATTTTGGACTTGGAGTTAAAATAGTAAATTATTATGGTTTACTGTCCAGCACTTTCCCTGAGTTATGTTGGACTTGGAGTTAGAATAGTAAATTATTATGGTTTAATGTCCAGCACTTTCCCTGCGTTATGTTGGACTTGGAGTTAGAATAGTAAATTATTATGGTTACTGTCCAGCACTTTCCCTGAGTTATGTTAGATTTGGAGTTAGAATAGTAAATTATTATGGTTTACTGTCCAGCACTTTCCCTGAGTTATGTTAGATTTGGAGTTAGAATAGTAAATTATTATGGTTTACTGTCCAGCAGTTTCCATGAGTCATGTTGGATTCGGAGTTAGAATAGTAAATTAATATGGTTTACTGTCCAGCACTTTCCCTGAGTTATGTTGGATTTGGAGTTAGAATAGTAAATTATTATGGTTTACTGTACAACAGTTTCCCTGAGTTATGATGGACTTGGAGTTAGAATAGTAAATTATTATGGTTTACTGTCCAGCACTTTCTCTGAGTTATGTTGGACTTGGAGCTAGAATAGTAAATTATTATGGTTTACGGTCCAGCACTTTCCCTGAGTTATTTTAGATTTGGAGTTAGAATAGTAAATTATTATGGTTTACTGTCCAGCACTTTCCCTGAGTTATGTTAGATTTGGAGTTAGAATAGTAAATTATTATGGTTTACTGTCCAGCACTTCCCCTGAGTTATGTTAGATTTGGACTTAGAATAGTAATTATTATGGTTTACTGTCCAGCACTTTCTCTGAGCTATGTTGCACTTGGAGTTAGAATAGTAAATTATTATGGTTTACTGCCTAGCACTTTCCCTGAGTTATGTTGGACTTGGAGTTAGAATAGTAAATTATAATGGTTTACTGTCCAGCACTTTCCCTGAGTTATGTTAGATTTGGGGCTCGATTCCGATCTGGTAAAATAATCCGCCGTACGATTCGTATTCGTAGCCGAATCCGTACGAATGGGAAACTACCGTCCGACCTCCGAATTCCGATCCGTTTCCGTTGATTTCGTACGAATATCGGCAAACCGTACGAATCACTGTCGTTGACCTGTACGAATAAGCCTCGTGAATCCTACCGCACGATTCGTAAGCAGGCCGTACAAACACACTATTCCGGTCCGGTACGAAAAGCCTGACCGCGATTCGTACGGCCGAAAGTATTCGCGCATGAAGATTGATTCGTATGGGATCATTCGCCTCACATCAAGCGGCATCAACACATACCACACGTGTACCCCTCGCACAAGCCTACGCGATCCCCCCCACCCGCCAATGGCCCGTACAAGTCGCTCGCACGCACAAGTACGACACACACACCCCCCCCAACAAGCCTACGCGAACCCCCCCACCCGCCAACAGCTCGTACAAGTCGATCGCATGCACAAGTACGACACGCACACCCCCCCAACAAGCCTACGGGAACCCCCCAACCCGCCAACGGCCCGTAAAAGTCGATCGCACGCACAAGTACGACACGCACACCCCCCAACAAGCCCACGCGAACCCCCCCGCCAACGGCCTGTACAAGTCGATTGCACGCACAAGTACGACACGCACAACCCCCAACAAGCCTACGGGACCCCCCCACCCGAGTTATGATGGACTTGGAGTTAGAATAGTAAATTATTATGGTTTACTGTCCAGCACTTTCTCTGAGTTATGTTGGACTTGGAGCTAGAATAGTAAATTATTATGGTTTACGGTCCAGCACTTTCCCTGAGTTATTTTAGATTTGGAGTTAGAATAGTAAATTATTATGGTTTACTGTCCAGCACTTTCCCTGAGTTATGTTAGATTTGGAGTTAGAATAGTAAATTATTATGGTTTACTGTCCAGCACTTCCCCTGAGTTATGTTAGATTTGGACTTAGAATAGTAATTATTATGGTTTACTGTCCAGCACTTTCTCTGAGCTATGTTGCACTTGGAGTTAGAATAGTAAATTATTATGGTTTACTGCCTAGCACTTTCCCTGAGTTATGTTGGACTTGGAGTTAGAATAGTAAATTATAATGGTTTACTGTCCAGCACTTTCCCTGAGTTATGTTAGATTTGGGGCTCGATTCCGATCTGGTAAAATAATCCGCCGTACGATTCGTATTCGTAGCCGAATCCGTACGAATGGGAAACTACCGTCCGACCTCCGAATTCCGATCCGTTTCCGTTGATTTCGTACGAATATCGGCAAACCGTACGAATCACTGTCGTTGACCTGTACGAATAAGCCTCGTGAATCCTACCGCACGATTCGTAAGCAGGCCGTACAAACACACTATTCCGATCCGGTACGAAAAGCCTGACCGCGATTCGTACGGCCGAAAGTATTCGCGCATGAAGATTGATTCGTATGGGATCATTCGCCTCACATCAAGCGGCATCAACACATACCACACGTGTACCCCTCGCACAAGCCTACGCGATCCCCCCCACCCGCCAACGGCCCGTACAAGTCGATCGCACGCACAAGTACGACACACACACCCCCCCCAACAAGCCTACGCGAACCCCCCCACCCGCCAACAGCTCGTACAAGTCGATCGCATGCACAAGTACGACACGCACACCCCCCCAACAAGCCTACGGGAACCCCCCAACCCGCCAACGGCCCGTAAAAGTCGATCGCACGCACAAGTACGACACGCACACCCCCCAACAAGCCCACGCGAACCCCCCCGCCAACGGCCTGTACAAGTCGATTGCACGCACAAGTACGACACGCACAACCCCCAACAAGCCTACGGGACCCCCCCACCCGCCAACGGCCTGTACAAGTCGATCGCACGCACAAGTACGACACGCACACCCCCCCAACAAGCCCATGCGAAATCCTCCACCCGCCAACGGCCCGTACAAGTCAATCGCATGCACATGTACGACACGCACACCCCCCCAACAAGCCTACGCGAACCCCCCACCCGCCAACAGCCCGTACAAGTTGATTGCACGCACAAGTACGACACGCATACCCCCCCAACCAACCCACGCGAACCCCGCCAACGGCCCGTACAAGTCGATCGCACGCACAAGTACGACACGCACACCCCCCCAACAAGCCTACGCGAACCCCCCCACCCGCCAACGGCCCGTACAAGTCGATCGCACGCACAAGTACGACACGCACACCCCCCCAACAAGCCCACGCGAACCCCCCAACCGCCAACGGCCCGTACAAGTCGATCGCACGCACAAGTACGACTTGCACACCCCCCTAACAAGCCTATGCAAACCCCCCCACCCGCCAACGGCCCGTACAAGTCGATCGCACGCACAAGTACGACACGCACACCCCCCCAACAAGGCCACGCGAACCCCCACCCACCAAAGGCCCGCACAAGTCGATCGCACGCACAAGTACGACACGCACCCCCCCCCAACAAGCCTACGCGAACCCTCCCACCCGCCAATGGCCCGTACAAGTCGATCGCACGCACAAGTACGACACGCACACACCCCCCACAAGCCCAAGCGAACACCCCACCCGCCAACGGCCCGTACAAGTCGATCGCACGCAAAAATATGACACGCACACCCCCCAACAAGCCTACGCGAACCCCCCCACCCACCAACGGCCCGTACAAGTTGATCGCACGCACAAGTACGACACGCACACACCCCCAACAAGCCCACGCGAACCCCCCCACCCGCCAATGGCCCGTACAAGTCGATCGCACGCACAAGTATGACACGCACACCCCCCCAACAAGCCTATGCGAACCCCCCCACCCGCCAACGCCCGTACAAGTTGATCGCACACACAAGTACGACACGCACACCCCCCCAACAAGCCCACGCGAACCCCCCCACCCGCCAACGGCCCGTACAAGTCAATCGCACGCAAAAGTACGACACGCACACCCCCCAAACAAGCCCACGTGAACCCCCCCACCCGCCAACGGCCCATACAAGTCGATCGCACGCACAAGTACGACACGCACACATAACGCCAACACCCAAACCAGCACAAGGACCTTGCAAACGAGTCGCACAACAACACTGAACATGTCTCCTGTGTACACACCATTGAGAATCAATGTCCTGGTCACAGCCAAACTGTCAAACAGAGGTCAACACTAACACCCACCCCATATAACACACACACCACCAATTCAAATTAAGCCACACCCACTATTTGACCAATAAAAGGCTCCACACATACAACCCATCATCCTTTGCAACATACCCATTATTGGGAAGACACAGAGAGCACACCAAAAATTGCAGCCCCACACCTTCACACATACACCCTATCTCATCTACACCCACACCACCCCCGTCACAATCAGACCCACACACCCTCATCCATACACACCATCACCCCCTCAATCACATACACCCCACACCATGACCACACCCAAGAATCCAAAGTTCACTAACCTGGAGAATGAGATACTTACAGATGAAGTCATCAGAGTCGAGCCACAGCTGTTTGGCGCATTGGTCAGACAGACCAGCATGGCAGAAAAAACATGCCTGTGGGAGAGGATCGTAGACCGGGTCAATGCTGTTGCACCCATCAGGCGCACCAAGGGGGAATGCCAGAACCGGTGGTATGATCTGCGGAGGATGGTCAAGAAGAAGATGGACCAGGACTACGCCTCTGCACACCTCATGGTGGTCCCCGCATACCTCCTGTATACCATGCCTGGGAGGAGAAAGTCATGGCCCTGCTGCCACCGGTGGGAGTACTTGGAATTGAAGGAGCCGTTGAGTCTGGTGAGTGTACAAAAAACACAAGTTACATGGGTAGACTAACAGTGCCCAGCAGCATGGGGTGGGTGGCCATGAGTCCCACCAGGACACAACAGACTGGGGTTAGTTGCAAGGGGGAGGCACAAAGGGTGGAGGGTAGGAGGCTGCTCTCATCCCATATGTCCCAGGGGCACACCCAAGCACCATGCCCAATGCACAGGGATAGGGAAATATCACACAAGATAGTAGACCACAGCTTCTAAACAATTTCATTTTGCAGACACACCTTCCGGAGATGCATCATTTTGTGACACAGTAAGCCAGTGTAGCAAGAGAGCAAGCACAAACAACCTGTCTCCATCCCTCTGTCTCCCTCCCTCCCTCCCTCTGTCTCCCTCCCTCACTCTGTCTCCCTCCCTCCCTCTGACTCCCTCCATCCCTGTCTCCTTCTCCCTCTGTCACCCTCTCCCTCTGTCTCCCTCCCTCCCTCTGTCTCCCTCCCTCCCTCTGTCTCCCTCCCTCCCTCTGTCTCCCTCCATCCCTCTGACTCCCTCCATCCCTGTCTCCCTCTCCCTCTGTCACCCTCTCCCTCTGTCTCCTCCCTCCCTCTGTCTCCCCCCTCCCTCTGTCTCCCTCCCTCCCTCTGTCTCCCTCCATCCCTCTGACTCCCTCCATCCCTGTCTCCCTCTCCCTCTGTCTCCCTCCCTCTGTCTGTCTCCCTCCCTCCCTCTGTCTCCCTCCCTCCCTCTGTCTCCCTCCATCCCTCTGACTCCCTCCATCCCTGTCTCCCTCTCCCTCTGTCTCCCTCTCCCTCTGTCTCCCTCCCTCCCTCTGTCTCCCTCCCTCCCTCTGTCTCCCTCCCTCCCTCTGTGTCCGTCCCTCCCTCCCTCTGACTCCCTCCATCCCTGTCTCCCTATCCCTCTGTCTCCCTCCCTCTGTGTCCCTCCCTCTGTGTCCTTCCCTCCCTCTGTATCCATCCCTCAGTGTTTCTCCCTCTGTCACCTCACCCCAGCTCCCTGGCCACACACACAGTTGCACCCAAGCACTGCACAGGCCTTACAAAGACCATAGAGCAGAATGTTTAGGGATGTCTCCTAATTACCAGCAGTCATCTACTAAGTGCCTGCAACACAACCACCATTTGCAGGCGAGACTGTACTGTGTCAGGACACACAGTTAGGAATGCTCTGTAGTACACAATGGGCACAGGTGTAGGCAGCACAAGTCCCTCCTGTGATCATTGCAAACACAAACACCAGGACAAGGTCACCCATCCTGTGCAGGAACACACAACCACGATTATGCCAGCATGCTACATGAGGGGATAGCAAAATAATGAAGGATGGACACTTGCTAATCACACGCAAACTACTAGCCTGTCATACATCCCCCCTTACAGAAACACAACCCCTGGGGACTGGCAATGGAGTGTAACACTGTCCCAATTGTCATGTACCACAACTAAACACTCACTCATATGAATATGCATACAACTTTTACATGCACATTGCAGATGTTCCAGTTCATTGTGCCTCTCACACAATGCACGTGCCCCATCTCATGAACGTTGTGGATGCACTTAAGTATCAACATGGACATGGGTATTGACAAGGTGATGCGTCTTAGAGAAGTGCCACGTTCCAAAACCATGATCTAGAAGTGGGTGTACAGGTCCAGGGGTGTTACCAATGTTTGGCCATCACAGAACAGCAACACCTATCCAATGTAGATGATCAAATGCAATTAAACTAGCAGCCCGTCCCGAAGTTGTCCCTGTTCGAAAACTAAATTGTTTAATCTCGTTGACCAAAAGTCCCTCCACTCAATGTCACTTGTGTTTCCTTGTTTGTCCTCGCCCCCTCCCCCGTGAGCATGTTGATGCTTCTGCCAAGACGATATTTTATGTAGCACATGTTGATGTTGGCAAGTGAAAAATTTGTTTAAGCCCTGAAGTCAAGTTTTCTCCTTAGCGCAGCAATAAGTGGGAGTGTCACAGTGGTAAAGCAGATAGCGGCTAGTGAATCCGTAGCTTTGTTCATAGGTTTAGGATGCAAGAACTGTGGTGAAAGCTGACTGGCTTAGGGGCCATGCAAAAGCCTGTTTATTGATGTATGATATCTCTGTGCGAAAAATATTGCAGCTTCAGTCCGGCAGTACGCAGACTTGTCTAAGCCCTGAAACGCTGTGTAAGCTGCACCTCTATTGCTTGAGGTCTCCCCCCTGTGACAAACAGGAGCGTGTCCAACGGTGAAATCTATACTAAAATATTCATTGCAAGGCTTACATGTGTTATGCGAGTTATGTGGCGTGATTGGTTGCCTGTGAATGCAAGCCGTGCACCGTCCCTGATGTCAGCGTACAACGGTAATGCCCAGGTCAATGATTCTGCCTACCCGAAGATGTGTGTGTGAGTGAATATTTCTTGTTTGCAATATGCTGCACTGTGATTATTGTGCGTCTGAAATACTCTGCACTGTGAGTGCAAATTGTGTGTTTGGTTTTGCACAGTGACATCTCCTCGCATCTCAATGTTCTCCTCGCCATCTAACGCCCACAACTTGCCTCTCTGAATGTTAACGCCCACATCTAACGGCCAGAAGGGACTACTTTACCACTGATGGTGCCCCCCCTTTTTAGTGTATATGGTGTCAATTTATATAGCCTATGTCCATCTTCTGGACCTCCCCTTTCCAACGCTGCATTGGGTGTTGTGATTGGTGGTGTACTATTTTTGAGTTTACCTGGCTCAAAGGACACAGTTCTCACTTTATAATAGAAGAACAGATAATGCTCTGTCTCTTACGTGAACATGCTGCATCTAAACTCTGTGCATGCTTGACGCAGACATAAGGATTAACACCGTATCCTGGATGTTGCGTGAACCTGAGCACTGCTGTATATGTGTTGTGTCGCCAAGACAAGACACAGCAATGGCTGTGTCAGTCTTTGTCAAGAGAATGGAAGAATGAAGATACTCCAGAGTACATGTAAATTTACTACCACTACATACACAACTGAACAATGACATCAATGTAAAGCTTGTGGAACTGTGATGCTGATAATGGTTAAATAATTAAGATGTCACTTGATAGTGCGTTAACAGTGTCTGTCTCTCCCACACACAGGGCAACGTGTGGAGCCCCCCCCCAACCAGGGGGGAGAAGGATCCCAGGCCCAGGCTCACCAGGACCCAGACCCCACCAACAGCGACGCCACTCAACGCACTGTGGATGACCCCAACCAACCTGGCTCCTCTGGATCCCAAACCCCTGCAGCAACTGTACCAGCTACATCTCTGCCAACCACCGGAACCATTCCCCACCACATCCCAGCAGACAGGTCAGAGCCCTGCCCATGATCCACCAGAGAGCCTGTCTAAAAATGAGGGACACCCTTTGTCGGGCACCCGTGAGGTGGCAGACAACCTCCACCCTGCCAGCACTCAGGGGGCCCGTCGATCGGATGTGCCCACAAGCGCAGGCCGTGCTCGTGTGGGTCAGGGTGGTGGGAGTGGCGCAAGGCGGAGGTGAGATTCTGGCCAGTCATCTGCAGGGCCCGGTATGCCTGAACTGACTAACATCCTGGAGGCATACCGGCGGGACACCAGGGAGGTAAGCCAGCTTGTGGAGGCCCTCAACCAGGTGAAACAACAGCAGGCAGAGCAAATAGCCAGGCAAGACCTACATTATGGACGGGTGGAGGCAAGTCTGGCTCAGCTCTTGACGGTGCATCGGGAAATGAGACAATCGCTACGTCCGATTGCTGCCAACATGCAGCACCCTCCCTGTGTCACCAGGCCAGCTACATCTAGGCAAAGTGCAACCCCAGCCACAGGGAGGGATGAGGAGGAGGAGGAACTGTCTGACGTAGCGTCCCATGCATCGTCCATGCCTGCACGTGAGGGTCCCCCAAGGAAGGTGGGTCGTCCACGGCTAAGACGCTGAGTGGCAGTGGGCCATGCACAACTCCCAGGACACCGGACCTGGCATATTGCCCTTGGGTGCAACAGCATCACCTATGAGACTCTCCCACATGGACTTGCTGGTCACAGTCTGCCCAATGATGCCAAGCACTGCGGCCTGGACTCTG
Organism: Lissotriton helveticus; assembly: GCF_964261635.1. NCBI lineage: Eukaryota > Metazoa > Chordata > Amphibia > Caudata > Salamandridae > Lissotriton > Lissotriton helveticus. Next base: position 1,730,474,696 of record NC_136057.1, on the reverse strand, counting down.
TTGACTGAAACTGTAAGGCATCTCATCTCCAGCAGTGAACTTTGGATTCCACCCCTTTCTGTACAGCACCTATTCACGTTTCCTGCACAAGATCACACAATAAATATCTTAAACATCAAACGCATTTGGTGAGTTATCTTGTACCCACAGTATAAAATGATATGTGTGTGCAAATGTATGAAATGCAAGGGTATTCAACAAACTGCAGCCATCCACACACTTGGGTCAGAGTCCGGGTGAGGACACACATTTGTCACAAATTCCTAATAACTAGATACAGGGATGGAAAGACACACCTGTGAGGGATTGTAAATGCTGAAGGGGTTTTTGGATCACAAAACTGCAATAACAGCCAGGCCCAGGACAGGAAAGTCACTTTGAGGTGTATAGATCAGTGTGACAAAACTTGTTGTCCACGTAGGGAGTACCTACATCTGTGTCATCGGGTATGTGAACTATCATCATCATGATGCTGTACTGTTGATGTGATGAATTGTGCACAGGACAAGGGTGGCAGGACAGACTGTGGGAAATGGGCTGTAGCACTCTGCCCAAGCTCACCTGATGAGGTGACCTCCCCCTATGGCGCTACAAGTACTATACTCCTGTGATGGGTGCTACGCATCCAGAACAACTACCCACGTCTGACAATTATCTACACCAGAACGGCCAAATCAGCCCACACCCAAGAGACGTGGTCATGGTGTGTGTCCCCTGTGGCTACTTGACTGACTGTGACGGCTATGTTGAAGTGGTGTGACCAGGTCGTGTACTGCCACATGACTGTAAGGAAGGCAATTTTTCATGCTGTGGTGTTGACAAGGTAACACTGTACAATATTGTTCCTATGGAAGGTGTGTGTGTGCTGTACAAGGCACATGACCTGGTGGTACGTAGACACAATGTCATGTGGCTCAGCATAGTCTTGCCAGTATGTGTTGCACACACAGGCATAGAAGCTGTAATGGGTGAGTTTGAGGCATCGTGATACCAGGAGGATGATTGTCTGGTGTTCTCAGTGTGTAGGGTGGCTGGAGCATGCTCTACAAATTGATGGAAGGAGGGGTATCCAGTAGGCGTGTGTGGTCCTGGATAGTGTGCGCTGCATTGTGGCTGTGTATGCAGCACCAGGAATGAGGGAAGACATGACGGCAGGAGGGGTGTGACAACTAGCAAAACAAGCACATACCGCAAGGGCATTGGCAAGCCACAAAGTGACATGTGCATGTGAATGCAGGAGTCTCTGCTTCACTCAGGGTTACACCAAATAATGTGGCACAGTAATCACCAAAGATCACGGTCACGGGATCAGGCCCCTTAGGGACAAGTGGGGCACAGGACACACAGCGTCAGCAGGTGTAGACTACAGCTAGTGTGTTCCAAGCTAACCAGCAGCTACACAGCCATCTACCTCACACACAGTATAGTATTTTAGCCTTAATCAACACCATGCATGTAGTCACTGTACACGTAAAGACATAACAAGCATGAGCTTACTTCATGCCATATAGTATACATGTACAATAGAAGGACATGTGCGTTGACATCAAGGAGGCACAATATTCATTTGAAATCACACATCATGCACAACATGATGATTTACCTTCTGAGGCCATGGAGCATTATCCAATATACATGGTCATTGGCATTGGCAAGAAGACAAATAAATAACTATATGAATGATGTCACCTTTAATGCAGCATAACTATTCACTTAAACCCTGCCAGGGAATGGCCGTACCTTTCTTCATCAGAGTGGTGTGATGCTCATAGGGTTCCACCTCCAAATAGCCCCTTGGTCTGATTTTAAATGACAGACACAAAAGGGTGATCAGGCGAGGGAAGGAGAGGATGGGAACTGCAGGGAGCGAGACCTGAAACAGAGGCAAAGACCCATTAGGAGTACTTTCTCATGTCACTGACACTAAAAATACCTCATGAGATACACTGTACCAGTCACACTTGTGAAGTGTAACGGCTGTAGCCAATTTGAGATCACTGATTATGAAATCACATGAGATCCAATGCTGTGACACGGACACATACAACCTAGGACAGTCTGTCATCTATTAGAGTCTTTTGCAATGCTCACAAGTCATCTACCATTGCAATGAGATCTATGTGTACAAATACTAATTCACTGTCTCTGATGATGTGGACAAAACAAACAAATTAAAACATATGGCAATGCTACTTACGCAAATTGTAATAGCTGTATTTGATAATGTGTACCCGTATGGGACATGTAGCCAAACTTGACATCACCCACAACAGCTGTAAGAATCACATATGATGAGGAAGCTAATGACCTACATGCAATGAAGGCACTCTGTAGCCAGTCTTTTGCTCTATCAACTTTGCATCACTATGCTAAACATGACAAGCAGTTTTAAAATTACTCAACAGCAAGTAACGTTGATCCAACCAACATAATGATACCCTACCGTCGCACAGAAATGCTGCACGGGACTAGAGAATCATGTGAATGACCGCACTGCACTGGTGCAACAAAATATTTCACAAATGCATCATCACAACATTGTCATGTCTGAAGCAATACATACATGGCATCATGTGATTTTAGACAGAACTGCTACTCACTGTGAAGGCTGGCGAGGCAGTATTCTCAACCTGTACTGAGGTAACGACATGACAGTGACATGACAAACTGCAACAAGGGGCAAGGCATCCTTGCAAACAGAATCACAGGACAGTTGTCCTAACATGTGGAACATACACTGGGCAACACCAACACGACATGGTTTTGTGGTAAACTAACTGGACTGTGCCAGAAGGTGGATGTGAGGAACCAGACACATTCTATTGCACACAGTGAGGCTGCAATCCACCACAAAGTCCGTGGTTGTGACCTCTAACACAATGACAAACCATGGTATATGCAATGTTGCAGTGTCAATGTCTACACACATTGATGCATTCACCAGAGTCGACAACTACAACAGATGACTGTCAGATGGGGTGACTATCCTGTCATGGGAGTGGGCCTACATGTAATGAGAAACATGATGTTGTTGCATGTATGCATGGTCTAACAACATGCGCATGAACATGTACCACACATTAGAAACCATACCAACGCTAAACAGCCTCATATGAGTCCTTACCCAAATTGACTTTTCAACATGTCCATGCAGGCTCCGTTGATTCGGCTGACGTTGCAATCATAATGAGCAATAGCAGGCTGACCACGATGACACCAACGGACAACAGGCAGGGCGAGCTGGGGATGAGAGGCACACAAGGGGTCAAGTTCCGTATGATGTCATTCTGACATTGTCCTGTTGAATAGCCTGATGTAGTAGTACACCTGTACATTCCAAGTACACACATAGCACATACGTGTGTGTCATTACATCTGCACCTATGTGGCACTGCACAACAAACATCCAAGTGGCATTGCATACAGTCAGTTGCATACACAGCATGCTAACCATGCAACTCTATAGTACATTAATTACCAAAATGCAACTGTGACTCACCATTATGAAAAGAAGTTGCGGATGAGGTGACTCCGGATATCATCTTCACCCTCCTCGTCACTGGCATCCTGGTCAAGGCCTTCATCCTCAACGGGCGGGTGTTCCAGCTCATCAGGATCAAGGTAGAGTGGCACGGCCTTCTCCACTGTCATGTTGTGTAGCATGCAGCACACGGTGAAGATGTCACACACCTTGCGTGGGCTGTATTATAGGGCTCCGCCTGTCTTGTCCAGGCATCTGAACCGGCTCTTCAGGAGTCCAAATGTTCGCTCGATCACCCGCCTGGTCTTCCCATGAGCATTGTTGTACCGCTGGTCTGTAGCTGTCCTGGGGTTGCGTAGCAGAGTCATTAGCCACGGCATGTTTGGATATCCTGCGTCTCCTGCAAATTGACATCATGGAAATGAGTGTGTAATATGATGCAGTTCATGAAGTTGTGACATACTGACATACATAGCTGACAGAGTTTACTCACCAACAAGACATGCCCGGTGGTTGTGCAGCTGCAGCATCATCTGTGGTATCCTGCTACGCCTCATGATGAAAGCATCGTGGCGCGATCCTTGGAAAATGTCCAGAAACATGTGAAATAATCATGTTGGCAAGACACACCACCAGGGCATTTATCGAGTGGTAGTGTTTCCTGTTGCGATACGCTTGCTCCTGAGACTGTGCTGGCACCAGAGTAACATGTGTACCATCAATTGCACCAATTACATGTGGCATGCGTCCCAGGGCATAGAATTCCCCCTTGACATCTGTCAACTGTTCTGGAGTAGGGAATGTAATGAACTCATCAAGGTGGAGCAACATAGCTGCCAAAACATCCGTCAATACACGGCTTAACATTGTCTGAGACATCCCTCCCACATCAGCTATGGTGAATTGGAACGTACCTGTGGCAAAGAAATGTAGGGCTGCCATCACCTTTACCTTGGGTGTCAGCGCAGTTGGATACCTATGTCGTGGTTGCAGGTGAACCTCCAGCCTGTCCGTCAGGTCCTTGATCAACTGTCTGGTGAAGCGGTAACGCCGAATGCAATTACGTTCCCTCATGGCTTCCAAGTCTGGCAACGGCCTTTCCAGAGGGGGTGCCCTGCAAAACAGAGAAAATTTGTTGAACTGTCTGACTAAGACAATAACAATGTACATGGCACAAGCAACACTGCTTCAACTAATGTAGACAATTTTGAGTCTGGCCTGGGAGACACACTGAGGAAACATGTGCCAGCTGCCAGCCACTCCTCCGTGAAAAGTATAAGACCTGTGGTCTGTGGTATGGATCATATGACATGCATACAAAGGATCTGATGGAAAGGTCTGAGTGAGCATGAGAATGTATCATGTCAGTGACACACGTCATGAGAATGGCATTAGGAGGTTGTCTGCACATCCGGACAGCTGACAGCAATACACACACACACATATCACATGTGCCATCATTTGCACAGATCTGACATATCCATATTGCGGTGTGAAATTTCACAAACTATTACATGGACATCATCATACAGCATAAATGTTTGATTTGTGACAAATGGTCTGTGATGCCATCACACATATGAGCGGTTCATTAGCACAAGTGGCAAGGTGTGCGTACATTACAAACCCTGTCATCACGGCAAGGACCCAACATAGATGCTCCTACAGCAGATATACTGAACAGTATGAACTAGTTACTTACCTTTTGTAACTAAGCATCGGTAAGGGACAGTAGTTTGTAGCATATTCCTAAATCTGAATACATACCAGGCTTTTGACAAATTTGGCTCCGTGGGTGCCATCGTTCTGCACAGTGAGTCGGTGCTATCCAGCCCACACCGGATCAAATACCGTGTCGCTGATTGGCATTCTACAAGGGCTTGGCCAAGTATTGCCCGTACCTACAACGCACACTCTGGCAGCAGTTCCACAACCGTGTCCCCCGGAGAGTGTGTGGAGCGGACAAAGAGGCATGTGATGTTGGAAGACCTCAGTCCCAGACTCTGGGAGGATGATGACATCTTTCTGTACTGCTCATACCTCTTGGATACCCTGTCCAGCGGCGCAAACGGGAATGTGGTCTGTGATTTTGAGGCCTGGATGGCCATGCTCTCTGGGGTGGGGTGGGAGGACAGGAAACATGGTTCGTCCGGGGAGGGTTGTGGGCGTCTAGCAACGTGCCTATATACAGCAAAACCTGCTGCGTGGCTGTACATGCTGGCCAATATAGATTCAGTTAATTCCGAATTAAACGGCTGCAGAGGCTCAGCGGAGCTTGACTGCAGTTTAAGGACCTAAGTGAGGAGGTTGGTCCTCACGGCCGCAAAGGGGAGAAGAAGGCGCAAGGTTTTGGCCGCCCACGTCAACACAACACTGTACGTTGCCCGCTCATCCAAAGACACATTTGGAGTAGAGACATCACCAGTGTCTGGCAAGGTGTCCAGACCACTCGCATCCCCCAGTCCACCTGTCCTGTCGTCTTGGGACTGACACTCATGTGTCAGTGGGTCTTCATAACCCTCCCAATACTCCTTATCACCCATTCCCAGATAATCAGGGTTGTCATAATCTGTGCAAGGCTCGTTGAAGTTTAACTCCCCATGCAGCATTAACAGCGGTGTTCTGCCGCGCAGTTCCCACACCGGAGCCGTATAGTGTGTGGTATCGGGGACAGCACCACCCGAGGACGGCGCCAAGGCTGATACCTGGGGGACTGTTGCCGGTGAGGTTGTGAGGTGGACCAGCGAGGACCAGGATCAACAATCAGTTCCTGTCTGTCCCAGCGGGGCCGGGACGAATGCGCCGCCTGCGTCAGAGCCAAAGGGAGTGACGGTGTCAGGGGCAACGGCCCAGACCCGCTAGTCCCCCCAGACGGGCCCGCTGAGCCAGATGCCGTCGCGTAGGCCGTTGGTGGAGTGAGGGACATCATGGCCATGAGGAAGAGCACTTAGTCCTCCTGCGTCGCATGCAGGGCAGGGACCGGAGGTCGCGGTGCAGGCTATGACGGCTGCTAATCTGACGGAGCCGCGTGGCCGGTGTCACCCGAATCCCATGCAGCATTGCACGTGCATTGTGGTGATTTTGAAGTGCGATTACGTCTCTTTGACTTTTTGGGGTTACCTGACGACTTAGCCCTGGAGGACTGATGTCAAATCCCGGGCCTCTGATGTCTCAACACCGACGCCCAGGCACTCGTCCTACGTCCAGACTGTTAGACCTGGCATCATTGGCATGAGTCTCTCCTCCATTTTTTCTGTGTGCCTCCTCTGTTTACGATGTTTTTGCTGGTATAATGCTTTGGGCACTGTGCCACTGCTGATCAGTGCCACAGTGCAAGTGCTCCCTATGTGAAATTGCTGTATTGATTGACTTCCATGTTTGGCTTATTTGGTTTACTGTCAGTCCCTAGTAGAGTGCACCAGGAGTGCCAGGGCTTGTAAATACAAATGCTGCTAGTGGGCTTGCAGCACGTGTTGTGCCACCCTCAAGAGCTGCCTAGTAAAAGTATGTCTGAAGGTCTACCATTGCTAGACCACGTGCAGTCTGACTGTCACGAGGACTGCGCAAGTACACCTACTTGCCAATCCCTAAACCTTCCCTTAACTTCATGTTAGTCACCCCTATGGTAGGCCCAAGGGCAGGGTGCATTGTAAGCATAAGGTAGGACAAGCCTGACAAGGTTGGCATGTCCTAATAGTGAATTACAGCCATATTCGTTTTTCACTATTGTAAGGTAACCTGCTCTCCATCAGTTAGAATGGACTGCCAGGATTATTAATGCTATAATCCTAGCGGGCTCGGGGAGCATGGTGCAATGTCGAGTTTGGTATCCCTGAACTCAGGGTTTAATAACGCACCCGTTTGTGTGGATGGTTTTTGGACTCTGTGTTTGAAAATAGCACTTTTAGAAAGTAGCTATTTTCTTGTCTAACTGTCTACCGGTCTCTGCTGGTTCTGGTGTGCGTGTGACAGGAGCTGGGTGGCTCCAGAGGTCTGAATGAGTCAGTGTGGGATGAGTGGGGCATTTGCATTGAGAGTAGGGGAAGAGTAGCTCCTGATAGCCTGCCCTGCCTGATACAATGCTGGCTCCGCCCCCCTGCCAGGCGACTGATGACCCTGTGCCTGCCAGGGACTTTCCTGGCCCCACCTCCTGCCGGGCAACTGATGGCCCTGCCCCTGCCAGTGACAATGCTGGCTCCGCTCCTGCTGGGCGGCTCAGGACTCTGCCCTGCACAGTGAATAGGCCAGGTGCCTTGGCCTGGCAACACCCACAACAAACCCAAGATCGGGGGAAATTCCCCTGCATGGACAAAGGGATCAACGCCAAAAAGGGGTATAAGAGAAGGACCCCTGAACCAAGAATTTAGATCACTTCTGACAAGGAAACCTGAACCAAGGACAAGAAGCCTGCTGATCCAAGGACTGTCTACCCCTTCTGCCAGAGTGCTGTTTGTTGGGGGAATCCTGCAGTTGCTTCTTTATTTTTGCCAAGGAACCAGGAGAGAGGAACTGAGTGTGTACTCTCAAACTTGCTTAGAAAATCTCCAAGGGCTGGAAGAAGTGCCAGCCTCCTGTTGAAGTCACAGGGTCAAAGGACTTCATTTATTTGCTGAAAGTGCTTGTTGCTGGAACCTGAAATCCAGCACCTCTGAAGAATCCAGCAATCTCGACGCCGACGGACGTCGCCGAATCCAGCTCGACATCGTGAGTAACGGCTCCAGTGTCCCGTACCTTCGACGCCGGCCGCCGGGCCCGATCGACGCCAGTAGCGACGCCAGTGAGTAGCGAGTTCGGCTCCAGCTACAAGTGACCCTGTGTCGACGCCGCCGCTGATCGCATCGACCCCGAGCCCTCTCGGCGCCGTGAGCGCTGCTCACTCTTGCAACATCGACAGCGACGCCAACGCCGTATCCTGCTTCATCCCGTGAGCGCTGCTCCCGCCTGACTTCGGTCGACGCCGCTGCAGATCGCCCCGACTCCGAGGCCCGATCGACGCCGAAGACGCGACGCCGGACATCTCGACGCCGCTGATCATCGAGTGCTTCACTTTTCCAAGGTACTGTGTTGTTGGGGTCTGTGCGACTCCGGGCTCGACGTAGCGCTCCTCGCGGTCGACGCCGAACCTTTGGATTAACTTTGCCTCGACGTCGTGTGACTCCCGTGTGGGTTACATTGTTGCCAAGAACTGTGTTTTAAAGAAGAAGAGTTGCTTTTGTTACTAAAGACTTTGTGCTAAGAAGAAACCGTACTTGAACTATTATTTTTCCTTCCAAGAGTATTTATTAAGATTGTGGTATATTTTTGTCGTTATTTGGTCTTGTGCTAAGCCTTATATAAACATTCTTATTTTTATAATACTACTGTGTCGTGTCCATTTGTAGTGTATTCACTTTATTACTGTATGTGGTCATAAATGCTTAACGCACTGCCTCTGAGATAAGCCTGTCTGCTTTGCCAAGCTACCAAGGGGGTGAGCAGGGGTTATCTAAGTGTGTGATCCCCTTGCCCTGACTAGAAAAGGTGTGTCCCTATTTGTCAGAAGTGTATACCTCTGCCAACTAGAGACAGCTGCTTCTAACACAGACCATGAGCTATTGTGGTGCAGGGCCAACTGCTGGTGTCTGAGCGGCTTGTGGGACCACTCACACCTGGCTTCATATGTCTGCTCCCGGCAGTTGGAGCAGCTCTTGTTGTCGTGCTTGATGCCAAAACAGTGGAGACACCGACGGTGAGGGTCAGTCACCGACATGAGTCGTTCACAATCCTCACAGGCTATGAAACGGACATCCCTATTGGCACCGTCCTGAGTCAGACAATCCAAGTGAAATGGTCAGAAGTGATCGTAATATGATTTGGGTTACAAATTGAGTAAGATTACATTTATACGGGAACAGCGCTGGTGGTGTGAAAAAAGAGGACCTGACATGAGCACGCAGAGGCAACGTATGAGTACTCACACAACTTCATCGCGGCGCACACAACGCCAATGACACACGCAGAGCCGCAGGAGATGCCTACCTACACACAAGTGTACTGCTAAGCGAAAATTGCCATATCCAGGATGACACTTGGGGATATTCTAAGGTGAGGAATATAATACTGACCAGTTCATTTCATATGCAAACAGCATGCACAATGTCGCACATGGCACACACATGACGTGGTCACACAGGGTAATGCTGTGCGTCAATTCGGCCTCTGTGACAGTGTGCATGTTGCTGTCATCATGTGACAGTTCCCTGTACTGAATGGTGTGCCATTCCAGTGTTGATGTGCCTCTCAATGTGTTGCTGACGTTACTCAGGTGCGAAGTGTTGAATGTATGTGATACACATGTGCAAAATGATTAATGACATGTCTCAACAGCTCTTCACACATCAACTGAGCCACAAGGTCACAGTCCCTGTGCTTCTTCAATGTCTGCCACACCTGGGGCATGCTGATGTAAGGATACCATGCTGATGTATGCATCCACATCATCAACATGAGTGTAGACTACATCCCTGCAATGTGATTTCCTGGAGTCACGCTCCCAATGGTGACATGAAGGAGGTCAGGAACGCAGCCTACACAATCGTTCACTTGTGCATGTCTGACGCACTGTACCCCAATGGTACGTGCGTGTGTAGGCCTCGTTTCCCTATTGCATGTTAGCCATACGCGAGCACAGCGCAGCGTACCCCAATGGTACGTGCATGTGTAGGCCTCGTTTCACTATTGCATGTTAGCCATACGCGAGCACAGCGTACCCCAATGGTACGTGCATGTGTAGGCCTCGGTTCACTATTGCATGTTAGCCATACGTGAGCACAGCGTACCCCAATGGTACGTGCGTGTGTACACCGCGTTTGCTTATTGCATTTTGAGCATACGCGAACACAGCGTACCCCAATGGTACGTGCGTGTGTACGCCTTGTTTCACTATTGCATGTTAGCCATACGCGAGTACAGCGTACCCCAATGGTACGTGCGTGTGTACGCCTCGTTTGCCTATTGCATTTTGAGCATACGCGAGCATAGCGTACCCCAATGGTACGTGCGTGTGTACGCCTCGTTTCACTATTGCATGTTAGCCGATACGCGAGCACAGCGTACCCCAATGGTACGTGCGTGTGTACGCCTCGTTTGCCTATTGCATTTTGAGCATACGCGAGGATAGCGTACCCCAATGGTACGTGCGTGTGTACGCCTCGTTTCACTATTGCATGTTAGCCATACGCGAGCACAGCGTGCCCCAATGGTACGTGCGTGTGTACGCATCGTTTGCCTATTGCATTTTGAGCATACGCGAGGATAGCGTACCCCAATGGTACGTGCGTGTGTACGCCTCGTTTCACAATTGCATGTTAGCCATACGCGAGCACAGCGTACTCCAATGGTACGTGCGTGTGTACGCCTCGTTTGCCTATTGCATTTTGAGCATACGTGAACACAGCGTACCCCGATGGTACGTGCGTGTGTACGCCTCGTTTCACTATTGCATGTTAGCCATATGCGAGCACAGCGTACCCCAATGGTACGTGCGTGTGTACGCCTTATTTGCCTATTGCATTTTGAGCATACGCGAGCATAGCGTACCCCAATGGTACATGCGTGTGTACGCCTCGTTACACCATTGAATGGGTTGCATTAGCAACGGCAATGGCACCATACTTGTGTGGGTATTCAAATAAATATGTAGGGAACATCTAGGGGAACAGTGGAATGATAAAAATGCAATCAGGTTGTCATGGATACAGAGAGTTTTGAGCCTCCTACAGGTGTTCTAGAAAGTTTAGTTGGGCAAAAGTATACAATGTTGCTAAAGTTGTTGTTCAGCTCTTGCTCAGTTTTCAAACCATGCATATGTGTGTCATGGCCTTCTGTGTGATGTGATGTGATTGGATGGAACATAGGATGCTAACTATGGTGGCCTATCACACACTACTCCTTGGACTCACAGACCGTCTGCAGCACGGATATAAGGCAGCATGTGGCTGTGGGAGGGCACTTGCCTGCACAACATTGGAGTGGTAACCACAGCTGCTGTCTCTGTATCCTCTGGACCCTAATTAGCTGAGCATGGAGAGGGCACCTGCATTCACTGATGGTGAGAACAAGGCCCTGCTGGATGCCCTCCTGCCAAACTACAGCAAGCTGTATGGGAGACCAGAAGATCAGGTGAGTGATGTGTGCAGTACCTTGGAGTGTGCACCTGTTGTGTGTGTGACATTATAGCCACTGTGTATGTATAGTGGATAGATGCAACGTTGTTGTGAGTGAGTGCCAGGGTGTACAGTGTTGTTACAAGAGAGTTCTTTGTTGTAGTGTGGTGTGTGACAGCATGTCACGTGCTGCAGTGCACCCGGATGTAGCATATATAGCTCAGTGAGTGCCATGCTCAAAGAGTGTTTTGCATCCCTCATGTCATCTGTAGCCTTTCAATGGCATGTAATGCAGTAGTGTTTGCCCACAGGCCACATACTCCTGGACAATGATGCAAACGTGTGGAGCATACGATGCCCTGTTGTCATCAAGTATTTTGTGAACATATGTGTGTCTTTGGAACATGGACCGAGTGTACTGATGGTCTTTTACTTTACATTTGTGACAGGTATCTGCCTATGAGAAGGGTGAAATCTGGGTGGACATCGCCAGGGCTGTCAGGAGTGAGGGGGGCCCTCGCAGGAGGCTCAGAAACATCAAGAAGAGGTGGCAGGACATCCGGTGCTGGACCCGCCGCATTGCCAGAGTACAGCTGAAGCTGGAAGCTCCACGCCGGCATGGCGGCACCCGCCACCTCACCCCCCACATGCTCCGGGTCCTGGAAGTGGTGTTCCCAGACATCCATAGGCAGTTGCAGGAGGGACAGCAGCTAGTAGGGGGTAGGTACATGTCTGTTTGTTGTCATGTGTGTCACATGCTACCTGCAGTGCTCCAAGGCTTGCTAACACTCCCATAGTTTGAGTGGTGTGGTCAGACAGGCACTTTATGCATTGGCATTTGAACCTCCCAGTTTCTGCATATGCTTCTTTACATGCCTTGCCCTACTCCACGTTTGACCTGCGCTTAGGCTGATGATTGTTTTTCACATGTACTCCTAGGGTGCAATGTCTCAGTGTGCATCTTCCTTTGCACATCATCATGTTGGAGGGGGGTCTGTGACACCTGTTGGTACCTTACATGTAGCACCACATGTGCACTGTGTCTGCCCTTGGCAATGATCTTGAGTCTCAACATGTGTTTTCTGCACAAGTCAGCCTCAGTGGACTTTGTCCATGGTACACTTTCTAATTGTAATGTGTTAGCTACAGGTGCACAATGTACATGTGCTAATTTTTGGGCTTATGCATGCTCACACTGGGCAGTGCGTGTGTGCATATTCTCCAAATATGTTGCATGTTGGTTGGAAATATTATTGATGGGCAGCCACACAATGTGGCTTTGGGTGTAGCCAGCTGTGATGCCAGTGTGAGGTGATGGTACACTTGGTTCAGGTCCCAGGATGGCATCACATGGCAGTTCAGGCAGGACTTTTCCCATGTGGCACAAGGCGAAAGCAATTCAAACATGACCAGGTCTCGGATTGGGTGGCAGGGTTGGAAAATGAACTGTGATGCATCATCAGCTATCCTGTTGTCAGGCAGTGGATCATCTTTGTGTCACGTTTTTGCCTTGCCTGTTGCTTGTATCCTACTATACATTGAGCGTTGTGTCTCTCACAATTGGCCAAGACTAGACTTAGCATTGTGCAGAGTTCAGTGTCATGTAACTCTTAATGCATGCCATGTTTAGAAATGTGCCCAAATGATTTCTAGATGATATGTCTGATGTGTACAAGTGACTGATATGTTTTTCTTAATCTTCTTGCCAACAGCATCATTATCTGAATCTGGAGGAGACACAGGCACGGACCAGGCAGAGGGACACACCGACAGTGCCACCTGCTTTGAGGAGTCAGAGGGAGGCAGTGGCACGGAGGGTGAGGAGAGTGTGCAGGCCGGACGACATGTGACAGACACATCCTACCATGCAGACAACTCCGAGTCAGACTCTCAGGAGGAGGGGGAATATGCAGCAATGGTCACTTCTCCATCTTTGGCTGGCCTCCCCTCCTCCAGTACCATATCCACCCTCCCAGTCGTTAGTGTCCCTAGGGTCCGTGCTAGCCCCCGTGTCTCCTTTGTTCCCGGCACCGCAGCCCCTGCCCCTGCCCCTGTGTCCCCTGCTGCCCTCAGTGCTGAGTCTGTGGACCTACTCTGGCAGATTGCAGTAGGTCAGACATCCATGTTGACAGTCCTCCATGGACATACACGACTCATTACACAGTTGGTGTCGTTCATGGAGGGCATGTCATCGGCCATGTCTGATCTACGTCGGAGTGTGGCTGCCATAGAGTCAACACTGATGGCAGCTATGTACACCCAGCAGCATCTGTCCCCTCCCTTCCTTCAGACCCATCCACCTCTGCCTCTCACATACCTGCCCAACATACGCACAGACGCCATAGGTCAGACACACCCGTCACACCCACACGCCAGAAAAAACTCAAAGCTCCACGTAAACAATCTCAAGGGGATGTAGGCACACCCACAGGGAGAGGGGACACAGCTCACACACGCATCCACACACCCAGAAGAACAGACTCACAGCCCTCTACCTCCACCCCCAATGTGTCCCCGGGTTCAGGTGGTAGTTTTTCCGCACTGGCTGAGGTGTGCAGCCAGGTATTTGAAGCTACTTTCGGCGATGCACCAACCAGTGTGGATGGATCCACTACACCTGCACCCACTCCACCTGTCATTCCCTCTCCTGTCCCTGCGGTGCCGGAGGATTCCACAGATGGTGCCCCCATAGTTTCCACTGCGGATTAAAATCCATGTGCAGACAAGTTTGGGTGTGAGCACACCCATGGAGGCACAAACTGTTGATCAGACGTTTTTGGACTGGCCATTGGCCTTTTATGAGCAAGGACTCTTATTTGCTTTTTCTCATTTGAACAAGCTGAATAAAGCTATTTATTTCTTTTTCTGAACTTTAGTTTGTGTGGTGATGTCTGTGACTGCTGTGTGCCTGGGAGCTGGTGTGATGTTCACATTTGGGTATGTTAACATGTGTCTATCTCCTGATGGTAATGAGGTTAACAATGGTATGTTTCTGATTTAACGGCTGGCCACCGGCGGGCAGTGGTGGGGGTCTTAGCCACACACACACTCTAATGCTGGGCACTGCTGGGCACTGGTGGGCAGTGGTGGGGGTCTTAGCCACACACACACTCTGATGCTGGGCACTGGTGGGCAGTGGTGGGGTCTTAGCCACACACACACTCTGATGCTGGGCACTGCTGGGCAGTGGTGGGGGTCTTAGCCACACACACACTCTAATGCTGGGCACTGCTGGGCAGTGGTGTGGGTCTTAGCCACACACACACTCTGATACTGGGCACTGGTGGACAGTGGTGGGCAGTGGTGGGGGTCTTAGCCACACACACACTCTAATGCTGGGCACTGCTGGGCAGTGGTGGGGGTCTTAGCCACATACACACTCTAATGCTGGGCACTGGTGGGCAGTGGTGGGGGTCTTAGCCACACACAAACTCTAATGCTGGGCACTGCTGGGCACTGGTGGGCAGTGGTGGGGGTCTTAGCCACACACACACTCTGATGCTGGGCACTGGTGGGCAGTGGTGGGGGTCTTAGCCACACACACACTCTGATGCTGGGCACTGCTGGGCACTGCTGGGCAGCGGTGGGGGTCTTAGCCACACACACACTCGAATGCTGGGCACTGCTGGGCACTGGTGGGCAGTGGTGGGGGTCTTAGCCACACACACACTCTGATACTGGGCACTGGTGGGCACTGGTGGGCAGTGATGGGGGTCTTAGCCACACACACACACTCTGATGCTGGCCACTGGTGGGCAGTGGTGGGGGTCTTAGCCCCACACACACTCTAATGCTGGGCACTGGTGGGCAGTGGTGGGGGTCTTAGCCACACACACTCTCTGATTCTGGGCACTGGTGGGCACTGGTGGGCATTGGTGGGGGTGTTAGCCACACACACACTCTGATGCTGGGCACTGCTGGGCAGTGGTGGGGGTCTTAGCCACACACACACTCTAATGCTGGGCACTGCTGGGCACTGGTGGGCAGTGGTGGGGGTCTTAGCCACACACACACTCTAATGCTGGGCACTGCTGGACAGTGGTGGGCAGTGGTGGGGGTCTTAGCCACACACACACTCTGATACTGGGCACTGGTGGGCAGGGTGGGCAGTGATGGGGGTCTTAGCCACACACACACACTCTGATGCTGGCCACCGGTGGGCAGTGGTGGGGGTCTTAGCCACACACACACTCTAATGCTGGGCACTGGTGGGCAGTGGTGGGGGTCTTAGCCACACACACACTCTGATGCTGGGCACTGCTGGGCACTGGTGAGCAGTGGTGGGGGTCTTAGCCACACACACACTCTAATGCTGGGCACTGCTGGGCACTGGTGGGCAGTGGTGAGGGTCTTAGCCACACACACACTCTAATGCTGGGCACTGCTGGACAGTGGTGGGCAGTGGTGGGCAGTGGTGGAGGTCTTAGCCACACACACACTCTAATGCTGGGCACTGCTGGGCACTGGTGGGCAGTGGTGGGGGTCTTAGCCACACACACACTCTGATGCTGGGCACTGCTGGGCACTGGTGGGGGTCTTATCACACACACTCTGATGCTGGGCACTGGTGGGCAGTTGTGGGGGTCTTAGCCACACACACACTCTGATGCTGGGCACTGCTGGGCAGTGGTGGGCAGTGGTGAGGGTCTTAGCCACACACACACTCTAATGCTGGGCACTGCTGGGTGTGTTTTCAACACACCTCTTACACTTACACTGACATAGCAGACAAATGTCCCATACGTCTATTAAACTGGTGTTGTGCGGTGGCGTACCGTACCCCGAGGTGGATGACGTAGGTGCGACACGTCTCCGTATTACACTGGTGTTGTGCGGTGACGTACCGTACCCCGAGGTGGATGACGTAGGTGCGGCACGTCTCCATATTACACTGGTGTTGTGCGGTGACGTACCGTAGCCCGAGGGCGATGACATAGGTGCGGCACGTCTCCGTATTACACTGGTGTTGTGCGGTGACGTACCGTACCCGAGGTGGATGACATAGGTGCGGCACGTCTCCGTATTACACTGGTGTTGTGCGGGGACGTACCGTAGCCTGAGGGCGATGACATAGGTGCGGCACGTCTCCGTATTACACTGGTGTTGTGCGGTGACGTACCGTACCCGAGGTGGATGACGTAGGTGTGGCACGTCTCCGTTTTACACTGGTGTTGTGCGGTGACGTACCGTAGCCCGAGGGCGATGACGTAGGTGCGGCACATCTCCGTATTACACTGGTGTTGTGCGGTGACGTACCGTACCCGAGGTGGATGACGTAGGTGTGGCACGTCTCCGTATTACACTGGTGTTGTGCGGTGACGTACCGTAGCCCGAGGGCGATGACGTAGGTGCGGCACATCTCCGTATTGCACTGGTGTTGTGCGGTGACGTACCGTACCTGAGGGCGATGACGTAGGTGCGGCACGTCTCCGTATTACACTGGTGTTGTGCGGTGACATACCGTACCCCGAGGGCGATGACATAGGTGCGGCACGTCTCCGTGTTACACTGGTGTTGTGCGGTGACGTACCGTAGCCCGAGGGCGATGACGTAGGTGCGGCACATCTCCGTATTACACTGGTGTTGTGCGGTGACGTACCGTGCCCCGAGGTCGATGACGTAGGTGCGGCACGTCTCCGTATTACACTGGTGATGTGCGGGAGTGTGTGGCGCAACGTACCCAGACATTACAGTCGTGCAATGGAGATGTGCGCGTGTGCCAACACGTACAGGTATGTTGGACTTCGTTGTACTCACCTTCTGCGCCGTCGTCAGTTTCAAAGTACGAGGTGGTGGCCGTACAGGATTGTGATGAGACGGACGATGGCGTTCATGTCCTGCTTGTCGCGTACCGGGTGCGGTTCGTGCCGGACTGTGGTTTTACGGTAGTTTTGAGCTCTCGTAGAAAAAGAGCCGTACGGATTGTGTTCAACACGGATCGTACTTCCTGGTTCGGAAGACGCGGTCTATTTACGTTCGGACGTAGCATGGAGCGTCAGCCGACAGCAATTCGTATGGACTTTCGATTTGTACGGCATTGTTTACGAGGCGTACGGAGTGACGCTTTAGGTCGTGATCGTACTTGCTGATTCGTACGGGGACGCTTACGGGTACGATTCGTACGGGGAAAAACGCTCCGAACGGCAATTCAGAGCGCTTTTTACTGGATCGGAATCGGCCCCTTGGAGTTAGAATATAAAATTATTATGGTTTACTGTCCAGCACTTTCCCTGAGTTATGTTAAATTTGGAGTTAGAATAGTAAATTATTATGGTTTACTGTCCAGCACTTTCCCTGAGTTATGTTAGATTTGGGGTTAGAATAGTAAATTATTATGGTTTACTGTCCAGCACTTTCCCTGAGTTATGTTAGATTTGGAGTTAGAAAATAAAATTATTATGGTTTACTGTCCAGCACTTTCCCTGAGTTATATTAGATTTGGAGTTAGAATAGTAAATTATTATGGTTTACTGTCCAGCACTTTCCCTGAGTTATGTTACATTTGGAGTTAGAATAGTAAATTATTATGGTTTACTGTCCAGCACTTTCCCGAGTTTTGTTGGATTTTTTTGTTAGAATAGTAAATTATTATGGTTTACTGTCCAGCATTCTCAGTGATTTATATAGAGTTTGGAATTAAAATAGTATTTTTTTTGTATTTACTATATAGTGTTTTCTTTTACTTTAATAGTATTTGGAATTATAATACTGAATTATGTTTTGTGAATAATTCATTCATTACAATATTATAAATAAATACAAATTATTATTGTTTTAATTCTTTTATTTCAATATTCTGTAATGTATTTTGAAGTATTTAATAGATCATATTTAATAACGTATGTATACAAATGAATTACACATTTTTGTAACATTTTATTATTTACTTCACATGCATGTATCATTATAAAGTAACATAGTAAAATAAATTCCTGAATAAACAGTCTTTATTGTGTTGTTTCTGTTTGTAAATGAAAACATTAACACATTAAAAAAAAAACATTTGTATTTAATGATGTATAACATTGCAGTATTTGTAATATATACATTGTACATTTTTAAATATGTTTTATTAATTAGCATATTATATTTTATGTTATTTAAATAAAATGTAATATGTTAAATAATTTACAAATATTTTGCATTTACAAAAGTATATACATAAATTTTTAACATTTGTTTATTATAACTAAATAAAGAGTTAATGTTATAAACATATTTTTAATATACATACATTTTTTTATTTTATATATTTTAACATAAAGTAAGTTATGTATATTTTACAATATTAATATGTTTATTTTACACATTTTAAAAATAATAACAATTTTTAAACAAAAATGTAAACAATTTTTTATTTGTTTCTATTCATTTCTATGGGGATTTAGTCCTATTTTTGTTTTAATTATGCCGCCATTTTGTTTTCCTTAGTTCACTTTTTAGACTATCTACATCGTTGTTTGGGTCATTTGTGAAGACGGAACCTCGCGGTTGGGAGCTGCTTCGTGTTTCTTAATGTAAGTTTGATTTTAATTACTTTTAAGTTAGTGTTAAGGTATTTTTTAGTTAGTAGTAGTCTATTTGTGTTGCTATGTGTGTTATTTAACAGTTTATGTAAAATGAACGTTTTATTTAAGTACGTTAGTGATAGCGTAGTTTGTTTACTAACTAATATTAATGTAATGTTAATGTTTTGCTTTTAATCATTACTTTATGTATATTAATACGTTTTATATGTTGTTTATTCAATTTGTGGGTTTATTATTTGTTATGGGTGGGTTTTGTATGTACTTTATTTACAGGTGCCGGTTTTGGTGAACGGACGGAATTGCTCTCGCTTCTTTTTTTTAAATAAAGGAAATTGTTGCTACTAGTGTTTTTTACTAGTTTACATACATTTCTGTGTTTTTCGGGATTTCGGTGCGTTTTTTATAGTGGATTATTCTCGGGTTTTTATGGTTTCCTTATCGAGAGGATTGCTACGTTGGATTCTTTTTATACAGTTGTATTTTTACATTTTTTGGGGTTGGTCATCACTATGTGGATTGTTTTTTGCTTGGATTGGTTTTTAAAGCATCTATTTCGGACATATTCTACAGCTACAGAACCGTAAGTTATTATTAATATTTTTTTGGGGTGGGTCATGTTTATTTGTGGATTTGTATTTTTATTAGTTATATTATGTCTTGTGATATTAATTTCTATTTTACATTACATGACATAATTTAACTAATATTAAAAAAATTGATCTGTGTTATATATGTTTTATGGTTTGCTATTTGTATTTTATTAAAGGATGGATTTTGCTATTAGGTCTATGTATTCTAGACCTTGTATACTTGGGTACATTCTTGTTTTTTGTTGGCGGTATTCGTACATATTTATTGTTTGTTTGCTTAGTTTTGGTCAGATTTTTGATAAAGATTGTTCTATTCTTAGCTCTTGGTAGCTTTGTTCTTTTTTGATGCATTGGATGAGTTTGTGAAGTGTTGGTTGTCCTCTCCCTATTGTGGCTTGGAAGGCATTATGCCATCCTTCTACCGCGTTATTTGTTTTGGCTTTTTGTGCTATAGTGCTAGCATAGACATTCCACCAGGGAATTTGGAATTTAGGTTGTCTGCGGTGACCTGAACGATGTAATCTTCCTACCCAGGTGTCTTCGAAATAGTCTAACAAGGGACTTAAGTTTTTCTTCATTAGTGCGGTAGAAAGGACTGTCAATTAATAAATTGTAGTAATTTGCCACTTCTGTTGTTGGGACGTATGCTAGTGCTATTAATTTTTTGATCTGGTAAGCAAAGTTGCTGTTTGTAGAGTAGTCTATACGTAAGGTAGATTTTTGTAAGTGTCTCCATATACTTTGATTGTAGTGATAATAACACCCTTGTATGGCAGAGTGTGGGTATATTTTTAGTATAGCTTGTTTCATAGCTATTTCAAAGTCTATTATGATTCTTTGTGGATAGTAATTATCTGTTAATTCTTTGATTGTTGTTAATATTTCTATGTAGGTTGCGTTTGTTTTATTTGGCAGCAATGTATAAATTAAGGGGATATTAGTTTCCTGGTATTCACCTTGGATGATATAAAGTTGATAAAAAGGTTTTGGAAGTTGTTATTTGTTGCAAAAAGTAGAATTCTTTTATCATGGCTTTCGTTATCATACATCAAGAATTTGTCTTCTTTATCGCTAATAGTATATTCAGAATATATTTTAATTTCTTGAAACGTTTGGGGTGGAGGTGGAGTTGGATCAGATGCTCTTTCAGTTTTAGCTATTAATCGTTTCAAGTTTGGGATTGAGGGTAACTGTCCTGTTACGTGTTCTGGTACTTTGGTCAATACGTTTTTCAAAATTGTAGTGCTTGTTTGTTGGGAGCCTGTACTTGCTTCTCTAAGTGTTTCTAATGCTTGCCTTACTTCTACTTCGGTCACATTGGGTGGGTGGTTATGCTCTCATACATTTACAACATTGTTATCTACAGTTGTAGCTCTACCATAGCATGCAGTTGAATAGTATTTGCTACATTTCCATTGTGTTTTGTTATCTTTTACTTTTTCTTGGGTGTAGGTATAACCCATGTAGCTGAGCATTATTTTGCCTTTTTGAGATGTTATAAAAGTAGCTCCTTCTGCCATTTCTAGGGTATATCTGTGAAGACATATATATGTGTTTTTCGTAAATATGCAATACATTTATTTCAATTTCTAGGTTTAATTAGTAATTTTAAAATTATACTTACGATGTTGTTCTTTCTTTTTTCCTGTTGTCTTTATTTCTTTTTATTGGAGTTGCACTGTTGTAATTCCTGTAGTGGTGGTAGAAAATAGTTGTAATTAATAATATTGTTTGATACTTAGTTATTTCTCTTTTGTTATTATTTATTTAAACTGTGAGTATACTTACTTCATTTGGTAGAAGCTTTTGTTTGCGTAGATGTACGTTGGCAGATGAAGTTTGTTGAAGCTGAAATAATAAGTATTTGTATTAGTTGTGTATTATATTTGTATTTATTTACAGCGTAAACAATGTAATATCATTTTAACTTTTAGTTTGCTAAATCTTTATTTATTTGCTACATTTCTATGTAGGCATTGATAAGGTTGGACATTGTTTTTTGTACATTTATTCATTTTTGCTGTTGCTGATAGGAAGTTTTGTTTTAAATAAAAAAAGAGAGCATTTATCTATTTTAGGGAGTTTAGCTAAGTTTCTTGAGTCTTTAATAGTACATAAAAGGGTAATGTACTTACTTGTGTTGTTGTATAATCTGTTGTAGTAGTTGTTTAGGTTAGTTTTCTTTTCTCTTCAGTAAAGTAACCGTTTTTCTTTGTGTTTGTTCTAAAAATGGTAATTTTAGTTAATTATGTAATAGTTTTTATAGTAGTTAGTTAGGTACTTCTGCATTTTGATTGGTTAATGGAGATTTATTTTTAATTTATTGGTTGAGAAGTTTACTTTGAATTTGGTATCCGTTATTTTTTAATGAGGTTGTTTTATTTGTTATTTAGTATTAGTATATAATTAAATATGTTTTGTATGTGTTTATATTTAAATTTATACGTTTGGTTAATAATTTAAAAAATGTTTATATATGTAATGTGTGAGAATAAATGTTATATTGAGCATATTTGAATTATTAAGTATGTTTATATTTATTGATATATTAATGTTATGTTATGTTATGTTATTTATTCTTTTATATAGCGCACGGCTACTCAAAAAGAGTGTCCCGGCGCTTTATTGGAGAAGGAAGGCTGCCATACAATAACATAACACAGATAAAAGAGAGAACAGGAATACAGGAAACAAACAAACAGAAAAACCGGCTACTGAGTAAACAACCAGGTTTTCAAACCCTTTCTAAAAGCAAGGAGACTAGAAGCTCCCCGGAGGGCAAGCGGCAAAGAATTCCACAGCCTCCCAGGCGCGCTCTCTGTACACGCGGGACAACCGCCAAAAACAGAGATTCTGACCTCAAGGACCTGGTCGGTTGATAAAAGACCAGTCTCTTTTGAAGGTATTTAGCTCCCACCATGTGGAGAGCTTTGTAGGCCAGAGTCAAAGCCTTGAAGGCAATCCGTTTCCGGATGGGAAGCCAGTGCAGAGTTATCAGCAGGCCAGATGCACTGGCCCGCCTGTTTAATCCAAAGATTGCTCTCGCGGCAGCGTTCTGCACCACTTGGAGCCGCTGCAGCAGGTACTCTGGAAGGCCCAGGTAAAGAATGTTGGAATAATCCAACCTGGACCCAATCAGAGCCTGCACTGTCACTTTCCTGTGCTCCTCGGACAACAGGGGGAGGAACCTCCGCAGCATCCTGAGGATGCCGAAGCAGGTGCCCGCCACCCCCAGGATCTGGGATTTCAATGTTAATCCATTGTCCATCTTGACCCCCAGATTTTTAGCAACATGAGAAGAACAGGATGGGGGAAACATATTAATCGGCCACCAGGCCTGCCAGTCTGGCTCTGTGTCACACCCGAAGAAGAGTACCTCGGACTTATCGGAATTGCACTTGAGGCTGTTCAGATGGAACCAGTGAAAAACAGCCCCAAGGCAATCCCGGATACTCTCCTCCACAAAGTCTCCTCCTCTCTGACAAGAGAAGAGGAGCTGGGTGTCATCAGCGTAAGACACGATCCGGGCGCCATACGACTCCGCCAACGCCGCCAATGGGGTCATGAAGATGTTGAAAAGGGTTGGGCTCAAAATAGAGCCCTGTGGAACCCCGACTCCCAGAGGCGGCATCACGGCGGAGTCTGGTGGCGCCCAGACCGTTTGCCGGCGGCTGGCTAGGAAGGAAGAAAACCAATCGAGCACCGTCCCCCGTAGACCTATCTCAAAAAGTCTTGCGAGAAGGCCGTCATGGGGGACGGTGTCGAATGCCGCCGACAAGTCCAGCATCACCAGCATGACTTTGTCCCCCGAGTCCAGAACACCCTTAATGGTTTCTGAGACCTCAAGGAGCGCAGTCTCTGTGCTTAGATGGGGACGAAAACCAGACTGGGTAGCGTGCAAGATCTCATTGGTTTCAAGAAAGTTGGAAAGCACAGCCTGAACGTGCTTTTCCACAATCTTCGAGAAAGCCGGCAGCAGAGAAATAGGCCTGTAATTGACCGGGGCCTTCGGATCCAGGCCAGATTTTTTCAACAATGGAATCACCATCGCCTGTTTCCAGGCTTGCGGGACCACTCCCCGACTCAACGAAAGATTTAACAGCGGGTTTGCCAGAGGGTTAATCACCTCCGCAACTTTCGCTAAAAATTTAGCTGGGCAAGGGTCGAGGGGCGACCCCGATTTAAGATTGCCCATTATCGCTAAAGAGTCCAAGACAGACATCGGTGGAAACACATTCAGCGTCGCAGCTGGCAGAGCCGGCGGGAATAAGGTAATCTCAGGATTAGTCTGGACCAAAGGTCCAGGCGATGGAAAAGAATCCTGTATGCGCTGAATCTTGCTCGTAAAGAAATTAGCAAGGTCCGAAGCCCAGGTGCCAGAAGGTTTATCATCCGAGGTATTAGACCATGGGGAGATAAATTCTCTCACAATGGAGAAAATCTCCTTGCAGGAGTTAGAAGCGGCTTCTATTCTCCTAGCAAGATATGCTTTCTTTTCCAGGCGAATGTCCCGGTGATAAGCTTTGACTACCGTCTGATAGGCCAGCTTGGCTGCCGTATCATAATGCGCCCGCCAAGCTCTTTCGGCTACCTTACACTGCTGCCGCGAAGCCCACAGTGCAGCGGTAAACCAAGGTGCAGAGACCCGTTTCGGTGTCAGGCGTGGTGTCAATTCCGGGGCCAGATCATTTAGCCTGTCTAGAAGCCAATCTTGCAAGGTCTCCAGATCCCTGTCCAGATCGCCCGAGAGGGAACACGGGTGATCCACAGTGGCCAGGGCCAACGACTCTGGGGTCACTCGGTGATAAGCCCTATGGACACGGCCCTGTTGCTGTGCCAAGGCAACCCTCGGTTTAGCTATGCCTTTGATCGTATATTTGGCAAGCAGATGGTCTGACCAGAGTACAGGTGTAATCTCAATCTCCTCAAGAGGGGAAGACGAGAATACCTGGTCCAGAGTGTGCCCCTTCTCGTGCGTAGGCCCCAGCAAATAAGGGGTCAGTCCCAACGGGGTCATTGCCTCGGAAAGTTTGATGGCCGCAGGGTCGGATGGATCATCCATCCGGAAGTTAAAATCTCCTGCCACGATGCAATGTTCCGTTTTCAGGGCCAGCCCCAACAGCACGGAGTCCAGATCTTCAAAGAACGTGCCGGGTGAGCCCGGGGGTCTATACACGAGCAATCCCTTAACAGATTGGTGTGGAGACAGAGTAATAAAGAAAGCAAGGCTCTCCGAACCTCGAATGTCCCTTACTGGCAAAATCGCACACGGGGTGCCCTTCCTGACCACCAAAGCCACTCCACCTCCCCTGCCCTTAGCTCTATCCTTCCTGAAGATGTTGTAATCAGGCGGAATTGCCGTAACGACATCAGGGTTGGAAGAATCACCCCACCACGTCTCAGTTAGCATAAGACATAGCGGCTTCACGGTATCTAAGAGCTCAAAAATGTCCAGCGCATGTTTGCCCGCTGACCTGGTGTTAAGTAGTAAACAGCGGTAGCCCACACTAAGAGTATTATAGGTAGGGCAAGAAAGCTGAGAGCGATTAGGGCGCCAGCCACAACCCGGGCAACAGGATTTCCCGCGATGACGTCCGGGAAAGACAGTGCAGCAGCCTGTGAGCCGAGTGTCAAAAGAGCGAAGGTCCGCAGAGGAGTAGTGCAGCACCAGTCCCCCAGGAGGACACATCCCTAGTGGAAGAGAACCACCCGCCGCTCCGATCGCCTCCGGGACGCTGACGGGCGCAGACGGGCAGGACTCTGGCGAGACTCCGGCGTAGCGAAGGCGCGACCGCTACGCTAGACCGCTACGCTGAGAGCGAGCATTATATAGGCGAGTGGCGGCAACAAGCGCTAGCGCGCTAACCCCCGGCAAGGAAGGAACCAGCCTTCCCAAGATGGCGTCGTCGTCACGTCGAAACCACGTGATCCAGGAACCCAGGAGCCCGGACCCGCTAAGCAGCGGTGCTGGAATTTATATTATATGCGGTAAAGGGTCAGGGGGGTCGCGGCGATGGCGAGTTAAAATCAGGGCAGAATGCAACACAAAACAACAAAAATACAAAATGGGATTTTAAAATGTGCAGCGCAATCCACAGCACAGCGCTAGTAAAGGTATCGCTCTAAGCGCTCTGAAACGCGGTGGTCACCTTCTCCAGGCTGACCCCGTGTCTAAGCTCACCTTATGTAGGCGAGTGGCGGCAACAAGCGCTAGCGCGCTAACCCCCGGCAAGGAAGGAACCAGCCTTCCCAAGATGGCGTCGTCGTCACGTCGAAACCACGTGATCCAGGAACCCAGGAGCCCGGACCCGCTAAGCAGCGGTGCTGGAATTTATATTATATGCGGTAAGGGGTCAGGGGGGGTCGCGGCGATGGCGAGTTAAAATCAGGGCAGAATGCAACACAAAACAACAAAAATACAAAATGGGATTTTAAAAT
Organism: Lissotriton helveticus; assembly: GCF_964261635.1. Taxonomy (NCBI): domain Eukaryota; kingdom Metazoa; phylum Chordata; class Amphibia; order Caudata; family Salamandridae; genus Lissotriton; species Lissotriton helveticus. The sequence goes on along the minus strand of NC_136057.1, from coordinate 1,730,448,514 downwards.
GTGCAGCGCAATCCACAGCACAGCGCTAGTAAAGGTATCGCTCTAAGCGCTCTGAAACGCGGTGGTCACCTTCTCCAGGCTGACCCCGTGTCTAAGCTCACCTTATGTAGGCGAGTGGTGGCAACAAGCGCTAGCGCGCTAACCCCCGGCAAGGAAGGAACCAGCCTTCCCAAGATGGCGTCGTCGTCACGTCGAAACCACGTGATCCAGGAACCCAGGAGCCCGGACCCGCTAAGCAGCGGTGCTGGAATTTATATTATATGCGGTAAGGGGTCAGGGGGGGTCGCGGCGATGGCGAGTTAAAATCAGGGCAGAATGCAACACAAAACAACAAAAATACAAAATGGGATTTTAAAATGTGCAGCGCAATCCACAGCACAGCGCTAGTAAAGGTATCGCTCTAAGCGCTCTGAAACGCGGTGGTCACCTTCTCCAGGCTGACCCCGTGTCTAAGCTCACCTTATGTAGGCGAGTGGCGGCAACAAGCGCTAGCGCGCTAACCCCCGGCAAGGAAGGAACCAGCCTTCCCAAGATGGCGTCGTCGTCACGTCGAAACCACGTGATCCAGGAACCCAGGAGCCCGGACCCGCTAAGCAGCGGTGCTGGAATTTATATTATATGCGGTAAGGGGTCAGGGGGGGTCGCGGCGATGGCGAGTTAAAATCAGGGCAGAATGCAACACAAAACAACAAAAATACAAAATGGGATTTTAAAATGTGCAGCGCAATCCACAGCACAGCGCTAGTAAAGGTATCGCTCTAAGCGCTCTGAAACGCGGTGGTCACCTTCTCTAATAATTTATTTATACGTATTTTAAATATATACTATATTTATATATGTTTATTTAGTATTTATTTAAAAGCTATTATTAATTAAATTGTTATGTTGTTGAGAGGAGTGTGTATTTAATGTTAAATAAAATTGTCGATATTTTTTGTATTTGTTAATAGGCTGTATGTAAGTCGATAATAGTGGTGTCGATATTTTTGTAGTGTTTCATATTATTTTCGATAATTTTGCAGGTGAGATCTAGATGTGCTGCTTTAGAAGGAGAATACTTTGTTTGAGTATATGTATAAAACAATGACGTTCTACCTAAACAATGCAGTGAAACTGTGATAAAGGACAATATTGAAGTAATACAGTAAGAAAACATTAGTGATCTGTTTATATGTAATTTTGGTTCACAAACCCCTTTTTTATGATAATTGTATGTAATGAATTGTTGATATTGTTTTTATGAGATTTTATTGTAGAACAAAAATAGTATTTTCAATAAAAGGAGAGATATCTTTGCAATTAACAGGCTTCATCGTATGATTGAGAGTACGTAAGAGCATTGATGAATATGGTGTGTATGGGAAAAGGCTGAAGGTAATAATACATATATGTGACACAAGAGGGACCTTTTTATTGTTGTTTAATATGGGTCTGTGCCACATATTAGTTGTTCTTCACAACTGACTTGCCTATTAGTCTACTAACGGCATTGTTGTCAAGGGTGAGGAGCATGAATATTTCTAAGTTCATGTTAAAAAACAATCACTTTGAATAAATGCTTCTAAATGCAGTGATGTGATCTGATATACTCACTAAGGTAAAATGCTTCTGCTCGTTAAAGAACTTTGAAAAAACCTTATATTATTCTAACTCAGAGGTCTTCAAACTTTTGGATGCCAAGACCCCCCTGTCAGCATTTACAGGCGTGAGGACCCCCTCCTGACAAACATTTCTAAACATATAGGCAGGGTTACTGGAATTATGAGGCAGGTGTGGACCAAATTATGCGACAGGCTTGACTAAATTGTGTCAGTAGAACATTTAAATAATGTTCTGTGATGCTGCGTATTTTGGGATAGCATTGCTTTATTATTTTGAAATGTTTTAAACACAGTAACACTGAGGAAAGATTTCACCCCATCAGTACCAGTTTATAAGCAAAATACAGCAATTAACATCAGAAAGATGTCTAGTCAACCTTTGTGAAGGGCCTCCCACTCCGCAGGAACACACGCTGCCACATTAGAAGCTCACCTGGCTATGGCCGGGAGCAGCAAGGGTCCCTTCAAACCCTGGCAGTCTTGTGCAGAGTTAAGCAGTTTACCCATGCCCCTTTCCTCTCACCCCTTCATTCCATCCCTCTCTTCTCTCCTCTCCCAACCCCGGGTCCCTCTCTCACATTGCAGGCAGATGTTTATTAGCCCCAGGACACCTTTTGGTAACAGTAGCGCACTACAAATTTAAATAATAATAGGCAGAAGCAGGGGATCCACTAGACCCGAACTTCGGGGGGGTTTAACACTCCCAGCCAGGGCTGGCCCTAGTACTGGTCGCACACGATGAAACAGTCTTTCTACCTTCTCCATGAATTCCCTCACTACCACTCACCAACAATACACCTCATCTCTCTCTAGCACCTGTCTGACAAAATACTCATAGTTTACTCACACTCATTTCTGTGATGTGAATGGTACATCTTCTGTGTACCAGGTACTTTAACCTTCTGCACTGTGTGGGGAAGAATGCCCATGTGACTGCACGGAGAGCAATGCAACAGTGTGAGAGTAGGGTAAAAGGAGTGACTACAGGTTGAGTGAGGTGACCATATGAATTTGGATTCGGCTGTAAGTGCAGAGTGGGACGAATTAGTGCATGGTTAGTGATGGCCTTGTTTGAGTGAGCTACAGATTGAGCAGTGGAGGGACAGGTGAGTGAAGTGTCACATGAGTGCAGGATGAGAAGTGTGCTCGTGTGACTGCAGGGTGAGGTACAGAGTGAACAATGCAAGCACCTTTTTTAGTGCAGAGTGATCACTGTGAGAGCAGGGTGAGCGGGTGAATGGTGTGAGTGCATGGTGATCAGTGTGAGTGCATTGTGATCAGTGTGAGTTCATTGTGGTCACTGAGAGAGCAGGGTGAGCGGGTGAATGGTGTGAGTGCATGGTGATTGATTGGTGTGAGTGCATGGGGATCAGTGTGAGTGCACGGTGATCAGTGTGAGTGCAGGGTGAGCGGGTGAATAGTGTGAGTGCATGGTGATCTGTGTGAGTGCATTGTGATCAGTGTGAGTGCATTGTGATCGCTGTGAGTGCATGGCGATCGCTGTGAGTACATGGCAATCAGTGTGAGTGCATTGTGATCACTATGAGTGCATGGTGATCAGTGTGAGTGCATTGTGATCGATGCGAATGCAGGGTGAGCGTGATAGTGAAAGCAAGAATGAGAAGTGAGTTGTCTGAAAGCAGGGTGCATTCCCAGAAATTGAAGTGTAGGGTTTCAGATATAAGTTAAACTGTTGCTACAATGGCATTAATCAGGGATTGAGGGTGGAGGAAATAAATAATGTGCTGATCCTGCAACAAACTTCCAGTCTTATGATTAGGGTTACCAGCTCATTATTTTGAATGCCCAGAAATAAGCAGTTACCTAAAGCTGTATTTTTAGCACTTATCTGTGAATACTTAGAACAGCAAATAGAAATAGAAAGCACTTTTAATTGTGTCACTTTTAATTGTGTTCTAGGGCTGCCTCAATGATCCTTGACTGAAAATTAAAGAGAACAAAGACAGAAAAGTCAAATAACGAATTAATACATACTTTTTTAATATATAACTCTATTTAGTGTCAAGAGCAGGCATTTTTCTTTTGACAACCCAATTTTATATTCCCTTTCATTAAATGCATTCTCACACTACAGCAGTAAGTGTAAAAATACAAATGTAAGGAATAGGCAGAGTGGGGGCCCAGGGGGTACTGGAACCATAAAAAACATTAAGCCTCTGTAACCAGTTTACAAAGGCATGTAAATATGCTAATGGTTATCTAGTACAAGTCGTAGAAACGACTTGCGATGTAAAACCATGCGTGGTAACAACGCGGACGATGTAACATCAGCGTTGTAACCTATTGCGTGGTAATGTATGTCGTAGTAACTTCATATATTCACCAAAGAGGTCCCAGAGTGATTCAGAGATTTCTCACCTCTTACAACTCTACTATTTCGCTTCGCTCCACTAGCCAGCAATTGTTCAAAGTAACCAAGAGGAAATCCAGGAGTTGGGGACTCTCCTTTGTGTTTCTGATCCCCAAGCTGTGAAACGCTCTCCCTGAATATGTAAGGAAAACTGAGTCAAAATCAAAATTCAGAAATCAATTCTTTTCTAATTCTCTGGAATTAGCATCTCTACCTTTGGCTGTTAGCGCTGGAAGGCCCTTATGGGTAGCCATGCGCTCGACCAAAATCCTAAAGAATAAAATAGAATAGAATAGAATAGAACTATGTTGTTAAAACATGAGAATGAAAGTAAATTATTTTAGCAATCAAAAACTGTTAGCGTATTGTTCCAATACTCCACATGGGGCCTACTTTAACATTTTTAACATGCCACCAGATACTTCTGGTGTTAAATTATTTCACGCTAACCACACGCGTTTTTTGTATTCGCTTACCTGCCTCTGCCATTTTCAAGGGGATGTGGGTATCCTGCTGTGAATGAGACCCATCTCCCAATCTCTGCTTACATAGTGAGGGACAAGATGTGGGCATAAAATATGCCAGCACAGAGCTTGCACTGGACGGGCACCTTTGAATTTGTGTTCCTGTTCCATGCAATGCGAGTTGAGTATAGAAAGCTTAGGAAGAGGCCGCAGGAAGCTTCAGACAAGGTGTGTGGCTCCAGCGGCTATCCATTCCGGTGCAGGAAGACTCGTGCACGCTAGTTTTCACGGCAACTGTAACAGTGGGTGGCCATTCTTGCCTAAAAACTTAGGTTAAAATATTTTTTTTTTAAATGGTGTGCTTACTTTGCCTCAGTTAGTAATATGAGGACTTTGGATTTACGAGAGCTACGCTGAAAAATGGTCTGTCCTGGCCTTGATCTGCGCCTCCCCCAGCCTCCACGGCTCTGCCTAAATATGTTATATTTCTGATGGGCCAAAAGGAAGTTAGGCAGTCAATAGGAGTGGCCACTTCTTGCTCACTTGCTAGCCCATGAGGTCCCTGGCTCTGTATAGACAGGGATATGAATAAAAAAACAAGAACTGGCAAAGCCAACAGGTCGCTCCTATGTAAGAGCTATTGGCTTTGCCAATGTGTTGTAGCCATGTTATACACCAGCTTAGCTGCTGTTCAGCATGGATAAAAGTTAGTGGCACATAGGAACATGGTATGGCATGTTGTAAGGTAAAATAGTGTGTGGCAGAGTGGAGTGGCAGAGAATGGTGTAAAGAAGAGTGGTGAGGAGTAGTGTGTTGTGGTGTGGTGTGAAGTAGAGTGGAGTGGCGTAGAGTGGAGTATTCATGGTGTGGTAGCACTTTGCCATTACCGTCAACACATTTTCAATTGAAATGACCTTTACATTTGCACAGACATACAATTTTACTAATAAAACTATGCAGTGCATGTATCAAGGTGTCAATATTATGTGGTATGGCTTGGATGCCTCACCATAAAATATTAACATGATACCCAAAAGTGGAACTCATATTCACATTAGTAATCCTTCTCTCAGTTCAGTTCTGGTAGAGTAGCAAAGAGCAGACAGTCTTACTTAGAGGAACACGTGTAAAGCATTTTACAGTACCACCATTGACAACATGTAATTGACATGAAAAAATCAGACACAAGTTATCGATTTTAAAGTGTTCAAGAAATGAATACTTTGCAGAGCTGACAAACTTTACCATTGCAGTCAATGGAGAAAATCTTGGGTGACACTTAGTCACTTGCAGGGGGGAGTTCAACAGAACCCACTTGGAGTTAGGGTCTTGTAGGTCCATAGACCAAGCTTCGATAGTCAGAACAATTTTACCTTGCCCAGGGAGTCTGGGTGCAGAGGTGACTTGCTGTCCTTGGTGCTGAATGGGAGCAACTGGTGCTGCAAAAGCAGTACTTAGCAAAACAATACTTGCAGGTGGAGTTCATGGGAGCCCCTTGGGGGTAATGTTTGGAGGGACCACTTGACCAAAATCACAAGGCAGAGCAGCTCTGCCTAGCTTGAGCGTCTCCGGTTCAGAGGTGTATCTGACTATCAGTGATGCTGAACGGGACTGCAGGAGCTGACTTTACCAGGTGTGGCAATGCCACCAAGTGCGTGATGCAAATGCTCAACAAAAGGAGAAGGGTGATGGAGCAAAAGATTCACTCTTTGGAGCATCAAGTAAAGTTGTCAGTAGTTAACAAAACCACCAACAAACCTTGGCCACGGCAAATGCAGCAATGAAGAAAATCCTCTTGCACAAGCCTGGGGAACGCTGTAGGGGGATGAGACTCACTTAGGTTCAGGACTATACTTCCCAGAAGGCATCTGGCTGATTACTTTTTGGCTGGTCCTTAACAGAGCCCGGTGGGCAGTCCTTTGGATCTTGGAAGTGCGGTTTGTGCCTGCCAACTACCAGAGACCAGTACCTCTAGTTCTAGGGGGTCCAGGCGAATTCTTTGGATCGCTGAGAGCTTCACCTTCCTTTTGGAACCGGTCTCTGGTCCTGGAAGAGTCACAGTCTAGCAGGTGCAGGGGGCTGCCACAGGTGCATTCAGTGGCAGCTCCTCCACTAATGCGGAGGATCGTTGCCACACTAATTTGCAGCAGTAAATTAAAGGAAAAATAAAATGATAATAACTTGATGTTATTTTACTATTTTATTGTGTCCTGCTGCTGCAGCTTTACAGGGTGGGTGGGGTGGGGCTGCTCTCCTCTCAGAGCAGGGGAGGGGTGGTGGGCATACTCTGTAAGTGAGCATTAATGTTTGGCCAGCAGTCTCTGGCCGGCCAAGCATTCATGCGCACTTTGCATGTTCTCCATCCAAGCTGTATTGCAGCCTGAGTGGAGAACATGCCCAGCCTCCCACTGTCTGTCTGAGCACTGAACCACAGCCTTCAGACCAATCACAATGCTGCATTGCAACGTTGTGATTAGCTTAGGGGAGCCTGGGTGTACTTCCAGTTCCGGTCAGAGGGAGGGACTACAGAAGAGAGATGCGTTTAGGAAGTACGTTCTAACTTTCTTCTTTTTTTACACCCCCTGCCCCACGACCCCCGAACAGTGCCGGCCGTCACTGGCGTGCATTACCTCATGCCTCTTCTTTGTGGAGCCCTGCCTTGAGCTGACACGGTCTCTTCTTTGTCCTTTTCTTCTTCAGAGCAGATCCGGAGTTCTGGTGTCAGGGATGCCCTTTAAATCCTAGTTTTCGGGGGTGTTTATGGGTGTGAGGGTTAGTAGCCAATGGGCTACCAGTCCTGTGACTAATCTGCCCACGAGGTGACCACATCAGGGTTGTATGTCACCAAACTACTCAGAACTCACTTTTCTTGGGACATTTCAAGATTGCACGAGCCATCCTCGGCTGTACAGACCAGCTGGCCCACCCCAGAGGTGTGGCTAGCCTTTGAGAGTCGCACGCCTCCTGCATACGAAATCTCCCACCTACCCACAAACACAAGTGCCTGGGGGCCTTTGTCTCCACTGGGTAAAAGTTACTTACATATCAGAGGTGGTGAAGTCTTTGAGGCTCACTGCCTTGATGGGTCTTTCACTAGCCATCCTGGGAGGGCGGATGTGTGAACTCCTTCCTGCCCAGGCCTTTTGTCTCACAACCACAGAGAGTGATAGCACTCACCACCAGGAGGTAGACTTCTGTCATGTCTGAAAACAGCTCAGAAAGCCGCCCAGGCGCAAGGGGACTCTGTAACTTATTGGGCACCCACTAAGAATGCCACCTGGGTGTATACCAGTTCTCCCTCAACACAAAAATTGTGTTCTGGTGAAAAAAGCATAGTGTTTGATACCAGAGACCACTAAATTTGGTGGTACCCTCATGGAGCTGGCTATCTTGGTTTTGTCCAGTATCTAGTCTGCGTTAACATTATAGACCGCCATTCACTTACAGTAAACTTGAATGGCAAGGTTACTGTATGGGTACATATGTCGACATTAATATAATGTACCCTGCCTCTTGGGCTTTAGAAGGCCTACCTTAGGGGTGACTTACATATATCAAGGCAGTGAGGGGACTCCATGCCACATGGTGTGTGCAGCATCAAACTCGAGCAGAGAAGCTGCTCTTGCAGCCTGCATTAGCCACCTTGATGACTTTAATTTTACTCGGGTCACTCAGAGTAGCACAAATAGTGCTGCAGACCTGGTGACCCCTTTAACACCCTCGCCCTGGGTACCACTGGTACCATCTACAAGGAACTTATGAGGGGGGTTAAGGCATCTTGCCAATTGGGTGTACCAATTAACATTTCACTTTAGAGGAAACAACGCGGACACTTGAGCCTGGTTAGCAAGCTTCAGTGCCCTGTCAGTCAGAAACCAGCATCTAGCAGTTCAAATGGGCACAAAAATTAGGGGGGCATCTCCAAAACCGTACAGTTTCCTACAGTGCACAAACGAAAATCTGTGGAAATTGTATCACCTAGTGTAATGATTTGTGTTAATCATATTAAAGTATTTGTTTCAAACACACTTCAGAAATAACAAAAAGTGTGCTTCATTTCAATTCCTAATTCTGATGTACTCTGAAATACTTACACAGTTCATTTAAATGTTGCTATATGCTAGAAAACCCGTTTTCATACACCCATTTTTCCCAGCAAGATTGTCGCATAAATCCTCTCACTTTGAAGTCAGAGAAAGGAAAATTAACAAGTGCCCTCTGAGGACAGCGCCTGACATTTGACCTCAGTCTTTGAATGCAGAGCAATTGTGAGAAGATAAGAACAAGATTTGCAGGCCTGTTTGCAAAAAGGAAGCACTTGGGAGGATGCTGTAAACATTTTTTGGGCAAAGGAAGGTAGGAATCAAGCTGGATAGTCGAAAACAAGTAAAGCCAGCAAATGGAAAGCAAGAAAATGTGAGTTAAAAATCACAAAGTCAATGGCAAGCAACCAGCAGAATGCATTCCCAAGGAAGCCTTCCGAATGTCCCCAAGATGTCTTAGCAAACCAGACATCTGCGCTGTCTGGTAGGCTACGACCTAAAAAGTAGTCATCTGGAGGGATGCGAAGGGCATCTAGTGGAGCTTGCAGCAGTCTTTCAGACTCCTTGCTTGCTCTCCCAATTTCTGAGCCTACATTCACAATGTGGACGTTGTTCCTGAGGGACGGCTTCATCTTTGTGAATCAAATGCCACTTCCTTTGAGGCGCTGGTTTGATAACAGTTATTTATGAATTCTATTGCAGTTGTAAAGCATTGATAAGTCTGTGTGATTCATAAGGAACGGAGATGTGTCTTTCACAACCACTATTCCTTCCATATGGCAAGGAGTACCATGTGCACATGCAAATCGTGATGTACTTCTTCTGCATTGCCACTGATGGTTTTGCAGTTGCAGAATGAGTGATTTTACAATTCACATGCTTTACGACCACAAAACTCTTTAATATATGTGGTTGTTTTTGTTTTCCAGAAAGGAACTCTAGGTAAAGCCTATTATCTCTTATGGGACCCCGGATGGATGTGCCTCACACCTGCTCACATGTTCCCATCTCGCCTCACTACTCAACAGCGGCAGCTCCTCTGCAATGGCAGAGAAGCATCAACCCACTAGCACAGACCCAGCAGAAGGAAAATAAAATTATATTTTATTATTGTTTTATTTTTTCAGCTGCTAGTTGAGCCAGCGTGTGAAGGGAGGGGCTGGGCCGGGCCATGGGAGGGAGGTGGAACAAAATGCTATGCGCATTTAGGTTTCTCTCACCTGGTTGTATTCTACAGTGGGTGGAGAAACTGCACAGGCTCCCTGTGCCTTAGCAGAGCGTCAAACCAGCCCGCTCAGGCCAATACCCGCGCTGCTCTCATAGAATGAGAGCAGCGTCTGGATTGGATGGGGAGTCTATCCCAGGGACTGCTGGGAGCAGTAAGAGAAAGGAGGAGCATTGGAGCACAGTTTCAGCGCAGTTTCAGGTACGTTTTCTTTTCATTTCATGTTTTTAATTCAAGCGCCTTACCGCCCCCCCTCCCCGCCGCCACGCCACTGCTGCTCCTGCTGCCTCGACTACTACTCACAGTGCTATTGCCTTGGAGTAGGAATAGGGAATTTTGGGTTATGGTCCACGAGTGAAAGAGGAAGAGTCTCTGTCAACGTGATGGGAGAGACATCAGGTGTGTCAGCTCCAAGGGCCTATATGTATGAGTTGACAATATACGTAATTTGCTCATAACAGTGGCTGCCTTGCTATTTAAAATGGCCCTGGGAGGTCTTGATATCCAACCTTCTGAATTCAAGATGTTTTGGAGCTTGAGTAAAATGAGGGTTCTTGAGCCCTGTTAGCCAAAGGAAGGAACATGTTATATCTGATTATTATCTCCCAAGTTCAATACTGTTATGGACCAGGAATGTGAGACGCTCCTGCAGCACTTACCTGTAAAACTCAGTTGGTGTCACTAAGATATGGAAATGGGGCCAGAGGAACATAAGAACTAACAACCTACAACATCTCAACAGAGAAAATAACTTCAGTATGAAATATCTTCGGAATGGACTTTCATTATTAAATCAAAAGAGCTGAGTGAAGCTGTAATTGATTGTCCCTGTTCAAAATGTAGGGTAATAGGTGACTCCCAGGAAGCACCTGACCATATGTCTTTTAGAAAGACATTAAAGACCCTTCTCTATCAAGAAGCATTTCTGTCCTTTTAACCTCTCATGTCACACTATCTGATGATTCTCAGCTGGCAAAGCGCGGAGATACCCTTACGGGATTGGTTCCAGCGCTATAGAAGAAATTAAAATAAATAGAAGACTGGGGTCAAGGTGGCCCTCTAAAGCTTTCAGAAATGTAGGGAAGAGACTAAAGATTAGGGGCCAGATTTATTAAAGTTGTGCATTGCCCTTGCGTCATGCAAAGTAACACAAGGGCGGTGGAAAACCTACATGAGATTTACCAAGCCACGGAAGACCTCCTGTGTGGCTTGGTAAATCTGAAGTGTTGCCTTGTGTTACTGTACATGTTGGGGGCATTATATGGGTGGCACATGGGGGTTCCCTAGACATCCACTTAAGTATTCTGAGGCATTCCAAGATTTCACAACACTGGTAAACCTTGGAATTGTATGACTTCCTACCAGAGGTGCAACAAGGAGAAATATCTTTATTTCTCCTCCTTGTTTTCTCTTGCCTAGTGTACTGCATTGGCACTTGGCTGCTGATTGTGCACCAGTGCAGGCAGAGAACATGAATGTGCAATAGCTTGAAAGGTATGACGCATTCCTGCCCTCTCCCTTTCACGCAGCGCAGCAAGCTGTCTTTCTGTGGTGCGCTGTGTGAAAGAATGTTAAATCTGCTCCTAAATCTGTTATTCTGGCAGAAGGTTGAAGCCAGAATCCTACATAAGGAGTTGGTGAGTATTGCAAGGGTGAAACCTGAATTCAGAATCCAAAACATAGCTTAATATAAGAGGAAGAACCTGGCAGGGATTCAAAACAATAAAGAATTTGATGTGTGCACTCTTCTTCATGACGGTCTACTACCCTGCCCGTGGCTGTTCTACCCCACCCATGACTGCGCTATTCCAGCTGAGGCAGTCCTACCCTATCCATGGCCGCGCTACTCCACCGAGGCTGGCCGACCCCACCCGTGGCTGTGCGTCCTTTCTGCCACTGTCCTCACTCAGGCACGAAGGTTCAGGGGGGTCTTTAGGGGTGAAACAACCCCTCCTTCCCCAAAGATTTCTTAGTTAAGTCCCACAGGTTGGTGATGCTAGAGAATGGTTATCAGTGTGTCACTCCCGGCTGGAGAGTATGCCTACTAGTAAGAAATATCTTCAGAAGGGACGTTGTGTAGGAAGGGCCCATGTCAGGTGAGCACAGGTCTCATTTAAAATTGTGGGCCACATGCCCCTCTCTGTCACTCACACCTTATCATTGATGCCAGTGACACGACTGGCATTTGTGCTGTGTGCACCGCTGTAACCTCCACCAGTGGTATATCCTGCAGGTGGGGCATGCGCCCCCATCATATGCTGGTCAATCCTATAATGTTCCCCAGGATATGATGAGCAACCCGTACCTCATACCTTTGCAAGCTCTGACCACAGCCCTTTTTAGGTCTCCGCCTGCGTAGGCTGCGCTTGGCAGTCTCGCCTGGGAGATCTTATGTTTTGGAGTGTGGGACTTGAACCCGCCCCTCTTCTCTATTGGCTGGCTTCCTAAATGGAGGCCAGCCATTGGAGAAGAGGGGCGTCTGTCCGTTTAAGCCCCATCATTTTGGGATTCGGGGGTGTGTTTTTTCATATTCTTTCTCTCCTCTTCCCATTGGCTGGAATTTTACATTCCAGCCAATGGGAAGAGAACAGAAAGAAAAACACGCCCCCCAGTCTGAAAATGTCGGGGCTTTTCGGAGAGCCATTTCTGCTGGACCGCCGCCGGAAGAAGTAGAGAAGCTGCCGAGACCTCCGCCCCAGCCAGTGAGTGCTCGCTTTTCTTGCCTCTGTTCCTTTGTGGAAAAGTAAATTTTGTCATGTTCTGTGTCCCTACGTGTCATCCATCATATGTTATGTGTGCATGATTAAATATGCATATGCATTCCCTATGTTCGATTAAAGACGCAATTACAGTTGTGTCCGCCTCTACTATGCCAGTTCCCAGTTCTCGTGAATACTACGAATATCAGGCCCATGTAAAGCTACGTTGCCACGTTTCTCAGTGTGCACGTTATTTCATTGTAAAGTCCCCGTTTCTAGGCCTCAAAAGGGCCCGGACATCAGATTCAGCTCCTGTCTCCTGTCTCCTGAAGCCTCGCTGAGGAGCGATACAGCCCCCACCTGTATCCTCGACCCTTCACTTACTTCCTGCCTCGCAGTGCCTGGTTCAGCCTGGCTCTGCCTCTGAGTCTGCCAAGAGTATGTTATGATTCCAGTTATCAGTTCAGTCCTCCTCCTCTGCATTCTTAAAGCTACTGAATCGCATCAATAGTTTCCGTCATTGTCTAGCTTTTACGTCTCCATGTAAGAGAAATACTGCATTTAATGGTCATTTAATATTCTTCATCACGCACTACATGTGGAATAATGCATGCTCCAGTCTTAGAGTCTGTTAGCTTTTCCCCTCCTGACTTCTAGTTTATATCAACATGTTCTCTAAACATCAGATACTAGATACTGCTTAGGTACATGTCGCCCTGACTCTCCAGACTTCAGTCTCTGCTCCTAGCACAGAGTTCATAGCCCCCAGCTTCTCCTAGTGATACGTCATTGCCAGTTTGCGCGCACCATCAGGTTAGAGGTCCCGGCTCCTCAGGTAGCCCCCTCCATGGTTTCCGCCCCATTCATGACATATTCTGTTACGTTTGCATCACATGTCTATGTATACGCCCTGTTACACCCATTTTTCATCCTTATCTTTCGCGACTGCTGCGCATCACGCCTATTGCTCCACCCACTGCTACGCCTATTGCAATGTAATGCTATGTGTTTGCGTTATGTATATATGATCGTGCACTGTTATTAAAAGGTCTCCTCCTTGTCCCGATTCTGCCCCCGGCAGCGCTGCCATCCTATTCCTGTGCAGGTGGTCCTGTTCCTGTCCTTTATGCTGTAATAAACCTGCAAACTCCTACTACCTCGAATCTTGACTCTTATTTATTGAGCTATCTGTTATTCATTTATGCATTCAAAAATAGGGTATTATTTATTTATTTACCACATAATGGCGCCCGAATAGGGACTTGCCCTTTCCCCACGCGTCGGTGAAGCCACGCCGACCCCCTGACCCTCTGCAGTCGTGACGGAACTCTTCTGCGCACCGGCAGATATTTCTGCTTCAAGTATCCCTCAGGCCCACGGAGGAGACGGAGGAGGCGGTCCAGCATCCAGACGAGACGGTGGAGGAACGCGGCGAGTCCCGACCAGAGCCCAAGCCGAGAGTCCAAGGTCCGAGGTATCCGGAGGTCCACCCGTAACTGAAGTCCGAAGTTCGTCGTCCGTCGTCGTAGCAGTCCAGTCCGATCCGAGGCCTTCCGTTCTTGCTGCCCGGTGAGTACCGTCGCTGGGGTAGTATCTAGACAGGGTCAATCTAAATTGACTCTGGTCTGTGGGTTGGTGGTACACAGACCCACAAACGAAGTGTTCACCTAGGTGGATACGGGTCTTGATGCGTCCCTTTATGGGACCGGTATGTTCCGTACTGTTTCAGCAGTGCATCCAGTAACTCTAGTCTGTTCCGTTCTCGAGAAATTCTTGTGTTTCTGTTCTCAGTATTCCAGGTAATATTCTGTCCGAACTGTTATGTTATGATGTTGTTCAATGTATTTCCAATGTCGTGGTATGCCTGAATTGTTCTCCCAATTGTTATTGTTCCTCGTCTATTGTATTGTGTTCCGATTCAAGTTTACAATGTCTCTCTTTTCGAGATTACGTCAGTTAAAAACTAGAAAGTGTTTGTTCGAAGAAGCAGTTCCAGTTCCGCCTAGGGACAGTCCAGGTCATTTTATGTATCAGAAGCATGGCATAAGTGCCATATTATATCTAGATTTATGGGTAGATTATACCAAACAGTTAGAAGAAAAGTATAGATGGCCCGTATCGGGTACATGGGATGCCGAGTGCATCATGAGAGTAGAAGAAGCATTATGGAAAAAGAAAGCCAGACAGTCACAGAAAGATGCCATCGAGTTATGGCGCAAAGAAGCTCATAAAAGAACCGAAAAAGAAATCAGAAAGTCAGAATTAAGTAGAGAATCCTCAGAACGAGCACAAGAAAAAGAATTAATCGAGATAGGTGAACGAATTAGAACTGAACAATCAGAGAGACAGAGGAATGCCCTCATTAAGGGTATGTACCCTCTTCTTGCCGAGGGCTTGCCAAAAGCGACCCCGGAGGCATCCAGTAATTTTCCGGCACCACTAGCTCCGACCAAGCTACGTCACAAACCGACCGCAGCTGATATTTTTATTTCGTCCTATTTGGACGACATAGTCCCAGAATATGCAAATCCTGTTCCCGCTCCACCAGTCCCCGTAAATCAGGCACTACCTGCTCCTCCAGACACCGGGGCACCCCTTGCAGTACCTGTTACGGTCCCCCCGGTCCAGTCCGCCATACCAGTTCAGCCCGCATCTCAATTTCCTGCCACACTAGTACGAAGAGGATCAGTAGACGACTCTAGTTTAGGGGCCGCAGGAGGAGGTCCTCCTCAAACCCCGCCGCCACACAAGCGTTTAACGACAGCCGAATTACATATGCAAGCGTCACAGCGTACGCCCAGGTATCAGTCTGTTGCAGAAATAAGAAAAGCCCTTAACGAATGTGGCTATGATCCAGTCCCAGGCGAGGATAGTATGGTGTTATATTCATTACGCGTAAGAAAGGTGACCGAGTATCTAGTCACCCTACCGAATATGAAAGAAGACCTAGACAGAATATATCGTTTCATCCGTACAGGGGATGATCCAGAAAGCATTGGCGAGGCCATGTCTCAAAGGAAAGCTGAGACCCAGCTCATGATATTAAAGTTTCTGATCAATTGTCTAATAAGAGAACAAGATTACCCGTCCAAAGATCAAGCCGAAATGAGAACCCTGACAAAGTGGAGTGATAATATAGCCGAGGGTAAGCACAAGACTATCGGTGCTATAGAGAGTATGTATAAGAAGATTCGTAAAGAAATAATAAGGATACACGAACAACGTAAAGCAGCACAAGTAAGCGAGAAAGAAAGTAACTCTGATACTGAAGAGGTTGAGGACGAGAATCCCGACAGAATAGCGTATGTAGGAAAATCTAGATTTCCAGATCGCCATTTACGCCTAGAACACAAGTCTACTTTCCATCATCCAGCACCAGAACAAGGTTCTCTAGAACAAGTATTCCAAGCTACCGATCACATTCTGAAATCACGAATCGGTTACAGTGAGTTAAGTACCATGCATGAACAAGAACTAGTCCGATCAGCAGTCCGATGGATTACTGATTCTACCACTTTTCCAGACGAAATAGTGGCACAAATGTTTCTGAAAATGCCCCCAGCCGAGCAACGACTGGCGGGTATGTATATGATCCAGCACCTCATTACATTGTATGAGGGTCAGCACTCTGATCCAGGCCCGTTACATGATATCCTGAACGAGTTACTCCAGTATAGATGGAAAGGTTTAGGTACCGATTTAATTAGTGTCATTCTAGAACAGCGTCACAAATATAGAACGTTTTTGAATCCGCATTTTGTTCATGTCTCACCCCCGGAAAGTAAACCATTTTACATGGAGAGACAGAATCCGTTACGAGAAGTCCACCCAGTTAGAGGAACGGGTGGCGAACTAGAACGAGTGTTTGTTTACACTCCGATTACAAAGATGGAACTCCTAGAGATGAAGAAATTAATTCCCTGTCATGATAAAGATCCAGCGGGGTTCCATAGAGAATTAAAAGACATGCTCCGTATGGGAGAATACACGTATCCAGATATAATTAAAATGTTAAAGGTTCTGCTGCCCGCAGGGGTGTATGAAAAGCTCAAGGAAAAAGAATGGGAGGTGGGAGAGAAAAAGATCGATTGGGCAGTTCTAGAAGCCGAAGACAAGGCACGAGTACCAGGTACCGGTCTTGGAGCGAAATGTAAAGAATTACCAGAATTATTAATACAAGTTTTACCCAGATTATTGACAACTAGAAAAGAAGACTGGGATGCAATCTCAGCCTGTAAACAGAAACAAGACGAAGATATTAGTGATTATTATTCCAGATTTGAGAAATGTTTTAGCATCAACAGTGGCCTCAAGACAAGTAGTGAGTCATACCCTCATCTTTTTGTTACTAAATTAGTCGAGAATTCAAGTCCACCAATTAAAAATCGAGTTTTGAAAGTCGAAAGTACCTGGCAAGCTAATACCCCGTCCCAGATGTTGCAGATGCTCCAATACCACCAGAATAGAATCAGAGAAGAACAAGAACATGAAAGAAAACGTATGAAAGACACGAAAATGAAAGTACTAGTTGCACAATCAGTTCCTCAAGACAGTCAGAAGAGGGGTCCGAATCAAGCCAGTCATCCTGCAGCTCCCGTTAAAGGGAACTGCAATTATTGTAAACAGCCAGGTCATTTTATAAACGAGTGTGCAGTTCTGAAACATAACATAGCTACCGGTAAGACTAAAGAAAGACCACGTCCGCCTAGACAAGAACAAGTTTCACAGACTCCTCAGCCACAGAATGCACCACAGACAGTTACAGCACCGCAGCCTATCGCTGCAACACAGCACGTCACACAGCAGATGTACCAGTATGCACAGTCTGAGTATCCAGAGTACCAACAGTACTCATGAAACAGCCTAGAGAGGGAGGTAGGCTTGCCTCTCATCGAGATACCTGTAGATCAAGAAGGTCCCTATGTTCACAGTCAAGTATTAGGGAAAGACAGAAAGTTTTTGATCGATACAGGGGCAAGTAGGACCACAATTAGCCACGCCGAAGTTCCAGGGGCTCCGCTCTCAGGCTCAAGAAATGTTTCCCTTGGATTTTCAGGAAAACCTATCGTAAATGAGATATCAAAGCCAGTTACTCTAGAAGTAGGTCCATTGTCCCGTACTACTGATCTGTTACTTACTAAGTCATGTCCAGAAAACCTATTAGGCATTAAAACACTGAAAGAATTAGGTGCAGTTATATGCTGTTCCCCAGAGGGAATACGTCTGTTCCTACGTGACTTTAAGGGTCACTATGTATTACGAGATTTTGATCCCAGATTGTCTAATGTTCCGCAGCATCTATGGGCGCAAGGTCCAACTGATGTAGGGTACATGCAAATCACACCCCATCGTGTGACTCTCAAGTCAGGTGTAGTGTTACCACGAATCAGACAGTACAGATTGCCACCTGAGGCTGTAGCAGCCTTATCCAAAATTATTGACGAGCTCATCGCTCAAGGAGTAGTTGTAGAAACTGACTCCAATGTATGCAATTCTCCGATCATTCCAGTCATGAAACGTACTGATCCGAATGCACCTCCAGTATATCGATTAGTGATTGACCTACGAGAACTTAATAAATGTATTATTCCCCAGTATCCAGTTGTCCCAGATATCTCTTCCCTATTGACAGCCATTGATTCCGAAGCCATGTTCTTTACTGTAATCGACCTCAAGAACGCGTTTTTCAGTGTTCTCATTCATCCAGACAGCCAGTTTCTTTTCGGATTCTGTTTAAATGGAAGGAGCTATATGTTCACACGAGCTCCTCAAGGTTTCACAGAAAGCCCTAGTATTTATAGTCAAGCACTTAAGAGACAACTAGACAACATTCACATGCCAACTGACACTGCCCTGCTCCAGTATGTCGATGATCTACTGATCACAGCCCGTTCTGAACGTGCTTGCGAGCGAGCATCCCTTATAGTCTTGTATTTCCTAGCCGAGATGGGGCACAAGGTGTCCCCTTCTAAGCTTCAATTCTGTGTCCAGCAAGTGGTCTACTTAGGACACTTACTGTCCAAGAGGGGTAGGCAGTTGACACCAGACCGTATCCAGTTAATAGCGAGTCTTCCTCAGCCCAAGACCCAGAAGGAGGTACGTGCCTTTATCGGCCTCACTTCTTATTGCAGACAATGGATTCCTCAGTATGCATTTCTAGCCAAGCCACTGATACAGTTAACGACACAGGAGGCAGCCGTACCGACTGTCCTCCCTTGGACATCTGAACATACACTTAGCTTCAATGAGTTAAAGAAAGCTTTATGTCAAGCTCCAGTTCTAGCTACACCAAACTACAGTAAGCCTTTTACACTTTTCGTCACAGAACGTGAAGGTACAGCATTATCTGTTCTCACACAAGATCAAGCAGGACAATACAAGCCCTGTGCTTATTTTTCGAGCACATTAGATCCTGTAGCCCAGGCTCTGCCTGTGTGCCTTAAGTCAGTTGCAGCCACAGCACTAGCTATCAGACAAAGTGATTCCATAGTCTTAGGACACTCCCTGACAGTACAAGTTCCACACTCCGTGGAAGTTCTTTTAAACCGAACACAGACTCAGCACTTGACAATTGCACGTTTAACAGGTTATGAATTGACACTGTTCCAGCCACACATAGAAATCAGACGCTGCAACGTTTTAAATCCTGCTACACTGTTACCATCAGTTACTTCGAATTCTGCCACACATGACTGTGTGGAAGTAGTTAACATTACGACAAAGCCAAGACAAGATCTGACAGATATTCCGTTACCAGACCCCGACCTGACACTTTATGTGGATGGTTCATGTATGAGAACAAGTACAGGAGAACTAGTCGCCGCGTATGCAGTGACTACTGATACTGAAGTTATTGAGACACACCGTATTGACACCCTGTCCGCTCAAGCAGCAGAGCTAGTTGCTCTGACACAAGCCTGCATACACGCCAAGAACTTGAAGGTTAATGTTTACACAAATTCACGCTACGCATTTGGAGTCGTACACGACTTCGGAGTGCTCTGGCAAGAGAGAGGTTTCATGACTTCTCATGGAACCAAGATTCAGCATGGTCTCCTTATTCAAGCTCTGTTAGATGCCATACATTTACCGACATCCATTGCTATCATGAAGTGCAAAGCACATACGAAAGTTACTGACACCATTTCCCAAGGTAATGATCTAGCAGATCGCACAGCCAAGCTTACAGCACAGACTCCAGACATTCCAGTTGACCCAACACAGACACATGCTCCAGATCCGACTACATGTATGACAGTTAAGGACCCTACACAAGATGTCATAGACATACAGTTACATGCTACTCCCGAAGAAATCAAGAAATGGTCCGAACAAGGAGGGGTCCAGACAGATCAAGGATGGTTAACGAAGGGAAAAGCCACATGGTTTCTCCCCGACTCTATGGTTCAAGTCATTATTAATACTGCACATAGTCCAGCACATTTAGGAGAAAAAGCTATGTTAGACAGTATCCAGAACATTTGGTTCAACAAGCATTTACGAGCTGCAGCCAAGCAGAAAGTCCGTACCTGTATGATATGTTGCCAGTTCAATCCAGGTAAAAGTGTCCCGGTGGAACAAGGTGGATTCCAGCCCCCTGACCACCCTTTTGAAGTCCTCCAGATGGATTATATTCAGATGGAGCGATGTCGAGATTTCAAGTATGTCCTTGTAGTTGTATGCGCTTTGTCCAGGTGGACAGAAGCATATCCAGTTCCAGATTACACAGCCGCGACCACTGCCAAGCAGTTGGTTCGTGAGTTCTTCCCCCGTTATGGACTCCCTAGAGTCGTATATTCTGACAACGGCCAGCCATTCTCATCTGAACTCATGAAGCATGTTTCCCTATTGTTAGGATACCAGTGGAAGTTTCATTGTGTACGCCATCCTGAAGCAGCCGGTCTCGTAGAGAGACATAACCAGACTTTGAAAATCCGTATTGCAAAAGTTTGTCAAGAGAAAGGTGTAGACTGGCTAGTAGCTCTGCCAGTCGCTTTGTTCTATATGCGCATGGTCGCACATTCCAGATCAGGTCTGTCCCCGTATGAGGTCGTTTTCGGCCGCCCCCCTAACATGTGGGGTACTCCTAGACCCCGAAGTATTACCGATGTTTCAAGTAATATGCTGACAGATTACCTAGCTTCCTTGATGTCTGCCCTCAATTCTTGTCGTTCACAGGTTGCCGCCGCATTTCCAGACAATACCGAGGTGGCACCGCATGAAATCGTTCCAGGATCCATGGTTCTTGTTCGCAATTTTGACCGCTCAAGTCCACTGGAGCCTCGCTGGAAGGAGCCCCGACAGGTCCTCCTGGCCACCCGCACAGCCGTGAAGTTGGAGGGACGCAAAGGCTGGGTGCACCTTTCGCACGTAAAGAAATTTTATGGACTGAAACCCGTCTCAAAGATTATTTCCCAGGATTTGAAGGATTGCCAAAGTACTATTCTCAAGGACTGTCCCGCAAAGAACAATGATACTGCACCCTCCCCGTTAGAGAAAACTCCGCAACAGGAGTATAAGTTGAAACTCCGGTCTAGTAAAATAAGTCAGCCAGTTTGATTGTCTAAGTCCTCCCCTAGGTGAAACGGTTAGACTGTTTCTGACATGTATAAAATAGACCCCCATAGTGAGAGAGTTAGTCAAAACTCAATCCGATGTATCGTTTTTCTATGTTTCATATTATTTCTCAGCATTATGATTTCCTGCACCAGTTATGCATTTTACCTGTATTTTCTAGTTTCTCATGTAAATAAGTCTGCTAATGCTACAGTAGAGCACACGTTTAGTGATCTACCTCCTCATGAACTCTCTTACCGCCTCGCTATGCGAAATAATTCTTTCACCCGCATGTTACATTACTCACATCAGACCAGCAATGCCACTAATTGTTGGGTGTGTGGTCGACTCCCCCCTTTCCAGACGCCGAAGGGAGTTCTGCCACTCTTTCCTTATCCTTTTTCACATAATGGTTCGTGTGGAGCATGGTCCACGTTAACGTCATCCTCAACAGATATGTCTTTTCTTAACAGTACATGTTTTCCAGACAAGCAAGGTCTCCCCCACAGAACCGGGTTAGATCTAGAAAATGAAGTGTATAATTTAGGTAACTATTCTTCGAATCTCATGGTCCTGAATGTTCAGTCTGATACTACTCCAGACTTACCTGCTATTTCAGTACTACCAGTCAAAGGCGAATTATGTGTCCGAAATAATGGTTCCGTACACGTAGGACATAGTGATTGTACTACTATTATCAAGTATAGTGACAGTGGGAAATCTATTTTCAAAGCTTCACGCCATTCTTATTTTATTTGTGGTCAAACTGCATATGTTCGTCTGCCCCTCGATTGGGAGGGAACCTGTTACATTGCCTTCCTACTGCCACCTGTTTTCCTAGCCCCACCTGATTATCATAGAAACACACATCTAGTACACATTAGACATAGAAGGGAGATCGAGTCCCCCATTGTCGATTATACTGAAACTGCTCTAGAACAGTACACAGATTTCAATAGAGGTTTCTTCTTCTTTATAGGACCTATCCAGAATAGTAAGCTGATCCGTAGGTTAACAAGAACCCTCGAAGCTGTAGTAAATGAGACTGCCTCTGCTCTAGGTAACTTAACCGAAGAGCAATCTGCTATGAGATTTGTCGTTTTACAGAATCGTCTCGTCCTTGACGTCATACTGGCCGATAGGGGCGGGGCCTGTAGAGTCATCGGATCTAGTTGCTGCATTTTCATTCCAAATAACGCGCCGTCTGTTTATTCAGCTATAACCAGACTCCATAAAATTGCCCATCTGTTGCACCAAGAGCCAGGCACCTGGACATGGTCCGGTTGGTTCTGGAATATAATTTCCGCCTGGGGATGGAAAGTCTTGTCCTTTCTAGGTATTGCAGTAGCGATCATATTCAGCTGCTGCCTCTGTATACAATGTGGCCCTGCGATTTGCGGCATTTGTGCTACCTCTTGTATTCCTAGTCCCAAGCCCCGTTCTAAATCCCGTTCCAGGACAATTCGAGACGAGCAAATGATACTGTATGAAATGATAGATGGTATCATGAATATTGATGTTTCCTGATGAAACGTAGTGACAAGGAGGGAATGTGGAAAAGTAAATTTTGTCATGTTCTGTGTCCCTACGTGTCATCCATCATATGTTATGTGTGCATGATTAAATATGCATATGCATTCCCTATGTTCGATTAAAGACGCAATTACAGTTGTGTCCGCCTCTAGTATGCCAGTTCCCAGTTCTCGTGAATACTACGAATATCAGGCCCATGTAAAGCTACGTTGCCACGTTTCTCAGTGTGCACGTTATTTCATTGTAAAGTCCCCGTTTCTAGGCCTCAAAAGGGCCCGGACATCAGATTCAGCTCCTGTCTCCTGTCTCCTGAAGCCTCGCTGAGGAGCGATACAGCCCCCACCTGTATCCTCGACCCTTCACTTACTTCCTGCCTCGCAGTGCCTGGTTCAGCCTGGCTCTGCCTCTGAGTCTGCCAAGAGTATGTTATGATTCCAGTTATCAGTTCAGTCCTCCTCCTCTGCATTCTTAAAGCTACTGAATCGCATCAATAGTTTCCGTCATTGTCTAGCTTTTACGTCTCCATGTAAGAGAAATACTGCATTTAATGGTCATTTAATATTCTTCCTCACGCACTACATGTGGAATAATGCATGCTCCAGTCTTAGAGTCTGTTAGCTTTTCCCCTCCTGACTTCTAGTTTATATCAACATGTTCTCTAAACATCAGATACTAGATACTGCTTAGGTACATGTCGCCCTGACTCTCCAGACTTCAGTCTCTGCTCCTAGCACAGAGTTCATAGCCCCCAGCTTCTCCTAGTGATACGTCATTGCCAGTTTGCGCGCACCATCAGGTTAGAGGTCCCGGCTCCTCAGGTAGCCCCCTCCATGGTTTCCGCCCCATTCATGACATATTCTGTTACGTTTGCATCACATGTCTATGTATACGCCCTGTTACACCCATTTTTCATCCTTATCTTTCGCGACTGCTGCGCATCACGCCTATTGCTCCACCCACTGCTACGCCTATTGCAATGTAATGCTATGTGTTTGCGTTATGTATATATGATCGTGCACTGTTATTAAAAGGTCTCCTCCTTGTCCCGATTCTGCCCCCGGCAGCGCTGCCATCCTATTCCTGTGCAGGTGGTCCTGTTCCTGTCCTTTATGCTGTAATAAACCTGCAAACTCCTACTACCTCGAATCTTGACTCTTATTTATTGAGCTATCTGTTATTCATTTATGCATTCAAAAATAGGGTATTATTTATTTATTTACCACATTGTGCCCGTTTTCTTGCCTCTTCTTGCCTCTGTTCCCTCGTTGTTATTGTTTTTCTGCCCTCTGTTCCCTCATTGTGCTTGCTTTTATGCCCCCCAGTTCCCTCATTGGGATTGCTTTTCTGGCGTCTGTTCCCTCGTTGTGCTTGCTTTTCTGACGTCTGTTCCCTCGTTGTGCTTGCTTTTCTGCCCCCTGTTCCCTCATTGTGCTTGCTTTTCTGCCCCCCTGTTCCCTCATTGTGCTTGCTTTTCTGCCCCCTGTTCCCTCGTTGTGTTTGCTTTTCTGCCCCCGTTCCCTCGTTGTGCTTGCTTTTATGCCCCTGTTCCCTCGTTGTGCTTGCTTTTCTGCCCCCCGTTCTCTCGTTGTGCTTGATTTTCTGCCCCCCGTTCCCTCGTTGTGCTTGCTTTTATGCCCCCGCTGTTCCCTCGTTGTGCTTGCTTTTCTGCCCCCTGTTCCATTGTTGTGTTTGCTTTTCTGTCCCCCCTGCTCCCTTGTTGTGCTTGCTTTTCTGCCCCCTGTTCCCTCGTTGTGCTTGCTTTTCTGCCCCCCCCTGTTCCCTCGTTGTGCTTGCTTTTCTGACCCGTTCCCTTGTTGTGCTTGCTTTTCTGCCTCCCCTGTTCCCTCGTTGTGCTTGCTTTTCTGCCCCCCTTCCCTCGTTGTGCTTGCTTTTCTGCCCCCTGTTCCCTCGTTGTGCTTGCTTTTCTGCCCCCGTTCCCTCGTTGTGCTTGCTTTTCTGCCCCCTGTTCCCTCGTTGTGCTTGCTTTTCTGCCTCCCTTGTTCCCTCGTTGTGCTTGCTTTTCTGCCCCCTGTTCCCTCGTTGTGCTTGCTTTTCTGCCCCCCGTTCCCTCGTTGTGCTTGCTTTTCTGCCCCCCCTGTTCCCTCGTTGTGCTTGCTTTTCTGCCCCCATGCTCCCCTGTTGGGATTGCTTTTCTGCCCCCCTGTTCCCTTGTTGTGCTTGCTTGACTGCCTCCCCCATTCCCTCGTTGTGCTTGCTTTTCTGCATTAACACTTCACAAAACATCTATCTCTCTTATGACTCATTGGTTTTATGCTTGCCTTTAACCCTGTACAGCCCTCCACCGCCTTTTGGCTAGGCTCAAGCTTTACAGATACCCCATGTGTGCATACAAAGTTAACTACCCGCAGTTTGCAAAAGGACTTAAACTGGAAAGCCCTGCTAAGTAGTTTACACCAGGAGCACTTAAAATTCTGAACGCAAGCTGCTACCCCTCCACCTCTTTGATCAGGACATTTTCTTAATTACTTATTGCAGTACAATAAACAATTGGTCACAGTAGTAAACATAAAACAAAACAAAAGAAATTGCAGCATTATCAACACTAATTTTGCACATTCTGCAATAAATGCAATTTATTGTCAAAGCATTGGTATCATCTGTGGTGAATGCAATTTAGTTTCAAAGCATTAATCACATTATTTTGGCAAAGCAGTTGCTCTTACATCTGAAATCATCAACTTGTAACAAAGGTGCTCTGATGTTGAGAAAGGATAGTGGGAGTGTTCTGGGTCAAAGTGAGTAAGTGAGGGTAACAGACAAGGGAGAGGTAGTGTGACATAGATACTTCAAATTCATATACTGAGACCTTTCCAGAGCCTATCTCAGGGCTTGTGTAATGGGTGGTTGTAGTCTACGTTTCGACCCCTTGAAAAGTTAAGGTGATTCAATCCTTAGGGTGGGACTGTCTGAAAAGAGCACCTAATCTCGCCAACAGCACGGAGAGTCAGGCTGTATGGTCAAGGGAAGTGGGCTCAGCAGAGCTCTATATTCATGGCAAATGTGGCCCATAATGCACGCACGATAATCCGTATTTAAACTGTGGGTCACGAGGTACCTCGCAGTTATGTGACAAATCTCAAATTCAAGACCTGTCAGCTTCCTCCCGGACGTGCGAATGGGCCCAATTACTTCTTGGTCACATCAGTATCACTCCAGGCCCTAAAGAGGTGTTTGCGATAGAGCATCTAATTTAACTTTAGATTATCCGCTTCGTCATGTGGTCCATGGACCATCTGTCATGATCTGGCATAGGCGCCTACCAACTACATCTCCCAGAATACAATCTTAGTGGGAGGTGTTTGGAGTATATACCACTGCTTACCACCGGGGCGCGCTGTATGTGATTGTGAATTCTAAATTTGTTTGTTTCACAACGGTTCCGTGGAGAGGAGCTGCTCGTTTCAGAATCCCGGAGAAAATAGGAACACGAGTCCGTGATTTCTACATTTGGTACCAGAGAGTTGCAAGGATAATCCTTTCCTGCATATTCGAACTTTGTTATCGTGTTTTCCCGCTAGCGGCTGCAGCGGGAAAAAAGTAGCGTGTTCTCGGCTGAGACGCGTTTGTGTGGAGACTCAGGAAGCGGAGTTTACATAGATATTACTTCGCTCTTCTTATCCTTCTCGCTGGTGGCTGCTGCGAGGAAGGGATTTGTTGCGTGTTATGCCGGATGGGACACGAGTAGGAAAGTGAAGTCCAGTGGCATTAAGCGGCTGTTACTTTGAGCTTCTGAATCATCGTTGGCTATGACGGAGAGGAAGAGCAGCCTTTTGAATTTGCAGTGGTGCAAATACTAGAATCCGGTACCAGCAGTACTTAGGGTATTGTGAAGTTTGTTGGTTACTTTGGGAAACAGTGCGATTTTACCTTGAGGAGCTCCAGAGCACTATTTCCACTGGACCCTTCAAAACAATGGTTTGAGGGTTTGCGCTAATGGGAAACAAGACTTCAAGCTGGTAAGCCTCGGAGGAGGTTGAACTTGTTCCTATACAGAACTTATTTTTATGTGTTCCGTTTAGTTGGGCCCAGCTAGGAATATTGTATTTTTGGTTCACTTGTATTGCTCTCTTTTGGATGAACTGGTATAGTTTTACATTACTGTACTGAATCCTTCAGCTTCAGAGCCCCGGAATGACATTTCGTTTTCTACAGAGAAGTGAGAACTTCCGGGTTACTGGAGAGAGTCCTGTTATAATTTCAAGGGAACGGAATTAAGGGTGCCTTCTCTATATGTATATTTGTGGTAGTATCATTCAGTGTGAATGTGAACCAACAGTAATTCTTGGTTTGGTTTATAGGAAGCAAGTGTAAAATATAGAGACGTATTGACGAAGAGAGGAAGGGCTCACCTCCTTTTTCAAATGGTAGGTAGAGATTCATTAGCGAGAATGAAACGAGAGTAGTTAGGATATATATGTTTTAATGCTCTCCTTTTGTCGTTTCAGCTATCCCTTCCGTTCCTGTCCCTTCCCTTACATTTCCCTCGCTTGATTACCTTTGTGCTCTGTGAGTTATAATAGTCAGAGCGCGGGGAAATCAGGAGGTGGACCCCTTTTAGCATCACACTGATCCTGAGGAGGAATTACCGTGACAGAATCACATACCCAAGAAATCATACTCCTCCCGGTCAGGGGGTGTTGAAAGATGACTACCCTGGACGATGTGATGCAGGCCTTGTTGGTAGTACTGCAGGAATTGGTGAATTCCCTGGCTGAAACTGCGGCTCTTAGGGAGAGGGTAGATAAGCAGGCGCGTAATCCTTTTGATGTTTCTGGTGGTGCTCTTCCAATACAGGTTACTGTGCCCCCTCCTATCCCGTTGGCCAGCCCTAAACGTTATGCTGGGGATCCTCTTAAAATACAAACATTTTTGACCCAGATAACCTTACATTTTTCATGCAGGCCCGCTTCTTTTCCCACCAATCTGTCTAGGGTAGCTTTTGCTATCTCATATCTTACAGGAGATGCGGCTAACTGGGCGGATCCTTTGGTTCGGAACGATGATCCGTTGTTGTCAGACTGGGTAGCTTTTCGGAGGGAGTTCGAGAGGGTGTTCGATAGGCGGGCGACCACTCTCAGTGCAGATCGCGATCTGTTGTGCTTGCGTCAGGGAAGAAAGGACCTTGTGACTTACATGACCACCTTCAATCGTCTGGTAGTGGAAACGGCATGTCCTGAAGAGAAGAGGATGGCGTTGTACTACCAGGGATTGAATGAAGATATCAAGGATGTGTTAGCCCAGATTGACCCTCAGCCCACGAGCTGTATTGATCTTATCAATCTCACCTTGCGGTTGGATCATCGTCTATTGGAGAGGAGCGGTGAGCGTAGGAGGGGTGGTAACATCAAGGGTGGTATTGAGGTTGCCAGTTCACCTGTTAGGAAAGACACTGGTCCAGAAGCTATGAAGGTTGGGGCTGTTCGTCCCCCTCTGACAAAGGCAGAAAGAGAAAGCAGACGTGCACAAGGTTTGTGCATGTACTGCGGGAAGAAGGGGCACTATGTGCGCGATTGCCCTATGAAACCAAAGAACAGGAGTTATCCTTTTCCCGTCAAGAAAGTGGCTGTGGCGTCCACTAGGGGTACTTCTGGAGAACAGGAAAACAGTGAGAGGGTGGCAAGAGATGAACAGTCTGTTACAGAGTGGAGGATACCTTCACTAGAGGTGCCGAATAAGGTGGGTAAAGAGTCACATGTGGTGCTGCCCATGTTTTTGACTATCGGTCAGCAACAACACTCGGTACGCTCGATGGTAGACTCTGGTGCCACCGGGAACTTTATTGACTATGGCTTAGTGAAGCGTTTGGGTCTTGTTAGAGTGCCTACACCTAGACCCGAAAAAGTTCTGGTCAGTAGATGGCACTCCTTTGAAATCTGGTCCTATTGTTGAGCATACTGAATTGTTGGAATTGTCTCTTGTGGGCCAACCTTGGGATCATGTGGAGAACATCAGGTTAAACATGATAGCGGCTCCACAATATGAAATCATATTAGGGATGCCCTGGTTGTGGCAACACAACCCAACCATGGATTGGCAGTTAAAAACCATCCGGTTTGAATCAGATCAGTGTATATCTCATTGTCTGAAAGGAAATGTTGAATCACACACGCTGTCATTGGCTCAGGCCTTCCAGATAGCTACGGCAGTAGAGAAGGAGGTTGTTTTGCCCGTGGAATACCATGAGTATCAGAACGTGTTCAGTGAAGTGGAGGCGGAGAGGCTCCCGCCTCACCACGACTATGATTGTCGCATCGATTTGGTAGAAGGGGCTAATATACCATCATGCCGAGTATATGCGTTGTTGGATTCTGAAACAAAACATCTGAAGGGCTATTTGGATCATCTCTGTTCACTGGGGTTTATTAGTCCATCACGCTCCCCGGCAGCTTCACCCCTTTTCTTTATTTCAAAAGCTAATGGTGAATTAAGGGCATGTATCGATTTTAGACAGCTGAATAAGATCACTATCAAAAATCGCTATCCTCTTCCACTCATCCCAGTCCTGCTAGATCAGGTAAAGGAAGCCAGTATTTACACCCGTTTGGATTTGCGAGGCGCGTACCATTTGGTGCGCGTTCGGGCCGGGGATGAGTGGAAAACCGCGTTTAAAACACGTTTTGGCCTGTTCGAGTATCTAGTAATGCCGTTTGGGCTATGTAATGCCCCTGCGGCATTTAAGTTCTTTCTTAATGACATTATCAAAGACTACATTGACCAATTTGTAGTTATCTATATAGAGGACATCTTGATTTACTCAAATACCCCAGCGCAGCATGTCAGTCAGGTTATTCTAATTCTGAAAAGACTGCAGGAACATAGCTTGTACTGTAAACTCAGTAAGTGCGAGTTTGGGGTCACTGAAGTTGAATTCTTGGGTGTTATTTTGAGTCCCCAGGGTTTCCGGATGGCAGATAGAAAGGTGGCAGCTTTGCGAGAGTGGCCTATTCCTAGGAGTGTGAGAGATGTCCAATGTTTTCTAGGATTCTCCAATTACTATAGGAGGTTTATCTCACATTTCTCGCAGCTGGCCTCTCCTGTAACCCGGTTGTTACGAAAAGGGGTATCTTTTTGTTGGACCCCTGAAGCCATGGTGTCGTTTGAACAATTGAAAGAGGCTTTCTGCTCAGCTCCCATTCTCAGACACCCTCAAGTTGATGTTCCCTTTGTGGTGGAGGCAGACGCCTCTGATATGGCAATAGGGGCTGTTCTGTCGCAAAGAGACAAGGGCACCAGCCAATTACATCCCGTGGCATTCCTGTCGAAGAAACCTAATCCCGCAGAGGTGAATTACACGGTGGCTGAGAAAGAACTGCTTGCGGTGAAGAGAGCATTCCAAGAGTGGCGTCATTATCTTTGGAGGGGTCAACACCCTGTTACTGTCTATTCCGACCATCGCAACTTACAGTATCTGAAGACAGCCAGGCACCTTTCACAACGGCAAATGCGCTGAATGTTGTTTTTTCGGAGTACGACTTTACCATCCCTTTTCGCCCTGGAGCGGAAAATAGAAAAGCAGACTCCCTATCCAGACAATCAGACTCTGAAACGATGGTAAAAAGAGTGCCACAGCCGATCTTATCCCCAGAGATGGTGCTGTGTTCTTCGCAAGTAGAACAGTTCTTGGATACAGTCCGTAATTTTCGTTCATTGATCCAATGGCAGCAGTGGGCCGTAAAGGAAAAACACAGGACCCTTAAACATGGTTTACCGATGCGTGCGAACAAATTGTTTCTTCCCACTCATGCTCTCCGTCTGATGGCCTTCAATTGGTGTCACAACGCTATGGTGGCAGGTCATCCGGGTCTTCAAAAAACGATTCATGCTCTACAGAGACAGTTTTGGTGGGAACGTATGATCAGAGATGTGAAGAACTGGATTGACCAGTGTGAAACATGTGCTAGAGCGAAAGGTGAACAAACAAGGAGTAAGGGTCTTCTGATGCCACTTCCGACCCCTTCGAGACCATGGCAAGTGATTAGTATTGACTTTGTCTTGGGGTTGCCATTGGATAAGGGCTGTGATGCTATCCTGGTGGTGGTGGATAGCATGACAAAAATGGGACATTTCATCCCCTGCAGGAATCTTCCTACGGCTGCACAAACCGCTCAATTTTTGTTGACGCAGGTGGTTCGGTTACATGGAATCCCGAAAACCATAATTTCTGACAGAGGGCCACAATTCGTAGTTCGCTTCTGGCATATGTGGTGTAAGGCTTTACACATGAAGGATGCGTTATCAACCTGTTTCCATCCTCAGCCTGATGGTCAGACAGAGAGGTTAAATCAGACACTTAAGAAATATCTGCGATGCTACGCTGAAGAGGCGTAAGAATCGTGGGTATCTTTGTTGTGGTTAGCCGAACTGTCCTACAACAATGCATGACATTGTTCAACCGGAGAAACACCGTTCCGAGCAAATACCGGATATCATGCACACACACTGCCTGTGGCCATTCCTAGCGACGTGCTGAACCACCCCACTGTGACAGCCCATATGAAGGCCCTGCTGCAGATCCATAAGCGTATTCAGAGGCATTTGGTGAGAGCAAAAACCTCTTACAAGAAATGGGAAGACCGATATAGGCAAGAAGGCCCGGTGTATCAAGTGGGTGATCTGGTATGGTTGTCTACTAAGAACATTCGCTTCCGCCTTCGCAGTATATTCCATCCGCGCTTTATTGGGCCTTATGAAGTTGTTTGTGTGGTGAACCCGGTGGCGTATAAATTGAAGTTGCCTGCCTCTTTGAGAATCCATCCGGTTTTTCATTGTAGCCTGCTCAAACCTGCTAGAGCTGGTAGGCCGAAATGGGTTCCCCCTGTGATGAGGGATGGCCAGCTGGAGTACGATGTGAGGCGAATCCTGGATTCTCGTATCAGGAAAGGAAAGGTGTGGTATCTGGTATCCTGGATAGGGTACTCATCGGAGGATGATTCGTGGGAACCCAGTACCGGAGTGCATGCCCCTAGAGCAGTACGGTTGTTTTATGCCCGGAACCCGGCCAAGCCTGGTGCTAGGAAGCGCTAGGGGGGGAGGATATACTGTCATGATCTGGCATAGGCGCCTACCAACTACATCTCCCAGAATACAATCTTAGTGGGAGGTGTTTGGAGTATATACCACTGCTTACCACCGGGGCGCGCTGTATGTGATTGTGAATTCTGAATTTGTTTGTTTCACAACGGTTCCGTGGAGAGGAGCTGCTCATTTCAGAATCCCGGAGAAAATAGGAACACAAGTCCGTGATTTCTACATTTGGTACCAGAGAGTTGCAAGGATAATCCTTTCCTGCATATTCAAACTTTGTTATCGTGTTTTCCCGCTAGCGGCTGCAGCGGGAAAAAAGTAGCGTGTTCTCGGCTAAGACGCGTTTGTGTGGAGACTCAGGAAGCGGAGTTTACATAGATATTACTTCGCTCTTCTTATCCTTCTCGCTGGTGGCTGCTGCGAGGAAGGGTTTTGTTGCGTGTTATGCCGGATGGGACACGAGTAGGAAAGTGAAGTCCAGTGGCATTAAGCGGCTGTTACTTTGAGCTTCTGAATCATCGTTGGCTGTGACGGAGAGGAAGAGCAGCCTTTTGAATTTGCAGTGGTGCAAATACTAGAATCCGGTACCAGCAGTACTTAGGGTATTGTGAAGTTTCTTGGTTACTTTGGGAAACAGTGCGATTTTACCTTGAGGAGCTCCAGAGCACTGTTTCCACTGGACCCTTCAAAACAATGGTTTGAGGGTTTGCACTAATGGGAACCAAGACTTCAAGCTGGTAAGCCTCGGAGGAGGTTGAACTTGTTCCTATACAGAACTTATTTTTATGTGTTCCGTTTAGTTGGGCCCAGCTAGGAATAGTGTATTTTTGGTTCATTTGTATTGCTCTCTTTTGGATGAACTGGTATAGTTTTACATTACTGTACTGAATCCTTCAGCTTCAGAGCCCTGGAATGACATTTGGTTTTCTACAGAGAAGTGAGAACTTCCGGGTTACTGGAGAGAGTCCTGTTATAATTTCAAGGGAACGGAATTAAGGGTGCGTTCTCTATATGTATATTTGTGGTAGTATCATTCAGTGTGAATGTGAACCAACAGTAATTCTTAGTTTGGTTTATAGGAAGCAAGTGTAAAATATAGAGACGTATTGACGAAGAGAGGAAGGGCTCACCTCCTGATTCAAGTGGTAGGTAGAGATTCATTAGCGAGAATGAAACGAGAGTAGTTAGGATGTATATGTTTTAATGCTCTCCTTTTGTCGTTTCAGCTATCCCTTCCGTTCCTGTCCCTTCCCTTACCTTTCCCTCGCTTGATTACCTTTGTGCTCTGTGAGTTATAATAGTCAGAGTGCGGGGAAATCAGGAGGTGAACCCCTTTTAGCATCACCCTGATCCTGAGGAGGAATTACCGTGACACCATCATACACTACTTCTATTGTGCCACTCTGACACCTCGTATAGACGCATAGATTGTTGCATGTAAATATTGCTGCCTCTTTCCTCTATGGAGGAGATGAAAACCGACATGAAGACCACCACTAACATAATGGTTTGGAAAGACTTAGAGCAGAAGAGACCTTGTAATTGACTGATTTGAGGTAGATTCAGAAGCCCCAGTGACTTAGTCAAAGGGTTTCTATTTTAGGAAGCCACGTTAGGGGGTGCTGCCTCAGGCAAGGAAAAACAGAACACTTAGGTTTTCTGTCTACAATAGGGATTAGAGGGCGGCACTAGAGGGCGCACGGCAAGATGGCCGCACTCCTGTGAGGCTCTGCCAGACCGAGCCATCATCCGACTAACATCCGCCACATCCATATGCTGCTTTATTGACAATTGATGGCAGAATCTGCCCTGTAGCCTGTGCTGCCGAATGGTGCTGTTGCGGGGCCCGTGATCCTTGTGGGCCGGTGACTGGAGACCTGACCTGTGTGCCGCGGGGCTCCTACAAAATGGCGGACTGCCCTGGCCTGGCTGTGTAGATCCCCCTGGCTGCCACCGAATTGGACATCTGTGTAGCTGCGGCTGGGTGGCCGAGCCGGAGCGGCTGCCGAGGTGAGGCGGTGAAGAGCGGACCCGACTACTGGCCTGGCGTGGGAGGCGACTGTCGGAGCGGCCGGGCCGAGCACGGCCGCGAGTGAAGAGACGGAGGGCCGGCGGCGCACCTGCTAGGAGCTGCCGGCTGCAGCGGTGAACCGACCATCTCCTGCTGCTGTAGGCTTGTCGCTCTTCCCGGGCTGACCGCGGTGAGTGGGGCCGAGACCTGTACGCGGCCGGGGCTGTGGAGGCGGCGCGGAGCCGGGTGCTGGGTCTCGCCTCTGCGAGCTGTGGTCGGGGGGGGCGTTGGTGGCGGCGGCATTGCTGGTGGCGGCTAAGGGGATCGGGCTGCTTGTGAGGCTGCAGCGCCGGGTGGGGTGCTCCGGCTGTGGAGGTGTGCGTGCGGGACTGCGAGAGGTGGGCCGCAGATCCCCGGACTCAATTGTTGGCGAGCGGCCGCTACGCTGCATTGAACTGTTTGGCCTCGCTGCAGCAGGCTCCAGGGTGTTGGGCCCTACATGCAACGTGTTGGACTCTAGTGGCTGATCTCTTGTGGCAGCGGGGCGCCCTTTGTGGCGCAGTTGGATTGGCAGAGTAGTGTTCTCAACAGATCCATGAAGCAGAGACCTGAGTGTGCAGCCCTGGGGACCTGTTGCTAAGGCACGATAAGTGGGATAGCTGTGCCTCATAGTACGATATTGGCTGCACTGATTTGAATTCTACATCGCCGAGAGACTTCCAAACTGGTATAGGAGGGCTGCACTACATTCATATACCATACTAGAGGCGCTCTGCTTTCAGCTGCTGCTGCTTTGCGATGTAGGTCACAATATGGGCCGGGCGGATAGAAGTCAGCCTAAACTAACGTTCGAGGGGCGTAAGCAGACTACGTCCACGCAACAGGCCGCATCGGACTCTGGGACTGCAGGGATGGCGGGGAGCTCTACAAATCTGGAAGCCACGCTGATAGCTATGCAGAAGACGTTGCAATCCATCGAGGGTACTATGGCGGCGGTTAATCATAGGCTTGACCATATGTCCACGCAATTGGAGAGACAGAATACGCGCATGGGAGAGGTGGAGCAGAGGGTGTCCGCCACGGAGGATGGTCTCACGACGGTTTCAGATAAGACGCTTAATATGGAGCGGGTCCTCTTGCTTATTCAAGCAAAGAATGAGGATTTAGAAGCGCGATCCCGGCTCAATAATATCCGCGTCACGGGGCTGCCGGAGTTCACGAATGTGGGTAGAATGGAGGAGTTTATGGATCGCCTGATTGTGGACATTTTTGGAGCCGACCAGCTGTCTAGCATGTTCATTGTTGAGCGTGCACATCGCTCCCTCGCTGCGCGGCCGGTGCGGGGTACGCCTCCGCGTTCTATCATAGCTCACATCCTGAATTATAGGGATAGTGATGTAATTTTGAGGATGGCACGTGAGAAAGGGACTATTGAATATCAAGGGAATAAACTGGCATTCTTTCCGGACTTTACTGTAGCAGTTGAGGCTGCGCAGAGGGAATTTGGCAATGTGAAGCAATTTCTACGTAAAGAGGAAGTCCTGTATGTTATGTTGTACCCGGCCCGGCTACGAATTGGTGCAGTTACGGATAATAAGATTTTCACCTCCCCAAAAGCCGCAATGGATTATGCTAAAAAACTGAAACATCGGAAGCGTGATTCGGCTGGCGCACAAGAGGAAGAGAATCAGGGGGAGGAAGAAAATTGAGTGTTGTACTCAGGCTGATATGGACATTATGGATTGCTTAATTGTTATAATGATCTGTTATGCACTGTGAATTTGTCTCGCTCTACTGCTTAGGATTGGGTGGTGCGCTTATGCTGATACACATTGTTGGGGATATGAGTTGGAATGACTGAACCTCCCTCATTTACGGTGCAATGCTAAGGGCCGCCATGGTTGTACTGTAGGATTCCCTTGAGTTTATTTGCCCACTTGTCTATCTCGGACCGGGGGGGTGGTCTCCGGTTCCTCTATATGTGACAGTCAGGGGCGGATTTCCATGCTACGGGACGTCAGTCTCCAGTGGCTGCAATGGATGTTATAACTTGTTGCTCGGTCACCTTCTTATATGGAGGCTTACGCATCTGCGCCCCTCCTAATGGGTGTACCCCAAATGTTGAATGCTGTTGAGTTGGGGGGGGGGGCTGATGGGGGTTGGGGACGGCTTTGGCAGGTTGGGGTTGCTAAAGTGGGTGGCGGGTTGGTGGGGATGGGTACCGGGATTGAGGTCTGTTCAC
Organism: Lissotriton helveticus; assembly: GCF_964261635.1. NCBI lineage: Eukaryota > Metazoa > Chordata > Amphibia > Caudata > Salamandridae > Lissotriton > Lissotriton helveticus. The sequence goes on along the minus strand of NC_136057.1, from coordinate 1,730,412,724 downwards.
TGCCTCTCTGTTGGGGGCGGGAGTGGTTGTATGGGTGCAGCTGTGCAAAGTGTGCGTGTCAGGTTCACTATTGGTCTATGAAGGTGTGTTACTCAGATATCTACTACATGTTACGATTTATTTTTCTCTGTCATGGCTAGAGTAGGCAAAATCACTTGGCTCACGTGGAATGTGCGGGGATTGAACAGGCCGCAAAAAAACAGACAAGTATTAGCGTATTTAACTCGACACAATGTACAAGTGGCCTTTCTACAAGAAACACATCTTACAGGGCATACTGCCGCCTCTGTGGCTAAGCAATGGACTGGGGTTTGCGTAGCCTCTAACTATTCGTCTTATGCTAGGGGGGTAATGATATTGATTAAAAAGAATGTCCCATTTGTGAGCATGCATGAGGAAATTGATAAGGATGGTCGGTACATCATACTGCAGGGGAAGCTTTGTGGTCCCTTGATTACAATGGTAAATGTGGACGGGCCAATGTGGACAACCCTGAATTTTATACAATATTGTGGAATAAGGTTTATGCATTACCGGCGTCCGCTATTATATGTGGGGGGGATTTGAATGTAGTATTGGATCGGGACGTGGACAGGAAGATATATCGTCCAACTTCTTACAAGAAAGCGGGGCAGGCGGTGAGAGATGGCATGATTGAGTTGAGTTTGGTTGATTTGTGGCGCATGCAGCATCCGGGTGTGAAGGAGGGGACTTGCTATACCTATGCGCATGACACCTGGTCCGGATTGGACTATTGGTTGACGACTCAGGATGTCAGTGGTTGGGTGACGAGAGCTGTACATCTTCTCTGCACACTGTCCGATCACGCGCCAGTATTGATAGACATGATCCTTCCCACATATGCTCCTGCACCGTTTTCGTGGAAACTACAACCCACGGCACTATTAGACCAAGTGTTCCGCGAGGGCGTACACGAAGCTATAGAAAATTACTTTACAACAAATGTTGGCTCGGTGGAGGACGCGGGTACCGTCTGGGAGGCGTTCAAGGTGACAATACGTGGGGTGTGCATAGGCTTAAGATCCGGGGTACTTCACTCACTAAGGGACGCAATGAGCCGATTGGAGCGTGATCTGGTAGGATTGGAGCGGCAATACGAGGGAGCGCCAACGCCCTCTCTTCTGGCTAGCATAAGGTCCAAAGTGACTGAGTATAACGAGTTAGCGGAGCAAGAGGTAAAGCACATGTCCAAGCGGAGTAGGGCGAGATATTACGGAGAGGGGGGTAGACCGGGGCGCGGACTGGCTGACAGGATCAGGGAGCCCTGGGCTAAATACTGTGGCGTGCAGGAAATCAAGGAGGGTGATAGGTCTGTGACTGATAGCGATGGCATATTGGATAAGTTTGCAAGCTTTTACAAGCATATGTACGGTCATCGGGAGACAGCCACTGAGGAAGAGATAGCACAGTACTTGGACGATGTAGGTCTGGTCTGGTTGTCGAAGGGGCAGCAGGATTTTTTAATGCATCATATAACGGAGGGTGAACTTAAGGATGCAATCGCCGCACTACCTAATGGTAAAGCTGCAGGAACAGATGGTCTTCCCTCTGAATTTTATAAAGAATATACTGAGTTGATATTACCTCATCTCACTGCCATGTTTGCTGAGGCTTTGGAGCAGGGGCGGCTGCCAGATACGTTAAGAGAGGCGTTAATTGTTGTTCTGCCGAAACCAGGCAAGTCGCCAGTTCATTGTGAGTCATATCGACCATTGTCCCTTATGAATACAGACGTTAAAATTCTTGCCAAGGTTTTGGCGGCGCGCTTACGACTGCTGCTCCCTGTATTGGGTCTTCCGGACCAGTCTGGGTTTGTTCCCGCACGTTCTACGACCCACAATCTGAGGGCATTGTTTGCAGTATTACATCTGCTTAAGCCTGCTCTAGCTGCGGCAGCAGTCCTGCTGGAGGCTGCCAAAGCATTTGATTCAATTGCGTGGCGCTACATGCTGGCGGTGCTTCACAGAATGGGCGTCCCTTCCCTTTTCACTGCTTGGCTTAAATTACTGTATTCGGACCCGTTGGCTCGGGTGCGGGTTAACGGCCGTGTGTCATGTACATTTCCCGTCCCGAGGGGCACTCGGCGGGGGTGCCCGCTCTCACCCTTGCTTTTTGCTCTTGTTCTGGAGCCGTTGGCGTGTATATTGAGGCAAAGGCATGCGGAGTCAGCACTCCGGTTTCATCAGCGACCATTGGCAGTCTCACTGTACGCAGACGATATTGTCCTATACGTCAGGGAGCCGGAACGGTATTTGGAAGGGGTAATCAGAGAATATGTCCGCTTTGAGTGGTTTTCAGGGCTAGCTATCAACTGGGACAAATCGATAATACTACCGCTCACTAACTGCACCAGACAATTTGAGCTAAATTTCCAGTTGGAGTGGGCCACTGAACCTGTCATCTGGGAGCACAGGGACCCACAGGAAGTAATACGGGCTAATTACGGGGTGGCTGTGTCCAAACTCGAAGACCAGGTGTCCAGATGGACAAAACTACCGTTGTCGTTTGCAGACAGGGTAGAGAAGTGTGGCTCAATGGTTAGAGCAGGCAGACCTCGATGCAGGGCTCTGGCCAGGGACCAGGGTTCGATTCCTGCCTCGGCGGGTCTCGGGCTCATTAATTCCCCTGACCGGATATTCTCGCCTCAGTGCCTATTCTGATCAAGGGTCACCCGCTCTGCAACTCTTGGCAATAGCTTGCTTAGTCTCCACAACGGCCCCCACAATGCGAGGGATGCCTGGTCTGCACCATGGGGGTGCCCAGGAGTGGACACTTCACAGGGAAAGCCAGGAAGGGTTCCCTTGCGGTATTCGTACAAGCGCCGGGAAACCCACTGCGGGTAGCTGTGCGCTATACAAGTACAAAAACATTTACATTTACAGAGTTGCCCTGATCAAAATGGTGGTGTTGCCTAAGTTCTTATATTTATTTGTGAACGTTCCGATCACCCTAACAACCCACTTTTTTACTGAGTTCCGCTCTCTGCTGATCACCCTTGCCTGGGGAGGTAAAAAACCACGTATAGGGTGGGACACACTGACAAAACCTTATGAACAGGGCGGATTCTCTGTACCGGATATGCATTTATATTATTTATGCGCCCAAGCGCACTTTGCTTACTATTGGCTATTCGCGCCACCATACACGCCCCATGTGGCGGTTGAGGCCGGTGCGGTCCATCCATTGCCCCTACGATCCATGATAGTGAACCCGCACTCAGTGTATGAGAAGGGCGAAGTGGACACGGTGCAGTGCACAGCTCGAGCGTGGCCTGAACTGGGTAGGCGTGCGGGTAGGCTACCACTGTATGCCCCTGCAATACCTATATTGTATCATGCTGACATATCGGTGTCAAGTGAGAAAGGGGCGCTTCAGATCTTACATGCTGCCGGGGTACAGGCAATGGGGGATATCTTCAATATGGGAACCTTCATCACACTGCACAGCTTTTTAGAAAATGGAGGCAATACGACTATGGCCACTTTTATTTACGGAAGGCTCCGAGCTGCTGTGCGTAGTCTCTACCCAACCTTTCCTGAAGAACCGGCCGCTTTAGGGGCCTTGCAGTTGGTGTACATGACTAATACTCGAATGAAGCTGGTTTCCCGACTATATCATGCCTTGCAATTGGATGAAGGTGCTGTGGCCTTGCGCGCCAGGGGTAGGTGGGATGCTTGCCTTCCACAACCGTTAACAGATGCAGAATGGGATGAAAGTTGCGCCATGACTGGCAGTTTTGCAGTCAATGGCAATTTCAAACTAATACATTATATGTATCTTCACCAGTGGTACTACTCTCCTACACAGCTACATAAGTATGGTCTGCGAGACACGGATTGTTGTGTGCGGTGTGGGAGGGACGGAGCCGACTTTATCCATTTGGCATGGGTCTGCGCCCGAATTTGTACGTTCTGGATGGGTGTGACTGAGGCATTGTCTGACATGACCGAGGTTCAGATCAGCTGTGATCCCAAGGTGTGCTTGCTAGGGATAGTGTCCATGATACCGGTGAGAGTACGCAAATTAGTAGTGCTATCCCTGCAGCTGGCCAAGCGTAGGGTGGCCATGTGCTGGGGGGGAGGAGGGCACCTGAGGTTAAGATCTGGCTGCAGGACCTGGCATATTGCCGTGATCAACTAGCTTGTTATCATGAGGGTCCGCCATCGGCATCTAAACCGCATGACATTTGGGGTCCTTACACTGCGTATATGCTGTCCCGGACGGATCCCAATTAATTCTATATGATAGCTTCTGAAATTCGTTTTAGCTCACTCCCAATGCTCCCATGCAATGTGCCGAATTTTGTAAATGCTGCTACTGTACTGACCATCTGTATAGCTGCTGGGGTACTGTTTCACATCCACCTGCGGTATTGGTTTTGCCTAATTAATTTTTTTTTTGTGATTGTGATGCATTATCTACCTTTAGTAACACTGGTGATTGGATTGTAACGCGTACAACTTGGCTGCACCTGAGTGCTATGTTGGATGTTATTATTGCAAACTTATAAATAAAAATTAAAGAAAAAAAAATAGGGATTAGAGTATTGTTTGTGGCTGAATTTAAGGAGGGTAACAAAGGCCTAAAAATGTGTTTCCCTCAGTGTTGTAGCTTATGTGAAGAGTTCCTGAAGTACTTTTTCCTGGTGTTATGAAGAGACTCCAATGGAGCAATGGGAGGGTGGGGAGGCTTGTCTTACAGGCTTGGGGTGTAATGAGACAGTAGTTCAGGGTCTGTATTACAGAAGCACCCTGAGGACACAATGAGCATTAGCGTAAGCTTTGTGCGCCCCCGGGGCACTTTGGTATTACATAAAGGGCTGCAGAAGCTTGTGCGGGCCCTTCTCTAATACAGATACGCTGGTGTACGTGTTCCACCAGCGCTATCTCAAAAGGGCATTCCCTCATTTGCATGGAGGTGTGGTCCCTTGGAAATGAGGGAATCTCTTTACCTCTGTGCCCGTGCCGTATTAGAGACGTGGCCACACATAATACGAAGAAGCTGTTAGGAGGCGTGCTACAAAAAGGTTGCGTACTGTCATCTCGCACCCTTAGATGGCAACCCTTTGGAGGTCCAATGGACTTCACCAGACATCCCCTTAGAGGCAGGTGCAGTCACTCCATGCTCCCGTCTGCAAGGGGATCTCTCTACCCTCTTTAAAGTGCAAATGGGGTGTCATCTGCACTGTGAAACACAGAGCAACGTTGAAGCAGCCACTCCTCATTTTACATGAATGCACGGCCCCCAGAGTAGCACAAGTTTGCGGCTGTCTGGAGGGCAGCGCATTCAAGCTAATAGGGTGCACTCTCCCTGTTTGCCCACAGCGCACCTGTTTGTAATAGGGCCCCAGATGGAGCATTGAAAAAAGGTAGGCTCAACAGAGAGGCTTTTTCATACATAGATAATCTTATGTTGAGTTGGGTAACAATAAACATCTGTTATTCAGCGCCAAGATGCCTACGGGTGAGCGCGCGCTTTACAAATACATATGCTATGTTATGGGTTAGATTAAGGACTGTGCCACGATAGTATATTTTTCATGAGATCTGGAGGATTGTAACTTAAGTTGTGCACAGTGACATGTGCACGGAGGAAGTTTATTTTACTCGTACGGTAGAAATTTTCAAATGGAGAACAAGGACAAGTCACTTTGGGGGTTTCTTTTTTGTGTATGGTTTGGCTTCCAATTACTCAGAAATATCACCCCCGGGGCGGAGCCAGGCCGGCGGCCAAGATGGTCGCCCGGGCTCCCGGCTCCCTCGACCCTCTCCCCTTGCTGCTGGATCTAGCTGTCGGGGCGGCGCTGCTGCCACTCTCCTGGATGTCTGAAAAGGACCTGTCCCGCCGAGAGTTACTCCAGAGGCTCTCCGAGCTTCAGGGACTGAGATATGCTTCCCGGTCGGTGTGGCCTACGCGGGTCCCGGAGCCGGGACCTCGCGTGATACTGTAGCCTGCCATGAGTGGAACAACAACGGCCGGGAAGACCCGGAAAGGACCGGTTACCCGCCGGGGCGCCCGAACCCGCCCTGAACTACAACCTAGCGTCCGTTGCTGAATGCCGTCCCCTCATATCAGACGGCGCCCCCCCCCACCCGAATGTTGCCTTGCTACATGTGAACGTGTGACGCAGCTATTTATCTCTCTGCTGGAGATTGATACGACCCGTTTGCTACTGTCTGTGTCCCGTGACTCGGCTGATCGGGGCCGATTGATGCATGGCGATTTGGAGCCTTTCGGACACATTGGGTGGCACAGATGAGACCTTCGGTGTGGCGGTTGAGAGGGCTATTACAAAGTGTGCAACTGGGGGGACGCTCGGTTGGTGCAAATAATGGCGGCTCTGGTGTGAACTCCGGTGGCATTTATGCTGTGCGCCCTATTTGGTGGTGATACCCTCATGGACCCCTGCCCACCCGAGGCGATGGCGATGCGCATCTCAACAGGAGCGCGGAGTTCGGAAGCCCCTTCCCGTGTTTTGGCAGCACAGCGCGTGGGTCGGGTTCGCGTGGCGATCAGACCCTGACATAAGTGGAAGTACGAGAGAGCCTGACGTCGGTATTTTCACTGTGTGCCTTTGTTCAGTGCCTCCCTCTACAATCTGTGGTAAGGCCCGGATGGGTGTCTCTACGGGACCCTACACGTTGCTGATGAGTGGAAGTTGTTGCGTGGGGTCTTCTCGATCGTTACAAAGGGCATCGTTGGCATGGAACTTGGTCCATGGACTCATGGAGTGTTCGGGGATTCCATCGGATGTGCGACTTGTGGTGACTCCTTTGTTGCCCGTTCCCTTGTGGCCGACATCGTTGTGTAACCCAGACAAATTGAACTGCCTACTCTTCCTGAACCGGACTTTGTCTTGCTGCATGGGATGCGGTCGTGGGCTGTGAACGGCTGTGAAATGTGTCGTGTCCTGGTGTATTGCAAGATTTCCTGCCCTTCTTTGGATATCCTTGTTTATTGTACTTTTGGTGTTTTGTTGACTACGCATTGTGCGGACTGGGACACGTCTCTGATTAAGGCCGGATGGGGCTGGGTTACAAAATGGTGATCGTATCCTTCAAATGCTGAAAGGGGGGGCCCTCATTGAGGTTGGGTGACTGGGTGAGCTGGCGGGGCGATTACTGTTCTGATTCGATAGGTGCCTTGGATATTTTGCAACAGCGCTGATGTACCTGTAAGCTACGCGGGGGGGGCGGGGGCCTGTATTGGGGAACCCCCAATTAATTTTTTTCTTTTCTATTTTCTTCTTTTCTATTTCCCCTTTCTTCTATATTTAGGGTTCCGTACACCGGGCGACAGGCACGCTGTTAAGGGGGAGGCCGTAGCCATTGGCAGAGGTGCAGGGTGGGGGGTTAGGGGAGGGGTGCTATTGTTAATTCCTCTTTATGTTTCTAGGGCCTCTTTCTTATCCTTTGTCTCTCTTGGCTTTCTTTCACTTTTCCTCCTTTTTATTTCTTTTGGGAACGGTGTAATAGGCTGCTCTCTATACGTCCTAGTGGTACGGATTACAGGGGTGGATGTTTCTATAACGTTTTTATGTTGCAGCGGGCATATACTGTATTGGTGGGCGAATTGTATTGCTCATTGTTTATCCTGCTTAAGGTGCGTCGACGCCAACGTCCTGCCTGCAGTAGTCCTGACTGTAAATATCCTGAGCTGTGATGACCCCTTGCTTTTGTATTATTGGATTGTGCGGCATCAGATCCTGTTCCTTCCTAAAACTTTAAAAGAAACCTCTTTTATCCTGGTACCAATATGGCACAGAGAATATCCTGAGTTGCAACGAGGCATTCGGGAGGCGGGTTGATGCACTCTTATGGCTTGATTGATTTGCTCTGCCCGACTCTGTATTAATGGCCGGCTGTGATGGTTTTAGGCCCGGATTTGTAACTGCTTTATGTATCAATAAAGGTTTTCAAAAAAAATAATAATAATTATAATATCACCCCCATATTTGCCCGTTGCCAACCCCAGCGCCCTTTTTTCTCACACTCACACCCCTAACATTATTTGTCAAGGTACACTCTCGTGCTCACTGCATACATATGTAAATAAATGCATACCTCATAACATAGACCCGATTATGTGGCCTAATTCGGAGGCTAGACCCTGAAAAGATATTAAAAGAATGTCGCTTTAACTGCTGGCACTTTGCTACAGTCCCTCTACCATGCACCATACATAAAACACTAGAGACTAAAATCTTCACAAAATAAGAAAAGGGCCAGGGACCCTTTGAGACATTTCCTGTGCAACCTGCTCCGCTAATGTCATATTCCAGGTGCACCACTTTGTGTGAGGAAATAATATGAAACACAATTCTTGAGTGCACCAATAGATAGGGACACAGAATTTCCCGGTCCTTTTCCGGTTTTTGTCATCATGAGTTGACCCCACTAGAAAGTATTAAGTAAAAGGTTCCTGCTGGGTCACACTGAGACAGGAAATAGGCCCATGCACCAAAATAAGAGTGCCCTCCTTAGTGAGTCATATAGCTAAATGTATCCCACATTTGCCACGGGATAGCTTTGAACATGTAAAGACTCTGTATTGGTGTTTTGTAAGGTATGGGGAATTGCATACATCTGCGCCTGCTGGTAATATCGCAAAGTCAACAGTAAAAACCACCCTCCCCCCAAACCATAAAACAGGCCCACAAACAGCCCAAAAACAGCCCACACACTGACCTGTGCCATCTGTCCAGGGTTGGATTGGACTATAGGACATATAGGCAGCAGCCGACAGGTTGTTCTGACAAGTTAGAGTATAGGCCATTTTTTAGGCTGTCTGAAGCACTATTTCATGGTCTACTGGGCTGTAGTTTACTGCTGATTTCCCTGATATAAAAAAACATTGCCCTCTTAAAACTCAAATCCATGCAACCTTCCATACCTTGTAAAATACTAATATGTCCCTACTCGTACAAAACTGCTACAATTTGCAAACATGGCCCACTTTTTTTAGCAAGCTAATTAACTACAGGCGGACACTTTTATTTTGGTGCCTGGGCCTATTTTGTGTCCCAGCCTGACCCTTGCTGTCACCTTCTGGCACAGCCTGATTGCCCTATAGGCCATTTCAACCTATACGAGTCCTTACTCCTTCACAGGGTCAACTTCAAGAAGTGGATGAGTTTAGTTATTAACAGTGTGTTCTTAGCCTTCGTTTGTTACTCCCCTTGAGTTTTAGATTGACGGGTGAACAACATGTTGAACTCCAATCTTTCCTAGCCCTTGCCTATGGGGTGACTTTTTTTTACAAAGAACCGCCTCTTTTGTAGACTCTCCCCCAAGATGTTACGTGGAGCTCCAGCGGGATCTGGCCTGATATCCCCCCTGTGAAATGAACCTTTTTTCTGAAAACAAATGACAGTTTAGGGTCTGATTTAGAGTTTGGTAGGCAGGTTACACAGTGACAAAAGTGAAGGAAAATCCTGTCCACCTTATTATAAGTGCATTATGTCCTGTGGCACTTGTAATAAGAAGACACAATATTGTGACAGAGTATTCTGCCTGCTTAATTCGAAAGGCGGATAATCTCATCACTCAAAGGACATACGTTTCCTCTTTTCTAGAAAAAATATCACAATTTCCTTCTTTCAATGAACGTTCCTAGAAGCAGAAAGGACCTTCTTTCCTGCCCTTTACAGATAAGTGTTGAAATTCTGATTCATCTTGTGTGCACAAGACCTGCATATGGGAAGTGGCTTCAAGAGGTCACCACTTACATTAGATCTCCAATATAGGAATGTCTGAGTATTAGCACCACTCGTCCTCTCTATCCATAGGTTAAATGTATCCACCTTTCATATAGAAATGTGAGTCATAGGACTGTAGGCAGACAGACTATCTATAGCAAATTCTGGCCAGATTTTGGAAATGATTCCCAGATTTTGCATCTCTGCTTGAATTTTCAGATGGAGTGGAAGAGTGGGCGAGCATCAGAAAGTGAGGCGGAAAGACAAGAGCCATGCATGTAGGGCAGTTATCGACATATGGTAATTACACTGCTGGCATCTACGAAGGGTCTAATGTACTGTAACTGCAGTTCAGCTGAGTAGCAGTCTATACGGAGTAGTGTAGATCTGCATTGTTGGTCTTTTCAGGAAAGCCACCCCATCCAATCTCTAAGGGTCTGATTGAGACTTCAAAGTTGACGCACATCCTGTCTACCTAATTACAGTCCTTCTGGGCTGGTCACCCCCACGCACCACGCACACTCCTCGTGAGTGAGCCCAGGCTGCCCCCCGTTCCCGCCAAGTGCCGCCGCCGCTCGCAGCTGGGTCCTGTGACCCTGTGACACCGCTGTTGGCGCTCGTGACCCTGTGACACCGCTGTTGGCGCTCTTGCCCCGCCTGCGCCGCGTCTGTATTTTCGTATCCGATTGTTTCTCTTCCCCCCGTGTGTTCTCTGCTCCCTGTCATTTTACACTCCCCGTGTTGATGTACTTTGTTCCTCTGTAACTCCGATTGCTTTTTTACCCCCTGTGTAGTTTCTGCTCCCTGTTTATTTTCTGTTTCCCCCGTATTGTATTATTGTACCCCTGTGACTTGTCGCCCCCGGCCCCTGCCGCGCTTCCCGCCACCTCCCCGCTCCCCACCGCTGCCCCCTGCGGCCCTGCCCCTCCCCTCGGCAGCCCTTCCCATTCGCCGCCCCGCTCCCGCCTCCCAGCTGCCCCTCCCTCGCTCGGCCCCCCCCACTCTCCACATATGGCAGAGTGGTCAACGCGCAGCGTGCCCGCGCAGCGGGCGCGCCGATTGTGCGCCGAAGGCGTGCCAAAGGTAAGCCCGTCTGCGCCCGTCCGCGCCTGGACCGCGCCCAGTGCCAGGACCCCTGGCTCCCGCAGAGACCAGCCCACCCGCCGGACCTACGACGCCACCGAACTCTACGCACTCAACGCCGGCCGAATCCCAGGATGCTTCCGAGCCACCCCGAGACGCACTCACGGACCCTTCTGCTGCCACTCCTGCAAGTTCGCCTGCACCCGGACCTGCACTACTCCAGCACCAACTAAGACCAAGACGCACAACAGCAGCAACCACCTGAAGTGCATCCTGCTCAACACCCGCTCCGTCCACAGACACGCCGTCGAGCTCTGGAACCTGCTCGACACCACAGCCCCAGATGTTGCCTTCCTCGCGAAAACCTGGATGAACGCCTCCTCAGCGCCCGACATCGCCATCGCCATCCCAGACGGCTACAAGATCATCCGGAGGGACCGCATCAACCAGACTGGAGGAGGCATCGCCATCATCCACAAGAACACCATCCGCGTCACGGACCCTTCTGCTGCCACTCCTGCAAGTTCGCCTGCACCCGGACCTGCACTACTCCAGCACCAACTAAGACCAAGACGCACAACAGCAGCAACCACCTGAAGTGCATCCTGCTCAACACCCGCTCCGTCCACAGACACGCCGTCGAGCTCTGGAACCTGCTCGACACCACAGCCCCAGATGTTGCCTTCCTCGCGGAAACCTGGATGAACGCCTCCTCAGCGCCCGACATCGCCATCGCCATCCCAGACGGCTACAAGATCATCCGGAGGGACCGCATCAACCAGACTGGAGGAGGCATCGCCATCATCCACAAGAACACCATCCGCGTCACGACCAACACCGACGACACCCTCGCACCCGCTGAGCACCTGCACTTCCAGGTCCACATCAACCCCAAGACCACCCTCAGAGGCACCCTCATCTACAGAACCCCGGGACCATGCACACAATTCAGCGAAGACATCGCCGACTTCATCAGCCCGCACGCCCTCCCCTCCGCTGACTACATCCTCCTCGGGGACCTCAACTTCCACCTGGAGAACAACAACGACCGCAACACCACCACCCTGCTAGACAACCTTGCAAACCTCGGACTCAAGCAGCTGGTGACCACCCCCACCCACTACGCCGGACACACACTCGACCCAGTCTTCTCATCCAGCAAGGACATCGCCTTCAGCCACGCCACCGGACTCCACTGGACGGACCACAGCTGCGTCCACTTCAGCTTCAGAAGGACCACGACCCACCACCACCAGCAACAAGCTGCACGTAGAAGCTGGAACAAGATCACAACCAACCAACTTGCGACCTCCCTGAGCAAGAACCCACCCACCAGCGCAACGAACCCCAGCCAAGCGGCCACCAACCTCACGAAGTGGATCAGCGACTGCGCAGATGACCTCGCCCCCCTGAGGACCCCGCCTAGCAAACCCTGCAGCAAGACAGCCCCATGGTTCACCGACGAACTCAAGAGCTCCAAAAAGAACTGCCGAGCCCTCGAGAGAGCCTGGCGCAGAGACCCAACACCAGACAACATGACTGCACTCAAGCTCGCCACCCGAAAACACCACCAACTGATCCACGCCACCAAGAAAACTGCATTCAAGGAACGACTGGACAACAACGCACACAACAGCAAGGAACTCTTCAACATCGTTAAAGAGCTCTCCAACCCCAACGCTGAAAACAACGACATCACCCCTTCGCAAGACCTCTGCAACTCCCTCGCCACCCAATTCCACAACAAGATTGCGGACATACACAACAGCTTCAGCACTCAACCGACGCACGCCACGACCGAACCACCGCCCCCCACCACCACCCTCAGCGCCTGTACCCCGATCAGCACCGAAGACACCGCCCGCACGATGAACTCCATCCACTCCGGATCCCCGACCGACCCTTGCCCCCACCACGTCTTCAACAAGGCCGACGCTGTCATCGCACCCCACCTGCGGGACATCATCAACCCCTCCTTCGACACCGCCACCTTCCCGGAGAGCTGGAAGCACGCCGAACTCAGAGCTCTACTAAAGAAGCCTTCAGCCGACCCCACCGACCTCAAGAACTACCGCCCCATCTCGCTGCTCCCGTTCCCTGCAAAAGTCATCGAGAAGACCGTCAACAAGCAGCTGGCCGCCTTCCTCGAGACGAACGGATCCCTCGACCTCTCGCAGTCCGGCTTCCGGGCCAACCACAGCACCGAGACCGCCCTGATCGCAGCCACCGATGACATCCGAGCCCTGCTCGACAACGGAGAAACGCCGGCCCTCATCCTCCTGGACCTCTCCGCGGCCTTCGACACTGTCTGCCACCGCACACTAGTGCAGTGCCTCAGCAACGTCGGAATCCAGGAGAAGGCACTGGAGTGGATCACCTCCTTCCTCGCCAGAAGGACACAGAGAGTCCGCCTCCCCCCGTTCAGATCAGAAGCCACCGAAGTCATCTGCGGCGTCCCTCAAGGCTCCTCGCTCAGTCCGACCCTCTTCAACGTCTACATGAGCCCCCTCGCCAACATCACACGCCAGCACAACCTCAACATCATCTCCTACGCCGACGACACCCAGCTGATCCTCTCCCTCACCAACGACCCCACCACCGCCAGAGCCAACCTTCACGAAGGGATGAAAGAGGTAGCCGAATAGATGAAGAACAGCCGCCTGAAACTGAACTCGGACAAGACGGAAGTCCTCATCCTGGGATCCTCACCCTCCGCCTGGGACGACTCCTGGTGGCCCCCCGCCCTAGGCAGCGCACCCAAACCAACAGACCACGCACGCAACCTAGGCTTCATCCTGGACTCCTCCCTCTCCATGACCAGACAAGTCAACGCCGTCTCCTTGTCGTGCTTCAACATCCTGCGCATGCTACGTAAGATCTTCCGGTGGATCCCCACCGAAACCAGGAAGACGGTCACCCAGGCCCTCGTCACCAGCCGTCTGGACTATGGCAACTCCGTCTACGCCGGAACCACCGCCAAACTCCAGAAAAGACTCCAGCGGATCCAGAACGCCTCAGCACGACTCATCCTGGACATCACCTTCCGTCTCCTCACCGACGCACACAAAGCCCTACACAACCAAGGCCCAGGATACCTCAACAGCCGCCTCAACTTCTACGCTCCCAAACGCCAGCTTCGATCGACCAGCCATGCCCTCGCCGCCGTCCCCCGCATCCGAAGAGCCACCACAGGAGGACGGTCCTTCTCCTACCTCGCCGCCAAGACTTGGAACTCCCTCCCGACCCACCTCCGCCTGACCCAGGACCACCTCGCCTTCAGGAAGCAACTCAAGACCTGGATGTTCGAGCAGTAGCGGACCCCCCTCCCCTAGCGCCTTGAGACCCTCCGGGTGAGTAGTGCACTATATAAATGCCATGATTGATTGATTGATTGATTGATTATATGCCATGGCACTTGTAAAAGACAGCCAGGGTATACGTCATGTTTGTGACAGAATAACCCATCCACCAAACACTAATCCAGGCCCTTGGTCACCTTCTGACTATGCAGCTGTCAGGGGTTCTATCGGAAAACATGAGCTCTAAGAAATTTTTTGTGACCATGGGAGGAGGACTAGGGTCTCAATCTTTACCAAGATTATATAGAGCCCTCAGCACAAAGACAGAAAGAGACTGAAAAAAGATTTTTGTATAAGAGGCACACATTGCTTAACACCATGATGAGCAAAAAGGCTTAACAATTTGAGAAAGTGGGGCAGAAATCATATATATTTTAATTAGTGCTTTCTTAACATTCAAGAAATGTTTAAAATAATGCGGGCTTGCCCCCGCTGCTTCCAGTGGACTGTCCACTTAAAATTGGGGACAATAGCTTTAAATATCTGGACACTTATGTCACACCCCAAGCAGAAGAATTTTTTCAGAGAAATGTGTGGCCCCCCCTGGAGCGGTTCAGATGAGACGTGGCACATTGGCACAGCCTACCACTGACGTTGATGGGTAAGGCAGCCCTTTTTAAAATTGATGTTGCTTCCCCAGTTTTTATATGTTCTGGAAAACACCCCATTTGATGTGCCGCCAAGATATTTTAAAAAGATAGCAGCGACTGTCTCCAATCTGCTCTGGGGACATAAACCAGCACGCATAGCTCAAAGAAAGTTGGTGAGGAGCTGGTATGATGGCGGGATAGCTCTCCCAGATATACAACTATACTACTGGGTGGCCCAGTTAAAAATAATTAATCAGTGGATACACGCTCCTCAGACAGAACCAGCATTCCAGGCGGACAGACAGGGGCTGGGGGAACCAGGAGTCATGGCGGTAGTCACGGGCGGTAGAAGATTCTCAGTGAATGTGTCTAAGTTATGGAATGCATTGCCCTTGAATTTACGGACAGAGACTGGTACTATTCAATTCCGAAAGCTGCTTAAGACCCACCTATTCCCTGTCTAACGTTGTCCTTCAGCCCCTTGCCTCTGAGTCATGTACGAGCGCTGGGATGCCCGAGGGTAACTACGCGCTATATAAGATTCCAAATAATAATAATAATAATAATGTCGGAGATATACGACAAGCGTAGGTCAGCCTCCCTTCTCGGGCCGACCGCACACACAGTCCGTATATGGTACGCAGCGCAAGTGCGATTAAAATGCAAGGGTGTTATCACGCAGATGACACCATTGTGGTCCGCACGGCAACTCGGACGGCTTCAAAACAGTAAGGGATTCTAGGCTTGGGATCACAGAGGTATCTCCACGGTGGGAGACTTGTGGAAGAGGGGAGAAGTGATTCCGTTCGAACAACTCAGGATCCATTATGAGTTAGCGCCCACGGAGTAGTTCCGATACATACAAATTAGGCATGCACTACACGCGGTTCTTGTGCCTGGTACTGACATTCCAGAAGCCACTCCCTTGGAGGACAGACTACTGACTGAACACATGTCTAAACTTGCTACCTCCTTCACTTAACGCAAACTAATTAACAACATACCGGACCCGATGCTGGCCCTTAAACATAAATGGTCCACTGATCTTGGAGATATTAAGGAAGCAGACTGGCAGGCAGCACTATCGTCTCCCCAGGAAGTGACCATACCATCCAGACTACGCCTAGTGCAGTTAAAAATACTACACCGTACATACTACACTAGAGTACTTCTTTTTACATTGGGGAGAGCCGCACATCGGTTTTGCCTACGCAAATGCGGAGAAGAGGAGACTTTTTATCACACCATATGGCACTGCCCGCATATTGCAGCTTACTGGCTCCAAGTGATGCGCACAATGCCACAGGTTACGGGGGTGTCCCTTGTCCCGGAGCCGAGACGCTGTCTCCTAAACCAGTGGGAACCAAATGATCTTTCACACCCGGCTCAGGACTGGGTGGTGTTGGGGATGATGTTTGCCAAACGTAATACGGCTAAGAAATGGGGATCCGAAGATGCACTAACACTTACAGACTGGTGCGGAGATATGGACGAGGCTATGTTAGCTGAGAGGGCTGTATACACACACCGTGGGTGCCCCCGGAAATGGGAGAAGATATGGGGGGCTTGGAACACATTCATGGGCTCTATCTGTGACCCTCCCATGCATGAGATGGAGGACATGTCTGAGTGAGGGGGTGGGGGGGTGGAGGTGAAGCAATATGATAGTAATAATATGGCAACAATGATGACTGTAATGCAATGTATATTGGAAATGTGAATGGTGCTACGGATGTTTGTCTTGCTTTGTATTGTACAATGTCGTGACCATGTAATCTCGAAATGCCCTTTTTTCCTTAATACAATAAAAAGTGTTTACAAAAAAAAAGAATGTGTGGGAACCCACGGACTTAAACGGCTATCAGAAACAGTGGGTGACGTTGGCGTGTATGGTGGCGAAGCGTAACAGTGCTCAAATTGTGGGGAGCCAGCCAATCACCCCACCATGCCAAGTGGGCTCAGGATCTAGACTGGTGCATGTTTAGCGAGAGGGCGGTATATGTGGCTAGGGGTTGTCCTGGGAAATAGGGGAAGATTTGGGGGGCTTGGAATAGCCACTGCGGCGATTTATGTACACCCCCGAAGACACTGAGAGAAGGTGCAACGCTGTAATCCCCGTGATCCCAAATATTCTGTACACTGTTACTACTATTTAGCATGATTGACAGTATTAACCCTGCCATGCTGTCATGATTCGCTCGCCTGATGCTTTTATATTGTTATGTTGTTCTTTGATAATAAAAAGATATTTAAAAAAAAAGAAATGTTAAAAATAAAAAGAGCCACTTCGGTTTCATGTGGTGTTCCCCTTTATTTTTCAATCAAATTAAGGCACATTGAATTTTCACTGTGGTTCTCGCAGAATTTGTAGGTAGTCCTCTGACACTTCACATTTGTCCTACTTTATATGTTTTTCCAGGTTTTCACGCATTTATTTGTAAAGTTTGAACTGCTTCTGCTTGCTGCCCAGCAAGATTTCATGCCAATGGCATTTATATCTAAATGGAGCCCACCATTTCAGTCTTCCATTCCAAATTTCCTAGTTTTGGCCTGTTCCTTCAGACTTCAGTTCACCAACTTTAGTTTCTTGTTCATAGAAACTTCGTTTTGTCTGACCAGAACGTGTAAAACCTAATTACCCATCGTGTCTTCTCTCAAAAACTCATGTGGCGACTTAACTTTGAGTGATTGTCTGCCAGTCCTGGCAGTGGCTGTCACTAGTTTGTATGTGTGAGTTGTGCATCTTTCTTCAGAGCTATTGTCTGGCTATTGAGTGCCGTAGCAGCTTGTTCTCACAGCTTTCAATATCTGATGAGGAGTCAAAGCGCTTTGTAGATGGCCAGCAGCCTGCTACTCGGGATGCTTACAACCTCAGACACTTTGGGCCTTAATAAGACTTTGGTGAAGCTCCCACGCCATCAAAGTTGTACCTCCATCTCTGTATGTAGAGTCAGAAGAGGCGCTATGTTTACATCGATGGAACCTCCGTGGTCTCTGCCAAGTCACAATAATTGTCACCCTTTCCTGCCATCACTTATTTTCCCTGCCCACGTCCTCCATGAAGGGTAGGAAAAATGTAGAAAGGTCCTCACAACAGATATAAGGTTCCTGCTTATCAGGGCCTCTCTTTTTTTGCATTGAGAAAACAAACTTCCACTTATGCTCTCTGTACAAACCATCAATGTTGTGAAGAGAGTCCCTCTGGTGGCAGCTCCCTTCAAAGCAGGGCGGTCTCTGACAAAGAGCCAGGGATGTCTAAAGAGGCAGAGGAGCCTTCAACATTGTCTAAAAGGCCCCTTAGTCACACTTGTGGGTCTATAATTTGCCTGTTTTTCATGTTTGTCACTTTGGTTTGGAAGTATGCAACTGTCCTATGAGTAGGTTCAATTTGGGAAGCTTACAACAATTTGACATTTGGGGTCAAATTTACTAATATTTGATGCATTTGATGCAATACAAAGCAGCAAGACAACTTCCTAATAGAGAGGGAAGGAATATGCCAAATCTACTAGGATATGACGCATTCCTGCTTTCCCTCCGACCTGGCGAACTTGTGACTGCCAAGTACCAATGCAGGCACCCTTGCAACATGGTGTAAGGGTGCCTGCGTTATAGCCAGGATTGTTTTTGTGCAGTAAGGGATACTTTTCTGTTCTCTAAGTCTGTTCTCTCTTTCTATGTGTGCTGAAGAATGCAGCAGATGTAGAAAGAGGAAAATATGAAGGAAGAAATAAACATATTTCTCCTTGTTACGCCTCCCCAGGGGAGGCCCTGGGGAGGCCTACCATTTTGACCCATTCCGAGGTTTACTGGTGTTAGTAAAACTGAGAATGCGCCACAAACCATGG
The DNA here is from genome assembly GCF_964261635.1 of Lissotriton helveticus. Taxonomy (NCBI): domain Eukaryota; kingdom Metazoa; phylum Chordata; class Amphibia; order Caudata; family Salamandridae; genus Lissotriton; species Lissotriton helveticus. Next base: position 1,730,394,126 of record NC_136057.1, on the reverse strand, counting down.
GTAGATGCATGAGCACCAGTAGAACGCCTTCCCAGGGCAGAGTAACGCTGCCTTGCATTGCTCCAGATTCACTAAGCCACGGCTCTGCGTGGCATAGGAAATCTAGCTTAAGCGCTTGCATTAGCCTTGCACCGCCTTGTGTAGCACGAAGGCAACGCAAGCCCTTGAGAAATCTGGGCCTTGGGATCTTATCTAGAGTTTGGCGAAGTGCACGTGGCAAATGTCCTGCCGTCTGTATTTAGAGTGCCACTGAGATCAGCGCACTCTTAAGTTAAAGAAACTGTATTGAAAATACATTTTGGCACAATCATACATGGTTGAAAGCTCTCTCAGTGACGTCGCTTCTAATGTGGAAGTACATAAAATAAAGAAAGCATCAGCTCAGCCTCATTGTGGTCACTTCCTCAACCTGTGCCATGAGGAAGAGAATTTAAAAAAGAGAAAAACAGTACTAACAAATACTCTCACGACTCACCCGCCAATCAGCACACTATGACGTATAAAAAATGAGGAACCCAGGCACAGTAAAGGAGAGAAATTATTGGCCAATAGCCAGAGCCATGTCCCAATGGGAGTTCGATCTCTCACCAGTCAGCTCTTCAGGGCTGCAGCCCCGGGACCGGAAGGCTCACGTGCGAACGAAGTCCTCCTGTGTGGAATGATTAATTAGTGGTTGCCCAATAGAGAGGAAGTGTTTGTGTTGGCCAAATAAATTGCGCCAGAGTATGGCTTCTCCATGGGAAGAGAATCCCTATTTCATAAGCGAGAGCGGGTCGGGTTGCTTCCTTGCTGCTGCTAGCAGTTGCTTCGCCGCCAATAGTATATGTTTTGTCAAAACCCTGTCTGCACTTGACAAGAATATTGCACTGGGGACCGGGGTCGCAGATTCCAAACAGTGTCACCTCAGGCGCTTCTTTAAACTGGTAGTCCCTAGATTAATTCTACCAAGGGTTTCCTTCAAGAAGATCGTCAGTTTCAGACACACTCAAAAAATGTAAATATTGGGGTCCCTTTCGTTCACACCTCTAATACAAGTCAGAGGTCACTGGGTCACAGTTTCAGTTGGGTAAAGTACCAATTGTACATCAACTTTTAGCACCCGCACAGTTTTCTGTGTATGACATTTTTAGTACAAGGATTATCGACTCCCAAATGTTCCCCCATCCATACCCAGTACTTAATTTGAGCCGGTGGTTGCCAGTAGCCGGCACTTATTTCTCACACCCAGGTGCTCTAAGACTGCATTCTGCAGTCCTAAAAATATGGAGCCATTTGAGGGGCCTGTCCCAGCCTCTGTCCGTGCAGGTAACAGCGGTGGGGCCCGGTGGGGGGTTTCGAGGGACGATGTCGGGGGAGGGGGGGGGAGATTAATTATTTAAAAAACCAAATGAAGTTTGTGCATTTCATTTTCAAGACTTCGTGTACTGGACAACTATCACGTCTGGTGGCTAATTGGGTAATGCAGTCGATTTACTAACCATAGTCCCTGTGTTCATGACTTTAAATTATAGTGTTAGCATGTTGCCTGCCGGCAGCCTCAGGGCGCATCGGCAAAGGCGAGAGTGCAATGCAGACAGTGGCACCTTTTTGGTAAAAGAGGGTGCTTTGCTGGGCTCAGGGTGAGCCGTGGTGATGTGTCCTAATGACGTTCGGTGAAGTCATTAGATATTATTTTCTAAATACTTGATATCTCAGATCAGGACCGGCGTGATCCCCCCACAAACACACACACACTCCCCCGGTTACCAGCTATAGTTGGGGTGGAGTTATTGATGGGCCTGTCGTGTCTGCTACTCAGCAGACATAGACTCATAATTAACGTGAAAGGATAGGTGTGTCAGTGGATGGATGGATGGATGGATGAACGTGCAAGTGAAAAAGTGGATGGATGGGTGGGTGAGTGAAATAGAGGAAGGATGAATAGATGAATGAGTAAAAGAATGGATGTAAGAGTGGATGAATAAAAGGGCTGGATGGATGGGCAGACTGATGGATGGATAAAAGGATGAATTGATGGATTTATGAGTGAAAGGGTAGATCACTGGGTGAATGGATGGATCTATGGATAGATGGATGGATAAAGTGCTAGGGTAGATGATAGGCAGGATGAAAGGGTGGAAGGATGGATGGGTGAGTGAAGAGATGGATTGATTGGTGGATGGATGATTTAAGGATGGATGACTGAAGAAATAGATTGATTCATGTAAGGGAAAGTGGATGGATGGATGAAAGGGTAGAAGGATAAGTGAAAGGGTGAATGGGTGGATGAGTGAGTTAAAGGATGGATGGATGAATGAGTGGATGGATGGAAGGTTGGGTGGAAGGGTAATTGAATGAGTAAAAGGGTGAATGGCTGAGTGAAAGGGTGCATGGATGGATTAATGAATGGATGGGTGTAGGGATGTATTGATGGATGGATGGTTACAAGGTAGGATGGATAGTGAATGGATGGATTGATGGATGGATGGAATGATGGATGGATGGTTAAAAGGGTGAATGGATGGATAAATGGATGCATAGATGGATGGATGGGTGGATGGATAAATGGATGGATGGTTAAAAGAGAGAATGAATGGATGATGGATGGATGGATGGAGTGAAAAGGTGGATGGATGGATGAGGGAAATAATGGATGGTGGGAGGATGACTGAAAAGATGGATGCATGGATAGATAGATTGATGGGTTTGGAGATGGATGGATAAGTTTGGATATGGAAGGGCAGATGGATGGCTGGACAGACAGAATGGTGAAAGACTGAATGATGGTTGAAAGAATCAATGGATGACAGAACGTAAAGGTGAAATAGTGGATATCAGCAGATAGGTGAAAGGCTGAAAGGATGAATGGTTACCAGACACTGTTTCATAATGTTTTGTGCTGTTTTTAAGCGGGGATTGCAAGGACCTGCTTCCCAAGGCCCCAGGAGGTGGTCCTTGGTGCTTCCACCACCTGTACCATACTAGCGACTTGAAGCTTGTCTTCTTGTCCCGCCATGTGGGATACCAGACACTGTTTCATGCTGTTTTATGCGGGTCTTAACAATGGACTACAAGGACCAGCTACTCAGGATCCAAGAAGGCAGTCCTTGGTGCTACCACCACCTGTGCCTAACAAACGCTATAAAACACGTCTTCTTGGGATACCGGGCAGTGTATCGTACTGTTTGCGCTGATCGTAACAGGGGACTACAAGTACCCACTTCCCAGGGCCCCGGAAGGTTGTCCCTAATGCTTCCACCACCTGTGCCTAACACACAATATCAAGCGTGTCTTCTCGTCCCACCGCACTGGCCTCGCCTGGGCAATGCTCTAAGTACAGAGCGGGCCGGCAGCACACAGAAAGCTCCTATTGAATGGAGCCTTGGAGCCATATCAGACTCTGAAGCTCAGGATGACCAGCAAGACATACAAGCCCAGATTCCAAAGTTTGACTTTAGGAGACTGGTGACGCTGTGGGTTGAGTTAGGTCCAAAGGCAAAAGCAGAAATGGGTTACCCTCAAATTCCCCGCAACCCAGAAATTGCAGTACCAGGAAGCTCAAAAGGGGGCAATAGGCTGTTATGATTGAGCAGTGTCCATTCAAAAGTGATTTAGTAAATAGGAAACTAAAACTCATACTGCCTTAGAGAACACCAGTCACAGACTTGATTTGCTTGGAGACAGGGTGGGTTTTCTGGGAAACTCTGTTGGGTCTCTTAGGGAACTGCTTGATAGTATCATAGGTAAAATAGCTTTCATTTGGAATCCCCAAACTAAAATTCTACATGGGAATGATCCTCCCGCAACATAATTATTCATAATAGTATGCATCCTCATCCAGCATCAGATCAGGTCTTGTGTTTTGCCATAAAAGCTCATCAGAAGCCATAGGAGCAGTCGGAGAGACACATGCTACGCCACAGGTCCCGCTTCTAGCACACGGTAGCACCTTGAGGAAAGAGATGATAGTGTGGGCTCTGGGGATAGTTATACATGCTTGAGTATAGAGACAGGGGGACCTATACATAAACAGAAAGTCCCAACTGGGCTTCCTGAGGGGTCTTCATCTCCATTGCTCCCCTCCAGTTTCCTCCTGTGTGTATTCTCTATGCCTTTGTCCTGGCGAATGTCCCGCTGTTGCTGCAACCTGCCCAAGGAGACTTTCAGCAGCTTAAGAACAAGGCTGTTCATTGGCTTGCTGGGAGGGTCCCACCTTATGCCAGACAGATGCTATTTGACGAAATAATTATGGTACGAAGAGGGGGGTGGATTGGTAGTGCGCCTAAATCTTTGAGGGTAATTAGATTGTTGTCAATTTTTGTAATGCCCACAGGGCAGGGTACATCCTAGCCAATTTTTGTGCAGGTTTAACAGCCCCTAATGGAATCTTTGTATTTCCTTTGGGTTATTTTTACAAACCCTTGCCAGAGCGGATGATTCTCTAAGGGGGCCCTCACTAAGGCGACATCACGAAACCTGTTAACACTTGCGCCTCGAATCTTGATCTTAACCTTGCCTTGTCTAACCATTATGAACATTTTAGCACACTGAACAACCAAGATTGACTTGGTTGGACTGTAAGACCCGCTAATGATTTCCATATTATTTAGATAAATAATATGGAAATCATTAGCGGGTCTTACAGCTAGTACCCTGAAAGATAGTACTATATTCTGGAAGGTGGTTAATCATCCCTTTTTTAAAGAGGACCAGGTGTCTGATCTGGCAGCGTTAGTCCCTGCTCAGGTTTGGGAGACCATTTTTCTGCCCTTTACCAGGGGGAGGACCCAGAATTACCTTTGCCAACCCTGGTACAAGGCGACAAGATGATGCTTCACTAGGTCAAGATTAGGGATGCTATTATGTCTCTTCCAGTGGACAAAGCCCGGGTGCCAATGGGGTCCCAATGGATCTGTTTAAGTCCCTAGTGAACTTTTGGGCTCCTCTTCTTACCCTTAATATTTATGGCCCCATCAGTTGCGCTTTTCCTGAGGCGTGGCGTCATTCCTTGATAGTACCTGTATTAAAGAAGGGGCACAGGAGTGACCCCGCTTGCTACAGACCTATCTCGTTAAGCGCCATTGAGGTGAAAAGTATTGGGCGGGTTATCCTGAAGAGACTAACCAATGGGCAGATGAGCATAACATAGTGTTTGATTTTGTGGAGCAGAACCTTAATTTTCCCCATAGTTATAATCAAATATACTAGTGCCAAAAGGGGTTCTTTACACCTCGCTTTCATGAACCTCAGCTCTGCCTTTGACAAGGGTAACAGAGATAAGCTTTGGGCTGAGTTGGGGTCCATGGGGGTGGAACATTTACCGGTGGTCTTTTTTAAAGACCTTTATGATGGCCTCACAGGTTCTGTTAGATATGGAAGTAACAGGGAACGCACTAATCACTTCAATTTAAACAGGGGCGTTCGGCAGGGCTGTATTTTGGCACCTTTTCTTTTTATTGTGTGCATTAATCCTTTAGTGAGGGTGCTTTCATTCCAGAGTTTAGATGTCCCTAGAGCTGGGAGAAGATTGCTCTCAGCTTTTATATGCAGATGATGCAGTCTTGATTGCTCGTACTGCCAGAAGCTGGCAGCAGTTGTTAGACTTTTTATTGATGTTATGGAAAACTTGGATCTATTTACCAATTTTAATAAATCACGTTATGGTCCTGAGCCCGAAAAATACCAAAAGCTCTTCCTTTATTTTGCAGGGTCAGGTCTTAATCAAGGCGGATAACTTTACTTATTTAGGGATTTTTAATTGAATCCGGTCTCAGCTGGCAACCCTTATTTAAAAAAAAAAATTGAGAGCCTTAAGAGGGCATGTGCCATTGTCAATGACTTTTTGTCCCGGCTAGGTCAGAAGCCATTGAAATCTATTTCTAGGTTTGAATGTGAGATCTGGGGTTATATTAATATAGACCCAATTTTGGTGGCGGAGAATAAATTATTAAGGGACCTTTTTATGAGTAGGACAATGTACCCCTTCAGGGATTTTATGCGAAGAGCTCGGTTTGAGCAAAATTGATGATTTTATTCATCAGCGACTGCTTTTACTATGATATGCAGCCTGGCTAAAGGAGGAACTGAGCCTTAATAGGTTAGTTATTCGGAACTGCTTGAACTTGGACAATATATCCAATATTCCCTGGTTGCACTACTTGAAGGAAATCTTTCAAGACCTTTTGGAGGTCTGAGTTATTCTCTAGCCCTGATAGGATTTTAAAACAAGACATTGTTTGGTTAAGGCAGGCATTTCACCTTAGGGTGGAAATCTAGAGGGAAGCTTCAGTCTTGGCCAAACAGACATTTCGCCATTTTGCTATGATTAAGACAGTTGCCGGGATAGAACCTTAACTCCTCCTTAATATGACAAACCACCAGTGGCGTTTACTGATCTATTTTAGGTTGAGTACAATCTGCCAGCTGCTTTTCTCTGAGGGAACCTGGTAGAAGAATGATGATATGCCGCCATGTACTTGTGATCAGGTCTCCATTTGAGAGACCTTGCATGTTGTACTATTATACCCGTTTTATAAGACTCTTCACTAAATGTTTTTAAGAGCACTTTTTTTTACGATGGATGTTAGACAGGTCTGACCTGCCCTACTATATTTACAGCTCTTAGAGATACCCATGATCAGTTTTTATGTGCCACAGTACATTTCAGGAGTACTTGGCTCTAGACACTAGGCCCTGCTCTCCTTCCCTGAACGGATTTTCAAAAAGATGGACTATCTTAGTGGATGTGGTAACATTGATGATGTTTACAGTTGGGAGGGAGGGGGTTATGTTGAATTTTATCTTGTACCGTATGACTTTATTTTAGTTTTATAATGGTGTTACTGTGTCATTTTTCTAACCTTGAGCACTGGTGATGCAATGTTTTTTATGATTTTATATTTTTTAAATTGAATAAAGTCATTGATGATGATGGATAAATGCTAGGATGGAAGAAACAAGAGAGCACTTCTGTGGAGGGTTGCAATGACTTGCTTAGTTCGGGCAGAGCTTTGGTTCAAAGTGGGGGTATTTTATTTTTCTGGATACTCCCTTGTCACAGATCCCTTTTGAGTGTTGGACATTTCAGCTAATAGAAAGGGAAAGGTAAGAGCTGAGGTAAGATCGAAGGAGAGATGGGTTTTGGGTCTCCCCCTCAGCCGTCACTTACCCAGCCAGACTTTGGACAGACTTTCCTTTCATCTCTCTGCCTTATCTCCCTCCTATCCCTTTACCCTTCCCCTCTACTCTTCAATTATCTCGTCTTCTATGTCTCTTGCAATTGTTTGTCTAGCAGCTGATGTAAATTGGAACTGATGTAATATTGTAATTGTAATTTTTGTGGAACCTCATGTAAAGCGCTCTGATACCTCCGGGTCTAGCCAGCGCTATATAAAACTCTTGAATAAATAAATAAATAAATAAATAGAGAGAGCATGCAGACATAGAGAGAAAGAGGTGACAGACAGGGAGACAAAAGAGATAAAATGAATGAAGGGAGAATAGACAGCAGAGGAAGGCTAGAGGGAGCAGAGAGCACAAGAATGGTAGAGGATGGAGAGGTCAGAGTGCCCAATGTGAAAGTGGGCCACGCCCATTATGAAAGTGGGCTAAATCAGGGGTGGAACAATGTGGTAGCCTCCTTAAAACAATTTAAGGACTGCCACTTATTTTTTATTAATGAATTAAGCATATTCATGTCTCCATGTTCTCTCTGGGTGGTTTGGTTCTATTCATCCTGATATGTCTATTTACCCCTCTTTCCTCCCTTCATCAGTCTATAAAGTTTGTGAATGATCCCTCTAGGTGGGCAACATATTACCACACTTGTTTCAAATTTCTATAGTTCCCTGATCAATGGTTCTTTCTAGCCTGGTTGAATAACCCACTGTCTCCTCTGGTCATAAAATAATCTTTCAATATCTCTGGGATGTTATTTGTGCTTACACTGGATAAAGTTTCACTTGTCCTTTATTGAACATGTCTCTTACAATTCAACTGTCTCCCTTGCTCTACACCTTCAAAACATTCCCCCATGCAGAGCTAAAGAGAATTTGGGATTAAGGTGAAACAGAGAGAAGGGTACCAGGAGTGTAGAGTGACCCAATCTATTTGCCATAAGGGCCCACTGGTCAATAGAGCGCCTGTTAAAGAGCTAACTAGGCACTTTCTGGACTAAGATGTTTATGGATCCACATGGGGTTCCAGAGGTCTCTCTCCATCACACCCCAATCCGTGTGGACCCACTTTCTGTCCTTTACCAATCAGTTAAAAGTTGTAGCAACCTCAAATGAGCAGCTAGATTATATTTACACAAAGGTCAGGACAGGATAGTCCACCCTTACCTTCTTGGGGCCATGATAGTCTCCCTGGAAGTCCAACATCCTTTCCTTGAGAATGGAGGATTGAAGTCTGATAGTGCCTGGAAAACATATACGAGTTTTGGAAGCATAGTAAATCCTATGGCTACTCTACCCACTGATTAGAAGGAAGCTGCCACAATTTATCCAGGTCAGCTTGTATCCCAGACCTTGGGGAGCAGCCAGATTCAAGCAGGTAAAGAGATGGGGAGGAAAATGTCAAGATAGCGAATAGAGCTTCCTGCCCAACGAAATGGCCTAGTCTCTGAAGCAAATGAACTCGGGGGTATGGCAGGTTAAAATTTAAGATTTCCTTTTTATCTGCGTTTATTTTAAATCCTGCGTGGCTGTAAAACCCTTCAATATACTGCAGGACAGCTGGCAGAAATCCATCATGGCTTGTTACCATCAAGAGGACATCCTCCACAGAAACAGTAATCCCTTGATGATCACGGTCATAGGTCAGTCCTGTGATGGCAGGACATTGCCTAACGATTCCTGCAAATAGTTCTATTGTGACGAAATGGAAACAGGGGACATCCCTGGTGTCTTCCCCTGTGCAACATAAACCTGCTTAACCTACCACTTCTTACCAGTATCCATGCTGAAGGTTCTTTGTAAGTCAAGAATATACAACTTCTAAAGTGTGGTCCAGAACCCATCCTTTTCAGCACTAGCCTTAAAAAGTTTGAACTTATCTGGCCAACCCCCTTTGGCATCAAACAGCATCAAGCAAAATCATAGTCGCCAGGATCTGCTTCCTTGTTATTTTTTCAATCAAGTGTGCGATTCTTCGAATGTTATCATAAGTCTGTATAGTGCTTACTTATGAATCTGAATTGATCTGCCTCAATCAATATCAGTAACTAACTATCAAAACGAGTCACTTACTCTCCTGTGAAATGATTAACATCAGTATTTATGAGAGCAATTAGCCTAAATTATTTGCATCCTTTAGGATTTTCACTGGCGTTAAGATAGCTGAAATGTTGCCATCCGCACCTCATTGGAGTGACCCCATTGTCTGGAATAAAGGAAATAAAAAGTTTGGTTAGCAGTTTGAACTGTCTACAAAATTCTGGTGATCTGGGCTCTAGCATTATACCATCTTAAGAGTGTCTATAGCTGCCACCACTTCTGCCACACTTATTGGGAAGTTTAGGTCTCCCCCCTGAAGCTCAGTTAATCAGAAGGATGACATAATTCATGTCAATCTCTGTCGACCCTATCAGTTCTGTACTATCTGCATAACGTTTTTATTAAAGTGCTTAATTCTTCCCCTTTTCTTCTTAAAACTGCTGGCCTTCCTCCTCTGGTAGTTCACGTATATGTGCCTTGTTCTGTTCCGACTGATTTTACTGCTATATTCCCCTTATCATTGAATTTTTGTTAAAGTTGCAGAAAAGTGTGCTCAGATTTATTGGTCTGAAATAGGATTAGTTGCTCTATCAACCTATTAATTTTCCTTAGTCATAATATGGTTGCATATTTATTATAAGCCTTCTCCGGTGCACTCAGCTCTGCTTGTATTTTATCTAGTTCTAACCTCTGCTGCTTATTCGCTCTTGCATCATTCATGAGCCATCAACCCACCTCTAGTGGTTGCTTTAATAGCATCCCAGTTAGAAACCAGAGATGTGGAGCGCCCCTATTGTTCATCCAGAAAGTATTGTATCTGCTTCCTTAGCTCTTGGGCTGTGAACAGATTCTCTTAGCAAGAATTCTTTATAACACCACCTGCAGGTGCACCTTCCCGTCGGCGGTTTTCTACACTGACATTGAGTATGGCCATTATCCATTCGGGCTGCGGACGTGGAAATTCTAAGTATCGAGCGGGGAGCCGGCTCGACGAAAATTTCTCGAGTCGTGAAGATTACCCCTGCCGCAAGTCCCAGGGAACATTCCCCTATCAAATTAATAATTGGTAGGTGCTGGAAAACCCAAGCATGACCTACAACCGGGTAAAACCGTGAGTTTACCTACGATTGTACGCAACTCACCAAGGTTAGGGTACGCCTTAGTGTGCGTAAACCATCTGGGAGTTTATTTATTTTCAAATTTTTTCCTTTTCTTTCACTTTATGGTCCTGATGAATGCTTCACTGAATAAAGCAACTTAAAAGCAGAAACATGTTGACCTTTTAAAGGACATACTTTTTTTTTTTTTATTTGGTTTTATTGCAGAATCTCTGTGAATCGGTAACTAACACTCAGATATTTCTGACATAAGACACAAATAGTACCTCACCCCATTATCAAGTGGACACACGGCCATTCAGCCCACATCCCGGAGGTTGGGCGGCGAATTCGATAGGGTGTCTTTGACTTGTCCCACATACAGTTCTGAGCAATCAAAGAGCGTTCCAAGCCTCTGCTTTTCCGTAAACTAAACTCCCCCCCACCCTCCTTAAACACCCAGAAACACGTTTTAACCTTCCTTTCAGATTGTGAACCTAGAACCTTGTAGCAGCTGCCCCTTCCCACCCGCTCCCCCTCTCGCCCGCGCCACCAGCACACTACATTTTCCACGTGACAAGTCTCCCTTGCCCCATATCGGCCCATCAACACAATAATGATTTACAGCTTTGTCAATGTCGACGTCCTTTGTACCACGCTGACCCGTCCCGCCCCCGACAAAGACGCCCACCCTCACAACCCCCCATCCAGTCCGTGGTATTGTCTCCATTTGGACCAAACTCTGCGGAATTTTTTGGGACAGCCCTTGGCCTTGTAAGTCACCCTTTCCGCTGCCATGTAGAGGTCAAGCCCTCTCCTCCATTCCTCAAGGGACGGTGAGTCCGGCGCCCCCCAATGTTTTGCGATGTCCCTTTTCGCCACCACCAATGCTAGAACCAGGAAAATAAGGAGGGGGCGCGTCAGATCTACGTCATTAGTCATGCCCAATAACGCTATCTTGGGGTCTTGTAGGATAGGGACCTCTAGGGCCTCCTCCAGTTCTTTGAATATCTGGGTCCAATATGTTTGTATGACACTACAGGACCATATCGTATGGAAGAAGTCGCCCACCTCGCTATGACACCTAAGACACCCTGGGTCCTCTATTTTCCCCATTCTACAAAGCCGTTGTCTGTCATAGTAAGTTCTATGGAGTACATTGAACTGAATCAAACGTAACCGGGACTTGACCGCAACCTCCCGTGGATGCATCAGAACCGTGTCCCAGTCCAGATCCTCCATCATTCCCACATCTGCCTCCCAAGTAGCCCTCAACTTTACTAAGTCACCCAACATGTGGTTAGTTAGTGTTTTATATGTCAGTGAGACCGCCTTTTCTGTAATCTGTTCCTGAAGGAGCCGCCCTTCCAGAGGGGCATACTCGGGAATGTCTGTGAGTGTAATGCGTTGGGCATTCCATGCGTGGCGTAGTTGTATGTATTTAAAGTGTTGCGTGTTATGGAGCCCAAAGTCAGGTTTAAGTACCTGGAACGATTTGAGCTCACCCTTGGCAATTACGTCCCCTATCATGGAGATGCCTATGTCGTCCCATCTCCGAAAGCCCCGTAATTTGTGGAGTTCCACTAGCCACTGGCAGTGCCACAGTGGAGTCTGTCGTGTAGGCCTTTTATCCCATCCTATACGACGGTTGGCCTTCGTCCAGGCAGCTATCGTTAAGGCTGTCGCCGGGAGGAGTGAGGTACTACGAGAGGGTCCATATAGATATGATAGTAGGTGTTTGGATGCCATTTTCGCTCTTTCCAGAGCGTATGTTGGGTGGTCAGCCGGTGCATGGAGCCAATCATTTATTGGTGTGAGATGTTCAGCCCAATAGTACGCCTCCAGATTAGGGAGTGAGATCCCCCACTGTACTGGTGCCTCTGGAGCGTCGACAGGGCCACTCTGGCATGCTTGCCCAGCCAGAGGAGGGAGCGCATGTCCGCATGTATCCTACGAAAGACCGCTGCTGGAAACGGGTAGTATTCATTTTGCAGAGCATATAGGTATTTCGGCAGTGTGACCATTTTAAACATGGCCGCCCTGCCTAGGAGTGTCAACGGGAGCTGCCTCCACCGGTTCATATATGCCACCGCAGCAAGTATGATCCGTTCTAAATTCTTACTGAAGGAAAGAGGCTCATCCGTGGTTATATAGATCCCGAGATACTGGAAGCCCTCCGAGGTTGTCCGGAGGTTGGCAGGTATCGGGCCCCAGTGGTTCTGGCCCCTCGGGTCGTAGAGTACCGATTTATGCCAGTTTATTTTGTGTCCCGCCATGCTACCATATCGTTCTATTTCTCGGAATAGCTCCGGGATCGAGGATTCCGGCTTGGTGACATAAAGCAGAACATCGTCTGCGTATAGTGAGATTTTTTCAGACTGCGGGTCCGTGGCACTGCTCCTAAAGCCGTTTATTGCCACGTTGTGCCGCACCCTGGCGGCAAGCACCTCTATCGTAAGGGTGAACAAAAGGGGGGACAGGGGGCATCCTTGTCGAGTGCCTCTCTGAATCTGGAACTCACGTGATATCGTCCCGTTCACTCGTACCCTGGCTTTCGGGGCAGTGTAGAGGAGTCGCACCCATTGGATGAAATTCGGCCCAAAACCAAACCTACTTAGAACTGCAAAGAGGAAGGGCCAATGTACTGCGTCGAACGCCTTTTCAGCTTCTAGGGACAGGAACCAGTGAGGGTCGCTACGGCCTCTGACTTCCTGGAGCCAATTATGGGTTCGCCTGAGATTCAATTTAGTGGCTCTGTCAGGTAGGAAACCCGACTGGTCCATATGTATCAGACCCGTGATGACAGTCCTCAGGCGGGCTGCCAAGATGGTGGCTAGGACCTTCACCTCCGTGTTCAGGAGGGAAATGAGTCAGTACGAGGCGCATTCATCCCGCGGTCTGCCTTCCTTGTATATTGGGACAATGGTGGCCCTGGTCAAGTCTGGGGGTAGTGCTCCTTCTCCAAGGGTGCCAACAAAGAGGCCCTTAAGGTGTCGCGTTAGTAGGTCCGCCGGGAAACCGTTGGGGCCCGGGGTTTTTCCTGGCCTCACTCTAGCGAGAGCCTCAGTAATGTCGTCCACCGAAATGTCCGCCTCCAGGGCGTCTCTGGATTCGGGTGGCAGGGTCGGTAGGGGCGTTCCGTCGAGATACCGGAGCGCCTCTTCTGGTGTTGCCAAGTCGCGGGCCGCGTAGAATGCCTCAAAATGTGTGGCGAAAGATTCGGCAATCTCCGTGTCATTATTGACCTTTTCGCCCCAAATGGTTCTAACACTATCTATCCATCTCTCCGCCCTTTCTTTCCTGCTGAGCCAAGCCAGTAGCTTCCCTGACTTGTCCCCCACGTCGTATAACCTGTGTAGCGTGGCAAGGGATTGGGTCTTCGCCTCGTCGGTCACTAGTTCCCTGTATTGTTTCTGTACGTCCAGAAGCCTCCTGAGGGTCTCGGTGTTAGCCCGCTCCAAGTGGTCCCTTTCCCTCTCTAGGATGTCCTGTTCCAATGCGGCCACGTCAGTCTGAAGTTTCCGTCTTTCCTCACCCAACCTAGATTTTATCCTATCCCTAAGTACCGGCTTCATGGCTTCCCATAGGGTAACACTGGAGTCCACCGTGCCCATGTTTTCGGCCAGGTATACCTTAATGTCGGCCCGTATGCCCCTGAGTATGTTAGTGTTCTGTAAATCCCATGCCGCCAGGCGCCACGATCCAGGATGCCTCCCCTGGGCCTGTCCCACCCCAACATATAACGGAGAGTGGTCCGATATACCCCTGGCTCTGTATTCTGCAGTGTCGTCCGCCTTCAGGTATTGGCGGGACATAAAGACATAGTCAAGTCTCGAAAACACCCCATGTGCCCCTGAATAGTATGAGTACGCTTGTTGTGTTGGATGGAGCCACCGCCAGACGTCTGTGAGACCTATGGCTGACATCTTGCTGTAGAGTGTAGTTTGGTGTCCACTCCTAGCCACATCACCAGATCTGTCCCTGTCTGTATGCATGACATCGTTAAAGTCCCCTCCCACTATTTGTATCGTATCCGAGGTTTCTAGGAGTATGTGTGTAAGCGCCGTGAGTGTACGGGGTTGTAGTTTGGGCGGTGCATATACCGAGACAAGCGTAAAGGTACGTCTATTCCAAGTACCCCGCACTCCCGCGTAGGTTCCCTGGGGATCCAGCCAGGTGCGTGTGACGCAGAATGGGGACATTTTTTTAACAATGACTGCCACCCCTCTAGAGTCTGAAGTGTATCCTGCATGCGCTAACACCCTGTGCCTCCCCCGAGCGATGAAGGCGCACTGATTGCCCTTGAGGTGCGTTTCCTGAAAAAAAGTGAAGTCTGGGTCCACCCTTTTAATGTAGGCATTCACTAGACCTCTTTTGATTTTGGCTCCCAGCCCATTGACATTCCACGTCAGGATGCTCAATCTCCTATCTCCCCCTTGTGGAGTGATTACGGTGCTCGCCATTGGTATGCATAGGATCTACCATCTCCCGGACCCCGGCCTGTATTGGTGAAGCGTGTGGTTAGCGCGTGCTGCTGTCTGTGTTCAATGAAAACGTGTTTCCCCCAACTTTCCCCCCCGGACCTTCTTCCGAACAAACAAGATAACTCCCTTTCTTCCCCCCCTCCCCACCTCCCTCCCCTTCCAGTACTGTCCCTATACGGGACATGACTTTCGGCAGGAGTAGGCCTGTCGCCCACCCACAAACACCCTCCCTGTTAGATACCCAGGGAACAAAGAGTCAAATAACTATTGAACTTGTGTAACAAAGAAGCGTGTCAACTTGCATGCTCTCCAGTCCTCTGGCCGGATGCCACTCCCAGGACCCGTATCCATCTTTGTTCAAAGGACATGGCCGATAGGGGACGTCTGCTCCTCCCTGATTGGCAATCAATGATCCGTAGCCCTGTGATTCACGATGTAGAGTCCTGTGTCTCCGATTCCGGCGCGCTCAATTGTCCAGAGATGTCCTGTTCCATCACACGAATCTCTTCCACAAGCGGGTGTGCGGATTGGCTTCCTCCCCCTAGATCTTCTTCAGAAGTGTGTTCTGTCAGGTCTCCCTCCTCGTCATTCTCCGATCGAGCGCGCGATCGCAACCTCGCGGACAGGGAGTCCGTCCTGGCCGTCCCAGTCGGCGAGGCCGAGCGTCCCTTGCGCGTGGGTCTCATATCCCGGCCATGGTAGGATGTCGCCTGGAATTGTCTCCTCGACTTCCTCGCAATTCTCTGTCTTTGCGTCTTAGGAAGGTCCCATTGGGCTACACCATGTTGGGCTCTCTCCGCTACGTCTCTGCTGACTCTGTCCCTGCTGTTCAGGATTGGGCGTTCCTCCAGCCATTGCCATGCGTCTTCCGGGTGAGTGAAGAAAAGCGACTGGTCTTTATAGATCACCTTGAGCTTGGCTGGGAAGAGGAGCATATATGTGATCCGTAGATCTCTGAGTTTCGCTTTGACGGAGTCGAAGGCGAGGCGTTGTTTTTGCACCTCCTGGCTGTAGTACGGGAAGACCATAATATGAGCGTTTTCCAATCGCATCTCCCCCATCTTCCTTGCCTCCCTGAGGATGAGGTCCCTATCCGCGAAGTTGAGAAAACGCGCAATGACTGGTCGTGGTCAAGCTCCCTCCGGAGGTTTCGCCAGTAGAGCCCTATGTGCTCTCTCAATGATGAAGCAGGGGGAGAATTGCGCCATAGGGAATGTCTCCAGGAGCCACGTGCGCAGGAAGGATACCATGTCCATTTTCTCGATCCCTTGCCTAAAGCCGACGAAGCGGAGGTTGTTCCGTCGCGCTCTATTTACAGCATCATCCACCTTCCACAGTAGTTGGCGGTGAGACGCTTTCAGTTCCGCCATGTCCTTGCGTAGGGTAGTGATGGAGTCCTCCGCCTCACCTATTCGCGTCTCAGCGGAACTGACCCTGTCGGAGAGGTTCCGAAAGTCCTGTCGCAGAAGTGTCACCTCCGAGCACACCTCACCTATTTTCACTTCCAGTGCAGCCCTCGATTCCTGAATATCCGTTCGGGACGCTTGGATGGCCTCCATTAGTAGCGCTGTGTCGGAGCGCGCACCAGACGTCTCGCTGGGTCCCACTGCGGCCGTGCGCGGAGCAGTGAATCTGTCCATTGTTCCCTGCTTGGGCACTTTAGGTAGCCTGTCCCCTTTCCCCATGTCTCGCCGATACAGGCGGAAGTGCCCGAGAGGCTCTCGAAGTCCCACCAGCTGCTGGTCTCACCCGGTCACCGGGGAGTATGTATTCGGTGTCTCACCCCCCCCAAGGAAGTCAGGCGGGGGGGGGGGGTGGAGGTGAGGGGAGTCCCAGCTCGTGCCACTGGACCACCGGGCCGACCGTCTCTGGCAAGCTGCGGCCTGGAGGACTGGCCGCCTTCAGCGTCTTCGGTTGGTAGTCCAACTTCAGGGTACAGGAGCCGTGCCTAGCACAGGGACGGATAAGCGTGCCACTGCCCAGAGAATCACTTCGGGATCCAGGGGTCCCCACTCATGCGGGGCAGTGGTCCAGCCAGTTGGCCTGTCCCGCGTCCCCGGACGCTCTCCCTCCGTGGCCCCCAAGGCGTACTCTGCCCGGTTCTGGGACTCACCCAGCGCCTCCACTCGCTAGTAGCCTGCTCCCCGCTGCGCCGGTCCCTCCTCCGTTAGTGCCTGTAGGCGCCCCTCCGTAGTAGTCGGGGCTTCGTCTGGGCAGTAGCTACCGGAGGGCCCACACTAACTGACGTGGATGGCCGCCATGTTGGTAAGGTAGGCGAATCACTAGGATAGGCTGGGGGGACCACCTTTTCAGCGTTTGCGGGCTCCAGGAGCCGCCCCGTTCCTCCTCGTCTGCGCCTCCGAGGTGTCGCGGGTTAAGCTCCCTCGACAAGCTCAGGGGCAATTGCAGTCTCACGTCTTCGGCGCCTCCGCCATGTTGGTAAAGGAGCGGGTCAATCAACGGGGCTCCCTGTCCCCCCCTGCGGCTCCCGGCGGGTACAGCTCTGTACGTGCACCCCCTCGGGCAGTCTGGGAAGGCGTGCCACAGACCTGCAGGACGTCCGCCTGTCCAGGGAAGGAGTCCCGATCGGCTCCCCTCGCGGCTCCAAAGTCACGCCACCATCTTGCGGACCGCCAAATCACCCGGGGGGTCGCCGTCCGGCCGACGCTGCTCCGTCCACTGCGGCCAGTCTCTCTTTCCGGCGAGTCCGCCAAAGTCAGGGCCGTCAGAGGCACCTCCGATTCCGGTTTTTGCGTAGTTTGGGTAGTTTATTAAGTCGGATCACTAGGCATCCAGCAGGAGCTCCGGAGAAGCACGACCTAGCTCGTCATGCTGCTGGCCACGCCCTTTTAAAGGACATACTTGACTTGAATAGTTGTCAGGAAATGTCCGAATCACTGTTTTTAATAATGACAATCTGACCCTTTATTAAAATTGTTATAGAGGACAGTTTGCCATTTTTTAAAGTCACACATCTAACACTTTTCCTTTCTTTTTCACATAGTTGGAATCTGCTCAACTGTAACTCAGTTGTAGCAGCAGTCCAGGGAGACATTTTTCTTCTCCTTGGTAAAACCCCATGATGAAGCATGTCATCAACTATGTTGATGAGTGAGGGTTTTAGTAAAAAGCTTTAAATATTCCAACCACAGCGTGTTTCCTGTGTCCTTATTGCAAGTAGCCATATTTGTTTTTTTGCACCAAATGGGAGAATTTCAGTTCTCTCTTTTGTGCATATTTTAGCATTGGAATTGATAATTCGTTTGTACTTCCCTTGGTCACTCCTTTGTTGTTTTTGAGATTATTTATGTGGGGGATAGGAGTGCCCTTTTTCCTTACCTCTCTTGTTGTTTTTGATATGGCCATTATCCGCCACGTTAATGCCCCCAAAGTTCCATCTGATTGCACCTGCTCTGCAATCTGCATACTAAAAAAATAGTGGGCCAGATTCACAAAGGTAAACTGAGATGAAACTCTAACTTTCGTCTGTATCAACTCATAACCTTCCTCATTTGGTGGGACCTTTATTTTGCAATCATTGTCGTCTAAATAAAGAGCTGGTTTTCTGCCCTGACCTTATAAAATGTGCTCAGTTTGCACTACCCCCTCACCTCCATCCTCCTTCTCATCAGTCCTGATTTGTGAGGCGTTTCCACCTCGCAAGTCAGGACTGGGAAGAGGAGGATGGAGGTGAGGGTAATGAAGATTACCGGTAAGTAATAGGACATTACTCCAGGCCACGTTCCAGGCCATCGCTTTTTTGCTGATTGTGCCACCGCAGGCAGTGACCAACCATATACAAATCGGCAAAGGTATGCGTATATCGTGATGCAAACAGGTTTTGGGGTACCTTTGCTTGTCAGTCTTTTGCAACAAATGGAAACTGTGCATTTCTGTGGATGATTTGTCAGTTGGGTGTGGAGACTGTTGTTACCCTGTCTCAAATGTACTTGGTTTTAATTCAAAACAGTTTCTATTTACTCCCCGAGCTCTTAGGTTCGTAAAACAGAGGAAACTACATTTGCAGTTTCCCTTTTCCGTTGGACTGTTCTAGCTTGAGTGCTAACATGCTTGGTTCATTCTATTGTTTTTAGCATTGCTCTGCCTGTATTTGTCAGTGTGCAGGTCTATTGTAACACAGGCCTTCTGCAGGTCCTTTCCCTCAGGTACCATGGATATGTTTCTTAGCTCGCTCCATATAAGGAGTAGTTATTGTGACAACTTTCTGAGATTGAGGCCAGGGCCAGCTAAAGTGTTGGTAGTACCCGGTGCGACAATGTTTTTTGGCGCTGCACCAATGAGCTCCTTCTTCGCTGATTCTCTCAATACCACCCTTAGCAGTGCCCCTCAGCTCCTCGTAATAACTCTCTCGCTCATGCATTTCTTTTGTTTTACAGTGCCACTCGTACCAGTGTAAGGCTTCAGAGCACTTCACATCACATACACATTACAGGGATGTATGACATTACAACGCATGCTTTCACTCCTTATGCCATTATGACGCAACTTTTACAACGCAAGTCGTTACAACGACTTGCGTTGGAGGGCGCTGGATAATGGAATAGTTTAATTTACTATTCCAACTCCAGTCCCCGTGTATAGTAGGGAAGGTGTTGGATAGTAATTAAACTATTCCTTATCCTAGAACGCCCTCCAGCGCAAGTCGTTGTAATGACTTGCGTTGTAATAGTTGCGTCGTAATGGTAGTGCGGAGTAAAAGTTGCGTTGTAAAGGATGTTTCCCCATTACAGAGACAAAGAATCATACCTGTTTTAATCAGTGTAGGAAATGTTACATCAGACAGAGGGCTACAAGGTGTAGGAGTCACAAGTCATCCCTACTGGTAGACTGTCTAGTTTAAGAGTGCTTGGTCTGCAAAAGCACAAAAGCAGATTTTAAAACGGTTGGGGGTTGGCTTTTCTAATACAAATTGATTCCTCCCCAAGGGAAACCTTTTTACAACATTTAGTTAATGAAAGACTGGGGAAAAAATCATAACGCTCTATACCTTAGAGTTTGCATACAGCTTCTTTGATGCAATTAATAGAACACTGGTCTGTATTAGGATTTAAACTTATAAACTACAAGTAACAATAGGGTATCTCTGACAGAAGCAGTAACGCACTGACCTATTTATACACTTTGTGACATGCACTGTACATAAGCTTTGCAGCAGGCATTTCTACCTGTGCTACTTTATGATGAGTCAAAACTTTAACTAGACAAAACTCTGATCTCTCTGCAGCAGGTCTATTAATCTCCAGAGTTATCTTGACATTTTTATGGTTGCCTGAAAATTGCTGGGGGAAAGGGACTCTGCAGCAAGTGCTTTTCAAACCATGCTGTACTTGAATACATGTCGCCCCCCCAGCATCAGCAGCCGGTGCAGTGGTCCGATTGCACAGCCCTAGTGCCGGCCTGGCTAAGGCCACGGGTAGCACAATACTGAAGGTACCTAACAGAAGGAAGGGAGGGAAGGAAGGATCTGAAGGTTCTATACTGGAGGCACCCCATGTGCCCTGCCTTCTCATCCTAGGCAGGTCCATGCTCCCGCACAGCCATTGAATAGAAGCTGCCTGGATTTCACCCTTGTGAAGTTAATCTGCACTTCGGGTTCTACTGCACTGGTCAAGCGAACTCAAAGGAGTAGCCAGAAAAATAAACTTCGCCCCACTCTGAACCATATACTGAATGACACCAACTGTGCAAAAGAGGGGAGCACGCCTAGCTGTCACTCAATTGGTTGCACCCTCAAGGGATATATGAAAACAATGTGGGTACATTCTTTCATTTACACCTCAATTTTCACTGAATGTGGTCATCCATTCATCCTATTCTCCACCCTTACTTCCATCTCTCAGTTCATCCTTCTAACACCCATCCATCAATCCATCATTCCTTTATTCATCAATCATTGCTTAATTTTCTCCATCCTTCCTCCTCTCGTCTTCATCTATTCATCCATCCTCCTATGCATGGTCCCTTCCATTCATCCATGTGTCCTCTGCATCATTCTCTCCATCATTCTCTTTATCCAGCTACCCTTCCAACTTTCCCTCCCTCCCTTTGTTCTAGGCTCCCTTGTTATGTTTCCCAATGGACAGCTACATCATATTATTTTCTTGCAGTTGTATTGATGCTTGGAGATCAGGGTCTTGGATCGAAGCCAAAGGTGAGCTAAACAACATTTAAAAGATTCTATGTGCAACAGCCAGGGCCACTGGAATTATACTGCAGGAGAGGGCCAAATTATGCCGCAGGGTTGAGTAAATAATACTGCATGGAATTATGCTGCATAATGCGACACATTTCCTAGTAGTATTACTTCATTCTTTCATCATTTTTAAACTTGGTAACACTCTCTGGGCCTTAGTTGCATTACATTAGTACCAATTTAACACTCAAATATATCAATAAGCAACAGAAAGGCAACCAGTCCAGCTTTCCAAAGGTCCTGCCACTGCACTGCAACACACGTCGTCACATTTTTTGTAACTTTTGATCAGTTTGAGCTAGAAACAACATTTGTTGTTGTCGTTAAAATTTGCAGATTATCTGCACGGGTGGCTCTGCGAACGTGTTTCTTATCCTCCTACACGGGGGGTTCGCTACATCCGATGTTCTCTCCTATTATCAGGCCGCTCACTTGTTGGTACTTAACGAGTGGTGGTATGGGGATAGGGGAGACCCGGCCTACGCGGTCGAGCAGCACTTAATGGGCTCCGTTTCCGTGCATGCATTGCTGTACTCCGCATCGCTCCGGAAGTGTCTTCCTTCCGCCATGCAGGTGGTATTCTATGTTTGGAGGCGAGCGCTGGGTAGGATGGGGTGGTGGAACGTGCTGACCCGAGAGACTCCTCTTTTGCACAATGGTCGTCTTCCCTGTCTGGATGCCCTGTAGGGTTTCAGGGGTTGGGATGCGATAGGGATTTCCTCACTGGGCCATGTAATGCGGGCTGTACCCTGAAGTCCTTTCAGAACCTGCAGGACGAATACGGGATGCCACGTTCCCAATTCTTTAAATACCTACAGTTTAGGTGCGCACTGACGCCATACATGACTGACCTAGGCCCCTCCCCGAATTTAGTCTGATAGAGGCCAAAGTGTTTATGGGCGAGCTTCCAGACAAGAAAATTTCACGTATCTATAAAACGCTAGTCCACCGTTGCTCCACTGACCTACACAGACTTAGGACAGCGTGGGGGGACATAGGGGACTTAGAAGAAGAGGACTGGGCCGAGGCATTGGCGAGTCCGAGGGGAGCTGCGATTTCCACACGCCTACGCCTGATACAATTTAAATACCTACATCGCACATATTTTACCCGAGAGCGCCTTTGGAGGGCGGGCATGATTAGCTCCCCCGATTGGCTCCGCTGTGGAGTAGAGGAGGGTACACTTTTGCATACGGTCTGGGGGTGCTCGGCTTTGCAAAGATTCTGGAGTGGGGTGTTTGCCTGTTTGTCTGAGGTTTTGGCATGGGAGCTCCCACGCACGCCGAAATTAGCTTTGTTGCATGTGATGGAAGGGATGGGGGGCAATAAGTACAAGCGTCACTTGCTATTGTTGGGCTTTACACTGGCAAAGAGGGACATTGCCAAGGTGTGGAAGGCGCCTCAAGCTCCTCCATTAACTGCTTGGAAAAATGGGATGGACTTTTGTATGGGACTCGAGCAACCCATATTCATGGCCAGGGGGTGCCCCCGTAAACACTTTAAGATCTGGAAGAGATGGGCGGACTGTCGCGGGTTGGACCTAGGCCCGTCGCCTGAGAGGGCCGCCCTCCCGACAATTTGACAGGTGGCTCATGGGTGGAGAGGAGGGAGTGTCTCGCTAGACTTGGCATGCTATTTTAAGGTCCTTTATTGTAAATAAGTGGCAGCATCGGCGCATACGAAGGGAGGGGGGTGTTGTTAGTTTAAGTACAAATGTCTAAGATTGTATTGTTGATTTATTGATGTGTGCAGAAGACTCCGGCCCCCGGAGCTATGCAATATATGTGACCAATGAGAAATAAAATCTGTTTTCAAAAAAAAAATTTGCAGATTATGCAGCAGATGATGGATCATGTGACAGAATCAGCAAATCTATAATTAAGAGAAAATCGCCTCACATTTGCATAATTCCAGTGTTGCCAGTAGCTTGCCCAGTAGCACCCAAACGTCAGTCCGGCAGCTAAAGGGTGGGGGGGGGGTCAAGATGCCGCTGATTGAATTGTGCTTCCGGTCACATCCGTGTGTAGGTTGAGCTGTGCCCACAGTACTATGAGACCTTGATTTTCCGGGTTGTGGTAGGTGGACCACAGAGTGATTCAGCGAGGGCTTGTGAGGCGTAGGCTGAGGTCAGTTTCCCCTTTTCACTGGGGCGTGTTTTGCGCAGTGACAGTGATTCAGCAAAGGCTACTTGAGTGTATGTTGATCACTCTCGCCCATGATTCATTTGCTCAGAGCATCTTTCAGCCGCCAGTCCTTGCTATGCGTTCTCCGTGGAACATCAGCCAAACTGCTGGTAAGTTGACTTTCCTCTGTGTTTTCACTCTGTATAGCGACTGGTTTATTTCTTTGTCCCCTCTTGGTTTTCATGGTACCTCCCATGTTTTTCATTTTACATCTACGAAATTATCTGTAAATGCATAGCTCTATGTCTTTGGATTCCACGTTCAAACTCTGCGTATCCTTTTCTTATAGCCAGTCCTCATGTTACAGGCCACCATTCCAATAAAAGAGCCTATCATGTATTCCATTGGAAACCATTCAGTGGTTGTTACTCATTCAAGCTCAGTCTGATTATGCTAATTATTCACATACAGGCATTGAAGGGTATCAAGTCATTCCTCTGATCACTACAAAGGGTGTCCTATAAAGCAGAATTTGTGTTCAAGAACCTATTGTTGGTATCAAATCAGGGATGTGTTAAATGTTTTCGCATCTATGTATCAGTGTGAATTAATTTCAATACGTTGCATCCTCTTGAAGTTGCAAAGTTTCTAAATCTTCCATGAATTCACCAGTGGGTTAAATTTTCAGTAAACATATAACATTTTAGTCGTAGACGTTTTATCCCATAATTTTTTGCAGGAGAATTATGACTCGAAAAGCAGGTTTTGTAGGGTGTTTCTTATACGAACCCAGCTTTTTGTGGGTTTGTTCAGCTGCGTTTTTATTTTTCAGAAATTCTCATCTTGGTGAAATTAAAAACGTTGGCAAAGTTGAAAAGAAAACCTTCACGGAGTGCTCACATGCAAAGTTTTCAAAATGTATACATATCCCTAAACCAAATTTGGAAAAGTGACCATAGGGTTAAAATCAGTGACACTGTCCCCTCATGAGAATGTCACTCTTCTCGGAATGGCTTTCTTAAGATCTCTCTATCGATCGAGGTAGGCAGTGGAAACAGACAACGGACTATCTTTCCACCAAGGTCCTTCAATAAGCAACCACAGAAAATACGTCATGGAGGACTCTAGGAAATATTTTGCAAGCTATTGCATGGCTTTCCTGAAGACAGCTTGGATTGCGAAGTGTTTCTCTGAAATAGTTGCAATCTGCTATGGTGGATTGTTATGCAATGCACTTTGTTCGTCATTTCATATCATCAGTTATGATCACTTACAACATTTGGATATTTTTTTTTTGTTTGCATATTTATATAGCGCGACCTCGAACCGAAGGGATTGGAGCTCTTTATATGAGCACCTGTTACATTACACAAGGACACATACATTTTTTGGTAGGCACAGGGAGATTAAGTGATGTGCCTAGAATCACAGTATGTGGAGTTGTCCCCAAGGTTCGAACATTGGTTTCCCAGCTCCAAGGTCGGCAGTCTAGCCGTGAGACCACATCCTCTCTCCTAGATTTGTGTTACGCACTTCGTGTTGGCGGTATTTTAAGGCTTGATGCGATGGCCAAGAGTATGGTAGTCTGCTAGCCAGCAGGATTCTGTATCCCTTTTGAGGTCTTGCCCAGTAGACAGCCAAATGTCTGGCTGAGAAAAACCTATTGTGAACTTACGATCCCTTGCTAATTCATGGAGAAGGCGCTGTGACATAACAAGGGTGGCATGGAGTGGACCTCAATGCAAGAAAGGAAAATTAGCCCCCGATTCCTGTTTAGGTAGCCAAACAGCTGTAATTGTGGTACGAAGAATGGTACAGGTAGGCGCAAACCTCTAAGTCAGATTTTTGAAGCCACACAGTCACTTTGCCTGGCTCTGAGTGGCTCCAAAAATCTGGAGAAATGCAACGCCGCGCATATCACTGCGTTGCGTAACTCTGCCCTCAGAAGGCATTGTATGGGCATTGCCTGGGTGTTCCCACGCAAATACCATGGTTTTTGGCGCATTCCTAGATTTACAAGAACTTGTGAAGCTGGAAATGTTCCAAACTCTTACACCTTCCCAAGGGAGGCGTAACAAAGAGAAATATCTCTATTACTCCTCATTTCTTCTTCTCTCTATGTGTAGTGTAGTGCATTCTGCAGCACACTTAGAAAGAGGAATATGCCTCCCAGGATTGTTTTTGTGCAGGAAGGTGCCCCTTCCTTCACAAAAACAATTGAGTATGCAACACAGGCACTCTTGCATCGTTGGCATTAGGCAGCCAAAAGGGGGCCAGCGCAACGGAAAGGACATAAATGTGCCCTATTGCTTTAAATACGGCACATTCCAGCCCTTTCTCTGTCATGCAGTACAGCGCAGCAAGGTGACTTGTATGATGTTTTTTATAAATTAGCCCCTTAGTGTTTTGTGTAGAGTATCTATTATTCCAGGGGATGTTTGAGCGCTTCAAAGGGACAAAATTTGTACTTCTTAGTTCAATCCATATTAATAAAACTTTCAACAAATGTAAACTTCAATTTTTGAGGGAGTTCCTTTTTACTTATACAATATTTTATGCAGTAGCAGTTTTAAGAAAAAAAAAGAAAAGAAAGAAAAGGGTGTAGGTGAAGTGTAGGGGAAGGTTGCATAAGGAAGAGGGAGAAGTGAGATGAGGACGTCGCCAGGATACCCTCGCGGCTGATCCTTTCCAAATACCTGTAATGTAGCATAACATAACATTATGAGTCTTAGTAGTGTTTTCCAACGAAGTCCAGGGTTTAAGGGTTACCAGCCATTTTCTGGGCTCCCGTGTATCAGACAGGGCCGGACTAGGAACAGAAACCGGCCCGGCAAACTGCTCAGCTGTCCCCCCCCCACTCCCCTCCCCCGGGGTGAAGGGGAGTGTAGCGGAGCTGTTTGCGACAGCCGGTATCGGCCGATTTTGTTACAGGGGGACGATATTGCCGACTGGGGCCCAAAACTGGCACCCACCCTAGAGGCCTACCGGGAAAACGCCCGGTGCCCTCTATCCCCAGTCCGGGCCTAGTATTATAGTTAGGCTGCCTGGGGGAGGAGCAGAATCTATGAGGGCATAATAAAGAGGTTGGGTAAATCAGGTGTGGTAAGTTGTGTAAGTAGTGGGTGGTGTTGTAGTAAGGCTTTAAAAGACGAATAGGTGGGGGTTCTACCTTCATTAGCATATTGTAAAGCTTGAGGGAAAAGCCAGAGAAAGTCCAGCATACAGGAGAGGACTTTTTGCAATGTTTGAGTTCTTAGTTTATAAATGCTGATGCTCAGAGAGTTTCTACAGCTTCCTCATAGAGTTAGTTGCGTCTCAGGTAGGGTGGAGTGTTTGGTTTGAGGGTTTAAAGATGATACGTGTTCATCTCAACATACATCATGCTTGGAAAAGCAGTCATTTGAGTTGGATCACATTTTGCAATCAGCTTACTACAGCACTTATGGTTGGTTTTGGTGATGCAGTTTGGATAGAAGGCATTCCTGGTAAATCCACGATCCCATAGTCCTACTTTAGGGTAAATAATGCTTGTACGGCTTGCTCTAAATCATCCATAGATATTACATTTTTTATAGGTTTCAGGAGTTGTGCCTGGTAGTGGCCCTAACCCGCGTACTACTACTTTTAAGTGTGATTCTAGGTTTACTTTCATGTCTACAAACAAGTTGATGGTTAAGGCATTGTATATGGCTTTGAACAGAGACCTTCACGATTCTGATTTTTGGGTTACAGCCGATAAGAAGGATTTCCTTTTACTTTAGTTAAGCTTCAGTTGCCAGATAAGCATCTGGTTCTATATTTTGGGGGTAGCCTTTGATGTAGTCAATGGATAGATCATTTTGAATTTTTACATATATTTGTGTTTTATCCACATTTTGATGTGGAAAAGGCCACAAGGTTCTAGATAAAGGTTGAGGACAATGGAGCTACTGATGAGCCATGTGGGCATCGAAAAGAGTTTGAATGGGATTTGAGAAGGTATTTTCTTAACAACTGGACAGTGGTTATCTGTAATGGGTCCAACCAATTGTAACACTGTCCTACCGTAGCAGGGAGAAAGAGAGCTAAACAATAAGGGCCTGATTCACAAAGGTAAACTTCTACTTTTGTGTAAGTTTACTATTTTTTGGTACTCACAAACAACAAGTTAAAATTGACTAATAGTAGTTTTGGCAGTGTAGAGACTCTGTTCTCATGGTGGGGAATTTGCACGTAAAAAGATAGACCTGTCCTATTCTCTGCCCCGGCCAAAAAAGAAAAAAAGTATTTCACAAAAAGTAAGCAGTTGAAGTACACAAGTCAGGCAGTCAAGAGGGTGGTAAAGAGGCTATCCTCCAGGGGAGGGACAAACACAAGATGGCCAAGGAAAGCCATTGAAAAGGAAAAATGCAAGCAAATGAGAGTTTCAATAAAGCCAAACAATGGTAATCAATGAGCGGGATGCAAACCACTGTAAATGCTTGTTAAGTCCACAATAGGTCCATCTGATTATGATAGACATATTGTGGAATGCTAACCATTAGTTGGCTTTATTGTTGCTCTCATTTTCTCATGTCCTGTGTTTGTCCCAAACCTGAAGTGTAGCCTTTTTACTATCCTTTGATTAGATGAATTGTATCTTTCCACTGCTCACATTTAGAGAACTACTTTTTTCTTTTTCATTCAGCATTCACTGAGAGCGCATGTGGTTTTAGCCCTCTCCCTCTGATTCTGCTGTTTACCTACTTTCTCAACCACCCCCACCCTATGCTGCTCCCCAAACCAACAGCTTGTCTGTAAAAGCACAGCAACAGGGATTTTTTTGCTGGGGTATTGCTGAATCGCAGGCTTTTATGGTTTTCTATTTTATCTACTGCTTTCCACATGTTGCATGGAAGCACACGATTTGTCTGTTTTGGTGCTGTGGGAAGGGCCATTTGCTGCACTCCTCTGGCATCTGAGGTAGAAGGTGTACTTAGCATGCCACTTTTCCTGGATCCCCTTAAATCAGCTCCCTAGGCTACTACAGAGGACCAATTGGCTGAATCCCGTCCACAGTAAATTAGGCCTTGACAAGCATTTCCTTTTCCATTCTGACGCATCATTTTTCTTTTTTAATTCTGTTCAGGATTTCTTGAATGCAGTAAACTATGCCATTTACAAAAATTGAAAACATTAAATTTAATGTACAGTTTTGAGATACAATAAGATATGTATTTTCTTTGCCTCCAGTTTTTTTATAATTCTTTTTCTTTTACTTTTTTTGTCAACTCTCTTTATTAGTGTATACAAAAGATACAACAATGCTGCCAGCATCCTTTAGTATGCTTCCCACTATGCAGGTTGACCGAAATGCGTGGCAATAAATATACATCCTTGAATCATTAGACAAGTGGTACAGTAATGTGAATCTGGGAGTCTCTTCAAAGATATCATGGGGTAACACACAGTCCGCATGGTATTCACTACACGTCTATGTCTCTGGCAGGCTATTCTCTCGTTGGGTCCCATACCTTTCGGGGTGTATGTGAACATCCTCTCCCTTTATATATAGAACGCTCATTAGGTATACACCAGTCCAGGAGTGCACCCCAGCATTCCACCGGGGGTGGGGCCGACAATCCCCAATGTTGTGCTATATTGCGTCAAGCCACCGCTAACCACAAACTGCAAAACAGGCTTTGCTGTCTAGTATCTTCTGTATAACCCTATATACCCGAAACACGGAGCTTCACTCCAGGGGCCATTGTCAGGCCCATGATCCTCTTTAGGGATTGAATCACCCATGTCCAATGAGGTTGTATAGGAGGGTAATCCGATAATGTGTGTACAAAAGTCCCTTTGTGTCCACATCCCAGAAGACAGTTGTCACTCTCAGCCCTCCCAATTCTATCTAATAACACCCCGGTATAGAAGGTCCTGTGAAGAATATTCACCTACACAAATGGAAACCCCAACTTAATTGCCACCTCCCATGGTCTCCCATATGCCTCAGTCCATTCGCCATCAGAGAGTTCTCAGAGATCTTGTTGCCGTAGCCCACTCAGCGTCTCAAGTGCATCTGGTATGTCATTCATGATCTTTCCATGAATGAGTGACATCCCCTTGCACCTCAGGGTTTCATCCAGTATCCCATCCTCTAGTGGATTAGCTTCTGGTACCTGGGTGTCATCTGTAATGACTTTAGTTAGCACATGTCGGTGGCACAGACAGTGGAAGACCTCACCCTCTGGCATCTGATACTCTTTCCTAAAGTCACGGAATTCGTTCCTAGTCACGCCTACCCAACATCATGAAGCGCGCTGATTCCTATATGGTCCCAGCGCTGAAAACCAGACAGTCCTTGGGTCTCAGGCAGCCTCCAGGATTGTCATAGCGGGGCACTTCCCGTAAAGATCCCAAACCATCCCATCTGACAGACCACACTGATGTATGGTGACTAGCGCAATCTCTTCTTTCACCCATAGAGGGCTACTAGGAAGTCCCTGGGTCCCATTAGTACACTGTCTCCTTTCACAGATGGCTCATGTAGGTCTGCTAACACCCAGGGCCAGATGTCTGAAGCTCAAATGGGTTCACAAACGCCGAAATTCGCAAATTCGGCGTTTGCGAACTCATTTGAGCAAAATGGTATGTATGTAGCAAATTTCAGTGCAAAATAAGGAATTGCAAATTTGCGATTCCTTATTTTGCGATTGCATTTAAGGAATCGCAAAATTTGCGATTCCTTAAATGCAATGTATGATGCAAAAAAAATTGCTAACTGTCCCTAAGGAATCGCAAATTACCACCAACTTCAAGTTGGTGGTAATTTGCGAATTTCTTGAAAAATGCCAATTTTAGCATTTTTCAAAGTGCCATGTGATGCACATACATGCCCTTAGGGCATGTATGTGCACCACATGTGCACCCATGCTCATTTCAGCGGTGCCACAGGGTGTCCTTTGGACACCCCTGCACCCTTGAAATTATTCTCAATTTGCGATTGGCAAATTACGAATCGCAAATTGAGAATAATTTCACATTCATTCCTATGGGCCTCCTGGCCCATAGAAATGAATGGGAAATTATTCCTTAATTGCGATTAGCAATTTGCTAATCGCAATTAAGGAATTTTAAGAAATCGCTAAAACATAGCGAATTTCTACATACATACCATTTTGCAATTCTCAAATAGCGATTCCTTAAAAATCGCTATTTGAGAATCGCAAAAGTGTATCTTGATACATCTGGCCCCCAGTCATTTACCACAACCAGCTGCATGGTCCAATAAAATCGGAGGTCCGGGAGCGTTATGCCTCTATCGTATACACCCCCTGGTGAACCTAGTCCAACATAATCTGCAGGGCACCCAAGTTCCAGGGGAACCTTCTCAATTCTCTGTTCACATACTGGAAAAAGCTGCCCCGATTGAGATACGGCGTATTTTCTAAAATGTACACAAATTTGCTCAAATTATAATTTTATAAAACTCTGCTCTAACTAGCAAAAGAGAGGAAGTGTTTGCCAGTGTGGGACAGCCCTCTTGAATTTTTCCAATATACTTATAGATTATTACTGTAAGAAAGCTCTTGCAAGAGCGATTAATATGAATCCCTATGTAGCGGAATCCATGTCGAGAGATTCACAGGGTACCCCTGATCGGCAGGGCAGGCGTCCAGATCGTGAGTGTGTAGAGGATGGACTTGGACCAATTAACGTTACAGCCACTGTAGTTCCCAAATATGTGCATAAACTGCACTATCCTATCAACGGATACGTTTGGATCCGTGAAGTATAGTAGAACATCACCAGCATATAATTAAATTTTGTCCACCCAGTCGTCCTCGCACCACAGCCCGCTAATCAGGGGGTAACCTCTTACCCAGCACACTAGGGACTCCACTGCCAGGGCAAATAACATAGGGGATATTGAGCAGCCGTATTGAGTACCCCTCTGGAGACCTGTAACCACACTTTTGTAGTAAGTTTACACTTGGCGTTTACGAATAACAAAAGAAGAAAACTTACTACATAGTGTAAACGTAGCCAAAGTGTAACTTACCTTTGTGAATCAGCCAGTGTTTCTGCCTGAACTCATTGGGGCCGATTCACAGAACTAACTTAAGACAAAATCCTAAACTTACTACCATTTTGGTATTCACAAAAGGCACTTACTCATTTTGGTATTCACAGATGACATTTACTCATTTTTTTATTCACAGAAGGCACTTACTCATTGATGAGTAAGTGCCTTCTGTGAATACCAAAATGAGTAAGTGCACTTACTCATTTTGATATTCACAGAAGGCACTTACTCATCAATCAGTAAGTGCATTCTGTGAATACCAAAATGAGTAAATGGTAGCAAGTTTAGGATTTTGTCTTAATTTAGTTCTGTGAATCGGGCCCTACGTTCCACCACCCGGAACCCCCTCACAGTCAAGAAATCACCATTCTCCTGATCCAGGTTGAGACCCATCCCGCTAGTAAACCCCAGTCATATAGGAGTCACCACTTCCCATCCACGCTTTTAACAAATCTTAGGTGTCCACCAGTTAAAAGCGGGGAGCTCCGACCCAAAGGAGCCTGGAAACAAACTACTGGCTACAACCCCACAAGTCTGTTGATTTTAAATATGCATATACTTAAATATGTTTCTACTACAATATCTGTTGTGCTGATGCATAATGTACTGCCAATCAAACTCTTACCTCAAGGACTGATTTATACACCTAAACTGTATAACTCTCTGTCAATAAATAAATAAATAAATGGTTGCTGGTACCAGGGCAACCACTTGCCAGAGTCCTACTGTTGTTTGCCACCTCCATTATTTGTGGCCTGACTGCATATTTTTTTCTTTCCCATCAAGTATTTCCTGCACTGTCCTTTCTCATTACTGTTTTGTGTTCCCACTTCCCCCCTCATGATTAGAGAGGTGAGGTGTTGAAGTGCCTTATTAGCCTTCCTATTTTTCTCGCCATCTTTCTTGAGGAGCATTTCCCCTGCTATTTCCTGCAAGCCTTGAGACATTGCTCACATTCTTTGGTGGTTTGACCGCTGCTGCTACTGATCGTTCCCACATTTATTTGGCAGATCTGCACTTTGCTGGAGCTTTGCAGCTCTTTCGGGTTGTTTCCCTCCCCTGCTCGTTATTTGATAGATGTTTTGGTTTTTAAATCTATTTGTTACCCACCTTTGCAGTAACATCAAGGGGGAGGATGTGGCGCAGCAGCCTGAGCTGCCGACTCGAGCTGGGAATCCGGGTTCGAGTCTCGGCTTCGGCGCAGCATCCTGTGATTCTGGGCAGATCACTGAATCTGCACATGCACAGCGCCTGGATACCCACAGGTGATAAGCAGCGCTATATAAATCTACAAACTAACTCGCTTACACTGGGCGCTCGGGACACATTGGACTCTAGTCGCTTTCTGTTCTGTCAGGAAGGGCCCACTGGACCTTTGATTATATACATATTAGGCAGGTTTTTCTAACACAGACCTTGGTAGACAACCTGCTGAGATCCAAGGGGTGTTTTGTGTCCGGCCCAAGTGTTCATGCAGAAAGGCCCGCACAGCCCGGCCACCGACATCATGCTCTGCAGACAGAACTGTGCACAGGGCGGTCAACGGAAAGAAGCAGGAATGCTAGTAACCATATACTGCAGTGAAGCTGCAAAAAACAGCAAAGAATGAATACAAAGAACTCACACGAAACAAGCATTGGCAAAGCCAATAGGCCTCGCCTTTATGATACGAGTGCCAAGGTGTCGGCTTCGCTAATGTTTGTCTGCACGGTAGTCTTAAAAAATTCAAATGTCGAATCTCAGAAATCAGGGAGAAATCTCCGCACTGCAGTTCTCGGTGCAGAGATTCCACCCGAGTACGGAGATTCCGCACTCGCAACTTTGCTACAAGAACCTTCGCGAATCAGGTCCTTAGTCTCCCAGTGTCCATAATAAGATATATTCTGTCTGGAGGGTCCTGCCTCCCTGTCCCAGGGCCTCCATGCCCATGTGCACCCTTCTTCTGTCAGTGCCTGTGTCTCCAAGTGCCGGTGTTTGTCTCTCCCTGCATGCATGCCAACTCACACAGTGACACACGATATCGGCTCCCATCACAGTCTCCCAGTGAGGAGCCGTTATCACACGGTGGCAGGGAAATGGAGCAGAAAATCAGTGTAAATAGTGGCTTTTTCTGCTCATTTCCCGAGTCTTTGAACTGCCGACGTCCATTAAGGGGCGTGAAAACGAACTTCCTCAGCAAGCTCTTTGGGGGGGGGGGGGGTGTTTGGGGGAAAAGTGGGGTTCAAAAGTGCTTTGTAGGTACTTCTTGGCATGAGGATCTTCCCCTTCAAGGTCCACCCCCTCCTCATACTGTGAAATTGTTCTTCAAGTTGACAGGTATGTATCCCCATGTTTAGATATGTTATCAACTGAGTGTCCACGTATTCATGTCCCAGTGTCAGGGTTCATGTGGAAGTTGTGTGTTTGCATCTCCCACGTATGGCTTCTACGTATGGTGAGTGTGTGATGATATAGGGTGTGCATGTGTCTAACTCTTGGGTGTAGAATTTTTGTAAGGTATGAGAGATGGTGACCCTGCCTCTCCTAGGTATTTTGTGTGACATTGTATGTCTGAACCTCCCAGAGATGCCTATTCTGTATTTTGTGACAGATTCCACCTCTACCCTCTGTGTGTGTTGTGAGAGGCTCTAGGTTAGAATCTTGTGGGTGAGTGTTCTGTGGGAGCTCTTTGCTTGCCCCACCTGAGTTTGTCTCCTGCTTATGCGTTAGTGTTGTGAGAGGTTGTGAATCTGTATCATTTTTTTGTACCATGTGTGGTTTTAAGTGTTGAAAGCGGCACGGCTGCACCTCCAGGGTGTTACTTGTGAATGGGTAGTGAGTCAGCTTGGCTTGCCTCGAATACATGTGTCATAAGGTTGTTGAAATGGTGTGTGTTTTTAATTCTGTGTTTGACTATTGATTGAAGTCTTTGTGTGTATTATGGGAGATACCGTGCCAGCTTTTTCTGGGCGCTGCACCAAATGCATGTGTTTAAAGGTTGCTGAGAGGTTGTGTGCTTTCAATTTCTGTGCTTGACTCATGAAGGGTTGGTGTGAGGTAGTAACCCAACTTTTTCCTTGTTTTGGCTCCTCTGGATGTGTTGAAAGGTCGTTGCAAGGCTGTGTGTTTGTAATTTCTGGGGTCGACTCTTGAAAGATTTGTGTGTTGTGAAAGGTTACTAGTAGGCCAGCTTTCCCAGGCGTGGCTCAGATGTATGTGTTGAAGGTTGTTGAAAGGGTGTGTGCTTGTAATTTCTGTGGATTACTTTTGGAGGGTTTTGTATGTTGTGGGAGGTAGTGAGACAGCTTTCCCTGGAGTATCTCATATGCATGGGTTAAATGGTTTGTGTGCTTGCAATTCCTGTGTTTGAATCTTGAAGTGTTTGTGTGAGTTGTGAAAGGTAATGAGCCAGCTTTTCTGGCCATGGCTCATATGCATGTGTTGAATGCGTGTGTGCTTGTAATTGCTCGGTTTGACCAGTCTTGCTGGGGGTTGCCTGTGTTGTGGGAACTGTGCGTTGCAATCTACTAGGTTTAGCTCTTGTGGTTGTTTTGATAATGGGTGTGCTTATGATTCCTCATATACCTCATGTGCGATATGAGAATCGGAATGCACAGTGGCTTCTGTTGTCAGTGTTGGACCGGCTGGTGTGGCACTTTGGCACTTCCAGATGGATTGGCTTGAAAGGGCCGGAGTCTGGGTTGAGTCTTTTTTTTGGGGGTTCTGGGACTACCCACGGGCCCAAAGAGGGGGTTAAGTGTGCACTCCCTGGATGTAATTAAGTTCTCAAAAGGGTGAGTTGCTGGGGTTTGCGCACAACCAGACAGGACCCAAGCCTTTGCGTGGGACACGCCTGTCAGGTGGCTACACCCAAGGTCCACCAAATTGGAGAGATTATTTTTTGTGCAAGACAGGTTGTGCCAAATGTATATATGCACGTGAGTTCCAGGGGTAAGTGCAAAGTGAGTAGTGAGTGCAAAGTGTCTTTCAATTATAGATTTCAGTGATTGTCTGACGCACGTTCGGTGAACTATGAGCTAGTTTGTCTCTGCAGTCCAAGTTGACTGCAGAGACATACTAGCTCATAGTTCACCGAACGAGTTTCACACAATCACTGAAATCTATAATTGTAAGACGCTTTGCCTTGAAAAAGCCCTTGGCTGGTTAGCCATACGGGCAAAACACGTGTCGGCTGTTCTTTGTTGTGCTTTTTCTTTGTAATTAAATAAATACCCCAGGAACTCACGTCCATATATACATTTGGCACAATCTATCTTGCACACAAAAAAATAAACTCCCTGGATATAGCTTTTGTCTACTGAGCAGATTTTTCTATGCTCCTCTTACCTCAGCCGACAGAGTTCCTTGAGGATCTACATTTTCTCGCCCGAGTCCTTGACTTGTAGAAAATTAAGTGCCAGGGCACTTATGGGAAGGCCACTGCAGCCTGCACCACCCATACCCTGCCAGCACTGCCAATGACAGTACCAACATGACACCCACTATTGCAAATTGACTTAATAAATACGGTTGTTGTGCTCATCTCAAAATTAAATAGACAGTGTCACCCTTTGATGAACTGACACTAGTGCCGGTGCTGACAATAAGATGCCGGGGCCAAGCACCGGACACCAGTGGCTCAAATTAAGCACTGGCTCTCCCATTTCATTGTCTACCTCAGGATGGGAGCCATGTTCACAAAATTATTTGTGGCATCCATAGTCATATGATCCAATTTTTAAAATGAATAGGGAAGAATTACAAGGACTGGACAATGCTCTTAATTTCATTGCCAAATCTCCTGCCCCCTCTGCACACAAAGTGCCCACTCTGCTCCCTGCCACTTCTGCTCACCAGTGGTAGATGTTGAACTTTGAACCTGGTGGGGTGTAATGCTTGCCCGAAGCAAGTGAGTAAAGTGAGTGAGCTGGAGGTCTTTTAGGAGGGTTCTGTGGATTATTAGCCCAATACACTTTTGGAAAAAATTGGATCAAATTGTGCATTTTAAAGCACAGTCTTTGCTATCAAGCCATATATTTTGAAAGGGCATTTATGAAATATTTGAATACTTTCATGGTGTGCCAAGGAAGCCAGACCTTCCTCAGGATGTGATCCCATTTATTTTCAACATTTTTCATTATATCACTGTATGTGTCAGGGTGCCAGGTTCAGAATTTTGTCATGGGTGCTCCCCATTTGCCATGAGTAGTCATCATGTGAAAAAATACACAAAAATACAGCATTTTGCCATAGATGCTCCCCATATACAATGGCAGGCTCCAAAAGT
Source organism: Lissotriton helveticus (assembly GCF_964261635.1). Classification (NCBI taxonomy): domain Eukaryota; kingdom Metazoa; phylum Chordata; class Amphibia; order Caudata; family Salamandridae; genus Lissotriton; species Lissotriton helveticus. Next base: position 1,730,357,701 of record NC_136057.1, on the reverse strand, counting down.
CACAAATTACCTCCAGTATGGAAGACATAGCATGTTTCCATGGATGCATCCATATTATGGATGACCTCATGCATGTCAATAATTATCCTCAGTATGTCAACACCAGCAATTTGCCCTGAGTGCCTCTAAATGCCAAGAATTACTTATGCTCTGCCAGAGCCTGCTTTTACCATTTGTAACTCCCCCAAACAATATGTTGTTCGTGCCATTCCCAAAAACCTAGAGTTACCTCTAGCATTCTAAGGCCATCCGCATGCTAGCAATTATAAAATACACAAACATTCTCACACACAATCATACGCAAGCTCTCAAACGAACTGACATACTGCCACATGCACACACTCTACATTCACATACATTCTGACATACTTACATACTCTGTCGCACACAATACCATGTTTCCACTCCATTTATGTTGTATTAAAAAAGCTTGCACTGCTGCTGCCTAGTGGCGTAACAATAGCCTCTGCTACCCCTTTGGTGCATGGGAGGGGCCCCCGAGCTCCAGGGGGCCTCCTCCGGCATTGGGCCACAGTGTACAGAACAAACCACAATTGAATCACCATAAGTGTGAAAAAGGCCGCTTTATTGAAGACAGGTTTACCTTACAAAAATATTGACTCTGCCGTTGCCTCACAAAACTATAGCTAACTATACAAACTTCATCTATGTATCCTCCTCCCCTCACCCCTAATGTTTCACAAAACACAATGGCAATGTATTTAACAAACCCCAACTTGGTCATTAACTTTTGCCCCTTTAAAACCTTGTAATCTCATCTCAACCTATCTAAAGATCTATCTACTAGATCAATAACTGTTTACCCTTCAAACCCTGTAACCTCTTCATCTACCTGTCAACAAATCTATCTATTAAGTATAACCTATTGCCACCTCATTACCTACTTGTCCTCAAACATAAAATGAAACAGTAACAACTGGCCAAAAATAGGTAACCGGCTCCCCGCACCTGCTTCAAGCGACAACCAAAGTACATATCATTTAAAAAACCCTGATGCACCTGTACCCAATGAAAACAAGCCAGAAGAATAGCGACAACAAGAAAAACCTCTCCCCCTCCTCTTTTAAAATGGGTGGGAAAACTTTCCCTGTCTGACAGTACAGACGACAGCCGTGTCACCTTCCAAAATGCTTTCACGGCTGCCGAAATTGCCGCATATTTACCCCTCCCACCACAACCCAAATGTAGCCCACTGCGAGCCAAATTGGGCTCGGCCGCCCCACCTGACCCAAAAACCCAGAGAGTGCAAGCCTCTCTACCGGTCGGCCGCCCCCTCAAAGCCCCATTGGGCCGTAGTGCACCAAACAAACCACAATTGATTCAGCAAAAGTGTGAAAAAGGCCGCTTTATTGAAGACAGGTGAAGCTCACAAAAACATAACCTCCGCCTTTGCCTCACAAAACTATAGCTAGCTATACAAACTTCATATACGCATTCTCCTCCCCCACCCCTAATGTTTCCCGAAAACACAATTGCAATTTATTTAACAGACCCCAACTTGATCAATAACTTTTGCCCCTTTAAAACCTTATAACCTAATCTCAACCTATCTAAAGATCTATCTGCTCGATCAATAACTGTTAACCCTTTAAACCCTGTAACCTCTTATCTACCCTTCTACACATCTATCTACTAAGTATAACCTATCCTAACCTCATTACCTACTTGTTCCCAACCGTAAAATGAAACAGTAACAACTGGCCAAAAAAAGGTAACCAACACCACTCAGAAATAGTCCTTATGACTTTTCTGACCCCCAACCTCTAAGCCCCTTCTAGGATAACATCTTATATCCAGGGCTGAATCCAATACCTCCTTTATTTGAATCAAGTATAGCTGCATCTCGAAGCAAGACAAATGCACCCCATCATCCCTGAAATCCTTATTGCTGAATACTTACGCTCTGGGTAATCCACCACCGAATACTTTAGTTCTGGATGTTCTACTCTGCCAAACCAAACTCTCTGCAAAACACCCTCATCTCCCTGTTTACATTCCTCCTGGCTTTATCAATGGCAACAGGCCTCTCGGCCCCCCTCCAATGCCTTCTTGGAATAAGCTCATTCCACACTACAAAACTCCCAGACCACTGCCTCTTAATCTCCCACGAATCACTTTTCATCTGTTGCAACAGAGACAACCCCTTACACACCACTAAACCATTCTCCCCCAAGTGGATTAACAGCACATCTGGACAAACATGTCGACGCAGTAACTTATTTAAAAGGGGGAAAAGTTCATGCCAACGCATGCCCCCCTTTCAGTGCCAAATGACTTTAAACAATCCCGGGTCCAATCCTAGATTTACGCCTTTTCCTTTTTCTTGTTCATGTCTTTCCTCCCATTTCACAAAAGAATGCCCCACAATCCAGATTGCATGCGCCTCTGACTCTGGCCCCGCTACTTCACCTGTAAAGACACATGTGTGAGAAAATTCACATGCCCGCCTTCCTTCCAACCTCCCCCGTCCTGCTTTAACAAAGTGCTTATAACAATCTGATGGCCAACATCCCAGATGCTTCAACCTCTTTTAGCCCCACCCCATGTTCGCCGCGTCAGAAGTCACCCCAATCCTGAAAGAAGGAGTGCCACACACCCTGGGTATCCTCCCCCAGTAATTTTAACACCCACCTCATGACCCATAGAAGCTGTGCCACCGTGACTTCCCGCCCCGAGGTCCTGTAAAAAACGCCCCCCCTCCCTCATTGCTCCTCCCCACAAAAGGCACCCCTATCGAACCGGACAGATCATGGGATCCTTTCTAGCCCACAGCACCACTGTCTTCCCCGTCCCCCTTTGATCCGTCTTAGAGCGCCTGAGGAAGATGGAGACTGTATTACTCCCTTATTCGCATCCCTGTACCTCGATCCATTGCAGACCTGGCACCCTATTACTTCCCAACAGCTCTGAAGCTCTGAATGCTCAGCAATTTAACCAAGATTTCAACGCCGCAAACCATATCGCCTCCTGCCGGCTGCAGCATACCTGAGGTAACACCTCTATCCTTCTGCCCAACAGCACATTATTCACCGGCAACCTAACCCACTGTCCTCTACCCGTCTCCCTGGCCCAACCCTCTAGCAACCTGTTACTCAGCTTGCCTGCCGTTGGTGCATAACCCCACAGTAACTTGCCCATTAAAGCTAATCCTGCCAGCTTTGCCGCTATGGTAACCTTCAACAAACCCATCTCAATCAAAGGTTAGGATGAACTGAATGACGTCCTCTTCCCTGGCCCACATCCCGGGCCTCCTCTTCGCACCTCCCTGCAGAAATTCCTGCCACGCTAGTCCCTAGGCCTTCCTCGTGGAAAGCGCTAATGATCCTAACGCCAGTTGCAGCATCCTTTTTCTCCTACAGACCACATCCCTTCGGGCACCGGCGTCATGTGAGTTTCCACCTCCGTGGCCAGCCCATGGAACCTCTCCCACTGCAAACGAGACAAAGCATCCGCAATGTCATTGTCTATGCCCTGGACGTGTTTTGCTCTGAACTGAATGTCATACTTTAAGCAACTCAACATGAATACTCACAATAACTTTAAGACCTGCTCATCACTTGCGGACTGCCTGTTGACCACCTGCACCACTGCCATGTTGTCTACCCTGAAAGTGACCCTTTTGTGTGCTAGCCTTTGCCTCCACAGTGTGACCATAACTACTAGTGGAAACAATTCAAGGAAAGCAATGCTCCTGCCCCCATTCTTCCAATAAGGTGGCCACTCTTCCGCACACCATTTTCCCTGTGAGTATAACCCAAACCCACCTACTCTGGCTGCGTCCGAGAATATCTGCACCCCCATTCCCACTCTTCTGGCGCGGACATGGGTATCCCATTGAATTTCTCCAAAAACTTAACCACATTCTCAAGTCTTCCTTTGTCCCTGCCGACAAACGCATGTGGTGGTGTGGTAGTGTGAGGCCTGCCAGTGATCTGCTTAGTCTCCTGCAAAATGTCCGTTCGCCTCTCACTACCCGGCATGCAAATTCAAATGCCCCAGTAACACTTGTATAATCCTTACTCTCACTTTCTTTCTGTCCAACAAATCATTGATCAACAACCTCATGTGCAGTTTTTTATCCTCCGGCAACCTGGCCTCCATAGCCATCGAATCTAGTTCAATCCCCAGAAATGACAACACGGTACTCGGACTTTGTGTCTTCTCTGGTGCCAAAGGTACACCCCGTGTCCCCATGAACTTCTGGAAACTGTCTAGCTGCTGCTGGTAGTTCGTCGAACTAGGCGGGTCACCAAGAAGAAGTCGTCAAGGTAGTGTGTCACTGTCTCTTTTCCCGATTTCCAAGAGAAAACCCACTGCACGAATTAACTGAACTTCTCAAACAGCGCACATGATATGGAACACCCCATGGGTAAAGCCTTATCCACAAAGATGTTTGCGTCCACTTGAATGCCCAGCAACTGAAAGTCCTCTGGATGTACTGGCAAGAGCCTGAAGGCGGCCTTAATGTCACTTTTTGACACCTCAGCCCCTTTTCCAATCCTGTCAACCAGTGCCCAGGCTATGTCCACGGAAGAGTACGACACTGACGTCAAGTGATCAGGAATGAAATTGTTTACAGACCCCCATTGCGGCCATGTCAAGTGCTGAATTAGAGGATACTGGCCCCTCTCCTTCTTTGGGACCACCCCAACAAGAGAAATAATCAAATCCTTTATCGGGCTAACTGAAAATGGCCCCTCCATGCGTCCTTCCCAGACCTCTTTTTTGCAATTCCTCCCACATGACTTATATGTGAGCCACCACTCATTTCAGGTTCTCTGCCCATCTTGCAAACCTCGGTCCGTTGTGTCCCAATTTAAAGCTATCTCTGAAACCCGCACTAAGAATTCATGCTTCCTGTTGTCATGGGTAATGTGCTAGCCAGGCCTCTAGCAATCCAGCTTAATGGGGGTAGGAGCCTTTGCCCATATAACCCTGTGCCCCTCGTCCTCCCCTGTCTCCCATTCCCTGCTGTCTGCCTCTGGCATTCTGATGCTGCAGCCCCTACCCCCCTGTCTGGCCCTGTCCAGCGAACCCTGGCCCGAAGCACTGTACAAGAGGGTGCCTCCCAGAGCATTTGGAGCATTTGTGCCGAAATCTGAAAAAGTTTCGGGCACAAGTGCCTTTGTTATAGTCTCAACAGGCCTCTGGACCTCCCCCTGCAGGCTTCTGAGTGTATCCCCCTCGGGTGGGACGGCTTTGAAAGGGGCGATAGACTAACGGAAACCCACTGGCTGTGTACGTTGTCTTCCCAAATTTTACTGCCCCCATTGTCTGCTGAATGACATCCGAGTCGATCTCCCCCCCAATTTGCCTCTGGATCTCCTCGTCATAGTGTGACCACGCGTAACCCACATATGTCAGATGTGCCCTCCTGACTACATCCATGTATTTAAACAATGCCACAGACCTATCTGGGTATTTCTCGCAATAAACCACCAAAAATTAAAAAGGCTGCCGTCCAGTTCTCTATGGTCATGGGGACCCTAGGTCGTCGGGATAGCTCTAGCTCCTCCTGTTTCGATCCCTACTTGGATCGCAATTCCCTATGCAGCAGCTTCAACATGTCTACATACTCGCCCTTCTATAATTGTTCTTTTTTGGCTAACATGAGGTGTGCTCCCAATGGTTTTGTCACCCCCATGTATGGCAGTTTGGGCAATCGGACTTCCTTACTCTCTTTGCCCCTGGTTTGTAACGACGATACCAGGCAGATGAGAGCGGGCTTCTGTGTGACGAACGACTCTTTGATTCCCGATGGGCGTAGCTGGCGATTTTTGTCCCAACTAAACTAAGACTAGACAGAGAAGAGTGTTTATCTGTATGACGGACAATTTTTTAGCTGTGATAGCGTGTGGAAGACCGGAATTGTACTTCCATAAAGAATCTAATCAACGCCTAGATCTGGCCCCCCGGCTGCCTTTAGATTTGGTGTCTCGAAAAGGACTTTTTTTTTACGAATGAATTAAGTTGGTGGTCTTGCATGGAAATATGATTTACGGATTAGGAAGACCAAACTGTTTTTAACCGTCCCCTGACATCTTGGATTAGACTATACGAAAGAGGTCCTGAGGAAGGTGGCCCTGAGCCGCCGAAACGCGCGTCGACCTGGTGCGGGGTCTCATGCTGGTTCTTGAGACCGTCAAGTTGGCGTGAAGATTCTGCCAACTAAAGACTCAGTTCTTCCTTTTTCCCTAGATGGTGTGGTTTGAATGTAGTATGGAGACTGTGTGTATGTGATCAGGTGGTACCTTTTTGAAATACTTTGTATTCTTTTTTTGTATATATTTATTATCTTTTGTATTTATTATGTACTTTGAAAATGTTTTTAAAAAACGAACTTATGATGAAATGTCTTTTACGAAATATAGAATAATGAACAACATAAAATCATGAATAAATTGAAAATAAAATAAAATGTTTAAATAAAATATGATTGACGTGTATCTGTCACCTAGGTTATATTGAAAGTAGGATGTATATCAGTATTTGAAATTTAGGGCCAGTGGTGGAACAACCTTTTCATAGTAATGTCTTTTTTCTTCCCCTCTGTTCCTTGGCCATAATCAATCCTTTGAGGGGGTCCCATCATAATTGCTAGCAGCTTCAACATGTCTACATACTCGCCCTTCTATAATTGTTCTTTTTTGGCTAACATGAGGTGTGCTCCCAATGGTTTTGTCACCCCCATGTATGGCAGTTTGGGCAATCGGACTTCCCTACTCTCTTTGCCCTCCATCAACTGACCAGACCTCCCATCGCTTTTATCGTCCCCTGAATCCTTAGTCGCGTCAGAGCCCTCCTGTGTGTCTTGTCGTCCATCGTCCCTCCTGAACTACCCTTCTCTGCCACCTTTTCTGTCTTCTGCCCCTCTGTACCCACCCCCATGTCTCTAACGTATCTTCTCTGGCATCTTCTCTGGCATCCGTCGCCGTGGAAACCCTCAGTTTTGGGCTAGCGGTGTGCGCTCCATTGATGACTAGCCGCATTAACCTGTCCCCCTTTCTTACCTGGCATCAAGGTCGGTGTCCTCACCGGATCCAACTGCCTAACTAGTGTTGCAGATGGTTGAGCCGTCCGAGGCGTAGCCGTGTACTCCGCATCCGTTCCTGCCTCCTGTAACACAATCGGCACAAAATTACTTTTCCCCCACATTTCATACTCCACTATCACCCCCTCTTCTAGACTATCCTCATAATCTGATGGGATGTCCTGCCACTCACCCTCTTCTTCTAATCTTCTTACCCACGTTTGCCTTGCCTCTTGCAACAATCTGTCTATCGTGGCCTCTGCTTCCCTTTTTTGCTCGCAAATTGTCACTGCCGCCCTGGAGGGACCCTCGGCCCCTCCGGGCTGTCTCCCAAACGTGACCATTTCACTGTGTGCCACCCTTTCTGTTACCAGGTTGTTTGCCATGCTGCCCGCCGCAGCATTCCCTTTTTGCTCACCCACTCTCACCGCCGCCCTAGAAGGCACCTTCGCCTCGTGGCGCTCCCCCCATGTTTTCCCCATTTTGCAGGGCAGCCTTAGCTCTGCAGCCCCCCCCCCCCCCATGTACCACTGCACTTTTTCGTTTATGACTGACTCTGGGCGGCGAACACGCCAAAATGGCGGCGGCCACTCTCCTGCATGTTATGGATGGAATTGGGGGCAATATTTACAAGCGCCATCTCATGCTTTTGAGATTTACCGTAGCTAAAAGGGATACTGCCAGGGCCTGGAAGGCGGCGGCGTCGTCCTCTGTCTCTGCCTGGAAAAACGGTCTGGAGTTCTGTATGGGCCTGGAGACTCCTATCTTTGTGGCCAGGGGTGCCCGCGAAAGCACTTTAAAAGTTGGAAGCGCTGGGCAGACTACTGTGGCCTGGAGCTAGAGCCTGCTCCGCTGGCCCGGCACCTCAAACCGGCTTAATCTCCTTTTGCTAGTGTGCAGCAGAAAAGTTGTTTCCTGGGTGATGACACATCATAACTGTATAAATAAAGCTATTGTTCTGCTTTGTTGCTCTGGAATGGACGACAGTGCGATGGGGGGGGGGGTGGATTAGGGGGGTTACAGTTATTTGGTTAATATTTCATTTGTTTTCCATTTTCTCCTGTATACACATGAAAATAGTTAGTCAAAATGGTGTATGTTGATGTTGCAGACATTTCTGGGGCACAGAGCTCTGCTTTATATGTGATGTTTGACAAATAAAATGTGTTTAAAAAAAAATAATCGCGGGGACCACGACCCCCGCCACGCGGCACGGCGGCGTTCTCCTCTGGGCCTTGGAAGAGGTCCATGCAGCGGGCTTCGGACAGGAGCCTCATGGCCTCCTGCACATGTGCATCAGTGCGTGCTATGCCTGCTAATGAAATCCGGCCGCTAACACCTAAACGCTTTTCCTAGAGCAAAGAAAAAACATTCCCTGTCTGGCGGTACAGTTGGCAGTTGTGTCACCTTCCAAAATGGTGACACAACTCCCGAAATGGCTGCATATGTACCCCCCGCCCCAAAGCCCAAATATAGCCCAACGCAAGCCCAATTGGGCTCGGCTGCACCGCCAGTCCCAAAAACCCCTGGGGTGCGAGCCTCCCTACTGGTCAGCCACCCCCCCCAAGCCCCATTGTGCATGGTGGGCCTGAGAGCTCCTGACTGTGTCTGGAGAGTGGAGGGCTCCCTGCACTTTGCAAAGGGACCCCCTCAAGTTTCATTACGCCACTGCTGCCCCTGCAATAACAATGTTCCTGGTTAATGAAGTTTGTTAAAAACATTTTCACTATACACTATTCAAATATCAAAACAAGTGGCATTACCGGTGCTTATTTTTATGCATGCTGTGAATGAAATAGTGGACTTATATAAAACTGGCTAACATGGTTCATATTTGGAACTGTATTGGAAATTGACCGGGCCATTTTGTAAAAACAAAAATATTGCTTCCAAAACATTTCATCCTTGCATAACTCCTTCGGGAAGTTGTGGGCCCAGATTTGTAAACGTTTGACGCAATGGAATGAACAAAAAGACAAAGAGCTGCACTATGTCAAATGGAGAGAGCAGGTATGTGCCACATTTACTAACGGCAGACCCAGGACCTACTTACCTTCAGGAGGCTACTCGTGCAGTAGCAGCACCCCCCGTGCCTTGGGACCCTCACGGGTGAGTAGTGCACTTTACAAAAGTTTTTGATTGATTGATTGATTGAATGTATTGACGATTGACTCTGCGGTGGCACACTTTTTGCTCTGCGGTGGCACACTTTTTGCTGCCAAGCGCCAACACGTGCACCCTTGTACCGTAGTGTAAGGGTGCCTGCATTATAGGCAGGATTGTTTTTGTGCAGGAAGGCGCCCCTACATGAACAAAACTGTCCTCAGAGCAGAGGCGGCTCCTCTGCTATGGCGCTATGGTGGAGGAGCGTTGCCCTACTTCTCTACGAGCAGTAGTTAAAAGAAAACTAAAATGATGATAACTAGCGTTATTATCATTTTAGTTTTGCATTTCCTGGTGCAGGGTGGGGCTAAACTGGAAGAACAGGGGCCAGGAGGAGTGGTGCTCCACTCTAAAGTGTGCATAACTGTTTAGCCGGCCCACTAGGGCCAACCATAACAGTCATGCGCACTTTGTCTGTTCTGCACCCAGGCTGCATTACAACCTGGGTGTAGAACATGCACAGGCCCACATTCCCTGTCTGAGCTCCAAACCACGTTGCTCAGACCAGTCATAACACTGCGCTGAAGCATTGTGATTGGCAAGGGGAGTCAGGAGGCTGGGTGCTTCCTGCTTTGGTTTAGAGAGAGGTGGCGAGAGCAGACTGAAGGCCATGGCCAGCCAGGTGGCCGCCCCAAAGGTAAGTGTTTTTTTTATTTACAAACCTCTCCTCCCACCCCAGCCCCCATGCGCTGCCACCTCCGGTAAATAGCAGCCGCCACTTCTATGTATGCCTCAGAAAGATGAAATGAGGAGGAGAAATAAAAATAATTTTCTGGGTTATGCCTCAATTGGGGAGGCGTAACATTTTGATGCATTCCCCAGGTTTACTAGACTTAGTAGATCTGGAAATGCACCAAACACTGTGGGAGGATGAGTGGGATCACCCATGCTCCCCCATGGAACTCCCAACGCAGAGTAATGTAAGGCAGTGGCTTGTTCAGCCTTGCGTTACTCCAGGTTTACTAAGACATGCAGAGCCGCACAAGGTGGTTCTGCATTGCTTACTAAATCGGACTTAAGGGCCTGCACTGCCTTGTGTCACCTTGAGTGGTGCAGGGACAATGCAAGCCCTTTATATATCTGGGCCCTGGTTTTAAGCAAGCAACAGTTTTCATGTTGGGATTTCCAACCTCTACTTGCAATGTTAATGAAAAGACTACACGTCCCAGAATGCAACATTATGGATCCTGAAAAGTCAGGGCTGGCTGAAGGTGTCACACAAGAAAACAAAGTAATATAGGTGGGTGACCCAATAAACCCTTGCGAGCTTGGGCTGAAGTCTAGTAAATGCAAAGGTGCTTGCAAGGGATTTATTTTGTGTATATGTTCAAACTCATTTGAAAACAGGAAGCTGATCAAATTTTACTGCTAGTGATTTTAGGATCAGTTTAAATTAATTAAAACACCTGTTTGATATCTGATACAACATTAACTTGGTAACAAAAGTGGTAATGACTCACTATAATGAAAAGCTACACGGGAAGTAGTTTTTGTAAAAAAAACTTTTTATAAATCAATTATGCATTTCATCGGGTACAATGTTTTAAAAAAAATCAAGAATATTCAATGATGTACAAGTGGACAAGATATAAATCAATTATTCCTTGAACACCACTTGCGTTGTAGTCCACTCTTTTTAAATTATAACACAACGTAACTGAGCCAAAATAACTTAAATAACATTGTGCAGGAATAATCAATCTTAAGACTATTAAGACCCCTGTGTCTCCTATTGGACAGTTTCAAACACTTCCGTGAGACTGAGCCACGCCGGAGGATTCGTTGATACAAATCCTCACTGAGACAGCGGATTATCTGTATTTTAGTGCAATACATACTTCGCCCAAACAGACAGGTACAGTTGATACAAAGAAATAAGGGTCCTGTACCAAAAAACGCTATTGAAGCTGTCCAATAGGAGACACAGGGGTCTCAATAGTCTTAGGATTGAAAGTCCTGAGGATGGCCTTGAAGATTAGTCAACTATAAGGCCGAAACGTCGACACATCGGTCCACATTCTTTTCGTGCGATTATTCCTGCACAATGTTATTTAAGTTATTTTGGCTCAGTTACATTGTGTTATAATTTAAAAAGAGTGGACTACAACGCAAGTGGTGTTCAAAGAATAATTGATTTATATCTTGTCCACTTGTACATCATTGAATATTCTTGATTTTTTTTAAAACATTGTACCCCATGAAATGCATATTTGATTTATAAAAAGTTTTTTTTACAAAAACTACTTCCTGTGTAGCTTTTCATTGTAGTGAGTCATTACCACTTTTGTTACCAAGTTAATGTTGTATCAGATATCAAACAGGTGTTTTAATTAATTTAAACTGATCCTAAAATCACTAGCAGTAAAATTTGATCAGCTTCCTGTTTTCAAATGAGTTTGAACATATACACAAAATAAATCCCTTGCAAGCACCTTTGCATTTACTACACAAGAAAACAGGCAAGTTTGCAACTGAGGTTTTAGTTTGTGAGTATGTGTTCTTCGAAGGAATTGTTGATATGTGGTTACAGAGGTTAAAAAAATTGATGCAAACAATTACATGTATGTCAATCATCACACCCTCAGTTGCTACAGTTATGCTGATGGCTTGGCAATTACATTACAACTTGAGCACCCTTCTGATCTTGAGTCATCATTTGTCTAATGCCTCTTAGCTGCTGACAACTGGATGATAAATGAATCATCTTCGGCTAAACACGCAAAAAACTGAAATATTAGTCTTTGGTAAATGGTCCACCTGCCACCCGTCCAGCATTGGCCTAAACAGCTGAACTCACCTCTTAACCTAACACCACCAAGTACAGAACCTAGTAATGATCATGGATTCAAACCTCTTCCTGACCCATCAAGTGAATCAAGTTACAAGGAGATCTTATTATATGATTTGATGCCTACCTCAAATTTACCCTTTTTGAGGCTTTTTTTAAAGGGTTTTAACAAGGTCAACCTAGTAGTCTTCATCTGGACTGCATCAACGTTGTATCCAGTAGGGCATTGCACCACGTGATTCAAAAACTAATGGGAAATCAGCGGGATGAGGTTTGCACCATGCAGATCATTGGTGCAAACTCAAGTGCAAGCTGCACTCAAGAGGATGGACCTTTAGTCCTGGGCTGAGGTTTAACATCAACAGATCAACAACACATAAATAATAGTGAAACTCAATAGGCCGCACAGTAATGACAAAGAGTAATAGATTTGCAAAGCATGAATGTTTATTATCAAGAAACAGATTGGCTCAGCACACAACTACGGTCAAAATACAGGTTTCAAATTTACAGTACAATGAAAGTCATTAATTTGACATCAGAGCAGCGTCTCCCAAATGAATCAAATGGAACTTCTATTTGTTATAGATACATCCTTCCTTTATTCTTATATTCTTTTGTTCAAACTTCTTTTGTTAAAACCACAAACCAAAATGTATAGCTGACGCGTCGCGTTTCGTCCCAACGGGACTTCTTCAAGGCTATAAAGATACATACAGGACAGACATTAATATTGATGTTTAAAACCACAGTATGTACAATATTTACATAGCAAAACATTTTGAGTCAAACTAATAATCTGATTATTAAGAAAAGTGTTAAATGACAAAAATAAACGATAAAACATATTCAACTTGTTCATGGGGAGACCTCTCTTAGATAATTCTTATACAGGGAGAGATTTGATAAAACGGGAAAAATCAGAGCAATTATTCACTGCATCATTGCACCGCAATATGGATGAGAACATATATATCTTAAAGAAAGGCAAACTTTTGCACCAATTGAAAACGCAATCATGATATCCTTGTTGATCATGTTACATGAATGTAAGTGTCATTGTTCTAAATGCATATCAATGTCTATATAATTATACATTCTAATTAATTCTCATACTTTTTTAAGAGAGCAAAAGACAGAATCTTTATAATTACCTATGCAAGTTTTAATATGCCTAGCATACCTGTTATGTTTTTCAGTGGTCTGTACAAAAGGTGCACAATGAGGCTTCTAGTCAAAAGGAGGTATCCTAGCGAGAAATTTCTGAAAAGCCAATTCAGTAATTAAAAGTTAATTCAACTCATGATATACAGTTATTATTAAACAAAAGCCATTACATTTATCAAAAAGTGACTGGCATACCTTAGTGTTACAAACGATTCAAGACCACACGACTAATATATGTAGTGAATACAAGAAGAAGTAGCCTTAATGAAAAATTTCTGAAAGTCAATATAATAAATGGAAATTAATTCAACTCATGATATACATTTGTTATTAAACAAAAGCCATTATATTTATCAAAAAGTGTCCGGCATACCTTGATTTTACAGAAAATGGAGGACCACACAACTATTATATGTCGTGGATACAAAAGTACAAAAGGGTATTAGGTAGCACAGGATCTGTAACAAAAACAGAAATAGATTCATTTAAAAAAAAATAATCATATACATGTTGGATAGGCATGATCACTGTGTCATCACATGCTATTTTATGTGCGTTAATACTATGATCCTGGTTTATTTTCAGATCAAGAAAGTTACAGACTCAAAACATTCTAATTAGTTATGAATCAATGATCATCGTATAAATGCATTTGTCAGTATAATCCAAAGTGATTCAAAACATCAAACATAAAGACAAACTGTTTAAAGTTATCATAATCGAATATAGCAAATTCAGTTTCCCATAAAGGGATACATTGCCAAAGATGCTAAGCCGTGGATACTCGAAAACATTTCCCTGGGGACCACACGGTACTGTCTGTTGCTTCCCGAGGGCCTCATCGATACCAGCAGGGGAGGGTCATGTGTTGAAAGGTTGACCTAGGGGGATGCAAAGCAGATGCATGCTAAAGATAAGTTGTCTAGAAAACATTCTTTGCTTCTTTACCTTTAATTTAGTTATAAAATACAGCCGTTTCACAGCTTCCTGAATGTTCCTGCTTTGTCAAGTGAATAATAGCCCAGTGCTGCTGTTCACCAAGGGGCCGCAATTAAAAGTCTGGAGGGCCCATGCGGCCCCAAGTCGTCCTTGGGGTATCCATGTGCTAAACTAAAGAGTCAGGTGAGTTGGGGAGAAGTTCAAGCAGAAGAAAGGTGTCAGCAAGTAAAGCCGCTAAAGGCAGAATCAAATGAAGATTCAGTCAGGTCAGTGACAATGGATTTGCTCAGGAGTCTAACTCTTTGAGCAGGAGCAAAGACGCTTAATCTCAAGAAGGTAGAAAGGGCCATCTGAATCTCAATAGGTCAGCAATGTACAATTAAATCACAGGGGTCAGATGTACGATCCCTTCCAATCTGCGAGTCGCAAATTACGTTGTTTTTCTACTCACAAATTGGAAATTACAACAGTGTCTCAGACACTATGTGCGATTCCTAATGGAGTTGTAAATTGTCTGCCTCATTAATATTCATGAGGCAGGTGCAATTCACGACCCCATTGGGAATGGCTAGCACTCCCACGGATGGTGGCCTGCTGGGGTCAGCAGGCCACCAAGTCTCTGACCGCTTTTTAAATAATGTGTTTAATTAACAAAGGAACACAATTGTAATGGTCAGGAACCTTGGGTAGTAGTATGTTAGAATTACAAAATAGCCCCTGACAAGGGAGGTTCACAAAGAAAACAATGAATATAGGCTTGAAATCAGTGCTATATTAAAGATGTCTAGCCGGACCGAAAATGTAATAATGTATCAAATCACATAAAACACAAGAATAAAGCAACATATATAACAAAGACACAAATGAACAGAAATTCACAAATTCAGAAAAAGTCTCAGGCAGGACAAAAAATGCTTGTAACTTGTATAAAGAAATGTAACAAGCAAACAATATGTAGAGACACCATCACAGATCAGTAATTAATTCAATTGCATTTACGGTCCATATAAGGTTGACGACGTTTCGATCCCGTAGAAACAATTTTGGGATCATCATCAGGATGTGAAAATTACATGCATGAGGAAATTTTAGCCTGAAAGACAATAGTGAAAGTTAGAAGGGACAAAAGAAAAATAAGTAGATCAAAACGACTTTAGAAAAAATGGTCTGTAAAGTGCTAGTGAGAGACAAAGGTGGTACAACTCTTCCATTCAGACATCGTGTACTAGGTGTTGATGCAATACACATGCTGGGTGAAAATTGGTAAGAAACAACGATCTCAGGGTGCAACAATGGAACAAGACCATAAAGTGTTATGGTGTGGGTGCTACAGGTGAAATGGCAGCCATGCATACAAGTGCTATAATGGCGTGAGTTGTGATGGGCTAAGTCTTTTCTAGCGTAGCTTAGCTTACCAAGCGTAATAGCAGTTGGCAAGCAATGAGTCAATTGCAAAAATGCCAGGAAGGGATTACTGCGGTCGCACAGAGGTACGTTAGATTACTCGAGCATCTCGGCGCTGGTAAAAAGAAACAAATTTCAGGAATAGCCACCACTTGTGTGGCCTAAAAGCAATACGGGAATACGTTAACCCTTAACATAGCAAAGGAGGTAGGGTGGGATTGGGGCAATTCCCAATTGAGGGTACTGGTATGGAGAGGCGCGGTAACCTAGTAAGATGAGAGAAGGCGCACAGATAGTGAGAGTGCTGCGGAGGTAGGCATGTGAAGGATAAAAATGCCAGCTGCTGAAGGGCTTATCTAATGACACGAATAGCGGCAACCAATCCAATTTGTTAATATATGAAAGGTGCTGTGAGTCACGCAACATTGATGCGAGTACTCCTGAGCCGGTACAATGACCTGTGTGGGGAGATAACAACGTGTCAAGGGAGTGAGAAAGGATATCTATGCAAGTAGGGTCTTACCGGTAACGGGGCTTACCTGTGTATCCTTCGGTATTCCGGTGTGCTTGGGGAATGGGCGAGCCGGGAGGAGGGTGTATAAGGAAGTGTGGGGAGGGTCATATGACAAATCACGTGATAGGAAGGTGCCTGGTGACTCAGCAGTAGCTGCCATATTGGAAGGGTAGAATTAGCTGAGAAAAATGAATATTGAAAGTAAGAGAAGGTTATAGGTAATGAAAGGATAGTAAAAAGATTGTGGGCATCATTTTTTATAAAGAACAGATCCATTAAGCTGACAGATAGAGCTGTAAAGACAATGAGATACCCAATTGACGGAAACATTACATGTTAATGGCGGCCATCTTAGAGTGGTAGAAAATACATTGGCTATTTTCACTGCCAGTCACATAGGGGAAGGGGACCCCTTCCCGTTTGCGAGTGGCTTACATCCCATTTGAAATGCGTGGTAAACTGCGACCCGCAAAACAATCTTACATTGAAGTATGACTCGGTATTAGGATGGGACATCCTTGGAATGCCCCTTCCTAATAGCGAGTCACAAACCCTATTTTAGGAGTCGGTGATAGGTTACCAACTTGCAAAATAGGGTTTGTACATAGGGCAGACCTATTTTGCGGTCACAAAGAGGCTGACTTCCTATTTGCGACCGCAAAAAAACGGTTGTACATCTGGCCCTCAATTCTGGAAAAGATGCAACACTCCCCATGATTCTCCTGGAGAGGAGGCAAATCAGGATTGAATGTTCCCCGATATGGCATTTTTACCCATCTTCCCAGCCATCACACAACCCAAGTTTTCTGCCGCACTATCTTCAGGAAATATCTCGTAGCCTGATAATACATCATATAGGCCTATACTCAGCACAGATGCAGGGATTCATTATTCAACTTTCTGTGAAACGCATACAGATAAACAATTCTCACAGAAACCAAAATATTTGTAACATTTTTATTAGCACAAACTACTGCCGCTTGACTCCTGAAACAAGAGAAGAGGCGAAAGAACATAGCAGCCTAAAGTAAATGTTCTTGTTAGCGTGAATCATTTAAGCTGAGGCCTACATGAACTATGGTTAACTTAACATGAAAATCAGATTTTAGATATGTATGTGTATGTGTAATACAATTAGTGCATGTAATGCAAAGCATGAAATAGTGGCAGAGCTTCACCACAACTTTATCCGAACTAACAGCATAACTGACTTCAGCCTTTAAACTGCCAGTCCGTGGCTAGACGTATTGCTTTCAAAAAGCACCGTATGATGCTAAGCCATTCACCACTGTGCATCCCTCTTCCTTCAGATAAAGCCTAATACCTCCCACCAAACCAGATCTCCTACATCATGGTTGACTCCACTGCTGACCAGTGAATTCCTCAAAATAATCTTGCACTGGAGGAAACTTTCTCAGTTCAAACACCTACGCTATGGCTCTTGCTCCCACTGAGAGTACAAATAAATATTCACAACCACCTCGAATTGCAGAGAGCACTCAATCAATCAATCAAACAATCAGAGAATTGTGAAGCGCGCTACTCACCTGTGAGGGTCTCAAGGCGCTGGGGTGGGGGGTGCAGCTCCGGGTCATCCGAGTGGCGGACGGTACTTTTACTAGAGAGGGGGCCATGGGGACACACATTCATACATGCACATTGCATACACCCATGCGTTCACACAAGCACAGACACCCATTCACAACACTCACTAACAAATACACATGCATTCATACATGAACACACCAAACATTTAAAAAAAAAAAAACGTACCTTAATTGCAGATCTCAGAGTGGAAAGCCTTGGAGGTCCCAAGAGGGTTGGGACGGCTGCCTTCACTTATTGACTGACGTTAGATCAGCTAATGAGAGAAGGCAGCAGCCCATGCCCCCACATTCATCACAGAAAGGGATGGGTTTAGTGAGTCTGTTGACCTCAACTTACTCGGTGACCAGGTGTCACTGATTGACACTCAGCCTTGGGCACTTCAGGGCTTAAAACTGAAGCGCTCAGGCCTGAGGCATTCAGTGACGCTCCTCCTCGTCATAAGGGGGAGCACTTTGAGGCACTTTTGCCAGGCTGAGGAGGTCACGCCCAGAGGGCTGTGAAATCCTCAGCCTGGTAAAGTTCCACTCAGGATGCCAGGAGCCTGCGCATCTAGCTCATGTCCAGCTCCTGCCAGCCTGACAGAACAAGAAGAGTGTCTGTCAAACTGACCCTTGTTCAGCCTGGCAGTCTTCTTGCCTGGAAAAGGGTGGGGCATGTCCCCTCAGCCCGTACGGACAGGCCGCTGCTGCCAAAACCTAAATCTTATGTGCAGTGACACTACCTCATGCACCTCACCCACAACACCCATTAACGTCATGTCACAACCAACATCCTGTTCACCCATGCACACAAAAATGGTGCCCAGAAACTCGATGCAAATCAGAGCACTTTAAGACCGTCAGTGGTATTGTATTGTATTGTATTGCAATTGCATTTATATAGCGCTTACTACCCCTGATGAGGCGTTGAATCGCTTTTTCGGCGGGTAGTACGCTACTCCAGGACCCATAGAGGATTATTGTTGAATTAGTACAGTAAAACATGCAAGTATGTTTTAAGTGGTGGATAGGTTAGTCAGTTATTTGGATTTGGAATGATAGCAGAAGGAAAAAAGGTTTGTATTTATATAGAGCTTGTTACCCCTGATGGGGTGTTGAAACATGCTATTCAGGAAGGCCATAAAGGATTAGAGGTGAATTAATATGGTGAAATATGGAAGTAATTTATTTATTTATTTATTTATTTATTTTTTAATTTAGAAAAGTACACATACAGCAAGGCAAGGATTACTTTACATGAAGCACCAATTCCAGACGGGGATGGAAAAGCAAAACAATACAACGAAATCAACAGTGATGTTAGGGAAGGGAAGGGGGGAGGGGCGAGAGTAAAGTAGATGTTCATACAATAGAATAATCAGAATGCAGGGTCAGGGGGAAAGCGATGGGTGAGGGCTGTCCATAATAGGCGGCGTACATATATCTCCACGAAAGCTGTTCCAAGGACCCCACACTCTACACCACTTCCGGGGGCGGCCCCGGGCCAAGTATACAGTTTTTTCTCTGAACATGCACCAGTCCACGTTCTCTTTCCACCCGTCTACTGTGGGTGGCCTTTGGGAGCCCCACAATTGAGCAATGTCTCGTTTGGCAATCATGTTCCCCAGGGTCGCCCACTGAGTCTGAACTGCATTGTAATCTGTGGGCTCCCAGACATTCAGTAGGCATCGTCTGGCCTCCAGCAAGAGGGCAATCCTCGTAACATCCTTCATTATAGCATGCACTTCACCCCAGAAGGCAGCCACCTCTCGACACTCCCAAATAATATGCAGAAATGTCCCCACCTGCCCACAACCTCGCTTACACAATCCCTCCTCGGAAAAGCCCATGTGAACCAAACGTGGGCCCGTGACGTATATCCTATGGAGGATCTTTAGCTGAACAAGTCGGAGTCGAGCTGGGATTGCTACCTCCTTTGGGGAGGAGATTGCTGATTGCCAGTCATCGTCGTCCAGCTCTAGGCCGTCACGGGTCCACAGATCACGAAGGTGTGATAGGAGGCCTGATCTATCATTTATCAATTTCTTGTAGACTAGGGAGATTGTGCTGTCCGGCACATAGCCGTCCAGCAACCTATATTCAAGCGGGGACGATTCAGGGACCATATCCCCCTCTGGGAAAACAGATCGCAGTGCGTGACGAACCTGGAGATACCGGAAGTATTCCGAAGCACCTAACTCGAACTCTGTCTGCAATGAATCGAATGATTTAACTTGACCCTTAACCCAGAGGTCACCCACCTTACTAATACCAATAGGGTCCCATTTATCGAACCCCTTGGTATTCCACAGTTTACCGAATTCATCCGATTCAAAAAGCGGGGTTGCTCGAGTCAAGAGATCTTTCCATCCCATGGTACTACTCGCGTCCCCCCACAGGCGTACAGCTGTCCTGGTGGGTCCCGACAGATCCTTAATTACCGAGTGAGAATACAGCCTCTATAGTAATTACCCCCAGGTAACATCCATCTATCCATGGCAAAGGCAGGATTCAATTCTGGACCATATAGACTATGGTTTATGGCACTCAGTTGAGACGCCCAATAGTAACGTTTTATATCGGGGAGAGCGATGCCTCCGTCGTACCAAGGGAGCATTAATTTAGCTAGCGCAATGCGAGGCCTCCCGTCCCATATCAACTTCCTCTGAAGATCTTCAATGGCCCGGAAATAGCTAGCCGGCACTACATCAAGAGTGTTTTGGAGAGCATAAAGAAAACGAGGCAGCGACATCATTTTGAAGAGGGTCGCACGGCCAAGCGGGGACAGCGGAAGCTTACGCCACCCCGTGACATCTTGCTTTAATCGAGACAGTGGTGGGAGAAGATTTTGCTCATATCGAATTACGGGGTCCAATGTTATGTAAATACCGAGGTATTTAAACCCCGTTTGTGCGATCTGGATAGGACAGTTTTTCGGAAGATGAGGAACGTTGCCGGAAAGGACATACAGATAGGATTTCGACCAGTTAATGATGAGGCCAGAAATCCTACCGAATGAAGTCAAGACATCGCACAACACTATCAGTGATTTCCGGGATGACGTCAAATACAATAAGATATCGTCCGCATACAGCGAGATGCGATCTTCAAATTCCGAGGACCACCGAATGCTCTTCATCGAGGGCTCCCATCGAATCCACGCTGCAAGGGGCTCAAGCGCCAGTGCGAACAGGAGGGGCGACAAAGGACATCCCTGACGAGTTCCCCTCTCAAGACTAAACGGAGCAGAAACTCGGCCGTTAACAACAATTTGTGCGAGGGGGTCCTCATAGAGGAGTCTCACCCAACCAATAAAGCAAGGACCGAATCCAAATTTAGCCAAAGCGGACCACAAATAAGGCCACTCCACAGTATCGAAGGCCATCGTGGCATCCAGCGACGCCAAGATGGCCGGCTCACGCAACATCGCGGCTCTCGTGCGAACTCCGTTTACACGTCGGAGATTAAGAGCAGTGTTCCTGTGCGGGATGAAACCGGATTGATCCGGATGTATCAACTCACTTATAACAGTGATCAATCGGTTAGCCAACACTTTCGCAAGAATCTTAGGTTCAGCATTGAGAAGAGAAATAGGTTGGTACGATGCACATCGGTCACGCGGTTTCCCTTCCTTGTAAATGACCACAATAGTCGCTAAACGCTGATCGCGGGGAAGAGAACCACATTCCCGAGATTCCAAGAACATGTCTCGTAGATAGGGCGCCATCTTATCTGGCCGTAACTTATATAGCTCAATAGGCAAGCCATTGGGACCCATCGCTTTCCCCGAACGCAGGGAACGGATCGCAATAGCCACCTCGTCAGCCGTTATTGCAGCGTCCATATGTTCCCTGTCGATATCAGAGAGACGTGGTAAAGCGATATCTCGCAACAATAGTTGTGAGTCCTCCTCTTGTCTGTCCGACACAGAGGAGTATACTGTCCGGAAATGCTCCGCGAAACACCGAGCTATCTCCCCAGGATCCGAGACCCGAGCGCCATCAGCCAGCTCGATCACAGGGACCACTCGATTAGCTCTATCTTTCTTGTCCAGCCATGCAATCAATTTACCAGCCTTATCACCCACATCATACAAACGTCCCTGCTGCTCCCTACTCATGACCTTAGCCGCGTCGGTAACCAATGCCCTGTATTCAAGTTGTTTGAGCCTTAGTACATGCGTCGCAGTACGGGTGACCCCCCGCTCCAGGCCAAGCTCCAAGTCCGCTATCTCCGTCTTGATCCTAACGACCTCTTCATCACGTCGTTTTTTAACCTCTGCTATCAACGATGGGGCCTGACTCCTGAGGATGGTCTTAAAGGCCTCCCAAAGCGATACGGCAGGCGAAACTGAACCCTCATTTTCCGAAAAATACAGGTCCAAAGCTTTTATCAGGGCAACACGAGTATTAGGGTTACGGAGATACCAAGGGTTAATCGGATCCCGGGCCCAACTCCACCCGGAGCCACAGTTGGGAGTGGTCTGAAATTCCCCGAGCCAAGTGCCTGGCCTCAGCGATGGTGAGGGCCTGTGCAGACGGCATCAATACATAGTCAATCCTAGAGAGACTACCGTGAGCGCCCGACAGGAACGTATATTGCTTCTGGGTGGGGTACAACAACCTCTAACAACCAACCAGCCCCAGAGTATCAAGGAAATCACGAAGCCAGTTCTGCACTCCCCTCAGGTCCCTGGGAGGATGTCGATCTTCCAGACCGGAAACCACTGCGTTAAAATCACCTCCTAATATCAGAGACCCCTCGGGGAGAGCGAGAATAACTCTCCCCAAATCTGTAAAGGTGGTGGACTGTAAGACAGGGGGGACATACACGGAGACCAGGGAAAGAGTCTGGCCCTCCCACCTACCCGTGAGAGCGACATAGCGCCCCGATCATCTATGACTTCCGAGTCAATCTCAAATGGGAGGGAGCTTTTAATGAGGACACCAACTCCCCTGGAACCAGAAGAAAAACCGGAGTGGGCGACTAGACGGTAACCCCTCCTGTTAAGAGCATGACAAGTGTTACCAATCAAGTGCGTCTCTTGAAGAAGGACAACATCTAGAGAGAAACGCTTCAACATCTGCACCACCACCCCACGCTTTATCCTATCCCCGAGCCCATTCACATTCCAACTGATCAATTTCAGTCCTCTACCCCCATCCATAAAAAGAAAAAGAATCCAACCCCTAACAGAACCCGGCACTTCGATCAAACAATCTAAGGATACATAGCCTTGCAATAGAACAGACACACACCCCAACAAAAAACCCGACCCTAACAAAAAACCCGACCCCCTCCCCCCAACATCCCGTTACAAACCCCCCCACCCTGCTCCCCTGCTCAAGACTAAAAAAACACCCCAACTTGCAGTGTGCCTGTCGCCCCCACATCTACCTAAGCTACAAAAAGAAAACTCAGAGGAGGAAAGGACCCCACCAATGTCCCCGCAACCCCCCCAATGTCCCATTGATCAATTGTCAGGATTTTCGAACCACAGTTTGAGGCCCACAACAGACCCCCGAGTACCATGCAACCAGAGTTCATTCCTGTTCCATAAGTCCACCTTCATCCCCGCCAGGGCGCTCCTCCGGTAAACTCTACTTCGGGAGAGCATCCAACCAGTCAGATACCACTTCCGGATTGTCGAAAAAATAAGTCCGCTCTGCATGTTCGATTCGTAGTTTGGCTGGGAAAAGCATGGCGTACTTGAGACCCATGTCGCGCAATCGCCTCTTCACCCCAAGAAATCCGAGTCTTTGCTTCTGGACCGATTGAGTGAAGACCGGGTAAAAACTGATAGTAGCATTCTCGAACTTTGTGGGGCCATTAATCCGGGAGGCCTGCAGGATAGCGTCTCTATCCCGAAACTTGAAAATTCTCGCAATGATAGGCCTCGGTGGCGCACCCAGATTCGTTCTGCCGCCCGGAAGTCTGTGGGCTCGTTCAACCATAAAGAACTTACTCAGTCCCTTAGGTGCAAGGTGGTTTACGATGAGATCCTCCACAAATAGGTCCACCGACTGTTCTGTGGCCTTCTCCGGAACCCCAATAATACGAACATTGTTCCGCCTGGCTCTCCCTTCATAGTCATCCAGGCGACGTGTGAGGGTGGTACCGGCAGTTCTCGAGCGCCCAACTTCAGTCTGTAGATCCGCGACATCACCCGTCAAGCTGGAAGTCTTAAGATCCAGAGACTTGACTTTTCATTGGTCTTCGCCAAGTCTGTACGGATCAAATTGACGTCAATCGCCACAGTATCCAGTTTATGATCGAGAGTCGCTATTTGTTGTCCCAATGTGGACTTGATCCCCTCAATCGCCGCCATTACATCCTTTAAGGTCAGCTCCGCCGCCGCAGTCGGAGGGTCTTTCAATTCTTCCTGTGACCTACCCGATCCACCGGGGGAACCCTTAACTTGGGCATATCGGTCCATACTATTAGACTGCGTATAGCCACCTCGCCTAGTGGTCTTAAGTTTCTGCGTGGCACTCTCCGGTTTCCCAGTCATATCGGGCGAAAGTCGGATCCGGGCCAATAAGGCAATGTAGAAAGATGGCGGTCCTCGTCCCACCTCAGGCCAAAGGGATCACAACTGGAGGGCACAGGCCAGATGGTCTCACAGAGCAGCAAGGTGCCGAAGAGCAACACTGGTGTGCAATACAGGGCGGCAATACTCGGGGCTTGGGGTGGTCCCCTCACCAGTACCAGGTCTTCCCTGGAACAGAATCGAAAGTGAAAGTAACCGGACCAGACGTCCCAGCCTCCGCCAGCCGATGTTATTCAATTACTGCTCGGGCACCATGCCAACTCCACAGCCGGGCTTCACGCAAACGTAGGCCTCAATCTTTGAAGCTCCGTTACTCCCGCTCTCGGGGTCCGATTCAGGATCTGAAAGCGAAGTTCGCCTCACTCGCGGTTCGCCTTCACAGAAACGTCAACGAGGAACAGGATAATGGACAGGATAAATACGGGAGGTTACGAGGGTCTCGGGAGCCCTAAGCTCACGCGGCCATCTTGGTTGCGCGCGAAGCTCCTCCTCTATGAAAGTAATTTCAGTGGTTGATATTAGTCAGTTATTTGTAGTGAGAAGGATAGCGGAGGGATAAAAGGGGAAGAAATGTTTGCATTCATATAGCACTTGTGACCCCTGATGGATGTTAAAACGCTTTTCTGGCGAGTAGCACGCCACTCCGCAACTCATAAAGGATTAGTTTTGAAAATTAGTATAGTAAAATATGAAGTAATTTGAGTAGTGGATATGGTATTCAGTTATTTGGGTAGAGAAGGGTAGGTGGCAGGATAGTAAAGGGAAAGAGGTTTGTATTTATATAGCGCTTGCTACCCCTGATGGGGTTTTGAAGCGCAAGTTGCACGCTACTCTGGAACCCATCAGGATTAGTGTTGAATCAGTATGGCGAAACATGAAAGTAATTTTAGTGGTGGATATGTTAGTCAGTTATTTGGATAGAGAAGGGTTGGGGAGGGGTAGAAAAGAGAGAGAGTTTAGAAAGGTTTGTTTTGGGGGATCGGTATAGTAATAGAGTTGTAAGATGATGCAAGAAGGGGTAGAGTAGGAGAGAGTCTAGAAGGGTTATTTTGGGGATCATAGTAGTGGTATGGGGTTTGGGGTTAAATGAGAGTGGATGTAGAGGATATATTGAGCGAAGTATAGGCTGAGAAATAGGGAAGTGCATTGGAACTGCTAAATTAGAAGAAAGTGATAAATATATAGATCCATAAGTGCATTGAAAGTATATAGATGCATAATGGAGGTATGTATATTCGGCAGCATTTCTGGTCCTGGCCCTGGACAGTCTCGAACAGGCTCAAACAGGCAACTGCCCTTGTCCTCTCCGCCCTTAGACTCGACGCCCGGGCTGAGACGCCCTAAACTTTTTATAGCCCTAGTAATCAGGTGACCCCATCAGCCAATGGGAACCCTAGCCCTAACACTATCCAATCACAACACTAGCCCTAAAAATCTAGAACCAATAGGAGACCAGGACCTTATAGCTAATCTTAGCCCTAGTCCAAGCACCCAATCAGTTCAAATCAATAATCTCTACGTACAATAGAGGCCCTAGCCCTACCAGTAGTCCCATCCCAGGTCCAAGCAACCAATGGCACAGGAAACCCTTGTCCCTACTTCCAATAGAAAGCCTAACCCTACTCTTAGTCCCACAACTAGTCCAGCAACCAATCACACCGAAAGCCCTAATCGCTGCTTCCAATTAAAAGTCTAACCCTAGCCCTAGTCCCACCCTAGTCCCAACAACCAATAACACAGGAAACCCTAGTCCCTACTTCCAATAGAAATCCTAACCCTAGCCCTAGTCCCAACCCTACATTGATTGAATCACAGAGCCAGAAACTAATCAGAACACTCAAATACCCAACCAATGAGGACACTAACCCCAATCCAATAGAAACATCAGATACAACCACCAATGAGTGTACACATGTACCAAACAATATCAGACCATATAAGGTCCCAGTGACCTCAGACAAGGTTTGCTGGCCAGAGAGTTGGAAGCTGCTTTTCCTGTTCAGAATCTCCTAGGAGACAGACAGGCTCAATCCACACTTTGGACTTCTGCAGGTAAAGGCCTCACTAACTTGAAATCTAACAATACTGTTTGAATGAAACTTTACTCCCTCTTGGCCAAAAAACGAAGTGCACAGTCCCTGGTAAACACAGTTTAAACAGCTCACAGAAGCACACTCTGATGTAGAATATCCCTGTTGCTGGGGGGGTGGGGGGCACGGGGCTGGTTTCACTGGCTTGTGAACGCAAAATGGTGTCTGGTTGTGCACTGTTTTAACATACAGGTCTTAGCACAGAGCAAAGGAGAAATTTGGAGGGAAAACTGAAAGTCATCAGCAATGAGAGGGAAATACTACAGAGTGTGGACTGCAAATCCCACAATTCAAAAAACACAAGTTTAAAACACAAAACAGGTGATAAAATATCCAATCACAGGCAGGTTAAAACTACAATTTTTAAACTGTAAAAACCACAGGCAAAGACAGAAATCACAGAAAGGGATAATCGTTTTTTTAAAAAACTTTTCTTTTGGGGAAGAGACAGCACTAGTCTGCCTCCTTACCACTTCCTGGACTCTGCTCACTGCAATCTGGGGCACAGGGAGGCTGTAACTCACAAGATGGAGGAGAATGATTTGGGGTGCACCCAGCAAGGCCTTAAGGGGCCTGGGCTAGTGTGAGGGGACGGCTCAGAGTTGCCTGGTAGTTGAATAGCCAATCCACAGTCCTGGGTCTGCTGGCCTGGGGGGGGGGGAGCGGGGGGGGTTTCTGCGGAGCTGCTTTTCCTGTTCAGAATCTCCTAGGAGACAGACAGGCTCAATCCACACGTTGGACTTCTGCAAGTAAAGGCCTCACTAACTTGAAATCTAACAATACTGTTTGAACAAAACTTTACTCCCTCTACTGGCCAAAAAACGAAGTAAATGTAAATGTAAATGTACAGGAATTTATATAGCGCAAATCACCGAGCGGTTTCTAAGCGCTTGCTTAGGGAACCCGTCCTGGTATTCCCCTGTGAGATAACCCCGGCAGGGTATCCGCAAGGTGAAAGCCAGGCATCCCGCCGCGAGGGGCCGTTGTGGAGATTAAGCAAGCTATTGCCCAGAGTCGCAGAGTGTGAACCCGTGAATCGAGTAGGCACCGGAGTGAGAATTGTCGAGTCCATGGACATTTTAGGACTCAAGACCCCGCCGAGCCGGGAATTGAACCCTGGTCCCAGGCTGACCTCTGCTTCCAGGTCTGCCTCCTCTAACCAGTGGGCCACACTTCTCCACAAGTGCACAGTCCCTGGTAAACACAGTTTAAACCGCTCACAGAAGCACCCTCTGATGTAGAATATCCCTGTTGCTGGGGGGGTGGGGTGGCAGGGGGGCTGGTTTCACTGGCTTGTGAACACAAAATGGTGGCTGGGGGTGCACAGTTTTAAAATACAGGTCTTAGCAGAGAGCAAAGGAGAAATTTGGAAGGAAAACTGAAAGTCATCAGCGATGAGGGGGAAAAACTACAGAGTTTGGACTGCAAATCCCACAATTCAACACGTTAAATGGAAGCAATCGTGGGCAGGAAAAAACACAAGTTTAAAACACAAAACAGGTGATAAAATATCCAATCACAGGCAGGTTAAAACTACAATTTTTAAACTGTAACAACCACAGGCAAAGACAGAAATCACAGAAAGGGAAAATCGGTTTTTTTTTAAACTTTTGTTTTGGGGAAGAGACAGCACTAGTCTGCCTCCTTACCATTTATCTGGCCTTGTAATTTAAATATTCAAATACTTTAAATTAAACACTTGAATAAATCCATTGAAGGCATATATACCCTATCATTTAATTTTGCCCGAGCCCTCAAGGGTAGTTTGGGTTGCCCATTTTGTTCCTTATACCACTAAGGCAGGGTACTTGGTATTACATATGAGGGCATACCTGCATGAGCAGATAAGCCCTTGAGCTGGTCCGTTCCATTTCTGCAAGTGAACAGGAAAGCCATTCTAGAACATGTGCTGGACACTTGTGAAAATTAGTTATTCAGCTACATGATGGTTTCACTGAAAATAGGGATGTTTGGTATCACACATCTTGTATTGATAAACCAACACAATTCCAGTTTGGGTTTACCAACAGATGTATACAGAGAGCACCTTAGAGGTGCCCCCTGGAAACCTACCAGCCTCTGGTGTGCTCGCTGACTGGATTCAGCCAGCCTGCAACCCCAGACATTGTTCTGCCCTTCTAGGGTGAAAGCCTTCCGCTCTCAGGAGACCCAGAACAAAAGAGTGTCCGGAATAGGGTGTCACACTCCCTCACAAAAGATGACCTGCTGATTAACCATCCTAGGCAGGCAAGCTTCAGAGAGCTGCTGCCTTTCAAATGCGAATCTGGCTCCCCTCACAGGAGAGGATAACAACCCCCTTTGTCCAGAGCCCCTTTGGCACCTAGACAATTGGGAAAATTAGCTGGTCAGCTAGGCATACCACCCTCATGCTAGTTCGACCCCTAAGGTGGGCTAAACTGAGGTGGACACAACTTTTCAGAAATAGCCACAAACTGCTGGCATATTTTGGAATTCTGGGACAGGGGTATGCCCACTTCCCACAGGAAGTGGCAATATATGAGGCGTAGTGACTATGAGTCAGTAGTCCAATAGTTACTACTCCTGAAACGCCCCTAAATTCAGTATTTAGGGGAGCCGCTGGAAGAAGAACAGCAATTCCTGATGACCTGAAAGACAAAGGACGTGAAAAGTTGCATCCTGCAAGAACTAAAGATCCAGAAACTGACCAGGGGCCAGCCCTAATCACCTACCTGCTGACTTCGACAATTGCGCAAAAAGTTGACTTGTACTGTAGATATTGAGTACCCAAACCCCGGGAGACCTGCCAGCACTTCACCCAAGAACCAAGACCTCCCAAAAAGTAGCGGACCTGCTTCCCTGCTTGCATCCTAAGACTCCTGTGAGGACTCTATAACCGCCTCCAGGTGTGGCTTTTGAGTCTGTATGTGCTTTGAGGGTCTACTTGTATGTGCCTCCTAGGGTGGATTTTGCATCTCTGTGTGGGTGCTGTAAGTTAGTGTATGCCTAACTTTCCTTGGTGTGAACTCCTCCCACCATATGCATTTACACATGTGAAACGTGTATCTAATCATTATGTGTGGTAAATGTGTTGTTTCTGGTTGTGCAAGGGTTTATCGTGGGTGTGACCCTAGGTTTGTGAGTGTTACATGTCTGTAGTTCCAGGGTGTGAGCCACATGTCTCTGTTTAGATTGCAAAAAGTTGCTTGTTTCTTCTAGTTCTTGGGCGAGGCGCCTGTGTGAGTGGTGACTGCTGCACAGGGTGGCCCTGTTTGTTTCTGTTGGGTTGTTAGAGGTTGTGTCTGGATACGCTTCGCAGAGATCCATACCTGTATGATGTGACTTGAGAGTGTATGTGCATGGCACAAGGGTGTTGTATCTTTACGGTGCACATGTATGTTGGGACTTGATAGTGCTTGTCTGTTTTCAGGAAGTCGTCCCTCTGTCTTGGAAGAGTTTGTGTGGCTGCAGTATCTGACTATGTATTACGTGTGTTGGAGAAAGGTGTATGTCTGTCTGTCTGTAGT
This sequence comes from Lissotriton helveticus, assembly GCF_964261635.1. Taxonomy (NCBI): domain Eukaryota; kingdom Metazoa; phylum Chordata; class Amphibia; order Caudata; family Salamandridae; genus Lissotriton; species Lissotriton helveticus. The sequence continues at coordinate 1,730,327,943 of NC_136057.1, read as the reverse complement.
CTACAGGTGTCAAATCTGTGTAAATATTGTAAACTGCTCTGTATCTTTAGTTGCTGATTGTCATCAGTGTATGTTGTGCATTTGTTTTTCTTGGCCACGTTGTAGGGAGCCCGGTTGTGAGGTGGCATGTGTCTGTATAGTGTAATCCTCTTGATATGTGTCGATTCCAAAGACGGTCATCTATTTTGTGTGTGGTGGTGCCTGCCTTCAAAGTGCTTCTCTCATGCAATGTGTAACTTTAGAGCGGTTGTATGCTTTCATGGAGGTTGTGTGTTTGTAGGGCGTAGACCCTGCTAGCTGTTAGTGGTGTATGCCTGCAAGGATTGACCCTTGCACTGTGAGAGGTTGTTTTTTGCAGGAAGGGGGCAATGTGTTTATAAGGAGAGCTCTTGGTGTGCTGTGAGACGTTATGTGTTTTCAGAGTACGGTGCCCATTTGTTGTTAGTGGTTGTTTTCTTGCAGGGAGCGGCCCCGTGTGTTGTGAAAGGTTGTGTGGGTGCAAGGAGTGGCTTCTGTGTGCGGTGAGTTGTGCGTTTGCAAGGAGTGGTTTCAGGTGTTAGTGGATGTGTGCTTACAGAAGAAGGTGGCCCCCATGCGTTCCGAGATTGTGTGCGTTTAAATGAGTTGTTCCTGTACGTTGTGAGTCTCAAGGGCAGTTATGGCCTTCACTATATCTGTACTGTATATGTAAAATTTCTCTAATAAAATCTTTTGAAATAAAAATAAAATATCCCCACTTTGAACCATACCAAACATGGCCTTCAGGGGAAGAGGCAAGCAAACCTTACAAGCATCTGGTGCCTTGATTTCTTCAAAATCTCTAAAAATTCCTTCCGTCCCCCCATCCTTCTGCCAGTCTCTAGACCTTCCTTCCATCTTTCTCTCTCACGTTTTTCAATCTTTCCTTCCTTCCTTCGTTTTTACCTATACTTCTTTCTCTCCATTCTTGCATTTCCTTCCTTTTTTAGCCATCCACCTTTCCTTTTTAGGTCTTGCCTGACCCAGCGCATATGCTGTTCTGGCGAGACTTTTAGTGAGAGCTCAAAAAATGCTACCATGGCCAGCCTAGAGCTACAGTGCATGTGCGCGGGCACGCGCTTAGGAGCAGAGGCGCCATATGGCAAACCTCGTCATGCTCATTAAGCGCCCGCGATCACTTTCCTTTAGCTTTCGCCCTCGATCACTTTTGCGGCGCCCCTTTGATGTTCTCGTTCAAAGGTTCCCTGCGTGTACATGACCCAGGCAAGCACTTTAAGGGCTATTAGGAGGCCAAATTAAAGAAAGAAATGTCCAGCGTCAAATGCCACGTGGTCGATGCATTTGTTAACTTCACTGGAATCCATGCCTTTGTTACCTCTGAGAGCCGGGAGAGAGCATCATTAAGGTCTCGTCTGCGCCGTTAATAGCGCAGGCTGCCTTATAGTTTTAAGGGCCTCAATTTATATATTTTTTGTTTCCAGTAAACGTGTTCGCTGTGCTCAGGTTCCGCAGCATCCCCACAATGACGCCTAACACTTCAAATCATGCACTCTCCGTGGATGCGCCTGCATGATCCTTAACATAAGGTCAAATATTCCTTGATCAAGGAATTTGTGTCATCGAAATATTTCTATGCAACTACTGCTCTTTTTACTTCACATCACAAGATGTTTTGCATGTGTGAATTTTGGCACATGACCTCTGAGGCAGAATGTTCCAAATCATGGCTTAGTTGCAACTTTTTTTTAAGGTTCCTAAAGAAAAAGGAGCCAAACTCGGATTGTTCATAATCTGAAGCCATTCCCAACCAGAGCGCTGTGCACTGTCATGTGCTGAATAAGCTACTGGTCTCAGCTCAGTTACTAGCACGCCAAAGTTCACATCACTGAAAGCACCATCACAACTGAAATTAATTGGAGCCTCGGCTCGAAGTCTCAGCGCAGAGATCAAGCTTTGAAGGAGCAATGGAAGATGAAATACCCTCATCCTTAAGAGGGATGTCAATTCTCCAAGATGGGAGAAACTGCAATTGTGGGAATGTATGTTCAAAGTTTTTTCGTGGTAGAACTGCTACTTTGAAGATATGATATTGTTTCAGAAAATTCAAATGGTATTATCTTGACTCAAACTAGTTTGATCACCTGTGGGAGAGAAAGGAGAGCAGCAGGGTGCACCATTTAGCTTGGGCCTCTTGATTTCGCTAAACAAGATGTTTCGGTGTACAGGTAAGTCTGGGCTTACCTGAATATCATTTAACTGTAATTATTTTTTGTCAAACTGCCTAAAAAATCAATAACCTACAGTAGAGACACAGCAATTGGATAGTAGTTAGCAAGAGCTAAGAATCATTCTGATCACAATTAGTTTTCCAAAGATATCTATTCTCTTAAGAGGCATGGCCAACAAAAAAGGCTTTCCTGACAAAAATTGTTTACCTTATTTCTTTCTCTCTAAACATATTTGTTAAGTTAGGGATCAACTTTCAAACTCAATGTGTTCTGTAATGCTTTCTAGAAAGTCAGTGTATGCACTATAATGCAGCCTTTTTAGATGTGCGCTTTGTAGGAGAGTAGGGTCTGCTTCCTATGGTCACCCCCACTTTTTGCTGTGATTTTCTGGTTTTTCGAATTTAGTGTAGCTGTGGGCCTGCTAATCAGACCCACAGCCCAGCTGGTCTCTCTAAATTGATGCCATGTACTTTAGGTACATACCTCATTGGGTATTGGGTCACCTTTGTGAGCCCCTGTATAGTGTACCATAGGTACCCAGGGCATAGGTGCATCCAAGGCCTACCAGGGGTTGCAGCATGTATTATGCCACCCCTGGCTGGCCATCCAAACTGACACCACAGGCTGATCACTCAGCTTGGGTAAGGTGGTGTAATCACCCCTTACTTAGATATAGTATATCAATATCTACCTTATATATAGACACATATGCCCCTATAAGTCACTCCTATGGTAGGCCTCGACAATCCTGGAGGCAGAGTGCTTGGTTTTATGTGAGAGGGTGCCCTAGCATGAGCTGAGCCCCTCTGCAGCTTTCGGAACCATCTCCTTATAGCTGTTCTATGATATAGCCAAACCATATACTCTTAAGTGCATTATTTATAATCCTCGCGGTTAATGCTAACTTTGGTTTGGCGCCATCACAACATGTCGTGTAAGGTGTCAAACACTTTGGAATACTACACCCCCCCCCCCGCCAATTCTGGCAGCGGGGGTAGCATTCCACCCTTCTAGAGGGAAAAGACATGTATGTTACTGCTTTACCCGGTTAAAGTTAAACAGAGCCTCAGCATCACAAAATGGATGCTGCTGCCACAGACACGAGTCTGACCTCCTGCTGCTGGGGGAAACTCCAGCAAAGGAGGCCTGGACAATAGGTTTCCTGTCAAGGGAGGTGCTAGCACCTCCTCAGACAGCCTGTAGTGTATTGGGGCAGGGTGGGTTGAATGGAAAGATGCTTTTCCAGCCACTGCTAGGGGCACACAAGGTGCTCCATGCATAGCCCGGTTCAAACCAGTTGCTGGGGCACTCCGGACCCGCTCTGGCGCGAAACTGGACAAAGGGAAAGGGGTGTAACCACCCCCTTCCCAGGTCCACCCATAGGAGGGACCAAGCAGGTAATCCAGCCCATTTTCTTAGTATAAAGATAGGTGCTGTGTTCTCAGGACTTTAGATTATCCTGGAACGAAACTCTGATACAAAACTCTTGGACCTTCGACGTTCTATTCTGACTAGAAGACTGAAGACATCTCCCTTGTGGTCAAGGAGTGACCACCCTGTGCAAACAGGCACCACCAGTAAATTGCCGATCTGCTTTGTCGACGCTCCCGCCGGAACCCAAAGACTCAGCGACACAGGAACTGGACTCTCAGACCTCTCTGACTCCGACCCATATCCACAGCAAAGCTGAGACCCGTGGTGGACACGAGAGACGTGGGACCAGACACCCTGGACATCCTGCATTTTGCTAACTGCATCGACTCCTTAGGTAACTCGCAGTTGTGCATTGGGGTAGGAGAAGCCTCAGACCCGAGCGCCATTTGCACCGAAGCTCAGCCCTCCACACTCCACGAGTGCCGCGTGGGGCCCGCTCTTGCATTTCAGCTCAACGCGTCTTCCTGGTTTCTAGCCCGCTGGCTAGTGAGCCCCCTGAAGACAAACCTTTGAAACCAAACTGCTTTCCTGATTGCTCCAGGCTTTCTCCAGCTTCCCTGCAAAGGTGAAGCTACTCAGACTTTGCTGGTCTGCTCCAAAGCCAATCTTTACTTCCTGCGTGGATTGCGTTTGCCAAGGCTTGTTGGGTCCAGTCTGGATACCAACACCACAGTCAACTAGACCCTTTGTGGGACAGCTCGAATCCAGCTCCTGGTCATTGTCGACACCTCCTGATCCTCGTGGCTGCAGAGACAAGCTTCACCTCTTCACCTGAGATCATCGCGACATCGCTTGGTTCCTTCCTGGTTCCTTCCTGGTCACTGGCTAGTGACTCAGATTCTGTCCCCCCTGCTTTCAGGTTCTTCACATCTTCGATCCACCCTTGTATCCACCCGGACACTCTTCCTCTGGTCGCCTGCAGCACTTCTTTGCAGATCTCCATTGAAAGCATCGACGAAACCCGACACCAAAAGGCACCTATGCACCCGGCTTCCCTGGGTGAGGTAACACGAGTACTCCGGTGCTCCCGTGGGTCTTGACTCTCGAAGTGTCCTAGTCTAAAGGGGTTTTGTCGTAATCCATCCGGAAGTGCCCTTAAACAGTAACTTTGTAACTTCTTCGTTCTCCATTATAAGTCAATGGTAACTCGCGACTGTGTTCAGACACTGCACGCGTCTCCCGTGGGTCTCCTACTTCCTAAGCTTTGGTTGTTTAGTGTAGCCCCAGCGATTCCCTAGGCCCTAGGCCTATTCACTATTTCTGAGTGGGTCTTATACCACTTACTTAGTATTTGGTTTGTGAGGCCCCTAGGGCATAACTGTATTTGTGCAACTTATCGTATGCTAATTGAGTAACATGTGATGTACTTCGACCTCTGACCTCATTAAGAGTGCAGAGGGGTTGTGTTAAAAATAAATACATATATATTCGATATAAACCTTTTGTGGTGTCCTTTCAATTGGTTATTCAAGGGATTATAATTGGTAAAAAAACTTGCTTCACATGCTCTCTGAAGTTTTAGCCTAAGACTACTGGTCCATGCTACCACTAGGATAGCTTGTCTATAAGGTTGACTTTACAACCACCATCTATAACGGTCGTTTAGACTGGTGCAAGGTGCCCACTAGAATAGTGGACATCATATGCCAGGCTAACTTCTCACATTGGTGTGCAGCGGATGGGATAACAGCTTGCTGTTGTTTTACCATATAATCTTAAGATATCATTTGAAAGATCACATTAAGGTACCTGTAGGTACATATAAATCAAGTTCTTATAATACTTTAAGTTCTACTCAACTTAGCAGTTGTATAGGAAAGGGCTTAGCACACCCTGACTACAGCTCTTAGAGAGGTTCTAGTAGGAAACCATTTAGTGTAGGTAGGTGCACACCCCGTACCTCACTAGAAAATGTCCTTGGAAGCAGTCCCTAGTGGACCTCTTCAAGAAGACACCCAGAGGGTGCCCTCTAAGTATGACTCTAGTAACTTTTAATGAACTTAGAAGCCTGTGTGCAGTCAGAAGATTGAGGCAAGGACAGAGTCCAACCTTTAACCACCTTGTAGATCTCTTAGTGGCTCATGATGCAGGGAATGTATCAGACATAGATAACCAAGGTAGTAGAGAGGGGGGCATCCATCCACAGAAGAGAATGTTGGGGAGGATCCAGCACTATCTGATGAGGAGGTGGATGCTGAACAGGATGAGGTTAATGAACCTATCCTGGGCAACACGGGACTATCTGGAGGTGAAGAGGGCCTTGGTGGGCCCCCTCCTAACCTCCCAGCTAGGCCTAACCAGAGGAGCAGAAGGAACAGATCACTGTCCAGTGCTTCTGGTCATTCCCAGTCCTCAGTAGGGTCCAGTGCATCTGCTAGGAGGAGGATGACTTCCCCTCAGAGGAGAGAACACAAAACTAGGATGAAGGAAGTAAATCTTAGGATCAAGAGGCAAGAAGTTGCCCTTGCAAAAGAGACCCTGGCTCTTGAAAGAGAGAAAAAGTTAAGTGGGTTAGAACCCACTGGTGGCAGCAATATTCCTAGAGATAAGGAAAGGTCTCATGACCATAAAAACCTAAATAAGATTGTCCCTCCCTACAAGAGTGGGGATGGCATCCACAAATGGATAACTGCTTTGGAGAGGGCCTGCAAAGTACAACAGGTCCCTAGAGTCCGTGGGCAGCAATCTTATGGCTCTCCTTTTCAGATAAAGGAAGAGACAAGCTCCTCGCAGATAGTGATGAGGATGCTAACAACTACACTGTCCTGAAGAGTGCTCTGATAGATGGGGTTGGCTTAACCACTGAGCAGTATAGGTTGCTGTTCAGAGACACCCAGAAGACACAGACTCAGGACTGGACTGACTTTGTAGATTGTGCTACTAAGGCTCTGGAGGGCTGGTTACTGGGCAGCAAGGTCAAGGACTATACATGATTGTATAATTTGATTATGAGAGAACAGATTCTTAATAATTGACAGAACTAGTTATTGCATCAACACCTGATTGACTCTGATCTGACCTCTCCCCAAGAATTGGGAAAGAGGGCAGACAAATGGGTCAGAACCAGGGTGAAGCAGAAGGTACAGAACCAAGGTGGTGATCAGAAGAAACAAGACCAAAAGGGTGGGGAGAAAGCAAAAGACCAGAAGTCTTCGCCAGGTCCCCAAAAAGCTTCTAATGGTGGGGGTCCCCAGAAATCTAAAAAGAAAGAAGGTCCAAAGAAACCATGGTGCAACTTTTGTACGGTTAACACTCACTGGTCCAGTGAATGCACCTAAAAGGAGGCAGTTCCAACCACCATTGCCCCTCAGGCAACTGGTCCCCCTTGTACAGCTAATACTTGTGGTTCTCAACAAAAGGGTGTAGTAGGGTTGATCCTGGGAACTGAGATGGATTCTGGCCTAGTCAGAATACCAAATCAAGCTGTTCTTGTCTGTGATGTGGACATGGCTATGTCCTCTACTGTGAGCCCCAGTAACTTGGGCAAGTACAGACAGACTCCTTTAATTAATAACAAAGTGGCTCAGGCCTACAGGGACACATGTGCAAGTGTCACCATGGTGACACTCACTCAACTTTGTGAACCCTGGACAGTTCATACTAGGTGAAAATTACCTTGTGACCAATGCAAGCAATGTCACTACCACCCATAGTATGGCAATTGTTAATTTCTCCTGGGGAGGGGTAACTGGCCTCAAAAGAGTTGTTGTTAGTTCAGACCTCCCTGTAAAATGTTTGCTTGGCAATAACATAGAATCTTCAGTCTGGTCTGAAGTATAGTATAGGACTCATGCAGAGATGTTAGGTATATCAGCACATGTCCTTGCTGTGACCAGGTCACAGGCCAAAAAGTGCCACACTGAACAGGCGATGGGACCTGAAACTATGGACCAGTTGCCTACCAGGAGGAGAAGCAGTAGGGTTAAGGCAGTGCCTTCCCCCTTGCCGCAGGATGAGGATCAGCCTTCCAAGGAAGCTGATTATGAGACCCAAGGAGGAACTGTCCTAGAAGAGCTTGAGTCTGATCAGGATGAGTTTCTTCAGACAGGGGGACCTTCAAGGGCAGATCTGAGGCAGGCGCAGTTGGACTGCCATTCTCTTGAACCCCTCAGACAGCAAGCTGCTGCTGAGGCTGATGGTAATGCTAATGGAACCCATAGAGTGTATTGGGGCGAAGGGCTCCTGTATTCAGAGGCTAGAGACCCCAAGCCTGGTGCTTCCAGGAGGTTGGTCATACCTTTGGCATTCAGGGGCTTCCTTCTTACATTAGCCCATGATATTCCCCTAGCAGGACATCTTGGCCAGAACAAGACTTGGGACAGGCTTGTCCCTCACTTTGACTGGCCCCACATGTCAGAAGATACCAAGGAGTGTTGTCGCTCCTGTGCCACCTGCCAAGCCAGTGGCAAATCAGGTGGCACCACAAAGGCCCCCCTCATACCACTACCTGTGGTGGGGGTTCCCTTTGAAAGAGTTGGGATAGACATTGTTGGTCCAATTGATCCCCAAACAGCATCTGGGCACAGGTTTATTCTGGTGGTAGTGGATCATGCCACCAGATACCCATAAGCTATTCCCCTAAGGACCACAACAGCACCTGTGGTGGCAAGAGCCCTCCTGGGAGTTTTCTCAAGAGTGGGTTTTCCAAAGGAGATTGTCTCAGACAGAGGTGCAAACTTTATGTCTGGATATTTGACTGCTATGTGGATGGAGTGTGGAGTGAACTACAAGTTCACCACACCCTATCATCCACAGTGCAATGGTCTGGTGGACAGATTCAACAAGACCTTAAAGGGCATGATTAGGGGTTTACCTGAAAAGCTTAAGCGAAGATGGGATATCCTACTGCCCTGCCTTTTGTTTGCTTACAGAGTGGTCCCACAGAAGGGAGTTGGCTACAGTCCTTTTGAACTTCTGTTTGGGCACCCTGTAAGAGGACCCCTTTGTCTGGTGAAGGAGGGATGGGAGTTACCTCTCAAAGCTCCAAAATAAGACATTGTGGGTGTGAGAAGTTGGCCTGATGTGCAGTGCTCACTATTCTAGTGATCACTATATATCAGTCCAAACAACCCTTATTGATGATTGGTTGTAAGTCAACCTTATAGACCAGCTATCCTAGTAGCATGGATACGAGCAGTCTAAGGCTAAGACTCTAGAGGGCGTGTTAAGCCAGCTGTTTTACCATCACATTACCCCTTGAACACCCAGTGAAAGGACACCACACAAGTGTTATGAAAATAAACAATGTATTTATTAGAATCACAACAACCCTGTACTCTTTATGAGGACAGGGTGCTAGGCACACAACAAAACTCTTACGAAAATACTTTTAAGTTAGCACGTTACACAAATGCCCGAGGGGCACGAAAAACCATATACACTAAAAGTGGAATGCGAATTACTAGCAGGTAAGTAACAGTTCTAATAGGCTTTGGAATCGCTAGGACTGGACTAGGGAATCGTTAGATTACTACTAGGAGGCCCAGGGGACTCGGGTGCAGAGTGTGCACTCTCACGCGGGATGCGGGACAAAGTCTATGGAGGCTAGTAAAGGCAAAGTTAGTGTTCACGGGCGAACCCGACCTGGTAGGAAGAAAATGACAGTGGATCCTGACCCTTGGATAGTGAGGCTATGCTGGGACACCGGAGTGCCGAAGTTACCTAGCCCAGGGGCTGCAGCTGCATAGGTCTGAAAAGACGTCGGGGATCTCGTTGCCGGACCGGGAGCCTGGAAGGAAGAAGTTGCTGGCAGGCGACCAGTGAAGGAAAGTTCGATGGATCCAAGCCTGGATCAAGGAAGAAGAAACCTGAAAGCAGAGGGGACCAAGTTCTTGAATCACTAGCCAGTGATTAAGTGGGCACCAGGATGGCACCGGGCGAAGTCACCGCAGTCAGGTGAGTGGGCGCTGCTGGGCTCTGCAGTCTCTCGGACCAGGAGGCGTTGTCGGCGACCAGGATGGAGGTGCGAGCTGTCCCACGAAGGATGAAGTCGTTGGCGTCGAAGTTACCCAGGATTGGGCAACAAGCCTTGGCTAATTCAAGCCCACGCGGTGGACTCAAAATGGCGTCTTGAGTGGACCAGGAGGGTCCGGGGTGCTCCTCTTCTGGAAGGGAGCAAGGGCCAGTCTGGAGCAACCAGACCAGCAGCAGAAATGTCGTCGGGCGTCGTCAGGAAGGCCACAAGCCAGCGGGCTAGTAGCCAAACAACGCGGTGAGCAGTAAAAAGCAGAAGGGCCCCACGCAGATCGTGGAGATGCTGGGGGGCTGCTCTTCGGTGCTGGAGCTGCTCAGGGTGGGGGCTTCTCGGACCCCAAAGCACTCACCAGGAAATTACTCGGTGGGCTTGCTGTGCAGAAGTCGTGCGGTCTTGGCGATGGCCGGTCCCTCGAGGTCTCGTCGCACCCACGGTTCTCAGCTGGGCTGTAGAGGTGGGTAGAGGTCAGAGGTGCCAGGGAAGCCGGGTCTCGTCGAGCTGGGCAGTCGGATTCCGGAGGAAGGACGTGCAGCAGACCGCAGTGTTCTTAGATGGTGCCTGCGGATGCAGGGTGACTACTCCTTAGCCACAAGGGAGAATCTTGAGGAAGAAATCGTGAAGTCCTTTCGTGGAAAGTGGTATCTTGATTCCAAAGATGATCTGATTTGGAAGGGGGCCAGTCTCTACCTTTATCTGGGAAAAAGGGGCTGGCACGCGACTAGGTCCTGCCCTATGGGTGGGACCAGGAGGGGGGTGGTTACACCCACTTCCTTGGCGGGCTTTTCCCCAGCACAGGGTCTGGAGTGACCCTGGAACTGGTTCCAGCCAGCCTATGCACAGTGAGCACCGGGGTGCCACGTGCAGTCACCTTCCTCTAAAGCCCTGCCTACCTACAATACACAAAACCCTGTCTGGGACGGTGCTGGCACCGCCCCTGGCAGGAAACCCTTTGTCCTTATCTCCTGCTCTGGGAGGACTCCCAGCAGCAGGAGGGCAGACTTGTGTCTCGGTGGCAGCATCCATTTTGTGGATGCTAAGGCTCTGTCTGACTTTTAACCGGGTTATAGGTTACAGGCATGTCGTGTCCCTCTAGAAGGGTGGAATGCTAACCCCGTCGCCAGAATTGGCGAGGGGTTAGTATTCCAATTCGTATGACACCTTACTCGACATGTTTTGATAAAGCGATACCAGAGTTGGCACATAACCGCGAGGATTATAATGCACTTAAGAGTATATGGTATGCGATATCATGGAAACGGCTAAGGGATAGATCCCGAAAGCCGCAGACAGGCTCAGCTCATGCCAGAGCACCATCTCACACGATTCCAAGCACTCTGCCTTCAGGATTGTTAAGGCCTGCCATAGGAGTGACTGATAGGAGATCTGTGTGTCCATTTTAGGGTTAGATATAGGTATACTATATCTAAAGCAAAGGGTGAGTACACCACCTTGCCCCAGCTGTCGTGCAGCCAGTTGTGTCAGTTTTAGTTAGTCAATCCAGGGGTGGCATAATACATGCTTCAGCCCCTGGGAGACTTCTGGGTACACCTCAGCCCTGGGTACAGGGACTTGGAGAGGGCCCAGTGCCAATTCAGTACCTGAGTACAATTTGGATAGAGAGAACAGCTAGGCTGTGGGTCTGATTAGCAGGCCCACAGCCAGGGAAAGTCGTAAACCAGTGCAGCAAAAAGCAAAAAATCTGGGTGATCATAGGATTGCAGACCCTACTCTCCTACATGACCCCCCCCCAAACTTTGGGACAATAAACTAACCTTGACCAGGTGAGTCTTCTTGCTCTAAGTGGAAATACCTGGAGAGCCCATCAGCATTGCTGTGATCAGTCCCAGGTCTATGCTCCACTGTAAAATCCATCCCCTGTAGGGAAATGGACCACCTAAGCAGTTTGGGGTTTTCACCCTTCATCTGATTTAGCCACAAGAGGGGCTTATGGTCTGTCTGAATGGTGAAGTGAGTGCCAAACAAGTAGGCCCTCAGCTTCTTCAGGGCCCAGACCACAGCAAAGGCCTCCCTCTCAATGGCTGACCAATTTTTCTCTCTGGGTGTCAACCTTCTACTAATGAAAGCAATAGGCTGATCATTACCATCAAAATTCAGTTGAGACAGAACAGCTCCCACACCCAACTCAGAAGCATCTGTTTGGACAATGAATGGCTTGGAGTAATCTGGACTCTTGAGGATAGGTGCTGTGCACATGGCCTGCTTTAGGTCATTGAATGCTTTCTGACAGCTTGCTGTCCACTGAACTTTCTTTGGCATCTTTTTGCTTGTCAGGTCATTAAGGGGGGTCACTATGGACCCATAATTTCTGACAAACTTCCTATAGTACCCAGTCAGGCCCAAGAAAGCTCGAACCTGAGTCTGGGTGATTGGAGGAGTCCAGTCCTTGATGGCCTGTATCTTACTCTCCAGTGGCTGAACCTGGCCTCCACCTACAAGGTGGCCCAGGTATACAACCTGTGACTGCCCTATCTGGCACTTGGTGGCCTTGATAGTGAGGCCTGCCTTTTGCAGGGCCTCTAACACTTTCCTTAGGTGGACCAGGTGATCCTCCCAGGTGGAGCTAAAGACAGCAATATCGTCAAGATAAGCTGCACAGAAGTCATCCAGCCCAGTGAGGACTTGATTCACCAACCTTTGGAAGGTGGCAGGTGCATTTTTCAGTCCAAAGGGCATTACCACAAATTGATAATGCCCTCCAGGGGTAGAAAATGCTGTCTTAGGTTTGGCTTCCTCAGCTAACCTGATTTGCCAATACCCAGCTGTCAAATCAAATGTGCTTAAGAAGTTGGCAGAAGCCAATCTATCTATAAGCTCATCTGCTCTTGGTATTGGGTGGGCATCAGTCTTAGTGACTGCATTGAGGCCTCTGTAGTCTACGCAAAACCTCATCTCTCTCTTACCACCCTGGGTGTGAGGCTTTGGCACTAGAACTACTGGGCTAGCCCAAGGGCTATCTGAGGGCTCAATGACTCCCAGTTCCAACATTTTCTGCACTTCAGTTTTGATGCAGTCTCTAACATGATCAGGCTGCCTGTAGATTTTACTCTTGACAGGCAGACTGTCTCCAGTGTCAACATCATGGGTACACCAATCAGTTTGGCTGGGTGTCAGAGAGAACATATGTCGAAAGGATTGCAGAACTTGCCTGCAATCCTGTTGCTGATGTTCAGTGAGGCTGCCACAAAAGACAACACCATCAACTGACCCATCATCAGGATTCTGAGTGAGCAGGTCTGGGAGAGGGTCACTCTCTTCCTCCTGTCCCTCATCTGTGGCCATGAGCAAGCTCATGTCCTTCCTGTCAACATATGCCTTGAGCCTGTTAACATGGAGCACTCTGAGAGGGCTCCTGGGAGTTCCAAGGTCCACCAAGTAGGTAACCTCTCCCTTTTGCTCAATGATGGTGTGGGGCCCAGACCATTTGTCTTTCAGAGCTGCTGGGGCCACTGGCTCCACCACCCACACCTTCTGTCCTGGCTGGTACACAGTCAGTACAGCCTTTTGGTCATGCCAAGCTTTTTGAAGTTCCTGGCTGGCCTCAAGGTTTTTAGATGCCTTTTCCATATACTCAGCCATCCTGGAGCGGAGACCAAGTACATAGTCCACTATGTTGGTTGCAGGCTTTTTGAGAGGTCTCTCCCATCCTTCCTTCACCAAACACAGGGGTCCCCTTACAGGATGCCCATACAGAAGCTCAAAAGGGCTGTAGCCAACCCCCTTCTGTGGGACCTCTCTGTAAGCAAACAAGAGGCAGGGGATCAGGACATCCCATCTTCTCCTAAGAGGTTCAGGTAGTCCCTGAATCATCCCTTTCAGGGTCCTGTTGAATCTCTCAACAAGCCCATTGCATTGTGGATGATAGGGTGTGGTGAACTTGTAGTTCACACCACACTCTTTCCACATGGCAGTCAGATATCCTGACATGAAGTTTGTACCTCTGTCAGAAACGACCTCCTTAGGGAAACCCACTCTGGAGAACACTCCAACTAGGGCTCTTGCCACTACAGGGGCTGTAGTGGTCCTAAGGGGAATAGCCTCAGGATACCTGGTGGCATGGTCCACCACCACCAGTATAAACTTGTGTCCTGATGCTGTCTGGGGTTCCATTGGACCAACAATGTCAATCCCCACTCTTTCAAAGGGAACCCCCACCACAGGTAGTGGTATGAGGGGGGCCTTTGTTGTGCCACCTGACTTACCACTGGCTTGGCAAGTGACACATGAGCGACAAAACTCCTTGGTATTCTCATTCATATGGGGCCAGTGAAAGTGTGAGACAAGCCTGTCCCAAGTCTTTGTCTGACCTAAATGACCTGCAAGGGGAATCTCATGGGCCAAGGTGAGAAGGAAACCTCTCAGAGACAAGGGGATGACCAGCCTCCTGGTTGCACCAGGCTTGGGGTCTCTTGACTCAGAGTACAGGAGTCCATCTTCCCAGTATACCCTGTGGGCACCTGTGGCATTCCCTGCAGCCTCAGCAGCAGCCTGCTGTCTGAGGGGTTCAAGGGAAGGGCAGCTCAACTGTTCCTTCCCCAGGTCTGCTCTGGAGGGTCCCCCTGAGCCCAGAAACTCAACTTGATCAAGTTCAAGCTCTTTAGGCTCAGTTTCCCTCAGCTCTTCTAGATCAGCCTCCTCAGAGACTTGATCCTCAACCTGGGGCAAGGGGGAAGGCAAAGCCTTACCCTTACTGCTCTTCTTCTTGGGAGGTGTCTGGTCCATAATTTCAGGATCCAGCACCTGTTCAGTGGGGCATCTTCTGGCCTGTGACCTAGTCACAGCAAGCACATGTGCTGGCAAGCCTAACATCTCCATGTGAGTCCTCTGCTCCACTTCTGACCATTGTGATGACTCCAAATCATTGCCCAACAAACAATCAACTGGGAGGTCTGAACTGACTACAACTTTCTTTTGTCCCTTCACTCCACCCCAGGAGAAAGCTACAATTGCCACACTATGACTAGTAGTGACATTGCTGGCATTGGTCACCAGGAAATCAGTACCTGGCATGATCTGTCCAGGGTCCACAAAGTTAGGTGTCACCATGGTGACACTGGCACAAGTGTCCCTATAGGCCTGAGCCATTTTGCCATTAATCAAAGGTGTCTGCCTGTATTTGCCCAAAGTATTGGGACTTATTTCAGGGGACATATCCATATCCCCTGTACAGACAAGGACAGCCTGAGTGAGTGTGCCAACTAAGTTGTCAGACCCCTCAGTACCCAAGGTTAACCCAACTAATGCCTTGGGAGGTACACTACCACTACTGACTGTACTAGGGGGTGCAGTTGCCTTAGGGGCTGTAGTGGCAGGAGTTTGTCCTCCTCTTTTGGTGCACTCACTAAACCAGTGAGATTTACTTTTGCAGTACTGGCACCACCTTTTTGACTGGCCTTCTTGAGTCTTCTTTTTCTGGGAAGCCTGACCCCCACCCTCTTTGGTTTGTTGGGGACCTGGTGAAGACTTCTGGTCATTTTGCTCATTCTTAACATTACCCTTCTGGTCTGCTTTCTTCTGACCACCCTGGTTCTGGTTCTGGTTCTGCTTGATCCTTGTCCTGACCCATTTGTCTGCCTTCTTTCCCAATTCTTGGGGAGAGGTCAGATCTGAATCAACAAGGTGCTGGTGCAGCAACTGGTTCTGACAATTGTTCAAAATTTGTTCTCTCATCATTAGATTATACAATCCTGTGTAATCTGTAACCTTGCTACCCAGCAACCAGCCCTCCAAAGCCTTAGTGGCACAATCCACAAAATCAGACCAGTCCTGAGACTGAGTTTTCTGGGTGTCTCTGAACAGCAACCTGTACTGCTCAGTGGTTAAACCAAACCCATCAACCAGTGTATTCTTCAGGACCTGGTAATTGTTAGCATCCTCCACTCTTGTAGTGAGGAGCTTATCTCTACCTTTACCATCAAAGGAGAGCCACAGTATAGCTGCCCACTGACTCTGGGGAATGTTCTGCACAGTGCAGGCCCTCTCCAGAGCAGCCATCCATTTCTGGATGTCATCCCCTTGCTTAAAGGGGGGCACTATTTTAGTCAGGTGTTTAGTATCTAAACCCTTCTCTCTATCTCTTGGGAGATTGCCGCCACCAGTGGGAGCTAGCCCACTCATCTGCTGCTCTCTTGCCAGGGCAAGCTTCTCTTTGGCCAGGGCAATTTCTTCCCTTTCAATCCTCAGTTCAGCTTGTCTCATCCTAGCCTCATGCTCCTTTCTCTGAGGGGAAGTAAATCTCCTCTGTGGAGGATTCCTTCTCCCCTGAGAAGAGGCATTAGAGTGCAGAGATCTATTGGAGTCCCTAGAAAGAGATCTATCTCTCCTAACTCCAAGGTTAGGCCCACTTCGGGTTAGTACTGGGGGGCCCCCAGATCCTAGCCCAAGTAAGTCTAAGTTGGTCCTAGTTAGCCTTCTGACTACCTCAAGACCCTTGTCTACCTCATCCCCAGAGAGTACCTCCTCATCCTCCTCCTCAACTGCTGAATCAGTGTTGGGGAGGTCTGGATCCCCAGAGGTTCCCTCTAAGGCTGGCATGCTCTCATGTAACTGAGAGAGCTTTCTGGCATCATACGTCTCTAAGAGACCTATCAGAAAGGGAAGGGTGGGGTTAGACCCCTGCTTCAAATTCCTGGAGACACAGAGTTGCCTCATCTCCTGAAAATTGAGAGCTGCATATCTTGAAGTGACCTGTGGAGGGTCAACACTGACCAGGGGAGTCTCAGTAGAGTCCCCCTGAGTCGACATGCTTTTCTAGTGAGGTGTAAGTGGTGCACTTACCTACACTATATGTTTGCCTACTGATCCCTTGCTAGAGTTGTAGTTTAGGGTGTGCTAGGCCCTAGGAGCTACAACAGCTGGTTCAGTAGAACTCAGAGTATTCTAAGCTAAGTTATATGTACCTTTAGTACTTATGTGATCTTTCACAAGATATTCTTAGGGCATGTGTGGTAAAACAACAGCAAGCTCAAATCCCAACCGCTGCTCACCAATGTGAGAAGTTGGCCTGATGTGCAGTGCTCACTATTCTAGTGATCACTATATATCAGTCCAAACAACCCTTATTGATGATTGGTTGTAAGTCAACCTTATAGACCAGCTATCCTAGTAGCATGGATACGAGCAGTCTAAGGCTAAGACTCTAGAGGGCGTGTTAAGCCAGCTGTTTTACCATCACATTACCCCTTGAACACCCAGTGAAAGGACACCACACAAGTGTTATGAAAATAAACAATGTATTTATTAGAATCACAACAACCCTGTACTCTTTATGAGGACAGGGTGCTAGGCACACAACAAAACTCTTACGAAAATACTTTTAAGTTAGCACGTTACACAAATGCCCGAGGGGCACGAAAAACCATATACACTAAAAGTGGAATGCGAATTACTAGCAGGTAAGTAACAGTTCTAATAGGCTTTGGAATCGCTAGGACTGGACTAGGGAATCGTTAGATTACTACTAGGAGGCCCAGGGGACTCGGGTGCAGAGTGTGCACTCTCACGCGGGATGCGGGACAAAGTCTATGGAGGCTAGTAAAGGCAAAGTTAGTGTTCACGGGCGAACCCGACCTGGTAGGAAGAAAATGACAGTGGATCCTGACCCTTGGATAGTGAGGCTATGCTGGGACACCGGAGTGCCGAAGTTACCTAGCCCAGGGGCTGCAGCTGCATAGGTCTGAAAAGACGTCGGGGATCTCGTTGCCGGACCGGGAGCCTGGAAGGAAGAAGTTGCTGGCAGGCGACCAGTGAAGGAAAGTTCGATGGATCCAAGCCTGGATCAAGGAAGAAGAAACCTGAAAGCAGAGGGGACCAAGTTCTTGAATCACTAGCCAGTGATTAAGTGGGCACCAGGATGGCACCGGGCGAAGTCACCGCAGTCAGGTGAGTGGGCGCTGCTGGGCTCTGCAGTCTCTCGGACCAGGAGGCATTGTCGGCGACCAGGATGGAGGTGCGAGCTGTCCCACGAAGGATGAAGTCGTTGGCGTCGAAGTTACCCAGGATTGGGCAACAAGCCTTGGCTAATTCAAGCCCACGCGGTGGACTCAAAATGGCGTCTTGAGTGGACCAGGAGGGTCCGGGGTGCTCCTCTTCTGGAAGGGAGCAAGGGCCAGTCTGGAGCAACCAGACCAGCAGCAGAAATGTCGTCGGGCGTCGTCAGGAAGGCCACAAGCCAGCGGGCTAGTAGCCAAACAACGCGGTGAGCAGTAAAAAGCAGAAGGGCCCCACGCAGATCGTGGAGATGCTGGGGGGCTGCTCTTCGGTGCTGGAGCTGCTCAGGGTGGGGGCTTCTCGGACCCCAAAGCACTCACCAGGAAATTACTCGGTGGGCTTGCTGTGCAGAAGTCGTGCGGTCTTGGCGATGGCCGGTCCCTCGAGGTCTCGTCGCACCCACGGTTCTCAGCTGGGCTGTAGAGGTGGGTAGAGGTCAGAGGTGCCAGGGAAGCCGGGTCTCGTCGAGCTGGGCAGTCGGATTCCGGAGGAAGGACGTGCAGCAGACCGCAGTGTTCTTAGATGGTGCCTGCGGATGCAGGGTGACTACTCCTTAGCCACAAGGGAGAATCTTGAGGAAGAAATCGTGAAGTCCTTTCGTGGAAAGTGGTATCTTGATTCCAAAGATGATCTGATTTGGAAGGGGGCCAGTCTCTACCTTTATCTGGGAAAAAGGGGCTGGCACGCGACTAGGTCCTGCCCTATGGGTGGGACCAGGAGGGGGGTGGTTACACCCACTTCCTTGGCGGGCTTTTCCCCAGCACAGGGTCTGGAGTGACCCTGGAACTGGTTCCAGCCAGCCTATGCACAGTGAGCACCGGGGTGCCACGTGCAGTCACCTTCCTCTAAAGCCCTGCCTACCTACAATACACAAAACCCTGTCTGGGACGGTGCTGGCACCGCCCCTGGCAGGAAACCCTTTGTCCTTATCTCCTGCTCTGGGAGGACTCCCAGCAGCAGGAGGGCAGACTTGTGTCTCGGTGGCAGCATCCATTTTGTGGATGCTAAGGCTCTGTCTGACTTTTAACCGGGTTATAGGTTACAGGCATGTCGTGTCCCTCTAGAAGGGTGGAATGCTAACCCCGTCGCCAGAATTGGCGAGGGGTTAGTATTCCAATTCGTATGACACCTTACTCGACATGTTTTGATAAAGCGATACCAGAGTTGGCACATAACCGCGAGGATTATAATGCACTTAAGAGTATATGGTATGCGATATCATGGAAACGGCTAAGGGATAGATCCCGAAAGCCGCAGACAGGCTCAGCTCATGCCAGAGCACCATCTCACACGATTCCAAGCACTCTGCCTTCAGGATTGTTAAGGCCTGCCATAGGAGTGACTGATAGGAGATCTGTGTGTCCATTTTAGGGTTAGATATAGGTATACTATATCTAAAGCAAAGGGTGAGTACACCACCTTGCCCCAGCTGTCGTGCAGCCAGTTGTGTCAGTTTTAGTTAGTCAATCCAGGGGTGGCATAATACATGCTTCAGCCCCTGGGAGACTTCTGGGTACACCTCAGCCCTGGGTACAGGGACTTGGAGAGGGCCCAGTGCCAATTCAGTACCTGAGTACAATTTGGATAGAGAGAACAGCTAGGCTGTGGGTCTGATTAGCAGGCCCACAGCCAGGGAAAGTCGTAAACCAGTGCAGCAAAAAGCAAAAAATCTGGGTGATCATAGGATTGCAGACCCTACTCTCCTACAGTGGGTTATGTACTTGGTCTCCGCTCCAGGATGGCTGAGTATATGAAAAAGGCATCCAAAAACTTTGAGGCTAGCCAGGAACTCCAAAAAGCCTGGCATGACCAAAAGGCTGTGCTGACTGTTTACCAGCCAGGGCAGAAAGTGTGGGTGTTGGAGCCAGTGGCCCCAGCAGCACTCCAAGACAAATGGTCTGGTCCCCACACTATTGTTGAACAGAAGGGAGAGGTAACCTATCTGGTTGATCTTGGAACTCCCAGGAGCCCCCGCAGGGTGCTTCATGTCAACAGATTGAAACCATATGTTGACAGGGCAGACATGGGCTTGCTCATGGCTATTGATGAAGGACAGGAGGAAGAGAATGACCCTCTCCCAGACCTGCTCTCTCAGAACCCTGATGATGGATCAGTTGATGGTGTAGCCTTGGTAGGCAGCCTCACTGATCAGCAGCAGAGGGACTGCAGACAAGTTCTGCAGACCTACAGACATATGTTTTCACTGGCTCCAAGTCAGACTAGCTGGTGCACCCATGAGATGGACACTGGTGACAGTCTGCCTGTGAAGGGTAAAATCTACAGGCAACCTGATCATGTCAGGGACTGTATCAGGACAGAGGTCCAAAAGACTTTGGAGTTGGGAGTCATTGAGCCCTCAGAGAGCCCTTGGGCCAGTCCTGTAGTCCATGTGCCTAAACCTCACAACCAAGATGGTAAGAGAGAAATGAGGTTTTGTATGGATTACAGAGGCCTCAATGCTGTCACTAGGACAGATGCCCACCCAATACCAAGAGCAGATGAGTTCACTGACAGATTGGCTTCTGCCAAGTTTTTGCGTACATTTGACTTGACAGCTGGCTACTGGCAGATCAGACTAGCTGATGATGCAAAAGCCAAAACAGCATTCTCAACCCCAGGAGGTCATTATCAATTTGTGGTTATGCCCTTTGGTCTGAAGAATGCACCTGCCACATTCCAAAGGTTGGTGAACCAAGTCCTCTCAGGTCTGGATGACTACTGTGCAGCTTATCTTGATGATATTGCTGTCTTTAGCTCCACTTGGGAAGATCACCTGATCCACCTTAAGAATGTTTTGGAGGCCCTGCAAAAAGCAGGCCTAACTATCAAGGCTACCAAGTGACAGATAGGGCAGAGCAAGGTTGTGTACCTGGGCCACCTGGTAGGTGGAGGTCAGGTTCAACCATTGGAGAGCAAGATCCAGACCATAAAGGACTGGACTGCTCCCACCACCCAGACACAGGTCAGAGCGTTCTTGGGCCTAACTGGGTACTACAGGAAGTTTGTTAAGAACTATGGGTCCATTGTGACTACTCTTAATGACTTAACTTCCAAGAAATTGCCAAAGAAAATTCAGTGGACAGTAAGCTGTCAAAAGGCATTTGATGACCTGAAGCAGGCCATGTGCACTGCACCTATTCTGCAAAGTCCAGACTACTCTAAGGAATTCATCGTTCAAACAGATGCTTCTGAATTGGGTGTGGGTGCTGTTCTTCCATAACTGAATAAAGATGTTCAAGACCAGCCAATAGCTTTTATTAGCAGAAGAGTGACCCCTAGAGAGAAACGTTGGTCAGCTATTGAGAGGGAGGCCTTTGCTGTGGTTTGGGCCCTGAAGAAGCTGAGGCCATACTTGTTTGGTACTCACTTCAAGATTCAGACAGACCATAAGCCCCTCTTATGGCTAAATCAGATGAAGGGTGAAAATCCCAAACTGCTTAGGTGGTCCATTTCCCTACAGGGGATGGACTTTACAGTGGAACATAGACCTGGGACTAACCATGCCAATGCCGATGGACTCTCCAGATATTTCCACTTAGAACATGAAGACTCAACTGGTCAAGGTTGGTTTAATGTCCCTGCTTTGGGGGGGGGTTGTGTATGAGATTAGGGTCTGCTTCCTATGGTCACCCCCACTTTTTGCTGTGATTTTCTGGTTTTTCGACTTTAGTGTGGCTGTGGGCCTGCTAATCAGACCCACAGCCCAGCTGTTCTCTCTCTAAATTGATGCCATGTACTTTAGGTGCATACCTCATTGGGTATTGGGTCACCTTTGTGAGCCCCTGTATAGTGTACCATAGGTACCCAAGGCATAGGTGCATCCAAGGCCTACCAGGGGCTGCCGCATGTATTATGCCACCCCTGGCTGGCCATCCAAACTGACACCACAGACTGATCACTCAGCTTGGGTAAGGTGGTGTTATCACCCCTTACTTAGATATAGTATATCTATATCTACCTTATATATAGACACATATGCACCTATAAGTCACGCCTATGGTAGGCCTCGACAATCCTGGAGACAGAGTGCTTGGTTTTATGTGAGAGGGTGCCCTAGCATGAGCTGAGCCCCTCTGCAGTTTTCTGAACCATCTCCTTACAGCTGTTCTGTGATATAGCCATACCATATACTCTTAAGTGCATTATAATCCTCGCGGTTAATGCTAACTTTGGTTTGGCTTTATCAAAACATGTCGTGTAAGGTGTCAAACACTTTGGAATACTACACCCTGCCAATTCTGGCGGCAGGGGTAGCATTCCACCCTTCTAGAGGGAAAAGACATGTATGTTACTGCTTTACCCGGTTAAAGTTAAACAGAGCCTCAGCATCACAAAATGGATGCTGCTGCCACAGACACAAGTTTGACCTCCTGCTGCTGGAGGAAACTCCAGCAAGGGAGGCCTGGACAATAGGTTTCCTGTCAAGGGAGGTGCTAGCACCTCCCCAGACAGCCTGTAGTGTATTGGGGCAGGGTGGGTTGAATGGAAAGATGCTTTTCCAGACACTGCCTGGGGCACACAAGGTGCTCCATGCATAGCCCGGTTCAAACCAGTTGCTGGGGCACTCCAGCCCCGCTCTGGCGCGAAACTGGACAAAGGGAAAGGGGTGTAACCACCCCCTTCCCAGGTCCACCCATAGGAGGGACCTAGAAGGTAATCCAGCCCATTTTCTTAGTATAAAGATAGGTGCTGTGTCCTCAGGACTTTAGATTATCCTGGAACGAAACTCTGATACGAAACTCTTGGACCTTCGACGTTCTATTCTGACTAGAAGACTGAAGACATCTCCCTTGTGGTCAAGGAGTGACCACCCTGTGCAAACAGGCACCACCAGTAAATTGACGATCTGCTTTGTCGACGCTCCCGCCGGAACCCAAAGACTCAGCGACACAGGAACTGGACTCTCAGATCTCTCTGACTCCGACACATATCCACAGCAAAGCTGAGACCTGTGGCGGACACGAGAGACGTGGGACCAGACACCCTGGACATCTTGCATTTTGCTAACTGCATCGACTCCTTAGGTAACTCTTAGTTGTGCATTGGGATACGAGAAGCCTCAGACCCGAGCGCCATTTTCACCGAAGCTCAGCCCTCCACACTCCACGAGTGCTGCGTGGGGCCCGCTCTTGCATTTCAGCTCAACGCATCTTCCTGGTTTCTAGCCCGCTGGCTAGTGAGCCCCCTGAAGACAAACCTTTGAAACCAAACTGCTTTCCTGGTTGCTCCAGGCTTGCTCCAGCTTCCCTGCAAAGGTGAAGCTCCTCAGACTTTGCTGGTCTGCTCCAAAGCCAATCTTTACTTCCTGCGTGGATTGCGTTTGCCAAGGCTTGTTGGGTCCAGTCTGGATACCAACACCACAGTCAACTAGATCCTTCGTGGGACTGCTTGAATCCAGCTCCTGGTCATTGTCAACACCTCCTGGTCCTCGTGGCTGCAGAGACAAGCTTCACCTCTTCACCTGAGATCATCGCGACATCGCCTGGTTCCTTCCTGGTTCCTTCCTGGTCACTGGCTAGTGACCCAGATTCTGTCCCCCCTGCTTTCAGGTCCTTCACGTCTTCGATCCACCCTTGGATCCACCCGGACACTCTTCCTCTGGTCGCCTGCAGCACTTCTTTGCAGATCTCCATTGAAAGCATCGACGAAACCCGACACCAAAAGGCACCTATGCACCCGGCTTCCCTGGGTGAGGTAACACGAGTACTCCGGTGCTCCCGTGGGTCTTGACTCTCGAAGTGTCCTAGTCTAAAGGGGTTTTGTCGTAGTCCATCGGAAGTGACCTTAAACAGTAACTTTGTAACTTCTTCGTTCTCCATTATAAGTCAATGGTAACTCGCGACTGTGTTTAGACACTGCACGCGTCTCCCGCTGGTCTCCTATTTCCTAACCTTTGGTTGTTTAGTATAGCCCCAGCGATTCCCTAGGCCCTAGGCCTATTCACTATTTCTGAAGTGGTTCTTATACCACTTACTTAGTATATGGTTTGTGAGGCCCCTAGGGCATAACTGTATTTGTGCAACTTATCATATGCTAATTGAGTAACTTGTGATGTACTTCGATCTCTGACCTCATAAAGAGTGCAGAGGGGTTGTGTTAGAAATAAATACATATAAATTTGATATATACCTTGTGTGGTAGCCTTTCATTTGGTATTCAAGGGATTATAATTGGTAAAACAGCTTGTTCACATGCTCTCTGAAGTTTTAGCCGAAGACTGGTGGTCCATGCTACCACTAGGATAGCTTGTCTATAAGGTTGACTTTACAACCACCATCAATAAGGGTCGTTTAGACTGGTGCAAGGTGCCCACTAGAATAGTGGACATCATATGCCAGGCTAACTTCTCACACGCTTTTCCACCCCAATGCCCCAAACTGTTCTGTGAGCATTGGCATAGCCAATAGGTCCCGCCTTTGGGACCTTATAACTGTTTAGCCATGCAACAGTTAATGTTGTTGCACCGAGGAGATTGTGCTGCATAACTAAATACTTATAAGGTCCCAAAAGCTAGACCTATTGGCTATGCCAATGCTTGTTTGCCTTGCATCCAAACACCCATCCTTTTTCTGTTTATCCGTGCATCCTTACAGCCTTCATCTGTCTTTCTTCCTTCTTTCCATCATCCCATTATTTCGGCTCTAGTCATCCACTCTTCTTTCCATCCATCCTTTTCCCAACACCTCCTTCTCTCGTGGCATACCTCCACCCATCCATTTTCTTCTCTAGCCATTCCTTTCTGCATCCACCCATCATTCCCTCCATCCTCCTCTATAGCGCTCCTACACCCCATCCTTTTCTCTATCCTCCCATCATCTCTCCCTTCCTTCCACTGCCAGAGCTGGTTTTCATGATCATCAAAGTCAACGCCGTCTTAAACACCAATTTAAAAGTTATATGTTACACAGAACTACCCTCTGGCACCACCTCCTCCTCTTTCCCCCAACTCCAGCTGGTAAAGTGGGTGGCTAAGGACGCCTGCGTTGTGAGTAGTTATGTATGTGCAAAGAGTATCCCCGTGTGTTGTGCGTAGTAGAGTGCACACAGGGAGTGGTGTGCCTTGCATGTTATCAGTGGTGTGTGTATGCAGGGAGTGGGTTGAATGTTGGTGGTGGGTGCTTGCAGGGAGTGGAGTGAATGTGGTCAGTGATGTGGGCTTGCAGGGAGTGGAGCGAATGTTGGCGGTGTGCGCTTGCAGGGAGTAGCGTGAATTTGGTGGTGTGCGCTTGCAGGGAGTGGAGTGAATGTTGGTGGTGTGTCCTTGCAGGGATTGGAGTGAATGTGGTCAGTGATGTGCGCTTGCAGGGAGTGGAGTGAATGTTGGTGGTGTGCGCTTGCAGGGAGTAGCGTGAATGTTGGTGGTGTGCGCTTGCAGGGAGTGGGGTGAATGTTTGTGGTGTGCGCTTGCAGGGAGTGGAGTGAATGTGGTCAGTGATGTGCGCTTGCAGGGAGTGGACTGAATGTTGGTGGTGTGTACTTGCAGGGAGTGGAGTGAATGTTGGTGATGTGCGCTGGAAGGGAGTGGAGTGAATGTTGGTGGTGTGTGCTTGCAGGGACTGGAGTGAATGTTGTCAGTGGTTTGTGTGCACTGGCTTACACGGAGTAGCGTGAATGTTGGTGGTGTGCACTGGCAGGGAGTGGAGTGAATGTTGGTGGTGTACGCTTGCAGGGACTGGAGTAAATGTTGTCAGTGGTTTGTGTGCGCTTGCAGGGAGTGGAGTGAATGTTGGTGGTATGTGTTTGCAGGGCATGGAGTGACTGTTGGTGGTGTGTGCTTGCAGGGACTGGAGTGAATGTTGGTGGTCTGTGCTTCCAGGGACTGGAGTGAATGTTGGTGGTGTGTACTTGCAGGGACTGGAGTGAATGCTGGTGGTCTGGCTTGCAGGGACTGGAGTGAATGTTGTCAGTGGTTTGTGTGCGCTTGCAGGGAGTGGAGTGTATTATTGGTGGTGTGCGCTTGCAGGGAGTGGAGTGAATGTTGGTGGTATGTGTTTGCAGTGCATGGAGTGACTGTTGGTGGTGTGTGCTTGCAGGGACTGGAGTGAATGTTGGTGGTCTGTGCTTCTAGGGACTGGAGTGAATGTTGGTGGTGTGTACTTGCAGGGACTGGAGTGAATGTTGGTGGTCTGGCTTGCAGGGACTGGAGTGAATGTTGTCAGTGGTTTGTGTGTGCTTGCAGGGAGTGGAGTGTATTATTGGTGGTGTGCGCTTGCAGGGAGTGGAGTGAAAGTTGGTGGTCTGCGCTTGCAGGGAGTGGAGTGAATGTGGTCAGTGATGTGCGCTTGCAGGGAGTGGAGTGAATGTTGGTGGTGTGCGCTTGCAGGGAGTAGCGTGAATGTTGGTGGTGTGCGCTTGCAGGGAGTGGGGTGAATGTTTGTGGTGTGCGCTTGCAGGGAGTGGAGTGAATGTGGTCAGTGATGTGCGCTTGCAGGGAGTGGACTGAATGTTGGTGGTGTGTACTTGCAGGGAGTGGAGTGAATGTTGGTGATGTGCGCTGGAAGGGAGTGGAGTGAATGTTGGTGGTGTGTGCTTGCAGGGACTGGAGTGAATGTTGTCAGTGGTTTGTGTGCACTGGCTTACACGGAGTAGCGTGAATGTTGGTGGTGTGCACTGGCAGGGAGTGGAGTGAATGTTGGTGGTGTACGCTTGCAGGGACTGGAGTAAATATTGTCAGTGGTTTGTGTGCGCTTGCAGGGAGTGGAGTGAATGTTGGTGGTATGTGTTTGCAGTGCATGGAGTGACTGTTGGTGGTGTGTGCTTGCAGGGACTGGAGTGAATGTTGGTGGTCTGTGCTTCCAGGGACTGGAGTGAATGTTGGTGGTGTGTACTTGCAGGGACTCGAGTTAACGCTGGTGGTCCGGCTTGCAGGGACTGGAGTGAATGTTGTCAGTGGTTTGTGTGCGCTTGCAGGGAGTGGAGTGTATTATTGGTGGTGTGCGCTTGCAGGGAGTGGAGTGAATGTTGGTGGTATGTGTTTGCAGTGCATGGAGTGACTGTTGGTGGTGTGTGCTTGCAGGGACTGGAGTGAATGTTGGTGGTCTGTGCTTCCAGGGACTGGAGTGAATGTTGGTGGTGTGTACTTGCAGGGACTGGAGTGAATGTTGGTGGTCTGGCTTGCAGGGACTGGAGTGAATGTTGTCAGTGGTTTGTGTGCGCTTGCAGGGAGTGGAGTGTATTATTGGTGGTGTGCGCTTGCAGGGAGTGGAGTGAAGGTTGGTGGTCTGCGCTTGCAGGGAGTGGAGTGAATGTTGTCAGTGGTTTGTGAGCGCTTGCAGGGACTGGGGCGAATGTTGGTGGTGTGCGCTTGCAGGGAGTGGAGTGAATGTTGTCAGTGGTTTGTGAGCGCTTGCAGGGACTGGGGCGAATGTTGGTGTTGTGCGCTTGCAGAGAGACTGGAGTGAATGTCAGCGGTGTGTGCGCGCTCGCAGGGAGCGGTCTTTTGGGCTGATCCCACACCCCGCCTCGCAGTGTCTGTGGTTGGTTGCGTCACGGTGGGAGGGTCACATGCTACCGGGGAAGTTTCCTGCGAGGAGGAGGAGGAGGCGGCGGGCACACGAGGAAGGGGGAGAGAGGAGCAGCCAGTTCAGCTCACACAGCCAGACGGAGCCGAGTTCGCAGTCGCAACCCGAGGAGAGGCCTGACAGAGAGAGGTGCGAGGGGCAGGGTGAGGGCGCAGGACCGAGGCCAACTTTTCACCAGAGTCCTGGGTCGAGATGAACGTGGGCTTTAGTAGTGGTGGTGGGGAGTGGCAGGGACTGCGGGTGCTGGTAAACGGAGAGCCCTCTCTCACAGGAGAGGGAGAGGGAGGGGGGGTGTTGAATTTTAGGGCGAACCCCCCTCCACTCACGAGAAAGCTGCTCGGAAGTGGTGTTGAGGGGGGGTTGAAGTGGCGGGGGCCGGGGTGTAAGGGGGGGGGGGAGAAGTGGAGGGGGCCGGTCAGTAACCATTCGGGCCTGTGACACGGTGGGGGGGGCAGGTTGACGCCTGGCAAGGAAGAGCCTCTCCTGTAAAAACAGGCGAGTGTGACGCGCAGGAGGGAGGCAGCATTGGGGTGTGAGGCGCACAGGGGTCGAAAAGTTTCGAGGAGGGGGGGCAAACAACTTTAAAAGGGGAGCTAGACAACGGGGGCGCTGGAGGGGCCTGGGGAGGGCAGGGGGTGATCCAGGGACAGCACGGGAAGGACCGCTCTTGGTGTGAGTGGGAAGCCAGGTTTGGAGGCCAGGCGGGAGCTCAAGGGCGGGTGAGCTGGGGAGACCGTGTTGAAAGGGATCCGAGAGACGGGGTGGGGGGCATTTTTGGGGACCGGGAGGGTTTCTGGGGAGGCAATACCTTGGCGAGTACTTGTCATTGGGCACCCGCTCTCAAAGGTTCCCGACCCTGACGTGCTTTGCAGGTTTTCAGGACCGTCATTGCCCCCCCCCCCCCCCCCCCCCCTATACTCAGATATATTTTGTATAAGTGTGGGGGGGGGGGCAGGCAAGGGGACGGTCCGTGTGTTTCCATTCACGTCTGAAATATTTCCTCACCTGTTCTTTCTCAACCATCGAGGTGTGCTGTTGATTGTGGTGGTGTCACGGGGCGCCTTTGAACTTTTTTTTTTTAACTATGATTTTTTCCTTACAGGGGCGAAAGAAGGACAGAAAATGGCCGTTTCCGGGGGCATGAAGTGCGTCAAATACTTGGTGTTCATCTTTAACTTCTTGTTTTGGGTGAGTGTAATTGTATTTGGGACAACGGGGGTTTCGAAAGGGGTTGTATGGAACTGTAGGGTGTCTGTCCAGGTGCGAAGGGGCCGTCTGTATATGTGACTAGGGCAAAGCTCGGGTTGAGCCGCCGCCTGGAACGTCCCAAATAGCATTTTTGGGTGCCAAACGTGTGACTAATGCGAAGAATCATTTGTCGCGACCGTGTGCCATATATATTGTGCATGATATTGACATTGGCGCTACTGGTACATAGCGTACAAGTGACTGAAATACTAGAGAATGCAAAGTAAATTTAACGTGACTATTCTGGTTAACTTCACGTGAAAGCAATTACCGATTGGTCAGGGTTCTGTGCCGCCCCCCCCCCCTTGAGTAGGCATGGGTTCATCGACCACCGAGCAGTGAAATCCATATCGCTCATGATGTCTTAGATGTATCTGTATGAGATTTAATTGCATATAATAAATTAGCGACAGGTTTATTGGTCGTACCGACTCCACCCAAAACCACTTCCACGTCAACCTGTGATTTTCCGTGCCCAGGGAAAGTACCCCGGAAAGAGGCCTTCTGCCTGACTAAGCATTTTTTGGGGGCTGGTTTGGAATAACTAAGCCTCACCCCTGGAGTGAGTCAGCCGGACTACAAAATGGAGTAGGCATTCCCCCTTTTCCGGAAGTAGTCTCAGAGCTCCCTTCCCGGCATACGGGACATTGCACAATTCTTGGGCTTGAGGAAAATGTTTCCATTGTCTCCCTACGAAACAACTGACAATGCGAGTATCGAGGAAAGTTTTGGGAGTATCAAATGTTCACATCCTGCCTTCCTAGGAACCTTGTTTAGTGCTGGGGTTGCCAACGTCACTTCGCGACCCTCTTTCGCCTTGGAGAGTGAACGTTTTCTCCCCTCTTATGATCATACACAACATAAAAAAAACACGTGGCATACATTTTTCATGGACATGTTCTAAACTAATATCTTGTGTTAAACACTGCGTGTATACTACTTCCTAAAGTATGCAGTCTTCTGATAAAGTGGCACATATCAAGGGCGCAGTTTTTCCCTCTTCTCCCTTTTACAGTTTCATCAAGCAGAACAAACAAATCAGAGGGTCTGTTTGAGGTGGGCTGGTCCTGTCGGAGTAAATGTACCCAGAATATGTTGGAAAAGCCGATAGGTTTTGTTTGTTGCAGACTTTTGGCTTCGTCAATGCTTGCTTTGTCTTGATTTTTATAAATTCATTTTTGAGGCACTGCCCAACATTGGCCAGTATAAAATATAAACACTATTTAAAAGCAAAACTATGAATATTTTTCTTTGGCCTCCCCAAGCACACTTTGCTATATAGCAGACCCTGGAAGTGAAGAGATCTACTCTGTCGAAGTGTAGAATGCCAATGCGAAGGGAATTATTTTTTCAACAGTCTTGTTTTACGTGAGAGCAACAGTATTGTGCTCCTAATGAGGGTGTCTGGTGATGCATGCATGATTGGGAGTGCCAATGAGTTTTGTTTTTCCTTCCGTGGGGAGACCGAAGCCAAACTACCTTGAATAACCAAAACGGGCCCTCCACTAAGGGTGGAAAGCCCCAGTGGTTAAGGTGTTCAAATGAAGCGCTATTACTGATATCACCTGTAGTGTGCTCTCTAAAGGATACCTTTGGGGCTTAGGCACTTTACTGATGCTGCAGATGTGGTGTTGGGGGTACAAGACCCAGCTGACATTCCAGGGTGGCAGCTAAGTGCTTCCGCATTCCATTTGTAGGCCTGCCCTTCTTTCAATCCTTAAATGTGTTTAGAGCTGGATGAAGGGACAGCTGCAAGTATTTAACAAATTCGCCATCCTTTTTATTTTTTTTCTCCTGAAATTGCCCTCTTTGCAAGTGTAGCAGGATCTGGTTTGGGTCGGAAGCTATCCTTAGTTTGATGGAACCAGTGCAGGCAGGAGGCCTTACCCATGGTACACTGCGTGACCCAGAGTGGCAACTTTTATGAAGCACCAGCTGTCTTGGTACGTTGAATTTTGATGCCATCGCACAAGAGCCTTTGGAATAACTTTGTTTTACAAGTTTAAGTGCGTTCCTCAGCCCGTTACTAGGGTGCGGTACTTACTGATATACTACTTTTTGCCTAAAAGAAGAAAATTACGTGCCTCAACTAAGCGTTTCCGAGAAGTGCAACTCATCATAAAAAAGATGGAAGTTCTAGAACTACTGAACTCTACAATCAATGCAAGTAAATTCCACTCTGCACTCCCTGAACACCCAGGCGCTATTTAAGTGTGCAGGTTATTTAATGCTCATTGTTCTTGCTAGTTTTATGGTGTGGCCTGTAAGCCGCGCAGATATGATGGGGACAGCCAGGGAAGCTGTAAAAGGACAGCAGTGATGTTTGCCTGTTGTTCAAACAACCTGTCTGGCAGCTGACCATAAATCCCTCTCGGAGGAGGGAGTGAAGCAGGAAGTGTAGAAAAGCCTTTCCCGGTATCTGATCTGGTCGGCACCAGGGCTTCACTGGGCAGGTTTCCTCATCCTAAGCCGACAGGGCTGATTCTTATAGGATCATTGGCGCTATGTATTGCAGCATTTAAAGTGCTTAAGAGTCCTATGTGGTGGTGAAGCGCTCGCCCTGCATGCGAAGCAGGCTACACCATGCGGTGTGTGGTTGCAAGTGCTGTGGGTTGTTCTGAGCCTGTGTGGGGTGCTTTTTGGTTTGTGAGACTTGATAGGTACTCTTGCTTTGGGGTGCAGGGTTTAATAGTTTGTGCGTACAAGTGTGAGGTGGAGGAGACTCGGTTTACATTGAGTTGACTTTCTTGTACTTTTAAAGCAACCAGGCTATATATAATATGCAAGGCCAACCCGGAAGTAAACAAACCACTGGGGGTCTTTTAAGCCACCGGGGTTATAGGTTATCTAGGTTGGGGTAGGTGGGGTATACTGGGATGTGGGGACTGACCCAGGTGGCTGCATCGCGTCACCCAGGGAAGAGGGGTGCTGTGCCCTTACTCAAAGGGTTGGTGATTACAAAAGGCGGAGTAATCCGCTTCTGAAAAAATGCGCAAGGCAGGAACACTCTTGTAAAATGGTGGCTGAAATAAGATTGGCAGCGGGAAAGCAGGCTTTTGATAAGAGCAGGGCGTGTACTGTGATCACTGATGTACAAACGCACCTGAGGGAGGAAAGTTGAAAGTATGGGAGTCGTAATCCAGGATGGCAGCCCGAGCAGATACTCCACATTTGGTAAAGGCCCAGACATTGCCTACTCCTACAGGGTCGAAAAAGCCTCCGTTTTTGTGCAGGGCTTTGCACCCAATCCCTTCTGAAGCTCTGAAGGAAACATGTCAGTGTGGTAAACCATAGCATGGCTGTGGCCTGGCTGGCACCCTGCACATGCTGGTGAGACGTAGAGCTTTTGGTGTGTTGCTCAATCTCCCCAGACGCTTTCACTTGTTGCATCAAGAGGCAGTCTCCTGCCCTCCTAACATTTCCATTCAGTTTCTACTCTGTAAGGGGAAATAACCTCGGTTTAAAATTAAAAATAGGAACTCTCCGCTAGTACAGCAGCTTGAGGTCTGCCAGGGCATCTTTCACGCAATAAAATGCCTCTGGCTGATCTAACAGATCGCCCTGACCGGCGCTAACCTAGACACAGTAGCTATGTTGTGTACAAATGGGAGCAAAGCTCCTTCTATGCCCACGAGCTTCGTCCAGTGGCATCTCCGGACATCTGTGCCTATTCTCGTATTTGCAACAAGTGTCCTCTTTTTATGACCTGTACTCTCCTCTGCCGCTCCTCAGTTGAGGAGGACCTTGCACTGCCGACTGATCTCTCGCCTCAGTCATGGTCAATAATGATGGCCCAAACTAATTTGATTAAACTTTTAGTGTCTGCAGGCAGGGGGTAAAAGCCTCAGTATCTCTCAGCAGAGCTCTGTAAATAAGACTATTATAAAGACTAGGACTAAAACACCTACTCTGTAAATCCTCTCCCCGATTGACAGGCCTCATGCCAGTGAGACTTACCTGGTATTTATTTTCAACACACTTTAAATTCACATTTCTTATGGCTGCGAGGAGCAGTTGGGTCTAAAACTGATTGTCAGTGCTACTTTGGTATGGGGACTGGCTGTGGTCTACAAGACTCCTCTGCTCTGAGGCATGCATTAAAGCTTGTTGGGAATATCGTGTTCCCTTTGTGTAAAGGAAATCCTTTACTAACCCCATCCAAAAAATAAACGCCTTTGACTTTGGTTTCCACATACTGGTCTCGACTTGAGGGTTATTTGTGGCATAACACATTTTTTTTTTTAAATCCCGCCCTAAATTTGTGGATAAGAGGCTGCTTTAAACTGCAGCACAACTTGTCTCCCTCACCCCTGCTCCAAAGCCCGCATTCTTGAGAGTGCTCATCTCACCAGCCCTAGGCTTGAGCATGTGATGTGCTAAGGCTAAACTGTAAATTAAGATGCCAGGGGTAAACCCTTGACTGTTTCCACATGTGCTGTGCTACCAGCACTGGTCACATGAGCTCCTGCGCCCCCCTCCCTCTCGAACAACTTAAGGGGCTGAAGTGCAGGCTTTGCAGCAAACCCAGGAAAGGTTTACTGCTCGGCCCCTGAAAACACTCTCACATCAATCCAATCAAATGCCATTTATAAAGCACCTGGTTACACAGAAAGGTCCCCATGCAAGAATCTGACCTAGAAGAACTAGATCAGACCCAAAGCTAGTAACAAAAAAAGGTACAGAGTTACGCTGTAAATAAAAGTTTTCTGTTTGTGGAAATTGTTCTGCCGAGTCAGATCTCTACATCAAGGGTAGAGAATTCCAGATTTTTGATGCCAGGTAACTGAAGGAGCGAGCACTCATTCACACTTAATGAATTTTGGGAACCTTAGCCTGAAAGGATCCACTTGATAGAGGGTGCAGGAAGGAATAGAAGGCCTGATAAAGGGTCGAAGATGGCTGGGTCTCCTATTCCACCAAATTTTGTAGCAGAAGCACATTTAATTATTCTATTGACAGGCAGCCAATGGAGAGTATTCCAAGCTTTATAGTCTGAGTATCTTCTGGGAGACCAAGGTGTGCTGTGGCATTCTGAATGCATGTGAGCCTGGTCAGACTTCCCTTGGCTGCCCCAAATATTGTACATTACCGTAGTCCAGTTGAGACGTGACCAGGGCATGCACAATAGTCTTTCTGGCTGCTTCGGGGAGATCGATACGTTTCCTCAAGATTTTAAGGATTCCAAAACACTTATCGGCTAGTCTCCTCTTCGGACTTGACTGTCAAAGGAGAGTTCTGAGTTGAACCAGACCCCAAGATTTTTGGTTACTGCTTTGGGAGCAGGAGTTTGTACTGGGGAGACGGGGCCACCAGGTGGAGGTCCAGATAGGGGGCACTTTTCCTACAATCAGTAAATCTGCTTCGTTGCCATTAAGTTTAACCCCTTCCATGCTGGTGACTAACCCCAGCCGTCACGCTCTGCGGCGCTCGTGTGAGGATGGCGGCTGGGGTTCGTCACGGCCCCGCCCTCTTCATTTGTTTACCG
Source organism: Lissotriton helveticus (assembly GCF_964261635.1). Taxonomy (NCBI): domain Eukaryota; kingdom Metazoa; phylum Chordata; class Amphibia; order Caudata; family Salamandridae; genus Lissotriton; species Lissotriton helveticus. The sequence goes on along the minus strand of NC_136057.1, from coordinate 1,730,294,067 downwards.
CACAGCGGCAGAAACGGGCCAGCATCGAAGGGGTTAAGGCATTGGTTGGCCATCCAAGTGCCTTAGCTCTTCTAGGCATCAAGAGAAATGGATGGCTGAGGCTTCCCGATCTTGTGACCAAAAGCTGTCATCTGCTTATTACACAATTGTCACATTGTCTTTCCACAATACCCGCAAGGTGTCCAATATAAATATTGAACAAAATGGGGCTTAAAATAGAGCCCTGTGGAACTCTTTGCAATAAAGGCATCCTTTCTGGTAGGAAAAGTCTCTGGGAGACTTGAAAGCTCCAATCATGAAGAGAAGGGCGTATCCATCGAAAGAACTTCCTTCAACACCGCATTGACCAAGTCTTTGAAGGAGAAGGCTATGCGAGACTGTTGAACGCCACGCTTTGGTCCAAGAGGACCAATGCAGAAGTTAGTCCGACATCTGCACTTTTTTCCCTGGTGTTTCAGTGGCTAGCAGAAGGGCAGATTCCATGGAGTATGAGGCTCTCATGCCCGACTGAGTAGGGTGGTAGAAATCATGTGGCTTGACGGCAGTCTTCTCTGGAGGTTGCTTATTGGCTGGGTGTCATTTTAAACCAATGGAATGGGTTTGACCTTAAATTCTATTGTTACCCATCCTTGACATTTGATCAGATAGCCTTTCATCCTACAATGAGCCCTTCATCCTACAATGAGCCCTCTTGTTGTTGAAGTGAACTATTCTGCATTCCCCCTTTGCATGTGCCTTGACTCTGCAGATGAAGGTGCTGCTTCTGCAGTAGTCTTGTTGAAGCTGTTGTGTAAAATGTTCGGTTTTCCTGTGAGCAGATTGCTTCCCATGTAGCCAGTCTACCACTGGCAGCCAGAGCCACCTGAAATGGCACCAGCATACTGGTTTTGCTGTCTTCTTTGAAGCTAGTGGTGACATAGTAATAGATGTGACCTGGGGGTATGTGGGCTTCTTGGTGGAATAATCTGTAGTCCTGGGGTGAGGTGTGAAGGAATCGGTGGGATCACTAATTTCAGTTTATGCTGCGGTCATACCAGTGTCATGGCCTCCGAAGCTTTCATTGCGCCAGACTGGTGCAAGGGATATCCTTCTACAGCTCCCACCCCACTGATTCCTTTTTTTTTTTTTTACCTGACTAAAGTCCTTTTTCAGATGACTTTAAAATGCAGGTCGTGCATTGAAGACTGAGACCCATTGCCCGTCTTGCCAGCATGCTCTGCGCTCTTGTCTCATATTTTGGAGAGGAGTGGCTAGTGAGTCCTAGTCTAGACCGCTGGCCAATGAGCAGCTTTATCCATGACCAGTATTGTGCGATATTATCAGTTACTGTTAGAGCGTCATGGATCACAAGATGACTGGATTGAGATTGAAAGAACCCTGTGTACTGCTTTAAATGTTTAAAGACCTGTATCTCGACCAGTTTGGTAGCTGTCGCCTTTACTCTGCGGCTTCGATGGTGCTTGCTTTACCGTCGCATTCTCGATTTCCTGGGATGATATTTTGTTCAAACCTGAGGATCAGGATGTTGGTGCCTCCAGGAGTAACAGTGTGTACTGGCGGAGGCTGAATCTAATTTTTCCCTCTAGTTCTCCAAGGGCAATGTAGATCCGTAAGTGGTAGTCTAGGAGTCTGGAACCCTGTTTCACCATGCCATGGTTTTGCTGGGTGGGTCTGGCTGTAGACACCCCACATGTCTGACCCCAGCCACAGGGGTAGGTTCTTCAGTTAGTGGATTTCTTTGAACTTGTGGTTCTGACAGGCAGGGGTGGCAGTGAGCTGCTGATCCTTGGTAAGTGCTCTTGATTTGCACTGGATGATGAGCCTGACTAAACATGCATGCTGACCTACTCGGGGGGGGGGGGGGTGTAGGTGGCTAATTTAAACATGGTGGTGGTCTAGGAGGACAACATACAATACTACTAGATGGTAATTCCTTTTCATAGCTGTGCCTTCTCTTCCTTCTGAGGGTAGTGTGGTTCGTAGCTACCTCGGCTTAAACAACCCTTTCATGAGCTGCCTTTACTTGTCTACCTTGTCCAGTCATCACTCTGTTGCCTGGATTATTTCCTGTTTTACCCAGAGGTGATGACTATTCAGACTGGGAGCAGAGTGCCCAATGCTCAGAACGTGTTTTTCCAAGTAATGTGCTGGAGATGTGAACCTCTGTCTGCTCTAGGTCTGGAATGTAATTTCCCACACTTGTGACCTCTACAAAACCGTTGTCTTCCCTCGATCACTGTTAGTTCGTTTTATACTTATTCCCTGTTCAGTACCCTGTCGCTTCAGTGAGTGGAGATTGATCAAGGTGTTGGATATTTCCCATCTGAAATTACCTTATCTGATTTCTCATGCGTGCATGCGCCCTGAATTGTTGTAGTTCCCTTATTTATGTATGTCTGACAATGAGATCTTGGCATGCCCCCTCCGCTTCTGGCCATGCGCTTCCATTTTCCGGAACCAAAGGGAGCTTTGCGATTAGTCGTGCCAACTGTCAGTCACCGACGTGGTGCTTTTGAGTTATGCTGGTGTCAGTCCTTCAGTTTCGAAAACCAAACTAGGTGTGGGTCAGAAATTGGTGGAATGGTTGCTTGGAGGGCGTGGCCTTGTGCAGCACAGGAACGTCACTTGTGAAATGTGGTTTCCTTGAGCACTGTACAGAAGTTGTGTGAACTTGAGTCTCCATGCCTCCGCCCCGTGGTTTCCTCGCCCGGGGGTTAGTTTGTCGTACATGTTGGCTGTTGAGCATACTTTCCTAGAATCTGACTGTTGTAGAGACGGATCCTTCAACCCACAGCCCTGTTTAGTCGTCCTACTTGAGTTCCTCTTTGCAGAACTTTGGGTCTTACTTAATTCCGGCCTTGCCCAGTTGCTTTTTCCTATACCAAACCTGCTGCATGGGTCATCCCCTCTAGCGTCTACGTTTGCCCGGTTCCCGTTGTACGTCCTAGTAATGTGTGGGTTTTTTGGCAGGATGTATGTATTATATAGCGCGACCTAGACTCAAAGGTATCAGCACTTTACAGAGCAAGCACATGACGTGCATGGATAAAAATATATAGTAACTGTAAAAAAGGGCAAATGGCCTACAGCGGGAAATGTAGGCAAAGTAGCAACAAGTGCCAGTTACATAAAGCATAAATAAAAGGGGTATATAAAGTTCTGAATCCGATAGAGGGTTGTGAGGCTGAAAGTTCTGAGGTAGATATAGTAGGGAGTAGTAAGGGTAGGGCAGAGTAGGTGCACCATATTGCCCCAAGTTAGTGAACGAGCATGACAACATAGCACTTAAGATCATGACTCTAGCACTTTACAGAGTAAGCACAACTGCAGAAACTTGAGGTACATAGAGAGCCAATAAAATAAGTTTTCTGTAAGAAAGGAGTAGATGAAATATTGTGAGGTATGAAAGCAAGAAGCAGCCAAAAACCAGAGTTGCATAAAATGTGAGTACATATCAACAAAGTGGAAAAAGTATATACGAATGCTAGAGCACATGTTCGGAGGAAGTGAGATGCAAGGATGGGCATTTCAGAGCATAATCTTCCCTGAGGTAGTTATGTACAGATTTACGTGAGGTATGCAGTGTAACATAAGTCTTGGACTCGGGTAAATTACAGGGGGGCAACGAACAGATGGAGGATGGGGTCTAAAAGGAGCAAGGGCATGGTCAAGTTCTCTGAGTAATTTGTTAGGGAGAATGTTGCTGCTTTCCGGACTAGGAATGCATCCTGTACTATGTTCTTTGGTTGTTTCTCGGAGGGTCCAGTTTTACTACTTGGAGAAGGTTCCTAGCATCCCCTTTCTTCCACTGCAGTACCCATTTTCTGCGGCCATCTACAGTACAATGCGGGCCTGTGGTGGTTCAGCCAAATGTTCTTGGATCTCGCGTGGGGGGCAAATAAGGGATGTTCATCTCTCGCACCATTTAAGTTCTTGGCGCTGGGCGTCATGGGGTTCAGATGTTCCGCATGGAAAGGGTTTCCAGTGCTTGATGCAGCACCGGACCCCTGGTTCCTGTAACTTTCTGCCTTGCACGTGTTCCTTTGTTCTCTCTAGAGGTCAGACCAGTGGAGGTGCTTTCTGTTTGTTTCGAGGGGTGTTTGGGGCTTAAACTTTTTCCAAACACCATACCCGTGTGATTGTGATCTTGGTGGGGGTTCCTCCAAACACTACGCTGGAGCTGCGGGTCCTTTCTCTGGTCTATTCTATGAATAGTTTAATGGAAGTGTGGTATAGGGAAATTGTACCCAAAAATTCAATCCTAATGTCCTGTTAATGTTGTGCCAAATGCATTCTCGGATTTATGTTAATTTATTTGAAGCAAATCCAAAGGAAATAGTGAAAACAGCCGACACGTGTTTCGCCCATTGATCGCCATTTCACAAGGCCTGCAGTGACTGGAAGAGCAATGATGTGCATGTCGCATGACTTTACAAGATTATAGTCTTGAGAGCCCATGGCCTATTTAGCCACATAGGCCAAACCCGTGTCTGCTGTTTTTTTCACTTTATTTCCTTTGGATTCGCTTCCAATAAACAAACATATAATCCAGAGAATGCATTTTGGGCTACATTAATTCTGGACATTAGGATTGAATTTTTGGGCACAATTTCCCACTACCACACTTCCATTAAATTGTTATATATAGTGGTTCTTGGGTGTAAGCACTTTAAGAAGTGCCAGCCAAAAACGTGGGTCCTGTCCCTGTTGCCGGAAATTCAGGTCGGTACCCACCCATTCATCAATCTCCACGGTTCTGTGAATAGGTTGTAGTTGGCCACTTTGAGCTGACAACTTCCCGACTGGGTGGATGTGACCAAAGCAGTCACATTGTGGTGCGCCACATGGAGGGGTGACAAGGGGAGATGTGTGTGATCTTTCCACCTTCTGTGCAAACTGTGGACACTATTGAGCTGCTGTGGTGAAACCTGATGATGCGTGTCATTGAGCTGGCTGAGTTTGGTTGATGGTATTTTACTATGGAGCGAGTGATCATTTTGTGACACCCCGCCCCCCCACCACATAGTTGGCCCTCACCATACAATCTGCCCTCTCCTCCTGCATTCTTCCCTTTGTATAAGTTCGTGGCTCAGTATTCTAAAGTATTTGTAATCACTTTTTAATCCACTGCATGTTTTGTGTTTTAAACAGTTTTGCTTGGAGGCAGCCCTTGCTGCACCGTGGCACAGCTGACATCAGAGGATGTCCCATGACTCACGCGCCCTGTGGCGTCATGTGACTGAAATGTTACCCACTTGGGAGTATCACACGGTTCACTGACGTGCAAGAGGACAGTTGTGCAACTTCCGGCAAGCCGGCTTTGCTCCACACATGCAAACCGGAGACTTAAAACCGCGCCCATGCCGGCTCTTACCTGGAGCCCCATACCTCTCAGTGCATCACAGGCCTGTCTGGCATACAACACTCCCCGCTGTTCAGCACTGTGCGTCACACACCGCTCTGCCGGTGCTCCTCGAGTCAGACCTACAGCACCCAGTTTCCCAGTGACTGGGACCACCCACCGCTGACCGCGCTGAAGCTTAAATCTGCCTCGAAGTAAAGCGCCCCTTATCCACCTATGGGTGCTGAGCTCTCAAAGGGCGTGCAGCCTCAGAGGGCTGATGCTGCTGAAGCCACTGCAGGCGAGCTACGCCCGTAGAGCTGGAAGGGCTTCATGCCCCCACTCCCCCGTCTTTCTCCTGTGCAGTGTCTGGAGTCTTATCTCCTGCACGCCCGAGTTTTTCACACGTCTTTTAAAGACAATTAGCATATTTACATACCGTTAACTGGCTAACGAGACTTGCTTTTTTTCTGGTTCCAGTACCCCCTGGGCCCCCACTCCTATTCCTTACGATTGTATTTAACTTTGACTGCCATAGTGTGACAATACATTTCATGGAAAGGAACATAGTAATGTTGCCAAACAAAAAATACCAGCCATTTGTTTAAAGAGTCTGCAAAGGCCTCGCCTTGACCATGATAGGGGCATAAACAAAATAGTAACAATAATAATAATAATAATAATCTTTATTCGGTTTTTACAGTTTGAAAAAGCCATAAAAGATAACATGATATTAAAAACATTTGTTTAAAAGGCGATTACATTTATGTTTTAAGACATTACGAAGAGAAAAAAGGTAATGAATTACGATTTTACAAATTATTCCTATGTCTCATGATACTTTTTAAAAAGTTTAGTACATGGTATACCGTACATTCAGAGTCCAAAAGTTGAAGTGATAACATCGCTGGGCGACACTGCCTATAACCCCATTTTTTTAATAAAGGAATAAGCCATGTCTTTCGATGTGGGTGATAGAACTTACAGAAAAGTACTGTATGGATGGTGGACTGGTGAGAATGATCATCGCAGGGGCACAGGACCATTTGGGTGCTCCAGTTGTTTTTATCAGGAAAAGTCACCAGTCTGAAAAATGGGTTCAATCTGAACCTTGTTAGGAGCATCTTTTCGTAGGTGGAAATCTCCAGTGTGAGATATGGCTGAATTTTCAAGGTCTGCTGAATCAAAATTGCATGCATGGCAGTTTTTTTTGTGGCCATCGTTGCTAGTCTCAGGGAGTCAAGGTGGCTCAATGCTGTTGTTTTAGAACTTTTTTAGAAATTTCACTCATTAGTTCTGGGTTGTTATAGTATTTCTCGATCCCTAGATCATAGAGGAATTTTCTAATGTATGTGAGCCAGGGTATTTTTTTTGCGTTGTCCAACTCCATGATATCTCGAAGAATATTTTTTGTCAAGTTATTTTCTTCGGATAACCAGACTCTTCTCCAAAGCATTAGAGGTTGAATTTTAATCAGGTCTTCAATGAAGGGGATTCCCAATTCAATGTGCGAGGCATAGATGGAAGTGCCTCGTGGTGTTGATAGGAGGAATCGCATAAAGGAGTTTTCCTCTTTTTGAATGGGGCTGGTGTTAATATGCCCCCAGATCCCAGCACCATATAATGCAATGGATTGGCACTTTGCGGCATATATTTGAAGCAGTTCGACTTGGGGTTTTTTCCCTAGTCTGTTTGAGAATCTCACAAGTGCCATAATCGCTCTTTTAAAAAGATGTCTCCTGGCCTCTGCCGCCGGTTTCCAATTTAGGGCATCATCTATCATTATGCCCAAATAGGGGTATTGTGAGGTTCTTTCAATTCTTTGTTCTTTCTGAAAAATGGTTTTTACATGTTTTTTTGCGCCACCTGCCACCATATCAAAGGTTTTTTTACATTTATGTGCAGGTCCAGGGCAGCCATGAAATCTGCGTATTTGGTCAGTAGTTTCTGTAGTTCAATTGGGGTTCGGGCTAAAATGACGGCATCATCCGCGTAGAGCAGAGCGGGGATCAGGCGATCTTTTACTTTTGGGAGGTCTCTTCCCCCCCTTCAGCATACACTCTTCGAGACTGTTGGTGTATAATGAAAATAGAAAGGGGGCGAGGACGCAGCCTTGCCTCACACCCCTCTCTACCCCAAACAGTGCCGTCAGTTCTCCTCTTGTACCAAACCTCACTCTCGCTGTGGCCCCGCTATAGAGTTCCCTTAGATAGTCCAAAAGGGGGGGGTCGACCCCCATCTTATTCAGCAGCAACCAAAGCTTGGAATGTGAGACACAGTCAAATGCGGATGACAAATCCACATATGTCATGAAAATTGTCCCTGTTTTTGCGAGGGTATACTTAGATGTAAGCAAGGAGAGGTTCAATACTTGGTCAATAGTTCCAAAGCCCTCCCTGAAACCGAACTGTAGGTCAGAGAATGTTTTCATCCGCTACCCACTGTTGCAATTTGCCAAGGAGGACTCTGCCAACCACTTTACCTAGGGAATCAAGAAGGGAGATTGGGCGATAACACTTGACGTCTTGCCTGTCCCCCTTCTTGAAAATGGGGACCATTATTGATGATGACCATGAGTCCAACAATCCGAGTTCCATAGTTGCCATGCAAACTCTCGTAATTATTGGGGTCCAGAGGTCGGGAAGAAATTTGAATAAATCAACGGGGACCCCATCGGGACCAGGAGCTTTCCGGGGCCTACTTAGGGATAAAGCTTTTTCGAAATCTTGTAGATCGACTTCCAGAGATAGGGAAGGTGACTGGATTGTGTGCAGCCTGATACAACTCATTGTTGGATGTAGATTGAAAGATTTTCGAAAAATGACTCGTCCATGTGATCTCATCAATGGCCACGTCTATTTTTGGTCCGCTGGGATCAGTTAATGAAGGGGATTTGACTATTTTCCAGAAAGCCTGGGAGTCCTTCGCGAGTGCACTCTCGTGTAGTGCTTTCCAAAGGGATGTTTTTAGTTCTTTTTTCCTCGTCTTTCTGGCAATAGTATTTTTTCCTCGTCTTCTGAGGCCTTGGATCTTTATTGGGTCTCTATTAGTTTCTCCGAGTGCTTTCCTCAAGTTAGTTTGTGCTTTCGTGCAATCTCTGTTGAACCAGCCTGTGGTCTTTTGCTTATTTTGGTTATAAGATCTGGTTAACAGGTTTTTGACATATTCTATGATGGTATTGAAGTTTTCTAAGATTTGATTCGCCTCCGCTTGGGAATCAAGACAGATCATGATGTTTTTATAGGCAAGAGTAACAAGTCTCTTCGTAAGAATATTAGGGTCCACTTTGTTCCATTTAATGGTAAAGCCATTAGTCTTATGCAGCTCGAGCCTATTCTGTAATAAAGTGTTGGCTATTGTTACCATCAGAGGGTTCGCGTAATATAGTTGAAGACTAAGGCTAAGAGCGGAGTGGTCACTGAGACAGTTTTCCAAGATTTTAAGTGTTCCAATTCGCGATTTTAAAGCTTCTGTAATTAATATATAGTCCACGGTGGTCTCATGGCCCCTTCCTCTATAAGTTGGCTCGAGTTTATTGTTAGTTTGTTGAACAGGATTCAAAATAAGGAGATCCAAGTCTGATAATTTGTTCATAGCAGACCCCACTGCTGAGTGGGTAAAGTGAGTTAAAGGATTGTCTGACTCATCTACTATTCCACAGACATCAATGTTTAGGCACGGATGCAAATTGAAGTCACCACCCCAAATCACATAGGAAGTGTCCGCTTTTTGTTTATAGTGGGTATGCTCTGTTAACTTGTCTTGAATTTGGTCAAGAGTGATCAGAAATTTGTCGGGGTCCAAGTTGTTATATATGTTTACTATTGATATGCGAGTTTTTTTCCCTGCAGAGAGCGTAAGGATCTGAAAGTTCGGGAAAAGGTCAGTCTTGATGATCTTTATGTCTACAATAGTGTTGGCCATGTAGATTACCAGACCCCCCTTGGGTCTACCTGAGACACTGGGAAGGGCGGGAGAGTTAAAAGTTCTATATCCCACTAGGTGGAGGGCAGCTATTGCCCATGTTTCTTGAATGGAGATGATTTGATAATCGTTCAAGAAGACTGCTGCCGAACCATCCTCAATCTTGTTGCGGAGTCCAGCAACGTTCCAGAAAATCAAGGAAAGCTGGGTGGGTTCAGATTGCTGTGCGACATTGTAATTGTGTGGTATGGATTGGGTAGGCCCCGGGTTTGGGTGTAAAAATGCTATTGTAGTTGATAAGGGCTCCTGTGATTTAGATGTTTGTCAATCGACCATTTCCAGGCCACTGAACCTGTTCGTGGTCGGGAAGCCTAGCCAGTGTTGGCCGTTACTGGTGCCTTCATAATTGGGAGCGAAGGGATGGTAAGATGGTCTCTCCCATTGCTCCCAGTTTCCAAATCTGTTTTGAGGGCCCACGATCTGCCATGGGACTTCTCTCTGCTGGTAGTTCGAATTTGATGGATACCGAAAGTTAATAGGTTCGGTAAATCGTGTTACAGGATTGGGGACGGCAGGTTCAAGCTCCCATGGTTGCGGGATAGGCTTCCTCTACATGTTATCAAAAGTACTTTGGTAGTTGTTGTTGTTGAACCTTTTCGGGTAGAAGTAAGACAGGGGTCTTGTGACAATCCCCCCGGAGGAATTGTTATGATCCCATGAGCAGATATAGTCGGCTATATTGGGATCCTCGAACGTAATGACTATACAGTCTCCTCGGATTGTTTTTTTCCTATAGCCTACCCACGAGGTCCTGGAAACTGAGGCGATTTTGCTTTTATTTTTCCAAGGTGGCGGGACAGGACGATTAGTATTCAACCAAAACTGGACCTTGTTCTTTAGTGACCAGTTTGGTTCTGTCCCTTCACCTATAAGTTCGGGGACCCCCGTCATAACTACCACATATGGGGTGGCCTCAGGTGGTAAATTAAAGGTGGGCACTTGTTCGCTTGTCGGTCTCGGGGCGTTTTTTATTTGAGGTGGTTTAGGGTTTGTTGGCGCGGGTGTTTTAAGTGCAGGTGTTTTGGGGGCAGGATTTTTTGTGGAGGTGGGGTTTACAGTGGGTAATGGTTGGGGACTAGTTTGAGAAGGGATGACCAAAGGCATGGGGGTCGGCTTCTTATGATTAGTAAGGTTTGTCGAAGTAATCGATGTGGTTTGTTTTTTAGACTGTGGGGGAGGTACAGTTGAAGTTTTCTTAGGAACAGTGTGTTCTGAGTTTGCAGTGGGCTTGGTATGAGGTTGTGGGGATGTGAATTTTAAAGAGCCACAGATTTTTGTTAGCTGCCTCTCTATTACTAAGTCTAGTTTCTAGTGGGCGTATGTGGGAGTTTAAAAGAAACGCTATCTCTGTAACTAATTTTGCTGTTTCCCGTTGTCTTCCTATATGTTCTGAAGTTAGTGAAACTGGCATTAAAAAATCAGAGGGATCACGCGGAACGTGATGGATTGTTACCACGTTATTAGTTGAGGGAACGGGGTAATTAGTTGCAACTGGGACGTTTGTGTCAATAGGCAATACTGGATGCTTAGATGTTATGGTGTTTATAGTATGGTCCAATGTGTTTTTAGTATTACGTTTTTTTACAGCCCCCTCCCGCTTGCCTCTCAATTGTCTGGTTTCTTCGGGTGTGGGATCGGGAAAAATATCAGGGGTATTCTCAAGATCAGTTTCTGAGAGGGATACGGATATTTGTGAAGCTGACAAATCGACATTGTTGGGTAGACTAAGTCTGTTAGTTGTCGTCGCCGTTTGCATTGTGGCTGGGTTTACTTCCGGGGTTTTTGCTGTTGCAAGTAATCCCATTGATGAGCGACGCGCAATTGCCAGTTCCGTGGAAACTCTGCCCTCGATTAAGGTTATGCTCTGATCTATAAAAGTATTCGCTTTGGCCAGAAAGTCATCCATTGGACCTAGTAATTGATCACCTATACCATTTTTTTTAGATTTCTTTCTCTGCCTGGTGGTTCTCGTGTTCATTTTACAGAAGGTTGTACACCTGGGGTCGGTGATAGCTTGACCGGATAATGAGGGACTCAGGTTGTTTGTAAATACCTGTATTGAGGAGGCCGAGAGGTAGACGTTAGGGTAGTGGGCCGGACCGGACTCTTCCGTACTCTAACGGCCCTGTCTTTGCCCAGTCTTAGCCCGGGCTGCGTCCCGCGCTGCGGGAGTTAGTTGCCTTTATGTAGTGAGCGCCGAAAGGGCGGGGGGCGGGCCAGCAGGGAGAGCGGACCGGAAGCTCTTCCGTGGTCTCGCAGGGACTTCTAGGAAATGAAGTCCCCGCACGCTCGCAGCCCTGCTGGTGTCTCGCACCCCTTGCCGCTATGGGTCCTTGCGTCTCCTCCAGGAAGGCTGCTGGCGCTGTTACAGAGCAGCGATGCGGCACCCGCGAAGCGGGTGCGGCAAGGAGTGGGCAGGAGACCTCGTGTGCCGATGTACCAAGTGCCCTGGTGCACTTGAAGGCTTCGTCTCTCTGGGTCAGAGTCCTCTGTTAAGAATACAGAAAGTAAGTGTCCCGCTGAAGGCGAGAACGGGAACGCTTTTTGAACAACTTTGATGGGTGGGGGGCGGGCCAGCAGGGAGAGCGGACCGGAAGCTCTTCCGTGGTCTCGCAGGGACTTCTAGGAAATGAAGTCCCCGCACGCTCGCAGCCCTGCTGGTGTCTCGCGCCCCTTACTGCCTTGCCGCTATGGGTCCTTGCGTCTCCTCCAGGAAGGCTGCTGGCGCTGTTACAGAGCAGCGATGCGGCACCCGCGAAGCGGGTGCGGCAAGGAGTGGGCAGGAGACCTCGTGTGCCGATGTACCAAGTGCCCTGGTGCACTTGAAGGCTTCGTCTCTCTGGGTCAGAGTCCTCCGTTAAGAATACAGAAAGTATGTATTTGCCTTGTGGCTTTTCTGTCTTATCAGTCATGGATCATTTAGGCAGCCCTAGAACACAATTTAAAAAAGCTTTCTATTCATTTGCTGTTCCAAGTATACACAAATAAGTGCTGAAAATAGGCTTTAGGTCACTGCGTATTTTTGTACAGCCGGGGACATCAATATGAGTTGGCAACCCTAATCACAAGACTGGAAGTTTGTTGCAGGATCAGCACAGCATTTATTTCCTGCACCCTCCATCCCTGAACAGGGCCGGGCTGGTAACGAAAACCAGCCTTGGCAATGGACCGGCCACTGTGTGTGGGGGTGGGGGGGGGGCGAGGTGAGGTAGTGGTGCATGGAAAACACTGCAGCAGCTTTTGGTACAGGGGGCGATATTGCAGCACTGCTGCAAACCGGCCTCCGGCCCACTGAAAACGCCTGGTGCCTGCTATGGCCATTCCTACCCTGATCCTGAATAATGCCATAAAAGCAATAGTTTAACTTGTATCTGAAACCCTACTGCAGCTCTCAATAACGTGCTGAGTTACTTCTTAGTGTCTGGGAAAGCTCCCTGCATTCAGACCACTCGCTACTCCTTCTTGCGGCACTCGCTGTTTACTCACCCTGCACTCACAGGGATCACCATGTACGCTCACTGATCACCCTGCACTCACACCACCCGCTCATCTTGCACTCCGTGACCACACTGCACTTATGCCACTCACCATGAACTCACGCTGTTCTCCCTCCACTTACCTTGCGGGCACATGAGCACTCTGCACTCACGGTCCTCATGCGCTGTTCACCTTGTACCTCACCCTACAGTCACACGGGCACACTGCTCTCCCCGCACTCCTGTGACACTTTACTCACCTATCCCCCTCACTGCTCACTCTGCATCTCACTCAAACAAGCCTATCACTAACGATACATTCATTCGTCCCATTCTGCATTTACATCCACACCCAAACTGATATGGCAACTCACTCACCCTAAAGTCACTCCTCTCTCACTGTTACATCACTCACTGTGCACTCACATGGGCACACCTGTCACCCACACAGTGCAGAGGGTTAATGTGACTGCTACAAAGAACGTGTACCATGCAGATCACAGACTAAGTGTGTATGAGTAGTGTTTTAGAAAAAAATTAGATGTTTCTCAAAGGGGCTATAGAGAGCCCTGGCTGGGAGTCTTAGCACTCTTCTCCCCCCCCCCCCCCCCCCCCCTCCTCCCCAGAAAATAGTCAGTTGCGCCCCTGACTTGATTATTTGTGCCGTTTCTGAGAAGCTGGCATGTGTGCAGTTTTCGAGACTCTGGTTTAAATGGGGGTGCGTTCTGTGTATCCGGGTGGCCGTTTTCTCAATGCCCTCGGTTGGTGTGACATCGTCATGTACATGTCCCAGGATGCCTCCCTGTATTCCGGCAAACCAAGTCACGAGCTGTTGTAACCGGAGGAGGTGAAGCTGTAATCTGTCTGATCAACAGATTTCCAAATCTTGTTGATTTCGAAACCTTCATAAGGCTCTTGCGAAAGGTGCCTGAAGTGGTACTGAAAAAAAGTAGGTGTCTGAGCCTGCCCTTGGCAGGAAGCTGAGGGCTCGTGCCAGCTGTCGGAAGAGGTGGTTTTTGGAGGGAGGGGGATTTAGCAGTTGGAGGGAGTAGACTGCTAAATCCCTTTGGAATCAAATGTGCCAGTTGAGGAGTGGGTGCCCTCTGACTAAAATCCTTGGTGCTCCCTCATGGGACGAGTGGTGGAAAGGTATTGGCAAATTTGTAGAAGATTCTGACCCATGCCCTCTCCCCGGTGGAGAAGATGGAGGGAGTGGGCTCCTGCAAGGTGGTAGGGTCCGAGGGTGGCTTGTCATTATCAGGAGCGGTTGAGTGGAGTTTGTCAGTTGTCTGAGAGTGGCCTGTCTCCTTAGGAAGAGCATAAGGCAACACGTCTCCAGTCTCTGACCAGAATCCGGTGCCTTCTCCCTTCCAGAGGGCTCCTGTGCCTCGCTTCTGTAGAGGGGTATTGATCAGCTTAGAACTTCCCCGAGCTGATCATTAGTCTGTGTAATTTTGGGCGCTGTCCTCTTTCGTCCCTGTATAATGCGTTGAAGACGATGGCTCCAGAAGCCTCCCTCTTCAGAGGTGGAAGATTGGGTACATGGATTTCGGGGCTGCTGCAGTGTGTAAACCATTGAGGGACGTGTGGTGTCCGGGGTTCCGTTGCTCATGGACGATCCCGCACTACTTTGGGAAGGTGGTCTAATGTAGCCCTGGGTGAAGTTTGTGTTACGCCAGCGTAATTAATGTAATATTTCCCCTTTGACTTTCGTTACATGAAATTGTGCCATTACACCGTGTGCCGTTTGCGGTATAAAAATTTACCGAAAATGCATAGTAACAGCAGCTGTTCCCTCTTATTATATATAATTTTTTTTGCACGACCTTTTTTTTCTACACATTTTAGGTTAACATTTCATGCTAAAATACAGCCCAAATGACAGTTTTTTATTTTTTTTATTTGCGCAACTATGCAAAAGCAACATTTATTTGTGTTTCAGCAAATTACACGAATTTTGCGCACTCCCCCTCTTGTGGTGTCCAGAAGCGGAGCGTGCCCAGGGCACCAGCAAATAGGCTGGGTTAATGACGTTGCTTCAATGCTTATCTTTCCGTCAGGACTGACTAAAAATTCCTACTTCACCTGTTGAGTCACATGGGCGCAACCATGTTAACTCGCCCAGTGTTTTATTGGCCCTAGGCACAGGGAATTTTCAAAGCTGCCAGACAGCTATTTGGGCAAACCCTGCATTTGTTTTGTAAGGGCGCGAGCGTTTTACCTACTCAAGTTTATTTGCCAAAACTTTGGGGAGCGAATTTTTTTTCCCTTTCTTAGACTGCATTCTGTACAAAACGCAATCCTTCCAACTTTCGAAAATTGCCTCTGTTGGTGCTTTGCGTTTTCATTAGTTCCTTGGTTGCGTTCCAGCTCTTTGGCTGAGAATGAACACCTGTCTGTGCCAGCTTGGCTCCTGTCAGAGGAGGTGAATAAAGATTACAGGCCTGTACTTAAGGTAATACGTGGGCTGGGAGGCTTTGGTTAAAGATTATACCCACCGGACATGGGTGGATTGTGGGAGGCAGATATTTGCTTTGAACTTGTTTGTTTGGTGTTTTTTATTTTGGTATTGCATATTGTGGCTTTTTGTTCTCTTGACTCATGCACAACTTACGCGTTGCAGCCCTGTGGTCTTGTGATTTGTGTGTGAGTTGAGCAATGATGTGACTCGCCCCGGTAATGTCACATGTGTTTAGCGTGTGCTTGCGAAGGGACTATCTATATACGATGCCAAATGTTTAGTAAAAGTAACAAATTGGTGATTACACGTAGGAAAGCAACGTTTTGGAAGACCTATCAAAAATACTTAGTGTGTGGGTATCTGTCATTAAATATCCCTTCTAGATTCTACAAATTGTGACCACTTTTGGTAAATTCATCCTCAGATGAGTTGTGTGTGGTCATGTGGCTAGCTTGGATTGTATTTCATAATCCTCCTTCATAATGGGCGTAATTTCAGCCACCCTGACACAGGCCGTGATTCTCACCGATATGAGTCATCCCAGTCCCTGGTCCTGACCACAGGCCACGCCCCAGCCTCAACACTAAAGCCAAGATTCTTTGGCATATGATGAGCACTAGACCTGCTTTTTCTCCGATATGTCTTTAGCACCCTTGATCGTTTTCATTCCTGTTGACTGGGCTGGCATCAGACCAGCCTGAATTCAATCCCATTGCATGACTGTCCATGAATGGTCTCTTCTGCTGTTTGAATAAGCCATCTCATCCCTCACCTTGGTACCACCAGCCGCCTTCACGACCCCTAGATATTGACTACCTGCTCTGCCAAAGCAACACAGTTGAAGTCTAAAGGATGAGGACGTTCCAAAAACCGGATTAATTAAAGATGAAAATGCTGTACAATACCAACAAGCATTAGCAAATCAGCTTGTCTCGCCTGTGAGAGCTATTGGATTTGACAATATAGCCAAGCTGTGCAGTAGCACAAATGCTTTGCATTGTGACTAAGGCTAATTTTATAAAGTGGTATGAGGCACCTGGGGCTAATCTGTGTCCCCCCCCCCCCTCAACCATATGTTAATCTATGTCAAACATTAATTTCAAAGGAGAAAAGAGGTTCTTTGAAGTACATGTGCTATAGTAAAACCTAGCTAAAATTCCAGGAGGTTCATCAAGGACAAGTGAATAAAAAAATAAGAGCAGTACCTTGACCAGTGTGATCAGCGGAAGGACAGCAAATCAAGCTGAAGCTACCATTACTTGGTCCATGTCCCAGCCGAAAGAATAGGAAGTGAAGCCAGCATGTGCTGGCCAATTAGAAGGCTGCAAATAAGTGATTAAGCCAACAAATGTTCAGCAATGGGCTGGCTTCGAGTCCTGTGTGTGTGTATATTGACACCTTGAAAATGACCCATTACAAACTGTATGGCTAGCATTCAACTGTTTTTCCTGCTCCCAAAAAAGCCACCGTAAAATCATTCAGAGCTGCCCTGAACACGTTTTTAAACTTTTATTTTTTGCACTAGTCTGCCCATATGGCCCCACCATGGTTCATGTTTTGATATTGGTGGGAATAACCACAGACTACTGAATTGTAGGGGGCACTTCTAGCAACTGGTGATTACACATCAAACCTCGTATCTCCGTGGGTCAGGCCACATAGTTATTTTGACAATTTTATGAGCATTCCAATGTCCTTTTTATGGACTAGTCGGCTCACTACCATGCTAGGGTGACTGCTGATCTAGGCTAGGGCTAAGGAAGCTCTGGTCTCAATTTATTCAATTCAATATCCACATGCTATCTGCTGCCCACCAATGACTAGCTCCCTGCCTCCCCACAAAATGGATCTCAAGTGAAGTAGGGCATTGTGTCCCTGGGCACCCTTCTAACTGACCTGGGCCTTTTCTACATCCCTGAACATACTGCACCAAATCAGCTAAATGCCCAATCACCCTGAGATGCTACTTATGGAAGACCCCCCTCCCCACCATTCAAAGTAAAATCCTTTCCAAGTTTCTAACTTTTGTATTGCTTCAAGATGGTTCTTTGTCAGCAGTTTGCTGAACTTATTGAATGGAAGCACGTACTTCATTAGTTTGTGGTTAAATGGTACTACGTAATGTGACAATGGGCATGGATGTCTTGCTCTGTATCGACCCTCTTTAAGGTCTAGTTTTTGTGACCTATATGCACACTAAGCTTTGGATCCACCCCTTTGAACCATTGGCTTAACTGTCAATCACCTCTTAATCTGCCCCACTGCAGAAGTAATCTCGCCTAAAGCTGTAGACTGGGCCACTGGAATTGTGGCAGGGGAGGACACCTTTTGCAGCACATTTACTGTTGGGGCAAAGGTTTTGCCAGCTTAACACCAAAATACAGTAGCAACTAAATGACCGAGAAGTCAACCTTTTGCAAAGAGCTTTCCCCCCGCCTGGCAGCACAGGTCACAGCGTTTTTTAAGAAACTTTAGATCAGTTTGGGCTCTAAACATTTTTTTTTGTCGCACTGCACATTATTGGGCAGATGGATTGTGGCAAATGTGGAACAAGCAATACTTATGCAGGAAAGTCAGTGGCCACAATCTCCTAATTAAAGCTGGAGTGTATTCTTTAACTCTGCTCGATTGCTCTCATTGAACTGCTTGAGGGACTAGCTTCCAACTAACTTTCTGGTAATTCCTTGAGGCTCCTTCTGTCTCACTGTAATGTACCAATACATGCTTTAGCGTATTAAACCTACACCTATTGAATTTGCCAGTGCTTGTGAACTTCTGCGCCAACAACCAGTTGTCTCCGTTTGGACTGCAGTTCCCAGTGCTCGGTCCTTGGAGCTCTAGAGATGTCCATCTTCTGCCGGCGTCCTTGATTTGACAACCTTTCAAACAAGCATTGGCAAAGTCGATCGGTCTGGCATAGGTGTAACATGGTTCAGTTTAAATGTTTGTTTCTCCCAGTGAGCTGGCTGTTCAAGGTTGGGGTGCATTTGTGGTGTGAAGTTAACAGAGCGAGAAGGGGGTGGGGGAGCGAGAGGTATACAAGGGAAACGTGGTACTCGGGGTGGGGGGGCATTTGGGGAGCACAGGAAAGGGTGAAAATACTCACATGGAATTTGTATGGGCAAATAGAAAAATATACCTAAGTGAGCAGTGGAAGGATAGCTAGGCATTCAGATGGTAGAGCCTATATTCCAGGGGAGTGGCAAACACAAGCTGTCTTGGCAAACACAAAGTGCCATCGAAATATAAGGCAAGCAAATCCGAGTGGCATTAAAGCCAACTATGGTTAAGGATTGGATGGTCTGCAAGCCACTGTGTCTTGGTAAACCCACAGTATCATTTGCACACAGACAGCTGGTAGGCTTGTCCTTAAAAGGAGACTGGAAATAAACAACCCTCAAGCTAGGCACACACAGTGCACCAAAATAGAGTTTTTATGTTCATATGGAAGCCTAATTTTAAAGGACACTTTGAAAGTGCTTGGTAACAGAAGAGACAGGAACTCTTTATGTTAATGTGCACAAGAGCAATGCAGTCCCTAAAAGTCAATGGTCTCATCCTTTACGTCGTTAAACGAGCTGGACTGGGTGGAAGCAACATGTGAAGAACAACTTAGCAGACCAATGGATGAAGCCTACTGACCCAAAGCTGCTCTGTTTAGGTATTATGTATGAGACTTCAGCTTTTTTTGTTGAAAGAAAACCAAGGCCAGACCTATAAATACAAATCTGCTCGAGAGCTGCATGTTCAATTTGAGGCAGTTACATTCCCACCGCCCCTCAAATTTGTAGGCAGTTTTCCTGCTTAACATCTTTCATAACATTGAGTATTTAAATTATTGTTAAGTATTCCTCTGAGTTAAGCTGAAACTTAAATATAAGTTTACATTTTCAAAGTAACCGCCCATCTGAGGGTATGTTCATGTACTTTTAGTTTTGTTTACTTGTACTCTCTGGTCTGATTAATACTGGTGTTGTAGGCACAAGGTGATCAGGATTGAAGCTTGACTATATGTGTGGACTAGAGGCCTGCTTCTCCTCCCCCCCCCCCCCCCCCCATGAATCTAGTTACCAAATAGGTTGTACCCCCACCCTGACAAACCAGCTTAGTCCAACTGTGCTGCTGCTCCTGTTCCACCAGTCTTAATGAGAGGTTACACAACCCTTACCACCCTGCAGGCAGCATGTTTGTATTGTGGGTGTAGAAAGCTGGTTTTCTATGTAGTGCACCAACATGAGGTTCATTATGCAGACAGTCCAGACAACGCTTATTTGTTTACAGGGCTTGAAATAATAATCCCAAGTGCTTTGTTATCGTGGGCGAGCAGTTTAAGCTTATCGGAGTTGTATTAAGAATTTGTTGTACTCTCGGTCAATAAATGAGATGCGCTTGAGAACAATTTAGAAAACATTTGATGTAATTTTAGACCCCAAGATAATCTGAATCGGGTAAGTACTTTAGACATTATAGATATAATAGTAGAAAATCACAGCTGTCGGATTTGAGGCATTAGCCGCAAATGCAGTAATGTTATCTTATGGGAGAAACATTCACTGCTTAGGCACACTTGCAAATGATTGTCAGGGTTACTGTTCTGGTTTTAGGGTGCTTGGGGGCCATGGTCTACAGAACCACCAACAGTTCAGGTTTACCTGCTCTGGTGTGTCTAGGTGCATGGATGCTGTTGTGGTGGTTGCCTCAAACGCTACCCGTTGAAGTCTATTGAGAGAACCTGTAACCAAGTGTAAGTGGGGACCGGAGGATGAGTTCAGTGGAACCCAAAGGAGGGGGGGGGGCTCTGCTCTTGAGGGTCTCTGGAGCTAGGGCCACAGTCAGTTGGCTCTGGGGCTCAGTTCAGAGGTATTTTGGCTGGCAGGTCGCTTGCATTTGAGGCTCTCACTTATTGGTTCTACCTGGTGATTTTTGGGGAGCAAACAAGATGGCCGGGCCACTCTTGGTGCTGGCCTCAGTGATGCAGGTGTTTGTAGGTCAGCCTTGGCAGGGTTGGTGTCTGACTGGACACTTAGCAAGCCTTGGCTGCTGGCAGGGCTCTGGTACCCAGGGTATTGGTGCGCTGTAGCTCCTGGACGGATTGTTTGCATAGTTCTGGCAGCCCTCCAAAGCTTTGGAAGGACGCGGCTGCAGGAGAAGTTGGGTCTTTGCAGTTGTCTGGGCGGCAGCAGGCAGGGTTTTGTGCCAAGTCTGGGCCTGTCCAGTGCTTGCTTTTTCGGCTCTTTCTAGTTCTTCTGTTCCCAGTAGACCAATTAGAGTTCCTGCTTTCAGGGGGGCCACCTATAGAATGAATGTAGGGGCTTTAAGGGGGAATGTAAGGTAGTAGTCAATGGGATACATACCCCTGGGATGGCTACATATTCCTTCCCCCCCCCCCCGACCCCCCCCCCCCCCCGAGTTCCTAGTTACACTAAAACAAGATGATGGAACCCTTCTTTCAATGTTCACTTCCAATAGCACACCTTAGGGGTGTTTCTAGCAGGAGGGTTGACACCTAGCAATCTCATTTTCCTACCTGTCCTAGTGCCAAATGGGCCTCTAGGCAGTACGTGGACTTGACGCACTATAGCATTAGCCATCCTGCTGGAGGAACTGAGCACCTCCCACCGGAGCAGGCATGATTTCTGAACTTGGAATATCCGCTCTCTCCTGCAAGGGGTTAAACTGGTCTGTGGGGGCCGGTTAAGCTAGTCTGCACACTAAGACCATTAGGTTTGAGGGGTCACATCTAAGGTTCTCTAGGTGCATGTCAGGACAAATCTGACTCATCTGTGTGTATTTGACAAGATTAGGTGTTTGATACCAAACAATTTCAGTGAATCTATTATGGTGGGGGGGGGGGTAACTTGTGGTGACCAGTGCCTACTACATATACCTAAGCTTTCTGAACACTTTCAATACCGTGGCAATGGAACCAGCCATCACAGGGGTATATCTGCTTATGCAGATAGTCTTCCCATATAAGGCACCCTGCCTTGAGGCTCCAAGGCCTGCTGTATGGGTGACTTGCATATAGCATGTGCAGTGCACACAATGCCATGTCGTGCTTTTTAAAATGGTTTGCACCATTTCACGCAGATTGCAATGGCAGGCTGCATGTAATTTGTGTCCCTTAGGGTGGCATAATGCATGCTGCAGCCCATTGGAACTCTTTAGTTCGGTTCCCGAAGTACCAGGGGTATGATTTTACTAGGGACTTAAAGGGGTGCTTAAGTCCTTGCCAATTGGTTTACCAATTGCATATGTATCTTGGGTTGAGAAAAGAGCACTGGAGACTGGTTAACAGGGACCCAGTGCACTTTCAATTAAAAAGCATACATGCTAGGCCAAAAGGTGGGGGTGACCATGACAAAGGGCGCACTTTTTGTCAGTTTATCTTAACTGGCATGGCTTGCTTCCTCTGTCCTTCCCACCCCCCCCCATCCTCTGAAAGTCTATCCCCTCCCACCGCCAGTGATCACCTTTGTGGCCTCAAATCTAGATCTGATTAAGGCAGTGTATGTCCTCACTCAGGGAAGTTGCTGCATCGTGTGGTAACAACCTCAGGAAGTTCTGTTTGTTACGTTCGATGTGTCCTCGTAAGTTGCCCCTTCTATTAGTGACTGGCTTCCGTCCGCTTGTTGCACTTTCTCCATCTCGTCATGGTCTGAAACCTGGACTTACCTGGCACTGTTCCACTATTTCTCTCCCCCTCCCTCTTCAAATGCTTTGCTGCTCATTACACTACACACCAGAGCGAAAAATCAATGTGCAACTTCTGTTCGTAAGCACATGTTGCACCGCCATCTTCAGACTTCTGAGATGCACTGATACTACTAAGTTACTTCCACCAACTCTGGCCCATACCTGGTTTATGTATTTTCAATTTGAGGGGGATCTTTGAGCACAACCCAAAAATGAGAACAAGGCTTATTCGCAGCATCCTAGATTCCCAGTAGTGGACGGAGTCTTTGATAAATTTGTAGCTTTGCTCTTCAACACCTATACCTCGTTTTAACTTTTACTATATTACTTCTAGAAGTGCTGGACAGAAATAAGCACTTTATTAAATTTGATTCCGATGGTCTCTGCCAACTACACTGGGCCCTTGTGCTAGTGCCTGCCTGCTAGATTATGTTGGCCAGTGGTCGGTGCTTTTTATTTTGGATATTCACTGCAGCCTTTTAGTGAAAGAAGTACTTTAGATTTCTTCAAGACAACATCCGTTATATTTTAGCATTGCCCAACTAAATTGAGCCCAGTATCTTTTTGAACATCTTGTGCCACTGTCCGTAAACGTTTCTATTTCGCGGCTACAAAAAGTGGATTGTTATCAGAAACTTTTCAACCATGAAATGTTCTCCTATACAATTTCGTTTCATCTTTGGTGTTGCACTCATATTCCTTGCTTTGTCCCTGCTGCAGCAGATCTGGATAACTCCTTGTTGTGTTTCTAATTTCACTGCCATACATTTTTGGGGGCAGTTTCCCCTCAAACCCATGGTGGTTCTTCTCAATCCCGTGCAGCTTAAAAATTGGGGTGCCCTAGACACCCCGGCATATGTGACTGTGGCTCCCTAATTGAGCGCGCTGGTCTGGTCCCAACACATGTTGATATAGTTTGTTCCCCTCTACCTTCCATGAGCATCTCCTACCCATCCACCACCCCACAAATTGTTAGACCAGATGTCACATGTATACCCAAAGGGGCTTTTTGCTTGTCCCATTCCTTGTTTGTCCTGTGCTGTGAAACTTAGAGGCAGGGGGCAACTTTATTTAATTTTTTTTAAATAAATGGTTTGACTTGTTCAATGGTATTCCTGGTCCATGGCCTGCAGTCTTGTGTTCTGTTATCCACCATCCCTGCTGATTGTTGGGTTGCCAAGTTGCTTCCCTACTTATAGCGAGACATGATTGCCCAGAGAAGATCGGACTCTCCTTCCCTCTACGTAAGGTAGTCCAGGTGTCCATTCCTAAAGCCCACTTATCTGGGTTAGCTTTCAAGTGGAGCATTAGTCTATTTTGACCGCCCCATTTCACCCCCAGACTGGAGAATACTACTGTACATGGCTCAGTCGTCATGGACTGATTTGATTGGCCTAGAATCATTTGCGTTGCTCGCTTTCCTGTGACATCGTGCTCCTATAAATCTTCATCTTTAATGCATTCTATTGACTTGGAATGGCCATCTTGTTTAACCACCCAGGCTACCTTCATCGTCAACCCAACCCCCCTCCCACCCAATAACATAAATTGTTTGCATCCTAGGGAGAGCCCCAAATGCCAGAATGTATAGTGAAGGCTTTAGTGTGTATACTAAATTTGGGTTGCACAGTAAATGCTGCAATACAAGTCCGTAAATTTTCTTCACGGAGTACCTGGCATGATCAACATTTCATTGAAATCGGGAGTTCTGTTAAACAGCTTGGCGCCCAGCCTCCTGCAAGTTAAACTCCTAGAGCAGGCTGTGACTGCTCAGCTCAAATATTTTATTCAGTTAACGAAATGCCAGGAGGAGCAAGAGGTTGGATAGCTTTCAAGGTGTATGTGTCCTGTCTGAAGGCATAATGGCAGCAGTTCATCTTTATCTACAGAGATTGTGTGGTGTTTTGTTTTCCCTTTTGTTCCATTGCTTAACTTATCAGTGTCTTGACGGGCTACCTCTGCTTTAAGCTTCTTTGAAGATCAATCTTTTCTAGATTAAGTACAGTCTCTCCTGGCTAGGCACTTCCAGTGGACTCCCTTATTGTTTGTGCTGCCCTCATTTGCTGTTGTCCTCTTGGGTTTTTCATCTATTCTTTAGGTCTCGCCTGCAGACTTGTTTTGTCAGTCCCTCCAAGAGCTGTACAATACCCATTTTTACAGTTGATGTTTGAACAATTTGTCCTGCTTTTCAATTCTTGCGTTGCTTCATCTGAAGCAAAGTTTCTTCATCCCTTGGAATTGATGACTTGTATCCTTCCACAGTTTCCCATTGGCAGACTCACTTGTCCTTTTCCCTAGGAGTGCATGTCTTCATTCTCTCCCATGTGTACTGCTCCCAATTTCTAACCGTACCTGTCCATTGCTTTCTTGGACAGTATCTTCAAAAGGCGTTGCCATTAGGTCTGCATAAACTGAGCCAAAAGGCAAGAACTATAGTCTTTTTCCAGTGCTTAACAGTTAGACTATTTAAGCTTTTCTTAAGCTTAGCCGGTCAATGATTTTTCAAACTCCTAATGGCTTAAAGTGCCATGTCTGTGTTCAGCTTTGTATTGACTACACCGGAAAGCAGATCTGTTCCAGTTGATTGAAGGCCCGCCGTGACTAGTTGGATATGATTGCAATGTCTCTCCATTCCTTGGTTTGGGTACCAGAGATTTGTCCAGGTGCACACCTCAGGTGTTGGGTGAAGGTGGCCGGGTTGGCTGCAGCAGCCTCCTAGTTTCTTCTAAGTAATGAATCCAAGTGCTTACCAGTGTTTGCCTTGTGTTCGGGCAAGACCTTGGTCACACCCGAAATATGGCTTTTGTGAAAATACTTGTTCTGGGGACTTTCTTGGTAATTAAAAATGTGACAGTTCATGGACTGCCAGTTAAACAGTTGTGCATTGCGACTGGCTTCCTTGGTGCATCAGGACATCTTGCTGGGCTCTGGATCAGTTCAGCTCAGTCTCTTGGCTGGCATTCAGATCAAACGCGAGGGGTAGACCTCAGACCCTGGATACCCTCACAGATGATTAGCCATGCTATACAAATCCAGATAGCTTGCCCTTTTTAGCTCAAAGCTTGCTTGCTTTTCGTGGAAAACTTTCTGGATCCTCTAATTTGGTTGGGTGTCGTTTTTGGTCTCCCGATTGGTACACCACGTACCTCCTTTAGTGCCAAAAAGTCACTAGTTGTAAGCTTGCTTCGTGCATGTCTACTTGGTTGGCACACAACATTTTGTGATCTCTTGTGGTTAAAGACCATGTTTAATCCACTGTGGATGAAGCGGTTACTCACCAGTTACACTATTCTAGATGTGGATATTGTGGGTGGGGATGTGTCTATACATAGAGCACTATCTGTGATTGTGTTTGTCATGCAATGGTGTGATTACAAGGCAGTGTTTGCTGTGTGACTCACTTTGTGGAGGGAGTCAGTGGTAAGATAATGGCCCATACCAGCAGGTCAGCTTTTAAATGGCTCAATTGTTTGCTAAGCTTCACAAGATCTGCATATTGAAGTGGTTTTTTTACCCCTGTGACTTTTTTTTTCCCGAATCAGGCTACTTAGTTTATTTGGTTCATTCTATATTTGATCTTGAAGGGAAATCTGTGATTCCATGGGTGGCAGCAGTGGGGCACTGTCTGGTGCATTATGTGTTATGGACTAGAGTATAAAGGCCATTACTTTCAATAGGCTAACCTAGTAATATGCTCCCTAGAGTATCAGACTACTTTGCAGATTCTAGACCGTGGGTGTCTAAATTGGCACCGTGACCCAGGGTTAAGGCTTCTCAGTTGGGAGTTTATTTTCAAACATCTGAAGACATGGCCCTCGCCTTAAGGGCTTGTATTTAACACTATTCTTTAGATTTATTGGTGTGAATTTTGTTTTGTGAAGTGACTTTATTGTAAATTCACATGCTGGGCATTAGTAAAGTAGTGGATTAATTCAGGAAAACTTACAGGAAAAAGAAAATACTATTTTGAGCATTCTGCAGGTGGTGCTGTATCCATCTTTATAGTAAGACCACAATGCCTACCTGTCCCTCTTTCAATATTTTGAGGGTCAAAATCTTCTCGCCCACCGATCTAGGTCCGGCTTAATACTGGAACTGTCTGCGGGATCCGTTACTGTTAGGTTGGGAATGTCCTTTGCATGGTAAATGGGCATGTACCACTGCCTGAAGTCCCTGGCTGTGTGAATTGGTATCCTGACTTGTTTGCCCCTGGCACCGGGCTATTATAACATGTGCAGAGGCTTGGGCCTTTTCTGAGACCTTAAATGGTTCACCAAGCTTTCCCTCAAGGCAGATATAGGGCTACCGTCTCTTCCCTGTCTAAGATGCGTAAAGAGAAGGTGGCAGCGAACCAGGTTTTGTCCATCACTTGAATGATTAGACCTTTTGATTCCCATGTAAAGTCCCACTTTTATGTGAACCCCAAACACTTGGGCGGACATTGCATGTGCATGCAGAATGCACATATGCAGTGTGTATGAGGCACACCTGCAGTAGTACTGGGTGCGCAGAGTCTGGTTACTAGGGCCAGTGGGCTACCGTTTAGGCGGAGTCTAATTTAGCCTGGCCCAAGACTGAGGGTGGATTCAGCCCCCTGAAAACAGAGGGTGCATGGATTTCTTTTCTGTAGCTGGGAGGTTGAGACCAGACACTAGTGAAGGGGGAACCGGGACAAGGCTGATAGAAACTTAGCAAAATTCTGCTGATTAGTTCTTCCCGAGCACTGCAATTTGGGGTATGGTTGAGGGGTGAGACTGCAGTTCAAGGTGAGGCAGATTCTAGGCAAGATTTATTCTGGTCTGTCCTCAATTACAGCTTTGGGAAGGGCGCCAGGCGTTGAGATCTTGCACCTCATTGTGCTGTTGCTTTGGATACTATCACATGCTGTGAGCTCCGTCACATTGCACAAAGCTGCGAGACAGTGACACTTGGAAGAGAACCAACGTAAATGGGTTCTGAAAACCTAGACAGTGAACCAACATCCTGGGTATATAAGTGGAATCCACATTGCCCCACTGGGAAGGTCGTAGATCTTCATGACCAAATGGGGGTGAGCTCTTCAGCGAATTAGACCGCTGTGACCAGGGCTGGCTTCTGCATGACAGCCATTGTCCAGAGGTGAGGACAATGACTGAAGTCTGCAGTAACTGTGGGATTGACTGGAAGCCTGCTTGCCTGCTGAGGGATGGAGGGTGTCTGGGCCCTGCAAGAGGAGAAGCCCAGGGTGTTAAGGATGAGGGGAGAAACCAGATAATGCGAAGGACTACAAGAGCTGACCGGAGTGAACCGTGTCTGACGGTGCAGTTCAGTATGTACCTCTCAGACTGTGGCACCAAGACTTTGAAATTGCCAAACACTCTTTGATTGGCACACCTCGGGTGGATGCCAAAGACACCGCTGCTGGAGTCTGAGATGCCGCTTCACTGCCAAGGCAGGAGCCCCAACAGCTGGGAGGCTGCAACTGCAAAAGAAGCGGGACCAGTAATGACTGGGTAGGAATCCACTCCTGCCCTTGGAGCCGGCTGCGGATGCAGATCACTGCACTTGTACCAGCCGGCCTGCACCCACCGGGGATTGAAGGCCCAGGTAACTCGGCAGGAGGAGGATTCCAGAAGGGGGCATTGCTTTACTGAAGGTCATAATCTGGGTTACAAACCTGTCTGAAACCCCGAATTGCGCCTTGTAGAACGAAGTTGTGCTATGTGATTAAAGTGCATTCTGTAAACCACAAGATAAGCACTTGGATACACACTGCCTTTGGGCCTGCCTGACTTTTGAAGCCTGAGCTCTTGGAGCCACCACCACAACCCTTGTGAAGTCTGACCTCGCTCTTGCCACCCTGAGTCTGCTGCAGAAGGACATTTGTTCGGTCTTGCAGAGACCTCATCGGACGGACACCAGGACACATTGCACAATAGTTCTACTACTACAGTTTGGCCCTAGTACCCCCTGACTGTTCTACCCCAAGTTGGGAGTCATTCGGGCAGTCATCTATGCTTTCAGATAGTCATAGACTTTTATTCAACTCTGAGCATTTTCCCTTCATCTGATGCTGTTGGCTACAGACTTCATGCACTGTACTGTGTGAGGTGCTATTGTACATATCAAGTTGTACTGAGAGCTCTGTCCAATGAATCTCACAAATGCATTGTATGCAGGCGGTTCCCCCCCCCCTCCTCAAGCAGACTCATGTCTTAGCCCACTCTATGTGCGAACCAAAGGCCAGGTTACTAATCTGATTCACTGTTGCCTTCAGGTTGGCGTGCCGTGCACAAGCTGTCAGTGGCCACATTTTATAAAGCGTGCTGCAAAGGTGGATGGAACCTTGTAAATGTAAATGCCATTTGTAAAGCGCACAGCTACCTCCAACGGAGGTGTCCCGGCGCTGTCCATATACCGCTTAGGAGCCCTTCCTAGTTTTCCCTGTGGAATGTCCACTCCTGGGCACCCCCAGGGTGAAGCCAGGCATCCCAGCGCTGTTGGGGCCATTGTGCATTAAGCAAGCTATTGCCCAGAGTTGCAGAGTGGGACCCATGATTAGAATAGGCACCGAGGTGAGAATTATCAGGTACGAGGAAATTGAGCCCAAGACCCGCCGAGACTGGTATTGAACCCTGGTCCCGGACCAGACCTCTGCTTTAGGGTCTGCCGCTCTAACCATTTGAGCCACACTTGCTTGCAGGTACCCCAAGGACAGCGTATTGGTGAAAGAATGGGAGGATGATTGAACCAGCTGCTCCATCTCTGTGCAGGAGGCATCCACCTGCACTTGGAGGTGGGGGTAGATTTCAGTCTGCAGTGAGCAACTGTATGCACCTTTTTAAGGACGACTGGGAGGGTCCTTGGGGACCACCCATTCTCTTTCCAGAGGGCTGTCTTAAGAAGGCATGCGGACTATGTGGCCATTTTTTGTGTGGCGCACCATCGGTGTACTGCTTGACAGCCTCTTTGCCTCTACAACGGTGGCCATAATGCAGTGCGGGCACCAAGGCAGTGTTACCTCCTTTGCATGGGGTCACGTCTCCATGGTGCTTGTGCGTAATGCTTTACAGAAGGGGTCGCGTGTCACCTGTCCCTTCTGGAAGGCTTTTGACTATGTGATTTATTCTTACAGCAAATTTCCAAGTACCAAAGAAGGTAATCTCCTTTCAGTGACTTGCCATTTTGGGGGTGCCAGGTTTCATTTTGTACAATCAAAGCATCCCTTGCAGGCCATTAGGTCGGTCCTACTAGACAACGCAAGTTCTGTCTGAGGGGTTTTGTGCCTTACCAAGAACATGAGGGCTTGAAACCTGCCACTTGCATGGCTTTCCTGCCACTTGCATGGCTTTCCTGCCACTTGCATGGCTTTCCTGCCACTTGCATGGCTTTCCTGCCACTTGCATGGCTTTCCTGCCACTTGCATGGCTTTCCTGCCACTTGCATGGCTTTCCTGCCACTTGCATGGCTTTCCTGCCACTTGCATGGCTGCTTATACACGTCCCAAGGTTTCAGTTTTTGTCCCTCCTATGAAGCATTGCCTCTTTACTCTGCTATATTGGAATATCTCTGCTTCTATTGCTTGCTTTTCAAGCACTACTTTTTAGGTCTAGCCTGGGCAACGCGTGTGCTGCTCTGTGAGGCATGCTATATTAGAGTATGGACTTGAAGCTCTGCCCACACTCCACCCATATTTTTCATTGGCTTGTCATTGTCCTTCGTAAATGCTAGCTTCGATTTGTTACTAGGCTTGTTAGTCACTCAGTACAGCCTTGTATTTTGTAACCTGCCATGAGGCCATGCCCTTTTACTTTGGTTACTAGGTATGTCTTTCATCTGTGAGCACCATTTTCTTAATCCGTTGCGTGCTTATGACGAGCATTCTGCATGCCATGCTCACTTTCCAAGCAGCCCGGGACAATGGCGGCCGCTTTAAAATGCAGTAGGTCTCATTTACAAGAGTTTGAGCTTTTGGTATTGCAAATGACGACACATAAATAAAAGGTATTCATTATCAAAACGGATGAAGGGCAGTGTCAATTTAAATTCCAATAGCTCAAACTAGTAAATGCAAGACCTATTGCATTGCAAATGCATGTTTCTTTTTTTTAGGCACTTCACTAGAATTCATGTCTCCCTTGTGTCATTCTCTCCCCCGGCACTTGTGTTGTCACCTGAGTATCACCCTGCTGCAGTTGTGACCCACAACTTCTGTAGTGATTCCTCCCACCCACGCCCCTGTGTTGCTTTTCTCCAACCCTCCAGTTGCTTACACCTTCCTGGTGTCTCCACCCCATTTACATCCTCAACCCCCCCACCCCCCTATCCAATACTCCCTAAAAAAAAAAAGTTTAGTGACCAGTCCTACTCGGATCTGTAACAGAGCGCCGGTCACTTGTAAACGTGCACACGCGTCATGCAGCGTGGCTAAAACCAGTTGGCAGCGCTGTCACAAATGTAAGACCTATAGATTTTTGCCGATGTTTATTTTGGAGAAAGATTCTTGCAAACAGTTTACAGTCTCCGTATGTCGTGCTGGAGACTTTAAGACAGTTATGGCTTTGTGGCTTTTTTTTAAAAAGCCTGTTGTAGTCTTTGTAAAGGTCCAATATGTAACGTGAGCCCGCCCCCGCATCAGCTGTTCTTGGGCCATGTGCCAGGAGGTCGTAATCGCGCTGATGGTGCCTCCCCCCACCCCCACCCCACCTCCCTTGCTTAAACACCTTTTCGGTTGGGTCTAAAATGAAGTGCGAATTCTTCAGTAAGAAGACGTGCTGGTGCGACTGGTTTAACAGGCATTGAAGCATGTGATGTGCGTGAACTCTGAACAGCTTCTGTTTGCACACCACATCCTGTGTCTACCCTGATAACTGCGACCTCACAGGCGCATGCTGTCTCCCATGGAGTCGGCCTCTCAGCTCGCATCTCCTCTGTCACTGCGTCATGATGCCGAATCCTCGAGCATCCCCACCGTTACCCTAGCGCGCACACAGTACATCAGTCGTGGGTATCTAGTGGCATCCATTTTAGAGTGCCTCTTCCCATTCAAAGCCATGAACTCTTGAGTAGAATTTACTTATTTGGGTCCAAGACTTCCTGTAACTCCTGGATTTCTCCTTTTTACTTTCCTGCACCTCCCGGTCCAATTCGGCCAAAAATTTAAGCAAGTACGAATTTGTCCAAATTTTTGAGAACCGAAATGGGCATCCATCGAGTAGGGCCAAAGTAGTAAGCCAATTAAAGGAACAGTATCGCCTACTACACAATTTCTGTGAAGGGGGCTGTGATTGGGACCGGGAAAGATGCTACTCCCATGGGTGTAAGGTTATTGTACAACTGGTGTCGTCCTCTGCAGGACGAACAAAGCGATACAAAAGGGAATGATGGACGGAGCGTTTGAGCAAATCAAACACTCACCCCAAGTCAACTGATCTGGGTTTAATCCATCACCATTCTTTAGCCCACTCAGCCACCCCAGTTCAGACATGGCTATATGCAAATCAGTCTGACCCTGTGCCTCATGGGAACAGTCCAGCCCAAACTGCCAAGCCATGTCTTCCATGGACCGGAAACAAACATCCTGGGACCGGTTTCGGATTCATAATCCTCATCAGCCAGGCAATCTTGAATCCAGTGAGCAAGGGACTCATGTCTGAGCATACCCTGCCACACTTGGGGCAAACAAAACGATACAAAAGGAATGATGGACGGAGCGTTTGAGCAAATCAAACACTCACCCCCAGTCAACTGATCTGGGTTTAATCCATCACCATTCTTTAGCCCACTCAGCCACAGGCACAGGGTCAGACTGATTTGCTTATAGCCATGTCTGAACTGGGGTGGCTGAGTGAACTAAAGAATGGTGATGGATTAAACCCAGATCAGTTGACTGGGGGTGAGTATTTTATTTGTTCAAACGCTCCGTCCATCATCCCCTTTTGTATCGCTTTGTCCTCTGCGGGGCGGCATCACGTATTCTCCTTCTAAATACCTCATCAGGATTAGATTTTTTGATTTATAATCTAGTTTGGCTGTCATGTTACACCAGCCATTCCCTATCATGTTACACCAGCCATTCCCAATGCTGAGGGACACATCTCCGGGTCAAATCCTGTGAGCCATTGGGATATCACCCAAGGGGGCGAAACTGCCACACTCTTGCATGCACAAGTGCCCCCAGGGGCCCAGTGCATGGACTTGGGTGAGACCTTGATGTTTGCTTCTCTTGGGAAGATAATGGAGGTTAAGATAAAGGCCCATGAGTGAGTTTACTCGGCTGCGGTTTAACCAGGGTGCTGACGTTTAGGGTGCAGCTTCCTTTTTAGGCCAAAGGTTCTCCTGCGGGTTTCTGGAATGGCATTCACCTCGCCCCTCAGGCTCTTGCTTCAGTCTAAGTCCTCTTAAAGAATTACCAGTGGAAAAGCCAATGTGTCTCGCCTATGCAAGAGCGATTGGCTTTGCCAATGTGTTTTAGCCGTGTTGTACACCAGCGTAGCTGTTCATCATGGCTAAAACTTATTGGGGTGAAGTGGAATGGTGTACAGTGGACTGGTGTAGAGTATATTGGCGTGGATAGAATTCGGTAGCATACAGTGCAGCACTGTAGAATGCAGTGGCATAGATTAATGTAGCATAGTGTACATGGTGTGTATTTAGCACACTATACAGAAAGCTTTTCCAATTAAAATGACCAGTACACTTGCACTGAAGTTTTGTGAATGCAACTATACAGCACACAAATGAGGAAATTGTATCCTGTAGTGCATTTTTGTATCCTATTCAGGGCAGCTGGAATGATGTGGAAGGAGGGCCAAATTATGCAGCAAGAGGTGTATTTTTAATAGTTTTACTTTGTTTTATACTCTTTATACATGTAAACACTATTTGGGCATTGGGTGCCCCTCGTTACCACTTTAATACCCAACTCTAGCAATAAGCAACAGAATGGTGACCAGGCAAAAGGCTGCCCACTGCCCCAGCAACACATGCTGCTGTGATTTAGTAACTTTTGCACCTTTTTTGAGCTAAAAACTATATATTGATATTTTGATTATGCAGCTGTGATTGATTGTGGCAAATGCTGCGAAGCTATAATTATCTGAAAATGACCAGTCATAATTCCAGTGGCCCGGATCATATTAAAGTAGGTTTTCAACACACTTTTGAATTGACCAAAAGTGCGTGCATTATTTGTGTTTATATATTCTGAAATGCTTGCACAGAATTTAAATGAGAGCTGCGAACTTTACATCCAGTATCTAGCAAAATATTCACAAACCCCCCCTTCACTTTGAAGTTTGTGACGGAACACCAAGCTGCCTGGAAGACGTAACCTGGCATTTGGAATCTGTCTTTGAATGCGCAGCAAATGTGACCATCTAGGAACCAGATTAAAGGCTCTGTTACAGAAAGGAGCACTCGTACAAGATCTCAAGGAGTTGGTGTGAAAAGGCTTTGTCCTTGGGAGGGACGAGGTGAACCTGGACAGCCTAAAACAAATATTCAGCAAATAGAAATTCCGGAAAATGTGAGTTACCAGTGGCTAGCAACTGGCAGACTGCATTCCCACGGACGCTTCCTTAAGTCCCCACGAGGTCATTAAACCTTATGACTGCGACCTAAAGCTTACTGCTTAGTGAGACTGCTTTGCTGTCGGTCAGGTGATGTCTGGGTGCATGAATTCCAGATTTTTAGGGTAACTAATTGGATGGTGCATTTTCCCGGACACGTGACATCCTGGACTCCAGTTGGACACCACTATCCGAGGGAGCACTTTATCACCCAACGCCTGCAGTCTCGTACTTCTGAAGGGGGCGGGGGTTACCGGTTGCACGTTGTCTAGTTGGATATAACTGCACAACTGGATTAGTACAGAAGGGGCGTCTTGTTTAGAAGAGATGATGCGGCTTGTGCGAGGGTAGTAGTTACCAGTGACTTTTGGGCTGTCTAGGCACGCCTGTATGTTCTCCTGCGTGTCTCTAACCTTTCGTGTTTCACTCTCCACCACACTACTGCAGATTGTCTTGCTGTTCTTACACTCTGGTGTATTTTTACCAGCCTGCCATTGTACTTACCACCAGTGGGGTGTTTCCACAAAACGTGCAACGCGGAGGGGTCTGCCTAGGCGACTGTCGCTTCGCCTCGCTCTATCCCGCTGCCAGACCCAGAAGTAGTAGTCTAGCACCTCCAAGCTATGCTCTCGCCTATTCACTGCAAGATTGGGGCCAGTGGTGCAGGACTGCTCCGAGCCAGCCCCCTTACACACACCGCTCAGCGGCCAACACAGCGCTTCCTACCACACTTTTTCTGTGAAGTGCCCTTAAAAGAACGATCTTCTATCCGTCTATTAAATTACACTTTATAATCGACCTCGCGAGGATGAAACGAGGATTTGCCCTGCCGGTACAGATGGCAGCAAGCCCTTGACTCGCTGAGCCAAGGGGCGTTGCTACCAATCTCGCTGCATCCAGGGTTGTGGGAAGGGCAGGGCCTGCGAAGTCGTCACAGTGGAAGATATCTGCGTTCCTTTTGCTTGGGGCATTTGTCAAAACTAGTCCACAAAAAGCTGTTAGATTGCCAACTTGACCCGCGTCATCTTCAGAGCGCC
Organism: Lissotriton helveticus; assembly: GCF_964261635.1. Classification (NCBI taxonomy): domain Eukaryota; kingdom Metazoa; phylum Chordata; class Amphibia; order Caudata; family Salamandridae; genus Lissotriton; species Lissotriton helveticus. Next base: position 1,730,259,523 of record NC_136057.1, on the reverse strand, counting down.
TGGAAGGGGCGAGGGTGTCCGCAAGGCGCAGGAGCGTAGGTGGCTTCTGTTTGGTGGGGGGTGAGGGGGGAGAATTTCTCAATAGATCAGTCATGCTGAAATCACATGCGGTGTTAGCTGGCACCGTAGGTTCTCTCAGATCACATTCCAAGGCTCTTACCCTGGCCCCACGAGTCCAATCACGTGACGACGGCCCCCTACCCTTAAGCCCACTTTCCTCTTCAGTTCACATCCTTTGCCTGGTCATCTGCCCTGTGACCGTCACTTCCTGGATGCCTGGCGTGAGTTGGGCGTGAATAGCTTTACATTGATCTGGAAATCTGCTCCGGGTTATTACTCAGCTGAGGCGCGCGTGCTGTCGTCAGGGAGGTGGTTCTAGAGAACTATAGGCTTGTTATCCATTTCAACTATATGCCATGATATGAGACTCTGTATTAAATTGCTTAAAACCACTATTTGGCTCATAACGTGCCTCAGTGACCTGTAGCTGCTTCAGCGCCGGGGCACTTTTAGTCTGGCGCTTTAAAAATACCTTCATTCGAACACTCATTCTGCTGAGATTGGGCTAGGAACGGGTCTGTCTGATTGGGTGTTTGCATTTCCACCTTTCTGCAGCTGCATTGTTTTTCTTGGGGCTGAACTCTTTTCCTGCTGGCTGAGGGCGCTGAAGGGAATAGATGAAGGGGGAGCGGAGTTGAAGTGCACCTGACTTCCTTTACGGCACTTTTCACCCTCCATCTGTGCGAGCCGAGAAGCTGAAAAGCATGTTTGAGAAGGGCCCTGCCACCTGTGCCCTGGCTGCGTGCCAGGTGAAGGGAGAATTTACCGCAGCTGTGAACTGTGCACACATCTTCCCGGTGATGCCACCCTAACCCCGTGACTCGAGTGCCCTGGCACAGCCCGGGGCAGGTGACGTGGGGCATGCCATGTGTGAGCCGGGCCCTGTCTGTGTTCCCTTGGCGTGTCCCTGGTACTGGAAGGTGTTTCACACCCTCTCGCCCCAACACCTGTTCGTACCGCGATAAGGAGGTAAGCCACGTTCTGTTTGCCAAGTAGGGGTGGCGGTGACCGGAGCCAGGCTGGCGGGCCTCGTGTACACACGGTGGCTTTTCTGGGCACTCTTGGTTGGTGAGAACCACAGCCTGGGTATTTCGCTCGAGCACTCCTGGCTCACCTTTCTGCGGGCTCCGGAACAAAGCTTTTATTGTAGAGCATGTTTCCTTGCCCTTCCCGGATTTCAACAGTTCAGCATAGTTTAGTTTATTAATATTATCACCCTGTCAATTCTGTACTGTTGCCTCTATCACAGGCTATACTTCGCAAGAGCCAAACACATCGTCGCAAAATAATAAAATAATAAACTTCTAGGCAATCGATCCCAGACGTTCCCCCTGCTTCCCAGATCCCTGTAGTGAAACTATGCAACCACAGGCAGGAGTGGTCCCTTTCCTGGCTTGTGGGCATGGGGCGTGCCGCTTTTGCAACTGTCAGTCTTGCACATACACGAGGATGTTAATTCTAGTGCAGAGTCGGGGCCCCTGTAGTTAAATTTATTTCCGCCCTATACCTGTGGTATTGAGTACTGTGAGTAAGGCTTTTTCTTCCTTGGGGGGGGGGGGGGGGAAGTATGCAATGAAACTAAGCCTGGTATGGGTAAGTATTGTTTGACTCACTCCATGTTCCAATGAAAGGCCTTTTAAGTAATCTAGCTCCGCGCTTGTCATCTTAAGGGCCTTTAATTAAAACTGGGTCCCCAAGGATTGCGACAAACCTGGCGTTTTGGGTGTTGGGTCATGCGCTTGTCTCTCCAGGCTGTCTATTCTGTGCAAACACAATATGGTGGACTGAGTGGTTGAAAAGCTTCAGCACTCGCCCCAGTGAAGAGATCAGTTGCAACAATCGTTCTTTTGCGCACTTTACCACCCAATTTCAAACCTAGCCATATGTAAACTAGTCTAGACTGTGCTCCTCATTGAAACAGTCAGGTCAGGTCCTCCCTTTATCAGAAACAAGCATCCTGGTTGGATTTAGGCCCAGATCTGTGTACTGGGGTGAATGTTTAACATTAAGCTTTCTGTCCAATTATCTTTGCATCTGTCTATTCTGTGGGCTCCGAGCATGCTAATCTAAGTTCTTTGGTGTGCCCTTTGGAAATCCTTGGCTTTCACGGGTGCATTGGTTATTTGTCCTGCCTTTGGTGTTTAGATAACTTCCATGGCTACTGGCCATGCTCCCTTCAGTTTTTCTGTTCCTTATGGTGCACTTATTGTTAGATCATTTCTTCAGAATGAGGTGTTGCACTTGGCAGAAGGCATTTTCATTTGATTCTTCACACAACACACCCATACAACAGGAGATATCATGCCCCCTCGCTCCCAAACAAGGCTTTCAATAATACAAATGTATGTGCCTTTGAACTCCACTTTTAATTACCGCAAACTCTTAACTCAACTCCAAGGTATAGGAGCACTTTATTCAGATCCTCCCACTATACTCCATTCACTGTAGCCTGAGGTAGACTGCTCTGGCTCTTACGCCACATCCTCATTTGGCATTTAAGATGACTGGCACTACTTGGAAAGTAGCAATTAGGAGTTCCAAACGCAACGCTGCCCATCTTGTGGCTGTTTACTAACTGGAATATCTTTACTGACGCCGTGGAACAAACCAGTTTCTCCCCAAAGTTCAGATTACTGGAGGGCACAAGGCGCCAGTGAAACCGATCGTGCTCGAGTCTGGCCAGTCACACCCTCATCACGACTCACTAACCTTCCAGTACTCCATACAGCCTTGCTGCAACGCCCTACCACTCACTAACCACCCCCACTCACTGCGACACACTCCACTCAAGTACTCACTAAAACTTCACTGAGATCCTCCCACTCCACCACTCACTAAGACACAACCACTGCAGCACTCACTGCAACGTGCTCCCACTCCACCACTCACTAAGACACAACCACTGCAGCACTCACTGCAACACGCTCCCACTCCACCACTCACTAAGACACAACCACTGCAGCACTCACTGCAACACGCTCCCACTCCACCACTCACTAAGACACAACCACTGCAACACGCTCCCACTCACTAAGACACAACCACTGCAGCACTCACTGCAACGTGCTCCCACTCCACCACTCACTAAGACACAACCACTGCAGCACTCACTGCAACGTGCTCCCACTCCACCACTCACTAAGACACAACCACTGCAACACGCTCCCACTCACTAAGACACAACCACTGCAGCACTCCCTGCAACACTTGCCTCCAACTCACTGAATCCTTCACTGCAACCTCTGCTCTAACCTCATCTGCTTCAGTCCCTTTCCAACCCTCCTTGCACTCTCCTAGCCCTCACTGCCTGCATCGATGGTCATACTCCAGCTCACTGCACACACTTTCCTTGCTAAAGCTTGTTATAAAGTGTTTAAATGGCATGGTAACTGCCTGTGTGATTTAGTTATGTACTAGTTTTTTTCTTCACTCAGTGACTACACCCGCCTGTACGGGGATGTCTGGGGGGTCCATGGGACCCCATTTACTGCCTGCATTGGGCTTCTCTCTGGCGCATTGACAGTGTGCCACCTTTGAAATGGCGCACTCAGTCACCTCCTGAGGGCTCCTTTGACTCTGCGCCTGCTTCCTTAATATGGCGTGGGCGCAGTCAAAGGAATAGCCTCTTTTGCATATGGCACGCCCCTATGCAAAAGAGGGAACCTCCTGAAGGTAGCGCTGGCGCTTTAGCTGCCCCAGCGCTATCTGTATTATAGAAGGGGATGCACAAGTGTCTGCACCCCCTTCTGTAACGCCAAAGTGCCCCAGGGGCATGCTAAGCGGGCGCAAACACCAGTTGCACTCCCAGGGCACTTATTGTAATATTGCTCCTGGATGTTTAGTGTGACACCACAATTACCTGCCACTTATTACACACCAATACCACTAAACGCAACAGGATTTAACTCCATAATTACACTGTACTCTATAACATAAATGTACCCCACAAACTTGCATAGCAACAATCCACTTGGATACAATCCAGACCACGCCACAATTCAAATCTGCCTAATTCCATTTATCACCAATATCGCATCCTACAATTCAACTCCACACATTTCCATTCCACACCACATAATTCGACACCAAACCACACCATTCAACAAAACTAGACTATACCACAGGCATCCATTCCACATCATGCCACAAAATTTATCTCCACACCACCAGAAACCATTCCACATAATTACACTTCATGAGTCCCACTCCACGGAATTCCAGTATTAAATACCACACAATTACTATCCACATAATTCCACTGCACACAATCAATTCCACAACTAACCAGGTCAAATCCAACCCACTTTCACTCCACATATATCCACTACCAACACATCGGTAACATTCATTGTATATTTACAACGCCAATAGCCCCATCTCTAACTAGGGAGGCTTGTTGGCCTTTCCCCTCGAATAGATGGAGCCATCGGCGCGACTCGCTACAGCGTGGATCCTCGGTTCCAATAACCGCAGTGGTTCTTTGCAGTCCATCTGGTTTGGGAGGAGCGAAAAGTGGTGCGAACACTTTCGGGAGTAAGGATGTGATAGGAAAAGGGGGCCTGGAGACGGGCAGAGTGAGGCTGGAAATGGAGAGGCAGGACCTCTGGAGTGGGAGACCAAGGACTGTAAGGGAGGGGGAAGGGGTGCAGGTAGGCGACTCATGGAGAGCGAGGAGTCTGGGCAACGCCTGTGGTTCGCTCAAGGGTAGTGGGTGCTATAGCAGCATATAGTTGGAGCATGTAAATGCATTTCTACAATGCACCACTCTGGGTGCTGCGGGTGTCACGTTGCCTTTGCGCTCTATTTTATTTTGCACTCCAGTTATGAGGGCAGAATAGAAAGTTATGCAACTTGGAATCCCAAGGAGTGGCAGAGTCTTGGGGGGCCACATGGCTGAGGTGTCTGGGGAAACTATTGAGACATGAGGAGGGGGGAAAATGAGCGAGGAAAGAGCTGGGACCGAGAGCAGGAACTGAGGTTGTCTGAAAGTGTGGCGAGCCCCAGCCAAGGTAGGAGTGAGGAGCTTGTCGCCACCTGATACAGAATTTCACCCCATTCCCTCAAATAGCAGTCGCTTCATCCCACCCCTCTTAGCAGATCACTAATCTACTGCTTTCCATGCAGCCCCCCTCAGTGCTTTACCGAGGGTGTCGTTAACCCCCACTGCAAGGAAGGCTGCCCCTTCTGGATTTCTATTGACATTGCCGCAGTTGTGCGGGGCCCGGTGCAACTGCAGCATTCTCCCGCTCTTCCCACGGTGCGACTGCCCAAAAGTCGCGTAAGTCCCCCCTCCACGGTCAGACATGTTGCGCTCTCCTTGTCTTGTCCGTTCCTTATGATTCACATTAGATGCTCTGAATCCAGCACCATCATGTCCGTCAAGGAGACGGATAACAAACGGACCAATTAAAAATGATGCCGCATTACAGGGAGCCACCTCAGCATGATGGCAAGGTCCTAGGGTAGGGGGGTCTCCAACTTTTTGTGTAGTCAGAGCTACTTCTGGCCAGTGAAAATCGTCGTGAGCTACTGAAGCAACTCGCGCATTTTTCCGAGAGACCCATCCCACACCCAGTTTCATTGACTTTAAGCCTAATTTCATCAGAGCCCATACTGTGGTTTGAACAAAATACCCAAGACAGCCCTGACTTAGGGTTCCCTAGAACACCAAAAGGAATGACTTTGGATTTGTGACGCTTAAACATTTCAATTAATAGGTCCAGAGCCCATACTGTGGTTTGAACAAAATACCCAAGACAGGCCTGACTTAGAGTTCCCTAGAACACCAAAAGGAATGACTTTGGATTTGTGATGCTTAAACATTTCAATTAATAGGTCCAAAATTAAGGCCCAAAATTAAGACCTTTTTGTGCCCACTCGTTTTTCCCCTCATTTTTTGTGCCTTACTGCCCTCAGTTCCACTCGGTTTTTTTGTGCCCTCTGTTCCACTAGCGCTTTGACGCCTTGTCAGCTATCTCTCCCACGGGATTCCTAATTCCACCATTGAGCTTACCTGCAGTGAAAGGCGCATCTTCTGGCGGTGGAAGTCACGTCTCCTACTGCTCAGTGCAGGCACCCGTCGCACAATGGCAGTGCGATGCCAGCGCGTTTTCAGTACACTGTCACCAGAGTCACACTCACAAGAGGAGTCTGCAGCTCCAGGAGAGGAGCGTCATCCTTCGCCTGCCCCACCCCAGCTTGGCTCCAATCCGAGCGGCTGGTTTGGTGAGGGCGGGCAAATGGAGTCGGAAAGGCTAATAGCCCAAAATACCACCAAATACTACTGAAGGGCTACACTAGCTACTCCCGGGGTCTCAGAGTTACCGGTAGCTCGCGATCGACCAGTGGAGACACCGGCCCTAGGGCCTCCCTCACAAGGGGCATGATCGTGAGGGAGGGAGTGTGGGGGCAAGCAGCAACACGCACAAGGAAGCAACATAGATTGAGAGAGGAACACTGAGGAAGGAGAACTACACAATGGGCAGTGCTTTAAATGGGCCAGTACTGTCCGGTGTGGAGAACCGCTACTTATTTTGAGACAGAGTACCGGCACTTAAGAAATGCTATACTTTTAATTGGAGATTACTGGCACCCGTCACTTCTCAGAAGTAAGCTGGTACTCTGCTACTCCGGCACGTCTATTTTTCCATCTCCATTTCATGCACTAACAAGGGGGCCAGCTGAGACTCCTCTGGTTCTTAAACGGGAAGGAATAAGAAAAATAAAGTACTTGCACTGCAATAGGTCTAACATTTACGCAAGTTTAAGCTACTGGCATTGTAAATGACCATAAGTTTTTATTTGTTTCAAAAAGCAAAAACTAAATGAGTTATTTTTTTGTGAAAGGTTCAAGTGTTTTTCCCATCTGGGTTGGATGGAGTATTCAGATATTGCTTTTGAACCCTGACTTTATTACATTACGGGGTAAATCCAAGCACCTACATGAGAGGTTTTTGAAGTTCTTCATTGACGAACAATCCAGTTTTTTTTTTTTGCAGGGGGGGGGCATGCACCGGCTGGCAATCATGATTGTTGGCACTGCCCCTCATATTTGCCCTTCTACTGATCCCTTGTTTGCAGCACCTCTTGCCATTACTTTGGAAAGACTAAATATTGCCCTGACCGTGTGCCGGGGTTACCTAGTCTCCCTTCTACCAGCAGCCAACATTTCAATGATTGGGTGCTTACTGAAGTCCCTGGCACTGCCAATTGATGTGTTGCCTTTCTCCATCCCCTAACTACACCAGCTCCTGTCCTGCAGTGGTGAATCATCCATGCTAGAACTGCAGATGACTACCCTTGCACATCTTTTCGTTTCTTGAAGGTTGTTGCCATTAAATGGGATAGGTGAGGGATCGAACTAGCACAGTCCAAGCTTCCACATGGAAGCTTGGACTACGTGCATCAGTTAAGTACTAAATGCCTTGATTGCCCATTTTACCCCATTCAAACTTCTTCACCATAGTCCCTTCTTGAGCGCTGTTGGCAATGTTTTGTTGTGGAGACTTTCCTTTTGCTGCCTGTGTTTTGCATCTTTCCATAATCTCCACCACTTCACCCCATTGATGCTGTGCCGCTCCTGCTTACGTTGCCTCCTGTAAACCTTTCCCATTTGTATGCTCTCTCCCTTGCAGATCGCTGGCATTGCCCTCATCGGCCTGGGGATATATGTACAGGTAGCACTCAACAAGACCATTGTCATCCAGAATGCGTCATCGTCCGGAGCACCCATCGTCCTCATCATTGTTGGTGCAGTTATCTTCGTGGTGTCATTCTTCGGCTGCTGCGGTGCCTGGAAGGAGAACTACTGCATGGTGACCACGGTAAGCATGCACTATTCTAGCGGTCTGTAGTACCGACCTCTTAATCGTCAGCGGCTGCTGAAAAAAATAAAATGGTGGGGCAAATTAGATTTTTTTTTTTTTTTTTTTTTTTAACTCTCCTGCGGACACTCCATCTGCAGGTTGCCTCTGCGCTTCCCTTTCTGAAGTCCTGGACCAGCACAGGCTCCCAACCAATCCAAATGCTGCTCTCCTGCTGAGAGCAGCATCTGGATTGGTCAGAGCGGCCTGGTTGGGTGTGAATAATTGGACTGTGAGCATGTGCCACGTCTCCACCCAGCTTTACAGCTAGGTGAACGGCTGGCTAAACAGACATGCACGCTTACAAGTGCCTTCCACTCCGCTGCCCAATCCCTCGCTAGTGTTGAGGATTGCCTGGACTCACCCTACACTTGGCTGTGTCAGCCACCGGTGGAAAATAACCTGACTGTTGTTGTCGTCTTTCTCATTTTCAGTGGAGCAACACTCCTCCACCATTGCGGAGGAGCTGCTGCCGCAGTTTGATGCAAAGCGATACAAAAGGGGATGATGGACAGAGCATTTGAACAAATCAAACACTCACCCCCAGTCAACTGATCTGGGTTTAATCCATCACCATTCTTTAGTTCACTCAGCCACCCCAGTTCAGACATGGTTATATGCAAATCAGTCTGACCCTGTGCCTCATTGGAACAGTCCAGCCCGAACTGCCAAGCCATTTATTTATTCATTCAAAGTTTTATATAGCGCAAACAAGATCCTTACAGATATCAGAGCGCTTCACAATGACAGGGTAGGGGCAATAGGAATGAACAGAGGTAATGGGAGCAATGTAGTAGTCACTAACATGAAAGGATAATAACATACATGAAGCATATCAATATACAGTCAGGTAAACAAGTAATATAAGACAGCACAGGTCAATGATCCCACTACAGCGGTGTTCAGGTACACCGTGGGTGTGTTGAAGGCTTATACCAGTGTTTTAGTATAGAGAGCACTGAATGGGGGCATCGGGAGGGTGAAACAGTGACCCAACGTGTATCCTATATTGGTCGGTAGTAAGAAAGTAGCGTAGTAGTGTCTCCATCTAGAGGTATAGTGCCAAAGGACAAGGTGAGCATTGACACAAGGCAATGCAGAGTCTCTGATCCAGCACCTATAAGGTTCAGGAGATCTTGGCCAGAAGGATGGTTTTCACCTCTTTCTTGAAGAGTGCAGTGGAGGAGATACGCCTGGTTTCAGGAGGGAGCGCATTCCAGGTCCTGGGTGCCATTCCTGAGAAGGAGCGCTTGTAAGTTTTCTCTTTCCGAAATCTACGGGGTTTCAGGAATAGATTTTTTGAGCTTCTATTGGATCTCGAACCTCCTGATATAGCCAACTTTTGAGCGAGGTAGTTGGGTGCATTGTGGTGCACGGCTGCGTGTGTCATAACTGCAATTTTTAGTTGTATTCTGGCTTCAAAAGGCAGCCATTTTAGGGACTTTAAGTCTGGGGAAATATGCGAATGTTTTCTTGAGCCAGTAATGAGTCTTGCGGCAGCGTTCAGGGAGGCTCTTAAGGGTGCTGTTGTGGATAGCGGGAGTCCGCTTAGGGCCACAATACCGTAGTCTATTCGAGGGATGACTAACGCTTGTACAGCAGTTTGGAAGTCTTCAGCAGGGAGGAAGGGTTTAATTTTTCCTCAGTGTGTTGATTTGGAAATTAGCTGCTTTTGTGGCTTTGCTGACGTGCTGCTGCATGTTGAGCTTGGCGTCCAGTGTGATGCCTAGGGATTTTGCTGAGTCCACGATGGTGGGTTGGACATTGAGTGCTGTTAGGTTGTTGAGCCATGTTTGGGTGGTGGAAATTTTCACCGGGGGTGAGATGAGAAGGAATTCAATTTTCAGAGCATTTAGTTTGAGGTGATTATCGGCTAGCCAAGATTGAGTGTTAATAAGCGTGGAATTCAGATGTTTGATATCTTCCAGGGATTGAAGCTTTAGGTACAGTTGTGTGTCGTCGGCGTACATATGGAATTGGACATTAGAAGCTTGGAGCAAGGTAGCGAGCGGTTCCATGACGAGGTTGAACAATGTGGGGGAGAGGGAGGATCCTTGTGGAACACCTAGATCTGCAGGCACAGGTGAGGATAGCACATTATCGATCTTGAACTTCTGAGACCGGTTGTGAAGGAAGGACGAAAACCATTTGAGAACAGTTCCCGATAGACCCATTCTAGTGCTTAGCAGCTCCAGCAAGTTCTCATGTTTGACCGTGTCAAATGCTGATGAGAGGTCAAGAAGGATGAGGAGGCAGGACTCATTGCGATCAAGAATTTGGAGGGCGTCATCAATTATGTGTCATAGCTGTTTCCGTGCTATGTTTCACTCGGAAGCCTGATTGATGAGAGTTGAGGAGGTCAAATTGGTCAATGTGTCTTGTTAGTTGGAGTTGGACACATTTCTCCAGCAATTTGGCCAGGGTGGGGATATTGGTGATGGGCCGGTAATTGTTTAGGTCAGACGGATCAGCTGTAGCTGTAGCCATGTCTTCCCTGGACCGGAAACAAGCATCCTGGGACCGGTTTCGGATTCATAATCCTCATCAGCCAGGCTATCTTGAATCCAGTGAACAAGGGACTCACGTCTGAGCATACCCTGCCACACTTAGGGCGAACAGGTTTTCAACAGTTGTCTGAAGGTTAATAAAGGAGTGGCTCTGATGGTGTAAGGTGTTCCAAAGTTTGGAGGCTTCTGAGGCAAAACTGCTACCCCATTTCTGTCTTTTTGAATCTGGGGCGGGTGACCTGCAGAGACGCTTTTGATGCAGGTCTCTTCTGGGTTCGTACCAGGCTAGGGATTGTTTGAGATGATCTGGGCCAGAGTTGTGTAGGTCTTTGTAAGTAAGACCGAGTGCTTTGAATTGTTATGAACTTACTGGCTGCGATCTTTAAAACCCGAGACTGGTCCATGGAGAGGCTTTGTGGGCCGCTCTCCGGTTTAGCAATGACTAGGGTGTGGGCTCTGTCTGCTAACCTAGCACTTTCTACCACAAGGTTGTGAAATTAATATTCAAGCTCTGCTGTTCTTTCCCTTGCAAGGGAAAAACTGTCAATTGTGTCCTTTGTCACACCTTAATTCTACGTGTGGGGATTTGATTCTAATGCAGTAATTTATTCAAATCTCTCCCTTTGCAGTTTGCCGTCATACTGACTCTGATCTTCCTGGTGGAGGTCGCTGCTGCCATCGCTGGATACATCTTCAAGGATAAGGTGAGAGGGTGGTGGATTTGCATTCTGGGGTTGTTGCACTCTGGCATCCTGGAGCAAGAAGTAGATGTGCTGTTGCTGAACTGCTTCAGTCAAATCACTGTCCCTGGACAGTGAAGGCATTGAGTCAGGATTGTAAGATGGTGTCCAACGCTTTACCCAGCATTGGTGTCTCTTGGTGCTGTGAAGAGACTCGCATGCTGACTGTATTTTAATGGGCTTTCGATTTCTGTCTTGTGGTGTCGTTTTATATTGCTATAATTGCTTCTTAACCTGTGGTCAGTGAATGACTTGCTAGAAGTCTTATGGCGCAGTACTGCACCGCACCACGCTACAACTTCTTCCAGTACGGTCCTGCTATGTTCGATGGACTGCCGCCAATTCAACTTGCAGTCCTCTGGTGTTTACTTGTCTTTGTTTCTTGGCCTTGTTCCCCTTCGGCCACACAGGTCCAAGAGGAACAACCTAACCCAGGGGACTTCATAATATTGGTAGGCAAAGAGGGCATTTAACCAACTCTCAGGGTCTTGGAAATTTAACAACTAGTGAACCTGCATGATGGGCCTCGTGCCCGACCCTCCGCTTCACCCACAACGTGAATGTTAGTCTCAAACACTACTCTTTCATGCACTGATTAAATGATTTCTGCTAACCCAGTCCTTCCGACCTTGCACTGACTGAAGTGGAATGACTATCCCTCCATCACTATAGAGAAATCCTAGAAGACTCGGATTCTAGTGACCTGCTTGTTATGGCTTGGAGTAGCTTGTCGACTCTTAGGACTGGTCAGTTCCACCATCAATCCATCCTGGATACCCCCCCCCTGGGGGGAGGAGAGGGGGGGGGGGAGAAGAGAAATAACAGGAATAGAGCACTACTGAAACGAGGTCACCAACTAGAGCGCAATGCAAATCCTGAATCTGAAAAAGGCAATGTGAGGTCTGTAGAGGGCTCCTACACCAGTAAGCGAGTGGTAAAAGGAAACTGATGTCATGAACGTGGATTGAAAACTGCACAGTAACGTTCCTGGAAGTGACCGCAATGGTGGATGGAGCAGCTCCCACAACGACTCTTCTCTGGATGACTGCACCACCTTCAGCACATGCCCCTGAAGAAGCAATTCTTGACCCTCCATGATGCGGCTTCGCAGCGTTATACCGCCTGCGAGGAGATGTGGCCAAGCACTGCCTGCACTGAAAGGCCCTCGCCGACCTCCAGTGGGAAGAAGGGACTGCTGGCAAAGTTCTGTGCATTTCCTGCAAGGACCTCACATGTGCAAACTGGCACTCCACAACTACAATTACCACTAAGCATTTATTTCATCCTGTGGCCCAGGGTAAATGTTGATATTTTACTAAAAAAATATGAATTTACAATGAGTCTGTGGTATGAGAATCTCTCTACAAAACAATATTGTTTTTATGGCAAGTATTTTGCTGTTGAAAATGTGGGAGTGGAGGGGCAGTTTGCCTCTTACTTGGCCCGTGCAGAATTCAAGTTAAAGGAAGGCATTCCAGATGGCAATGGTAAACTCTGCATGTAAGGCGTTGTCCTTCAGTGTGTTTAGTCTTTATCCGATAATGCTCTTGAGCATTTGTCTTCTGTAACCTGCTTTAAAATAGTCCTCGGTGTTGAACTATAGACCCCAAAGTGCCTCTAATATAACTGTTCTATCTATATATGCGACCTGCAGTGCAGGAGTGTCGCGGTCATGGAAGATGAGTGTTCAGGTACTAGATGAGTAATTTGTCTTCTCTTCCCACCCCATTTTTCTGCAGTTTAAAGCGGTCATTGATGAAGGCTTCCGCAAAAGCATGGCAGATTACAGCAGCAACAACGACACGCGGCTCGCCTTGGACACAATCCAGCAAGATGTGAGTGGTTATAAATTATGTTTGCACACCTTTAGCCCTTCCATTGGGATTGGGCAGTGGCTGCAAGGCTTGAGGTCTATTGGTGTTCACATGAATTTGGTAATGCTTAGATGGTATCTTTAAACGAAGAGGCTTGTTTTGGCTGACTGGCTGCGCCTGGCATCCATGTGCCAATCGAGCCCAGTTTTGTGTTGCTCTCTGCCCTTGTAGTTATGAGGGCCTGGTAAGATGTGGCAGAAGAGCCCAATGATTCTTCGCACGTTGTATAAAAACCTGGGATGGCCAGAGCATCTGTGCTGCAAGGCAGAGTGGCAGTCAGTTGCTGGCAACAGCAGATGGGCTGGTGGCCCACAAACCTTTTCTGGGTACACCCTCTGTGACCCAAATCTACCCATTCTGCAGAAGGTTTGTTAATTCAAATTAACCTCCCAGGCCCCCTTCACTTCTCCACCCTTTTGATTTGTTTTTGCTCTTGGGTTATCTTGGCCTTGGGGGTTGCAGTAGGTCGGTATGGACTGGCACAGTTTACAGATTTCCACCTCTAGCAACATGGTTTGGATCCCTGTAGGTCTGATTGTTCCTTGTAAATATGTGAATTAAGTTTCGTCTCGGACTCAACCCGGATCCATTTCACTTGTTCACAAAAAAATTACAGCCCCTTCATTTAAAAAATGTTTTAATAGCCCTGAGTAAAAAAGGGGAAGTTAAAACCTTGCCTGGGAGGCAACCACCAGCATTGCTAAAGTTTATGCTGCGCAGAACGTAGAAAATGGAAGTTGCCCACACCAAGAAAGTGACTTGTAGTAAAATGCGATGGGTTCTTTTCCAGTGAGACTAGTACTATTTAGAGTTTTGTCCAGAATTCTGATGTTAGCAGCACATCAGAATCTCACAAGATTGCCTTCATTTGAATCGTTTATTCAGTTAATCAACAATTGAAGTTTCTTGGAAACTGCAGCAGTAAAAGGTGTGCATTGGGACTGGCGCAACGCTTCTGACTGTGTTGGGAAAGGGGTGAAGTTTGTGGGTTTTCTATGGTTTGGAGAGGGAAAGTCTGTCCAAGATTCTGCTCTTGGAAGTAGAAAGCAGCAAGGATTAAGACTGTCCCAAACCTAGGGTTGCGCAGGGTGAATGTTAGTGGGGGAGAGGTGGCATTTAGTATGTGAGATGCCTCTTGCTCCGAATCCCAGAGGAGGCATGCCAGTAAAATACTACTTTTTAAGTGGGTTGGTTCTGGTGGTAGGGTGCAGCGTTTGTCTGGTGGGGTATTGGCTATGTGCTTGTGACTTTGAAGTGACGTTTACTGTGCATATAAGCTATTTCCCCTTGTTTCCCTATGTGACAGTTCAAATGCTGTGGAGCCAATGCGACCACCGACTGGAAAAACTATAAACCGTTCGAAAACGGTAGCCTGCCGGATTCCTGCTGTGTTACGGAGAAACCACATTGTGGGACGGAGCCAACATCTGCTAAATTTACAGATGTGAGTATCTGCCTTGGAGAACTATGCTAATGCGGTGAATTCATGAGGCTGTATGCCCCAGACCATCACGCCATTTCAATGTATGGTAATGCTGTGGGGTGTCCGCTACAACATGGCCTTCAGTGAGAATAACCATAGAAATTTGACAGTTTGTGACTGCTCTGAGCCAGGATTGAGACGTGTCCATGGTTCTATATCTAGGAGTGCAGAAAGGCCTGGTCTCTTGGACAGAACCCGCCGATTAGAGCATGGCAGGCCACAGGGAAGAAATGTGGGACTTCGTGGGGGCCCGGCAGCACCCTTTAGATGCAGAGTACCCTACCATCGCCACCCTCTGCATGGAGGAGAGCGCAAACACTGAGGAAGATGGTAGTCTGCCAAGGCCCTGCAGGCCAGGGAGGCGGTTGTAAATAGGTCTAACCTTTGCAGTTATTGGTAAATTGTAAACTGTATGTATGCAGTATTGTCTGGATAATCTAGTTCACTGCGTCCAGAACTCTTGGATGGTTTGAGGTTTTTGGCCAGTTTGTTTCCAGCTGTCAGCAAGATTGCATTGACTATGCCCCAGAGAGCGTGGGTACATCTCCCCAGCAGACAGCTGGCACGGACTGACTACAGACCTAGACTGGTCAAGGAAAATGTCTGCTTTCTAAAAGTCAAGTTTTGTCTAACTCTTTCCCCACAACTCTTCAGATAGAGGGTGGAGAAGGGTAATGGGTGGATGCAATTAGCTCAACCCACTTAAATGGATGTCCAAGAAGGTCAAGCTCCAAAAACTCTGCTTCACTGGCACTTTCCAGGCGCCTGGATGTGCTAGCAGTACTACTTGGAATGCTGAAGGTTTTTGTCCTTCCAAAGCTTGACTAACGCCTCGAGGCCAGCACACAAGATTTGGATGCACTTGAAAACCCTTACCGATCAAATTGTGAGTATTTGTGTGACGGTACAGCGAGACCCAGGATCACTGCTGGCTATAACCTGCTTCCTTCATGGGCATGGACTCCTACTCCTTTGATACATGAAACTCTGCAGCCCTTCTGTGACCAGAGCGGCCAGAAATCTGGGCCTTGGGGGAAGAGGACAGGGAATCTTAAGTCCTTGTGGCTTTTTCTTCGTCTCTGTTGGCTATAGGAGAAACATGATCCAGTAAGTGGTTCCAGAAACCAGACCCAAAGCAGTCTTCATGGCAGCCATGTGAACTATCCGAGCTTTCAGCAGATGTTCAAAAGTAGAGAAACCACTATCAACCTGCTGGAGTTAAGGGCTACACATGAAGCCTTTGCTTCAATCTTGCTCATCAAGCGCCTTGAGTCGAACCCTTCTTGGTGAACGCACTGTACATCTCCAATGGCATATTGTGAGACTTCTGCCGATCACAGCAGTCCATGTCAGCTGGCTAGTGCAGGTCACAGTAAATGAGCCCCTAGCTTTCTGATAAAGCAAATGGATAGCATTGAGATGAAGTCCATATTCAGCCGGGGAGGTATTTCTTTATCACTAGAGAATAAGCTAAATGCTCTGACTTTGCCTCTAGGTCTTCACAACTCCACTTGAAGAGGAAATGTCCTTTTCATCAACTGGTCCATGGGTTTTTAATACTTTTTTTTTTCTCACTGCTTGAGGATTAAAGTTGTCGTAGTAGTCCTGAAGATGCCCTCGGCACTTGTGAATTTGATAGAGATGCCTGAACGGTGAAATGGGTTTGAACGGTTGTAACGTTTTTCATTGTACTAGCTTTGTCCTGTTTGTATTGGAAAAGGCCCTTTAAGGTAGTTTTTCCCCCCCCCTTTTCTTTAGGGCTGTGTGGCTGGGATAAAGGCCTGGCTTGAGAAGAACCTGAAGGTGATTGCTGGTGTGGCCATCGGCATAGCAGCCTTTGAGGTAAGGTGGGACTGCAGAGCAATGGGAAGGAACTACAAAGTGAAGAGTTGAGGGTGGGCTGTCGGTGGATGGGTGGTACATTGTGGTAAGTTTTGCCAGTTTGGTGTGTGGCCAATCCGTGTGCTCTAAGTTGGGAGGCTTCTTAAGAGACCTTTTGCAAAACTGGTTTGAGCCCAGATTTGAAGAGCAAACACTCCAACCTCTAAGAATATCCCCATTGTAAGGCAAAAGCTGTTTAGATTGCTGCAAGCATTAACCCTGACAAACCAGTCTGCCCAGTTTTAAGCATTTAATGTCTCTCACCCCTCTCCAGCTCCTTGTCTTTGGAACTCTCTTCCAAAACAGATGCTGGTCTCAACCATCAGACACTAGTATTTCGAGTTTCTGGGGGGTAAAAGCTTGGTTTTCTCCCTTGTAGACTTGCAGCCCATGCTCCTGGCAAGCAGCAGGAGGAGCAATAAGCAAGGTTACTGGCTGGCTTTGCTATAATTGGCATTGCAGTATGTAAAATCATCTGGGGGTATGTAGGAGTGCTGCTAGTGACGGCCAGCAGACGTGCAATTTAAAACCTTGTCCTTCTGGACATGCTAGGGTGATTCGTAGTAGCTCCACACCAAATGGGGTTTATTCTCCTGCAACTTGACTATCTGGCTGTAGTGCTTAGATCCTGATTTGGTTTGCAGGCACCAACACCACTGGCAAGTACACCTTGCCACCTGCCCAACCCCCACCCCAGTGTTTACCTCTTAAGATCAGCTAATGACTAATGCCAGCTCTGTAGTTGGTGGTGGGCACCTTTCTGTAGTCATGCTCCAGTGTCGTTGCCTTGCTGCACTTAAAGGATCATGGTCCCTTTGTGCCGATCCTTATCCTGACAGTGGCAGGGGTTGTCTCATGTCTCTCTGGATCTTGCCTGGTGCTTGATCCTAGATGTCGAATGAGTGCTTGCAGTGATTGAGCTGAGGAGTAACTGAGATCCAGTGACTAGTACCCAGGCACTGATGTGAGGGATGGCGGAACTGTTGCAATGGGTGCGGGGAGGAATGGAGAGACCGCAGTTTGCCTGCATTGCTGCCGTCTCTCCCTGACTTGATGTGTTTTCTCCTGCAGCTCCTTGGCATAATCTTCGCCTGTTGCCTGATGAAGGGCATCCGCAGTGGATATGAAGTCATGTAGCGCTTGCGGACTCTGGACCGTTAGGAGATGGACCCCAAACTGTTTTTCTTGCACTCCTGCCACACTGTGCTGCTGGGAATCTCGGACGTCTTGTTTCACACCGTCCTGTTGGAAGTGCTCCTTTGCCCCCACCCAAGCCCTCTGAGACCAATCACTCTGTAATCTTGCTTTCTGTCGTCTGTTACCAGGAGTTGGGCAGAGGGATTTCTGAAGCTTTCCTTAGTGACTCTGCTTTTGGGGACCCTCTTCCTGCACCCCTCGTACTGCCCCTTGTAAAAAGACCTATTATGATTTTAAATGTTTAAAACGTTATAAGAATATATATATTTTTGGCTGGGTTATGCCGGGACCCCAGCACTTGCCTTAGGCTGGTTTCGTGCCTTGCTTTCTGAGCTGCCCTTGTCAAAAAAATGTGTGGTTGGGGCAGGAATGATTACTGTACGCATTACACACACCTCGTTTTGTATAAATCTGCCCCTTTTTTGTATTTGCTTCTACTGAAATGGCATTACGTGTAAATTTGAACTGAAATAAAAACCAACACCCCAACAGACTTTCTCGTGGTAGTGTTTTCTGTAGTTGGTTGAGGGTCCAAATGAAAGGGTGGTTTGCGGATCAAAAATGGCAAATGGAGCCTGTGTCAAACCTTTATTCCTCTGGTGGCACACCATCTCCAGACTAGTACTGGAAGCCTGATGGCTGAGTCCAGACAGTAGTGGTGGGGAGGGGTGCACGGTTGTGAAGCTCTTAAACCTTCATTCAGTACAAGAGCCTCTTCTGGCTGGGCGTGTAGTCTGTCTGAAAGCACGGACTTCAGATATGTTCGAGACGGACCCTGTGATGTGACACTGGACCGCTATTGTGTCCTCTCGTCTGGGTTTCCATTCTTGTACCCTCTTTTACATCTCTGGTTCTTAAACAGCGCTCTGAAGCAACCTCCTAGGACAGCAGATGGCGAAGTTTGAGCATGGGTGTCTCTTAACAGGTTACAGACTCTGTAATCCAGGAACAGACCGGGGGCAAAAACTAAGTCTGGCATGGTAGAGTTGTTCCCGCCTTTCCGTCGTTGTTCCCGCCTTTCCGTCGTTGTTCCCGCCTTTCCGAGCCAACATAAAGCAGCCTATAATGCAGAGCACGCGCCTGGCACAGCAGGAAGGCAGGGGTCTTTTGGGGTGCCAGGTCCTGGACTAGTGTCTGCACCCCAGTGCACCAAAGTAGTGCTGGTATTGTACAGCTATGATTGTCAAAACACTGCACTCATTGCAGCATCAGGGTTCACTGGTTGGCTTTAAGAATTAAATTATAGGTTGTCACACGAAGGCAAACTATTTTCAGATGATGTAAAACTGCTTCTTTCTTGAAATGCAACCACATCGCCTCCGTCCCACCCAACCGCAGCAGCTCCACACCCGCCCAAGACTAAAATTGGCACAGTTTTTCCTGATTCTTTTTGTACTTTGACTCTCCAGTTACGCGACTATAATCTGTGAACAACTATATAATTAATGAGGTAGTGATAGTAGATAACAAATTATGGCAAGACTCCCACATTACCCTGCCTCCCGTTGAAGAGCGGTTTGACTACTGGTCTTAACCCTGGTCATGTTGAGGCTTGGACAGCTGGTCTTTTTATACCGGTTCTTGCATATGGTGGGAATGTTTACCCTTCCTCCTACCTTTGACAAAATACCCCCCTTCTTGGAGCACCGCCCCACTTTTTTTTACAGGAAAGGAGTTTGCCACACCATAGCCCAGTGTGGTGTAAGTGGTTTATTCCCACACCCACTCCATGCCCACGGGTGTAGCCAACCCTTGTTGCCCCTTTACTAGGGGTGCCCCTCCCTAGGCGGTGGGATATTCAATACCAGCCTTGCACAAGGGCATTGTGGTGTATTTGTTTCCCTTTTTAAAGGGCAGGTAGTGGTGGTCACTTCTTGCCCCCTCACCCCAAAAGGGTGGGTTTTTCTTTTACTACCCCCGGCCTTGGCTGAGGGCTTGCTTTAATGTCTCAAAACTGTGGAGTGTACATAAGACTAAATTGTCAGGTTTTATTAGTTTATTTTTTTGTTGTAAAAGCAAATTTTGATAACTTCAGTTTTGGGGGGTTGTGCACTAATTCTTTCTGCCTTGCCAAGTGGCAGAAAGCAGTGTGGGGTAGCATTGCCCCATACCTTGTACAAGTTCGAGGGCCCCCTTTTTGCTCGCAAGCATCAGGAGATTTACAACAGCTTCCTTGTAGGTAACCAATGTGGGAGCATACTGCTCCACCTCCCAGCGGGTCGCCCCTGAGCATTGTTGTCAATGCAGTTCACCAAGCATGTGTGCTTGCAGGATTGTCTCTAGTAATTACAAAGTTGTACTGGCCATCTCTATATAAGTGTTTCGGGATCCTTATCCGTCAGATTAGGATTCAAATATTTGGGGTTGCTGAGCAAGCTGCCAAAGTATTCTCCGGTCACATTCCCTCTCGGCGCGCAGGTTCCTCTCCACAAGCTCGTCAGCTCAACCCACACTAGGGAGCCTTTTTTAAACGGGGAACCAATGTGGAAGCACACTGATTCACCTCCCAGCGGGTCGCCCCTGAGCATTGTGGTAAATGAAGTTCACCAAGCGTGTGCTTGCAGGATTGTCTTGAGTAATTATCTTGTACTGGCCCTCTCTATACACGTTTTTTGGATCATTATCTGTCGTGTGAGATTAGGCATCAAATATTTGGGGTTGCTGAGCAGGCTGCCAAAGTATTCTCCGGTCACAGTACCTCTCAAAGCTTCCTTCTAGGTCTTTACATTTGTTTTCCTTGAGCAACGATGGACAGGATAAGGAGATTTGACACCTGCTTGGTGGGGTGGATTTCCATTTTAGCTCCAGGGTATATTCTGGGAGTGGCGACTTATGAGCCACTTCTCACCCTTCTACCTTCCCAAGAGTGAGGAGAGTTGTACCTCACAACCAAAGAAGAGTTGGTGTAGCAGAGTTGTTACACTTTTCAGTGAACCACAATACTTCTGGTTTTTTGGGGGTCACTGAGGGTGGCTACGATTGGATGAAGAGGTGACTTGCTGTGACCTGCAGGTTTTTGTTCAGAGGACTGGGCCAATAACGGCTGCTATTCTCAGCGCAAACTGTGTACTTGTGAGATACCTTGTTGCTAGAAATGCCTGAAATGCCCTGTCATTGTTGCTAGAAATGCCCTGTCCCAAACTGAAATGTTTTTGAAAGTCTGCCAAAGATCTGCAAATCAAATGTTTGCCACTACTAAACTGGTTTTCACCAAACCACTTAAAGAGACTATTCGTGCCATGACCAGTTCGATGGTGGGCTGGAAACCAGCTTTTGCTGTAGCTGTGAGCAAACTTTCGCAAACACAGCTTTTGTTTTGCACCAGGTGAGTCTGGAGCAACCTGACCTTCTGACACTTTGATGTGCTTATGAATGTGGTGCAGTTGGATATATCTGCAAGAAATATGGCACTTGCTTGATCCATTCAGCAAAGTGCTTTTCAATGGACTTCACCATAACGCAAAGCTGTGAACAGTTATATATTCACTGTAAAAAACAAAACCAAGGTTATAGGGATGTTCTAGTTAGGCTTACATTTCACTCGTACTAAACCAGAGATTCAGCAGTTCAAGTTAGCTAAGCTAACTAACTCGCGCCCCTGCAATGCACTGCTTATGACTTCACATATTGCATCACTCATGACGCAGCACTTGTAAAAGCTACATCTCACAACAATGGTTTGCATATTTACAGTGCTATGGGCAGAAGACACTTTTTAAATCTACTGATTGGTTTTAAGGCAAATCTCTCCAACCCTGCTTTGTGATCGAATCAATCCTTGTTAAGGACTGGAGTTTTTTTTAGATAGGATTGAAGTACAGATTCTACATAAAATAAGTAATTTCAACACATTAGTCCCAACGGCGGCAATTAGATTGGAATTCTGCTTGATAAGCTCCTATATTCAGGGTTCTACACTTGGGATATCGGCTAAAAAAATAGTGAGCCAGATTCATGAAGTTTCATGCGTTATGAGATTTTCAATGTTAAGGCAGGAAATCACTTTTTTAGCGTGATTTTCTCGCTGGCATTAAAAACCTTTGGTATACAAGAAGAACCAGTGGTAACACTCCCACCATTAGGATTTAAATCTCTTCTAAAAAGCTTGTGGCAAAATTAGCTTTAATAGAGATACTGAATTTTGCAATTCAAAAGGGAGATTAAAACTAATAGCCAGTACAAACTGAGAATTGCACAAAAATACTTAAAACACTGAATTCGACGTTTGCTCACTTTGTCGCATGAATCTCCTACCTTTTTAAATGACTTAACAGCCAACTGGTCCTAGAATTTGACTAATGGAAACTTGGAACTTGTGTAAGCTGAGCATTCAGACCCTGGGCCATGTTAAGTTTCTGCCTAGTATTGGCCTTGAGTCGTCATTGTTGGTGTCGGTCGATGTTTTAACAAAATTGTGTTAACACTTTAGCCGCTGCCGTTTTTTTGCAGCAGTTCTGTGAAGTGGGCTGGGCTGTCGGCAGTCACACACTCACCAAACCTGCAGTAAATGGCTTTTCAGACAAAATGCCTGGCAAACATCCTGACCCCCCCCCCCCCCCCTCCCCAGTGATTGCATAGTACTGTGGTCTCCCCAACTGTGCCGCACTCACATTAGGAAAAATCAAGCTTATTGCAGCTGAGTTCTTAATGAGCTCCGTGGAGCCTGCTTTTTTACACTAACACTGATGCAGGTGGTACAGTTGTAAAACGAAGGTTGGGCAGAAGATCGGCAGTATTTGATTATCATGAATTATTAATCAAATGCCATGCCGATCTTCTGCCCAACCTTGGTTTTAGACCTGTATCACCCGCATTATTTTTAGTGTAAAAAGGCAGACTCCACGGAGCTCATTAAAGACTCAGAAAGCAGGCAACCCTGGGAGGCTTCATCGTACTTCCTGACATTTGGTAGCACTATACCCCTCAAATTTGGAGCGCTGCAGCGCCGACATTGCAATACAGGGCTGTGCCCCTCCCACAGAAGCATTCTGAGCAGGGTATCCAACTTGGTAAAAAAAGGCACCTGGGTGCGGGGATCACTGACACATGTACTAAGGATAGGTGGTGGGGTGGGTTGGCACTGAGTTAGTTGTCTCAACGTATGTTTATTACAAATTTGAGAATGAAGACCTGTAACTTGTTCTGTGCTGCAATGTAACTGAAGTTAATTACTGAATGCTGAGCATGTTAATAAAACAAATATTAGAAAAAGGCATCTGGGATATGGTATGAATCTGCATTTCTAAAGCTTGTGGTTAACAGAGGGCATCCCAGCGCTGCTAACAGTGCAAGCTCCGAGCGATATTTAGGGAAAAGGAACGGTTATAATTTGTTTTTAAAAGATCAGATAATTTGGTTCAAGACGGGTCT
The DNA here is from genome assembly GCF_964261635.1 of Lissotriton helveticus. NCBI lineage: Eukaryota > Metazoa > Chordata > Amphibia > Caudata > Salamandridae > Lissotriton > Lissotriton helveticus. Next base: position 1,730,236,549 of record NC_136057.1, on the reverse strand, counting down.
GAAGGGGAAGGTGGTATGAGCTGTTCAGTAACACAAAAAGGAGTCTAGGCAATGTAATCATCGTACAAATAGCCATCCTGGCAAGTATGGAGAGCAGCAGCATGTTAAGTGTCATTTTTCTCAAGTGCTTTTACCATTGGTCTCTAGTTTGCATCTCATTAGGTTTCAGCTCCTGTTGGTACCCAAATGCAAAGGTACTTCAACCTATGGGGCTCCCGCCTAAGCAGCAGAGGCAGCTGCCCATCTGACATCCTAACAGCCATAGGAAACAGCAGAGGTTTACCACAATTTATCATAAATCCAGAGTATCGCACAATACTGAAGAGATCCCACAGTCTGGTAAGGGATTGGGCCGAGTTTGCAATGTACAACTGTCATCTGCATAGAATGACAATCATCTCTTCCCAGTAAATTTCCATATCTGTGCAGCAACATATACCCATTCTGCCAGCACCTTCACCTCCTGTGTGACAAACATCAGTGATTGAGAGCAGCCCTGCCAAGTCCCTTGTCCAATTTGAAATTCCAACTCCTTCCCAATAGCAGAGTTCAGTTTCCTTGTCATGCAGTCCTGCACAAATTCCCTCAGCTCTGCCATTGGTATAACCAGTCTGGTCTCAAAGAAATCCATCATGTAATCCACAAATGCCTCTGCTGTGTTCCTGCTGCCAGTCACTGTCCCATTTCTCCATCCTAAGCTCTCTAACGTGCAGTCCTTCCCTCTCCCTGCTCTCCAACCAAGCTAGCAATTTCCCAGCCTTGTCACAAGCCTCAGATATTCTTTTGTGTTTGGCTAAATATGCAGTTTTGATCTCTTGGTGCCCTACTATACGGTATTCTTCACGCTTTCGTGAGACTGAGGTTCAGCAGGGGCACCAGGGAGGCAACATACTCATATTCCAACCTCAGCAACTCTAGCTCCAAATCTGACAAGTGCATTATCCTTCTCTTCTCCCCCACCACACCCCCCGCTATGATCACTTCCCCAGCCCCCCCCCCCGCTATGATCACTCCCCCAATGGTGACTGTGTATTCACTTCCCACTGACCCTGTATTATCATTGAAATATTGCTGGCTAGCCCTATCTAGGTGTTTCACCTCCTGTTTATTCCCAAGTCTCCAGGCTGCCATCCTCCATTCACTAGGCTCTAGTGGTCTATTTGAAGTCGGAGAAACCTGCAGGTGGGAATGCTCAGTGATCCCCCATGTTAGATACCTAGCTGCTGTGAACCTATGCATGGCGACCAATTGTGTCAGGAAGCAGTCTAACCTAGCAGCATATTGTTTGTGTTGGAGAAGAAAGAATAGCCTCTCTCCTGTCCATGTAGAGAGCGCTGAATATCTCCCAGCCATGTGCTTGTGTGAACACCGTTAGCATCCCTGCTGTCACCTCTCACTCTGGTTTAGTGTTCATCCTGTCCAAATGAGATTTCAGTACTGGTCTGAAGTAGCCTCCTAGCAGTGTAAGGGGTGGGGGGCATGATTACCAGCAGTCGGCCCTGATTTTGCAGCGTCACTTTCTACTATACTGATGGGGCATACACATTCATCAGAATCATGTCTCACATTCCCATACACCTGCACCGCTGCATATTAGCCCTCTGCATCTGACCATGTATGGGTGAGCTGGAATGTTAGTAATTTTGCAATAAAAATTACCACACCTCTGCTGCCTCATCTCTGAGGACATGCTGTCCTCTGTCTCGTGCACCTATAGAGCTTCAAATGGTTGCCTCAGAACACCAGACGGACCTACATGCTAGCACTTGTCACCAGCAGGCTGGACCACTGCAGCACTCTCTGTGCCGGAATCACTAAACAACAACTTCGTAGACCATCCAGAATACGGCTGCAAGATTCAAACTCCACTTCCTACGCTGCACACACATCACACTGCACCTCAAAAAGCTTCACTGGCTCCCTATATACAAACACAGCCAATTCAAACATTTTACAAACCCATACAAAGCCCTACACATTAACAGAATATGTATCGTTTCTCACTTAACAAGGTTTTATTAAACAACCGTTATATTTTTGTTATAAATGCGATTATACCTTCATTGCATCAGAATTAATTTACGGAAGACCGCACGAAGTACTACCGAGGTTGGGTTTACATCCCCTCCCACCAGTAAAAAAATGGTGGGGAGCCACGGCCAATTAGGTCAAGGGAGCCACAGGCCAAAAAAGTTTGGGAACCACTGGCATTGTATGTGGTAGGAGGCATATATAGGCAGCTTTAACCTGTTGTCCAGGCAGAAGCATGGCTTTTAAGGGCTGGAGGGTACACTCCCTGCCTCCCCGCTTCCCACCCCCAGCGCCACTTACTATGCCAAACAATAGGTAAGGTGTTATTGGTGGAGGAAGTGAGGAGACTTCAAATCTTCTCTTCCTGGGCCTGACCTCCGGTCTGGAGGATATGTGGCTTAGCCCTCTAGTGGCACATGCTTATCGGTTTCAACTTTCATCTGGTGGATGCTTGGAGGTGATAACCGGTTGTAACCAAAAACAAACTGCATTGTCATACGTTTCACTTTTTCTTTTCCATCCACTGTCTAGTTCAATGATGCGACTGAAGCTTTCAATTTAGTGTCTGTAGTAAGAATTGTGTACCTCTTCAAATCAAACGCTCCTAAACAAGGAGCACCGCTAGCTTTTAATCGTATCCAAAGCTTTCACATATAAACTGCACCACCTTCTTGTAAAGCCATGCTCCGCATTGTTCAGTGTATTAGTGAATTCTCTCTCAAAATTTAAATAGTACTGACCTTCCCAACTTCTAGTGTAGTCAATCTGGTTGAATCTGATTAAATAAATTACAATATTGTAGCTCTAATAATACATAGCAGGAGATTGATTTGGCAACAGAACAAGCTACAAACTAAAGGTTAGTGAAGTAACATTTCCTTTAGCTGTTATCAGTCAAGTCCTGGAAACCTAGGCTAACGTACCAGTGTTATATTCTTCAGGAGCCGCATACCACCACGGAGTACCTGAGCTACTTTAATGTGAATGGGAGAGTACCTGCATTTCTCAGCACTGCTACACTGCATATAATGGGAGAGTACCAGCACATCTCTGGAACAAACCGGTACGCTGGACATTAAGTAACAGCACTTCATTAGAGTTCGCACAATGCACTTGTGCCCTCAGTCTCACCCTGAATAACCTCAGGCGTACTCTAGGCATGACTAGAAGTCTGGGACCATCTGCAGGCCCGTCCCTCTTCCAACTAAATAACCGGCTCCCAAAGAGAATGGCAATTTGATGCTGTACAGCACCTCGATTGCATTAATATTTTATTTTGCATATTTTGTCTGTTTTTATAGGGTGCTTTTCCTCGGACAAGTTCAAGTTCATGCATTTATAAAGCGCACTACTCACCCAGAGGGTCTCAAGGCGCTGGAGGGAGGGGTTTATTGTTTATCGAATAGCCATGTTTTCAGTTCTTTTCTGAAGGAGATGGGATTCTGAGTAAGGCGGAGGTGGGTGGGGAGTGAGTTCCAGGTCTTGGCAGCCAGGAAGGAGAAGGATCTGCCACCCATGGTGGTTTTTCGGATGCGCGGGACTGCGGCGAGGGCTTGGTTGGATGATCTTAGTTGGCGGGTGGGATAGTAGGAGGACAGTCGGGTGTTGAGGCATTCGGGTCCTAGATTATAGAGGGCCTTGTGTGCGTGGGTAAGAAGGCGGAAAGTAATTCTTTTGTTGACGGGAAGCCAGTGGAGGTTTTTTAAGTGACCGGTGATGTGCTCTTGGCGCGGGATGTCTAAGATGAGTCTCGCTGATGCGCTGGAGCTTTTTCTGCAATTTTGTTGTAATTCCGGCGTAGTGTGTTGCCATAGTCCAGTCGACTCGTGACCAGTGCATGGGTGACAGTCTTTCTTGTTTCGAGGGGGATCCAGCGGAAGATCTTTTTGAGAATGCGAAGGACGTTTAAGCAGGAGGACGATACGGCGTTGACTTGTCTGGACATTGAGAGGGAGGAGTCTAGGATGAAGCCAAGGTTACGTGCATGGTCTGTGGGCGCAGATCCCAAAGCGGAGGGCCACCAGGAGTCGTCCCAAGCTGAGGGGGAGGATCCTAGGATGAGCACCTCTGTTTTGTCTGAGTTAAGTGGCTCTGTTTCATCCATTCGGCTACTTTCATACCTTTGTGAAGGTTGTTTTTGGCGGTGTTGGTCTTTGGTGAGGGAAAGGATTAGCTGGGTGTCGTCGGCGTAGGAGATGATGTTGAGGTTGTGTTGACGTGCGATGGAGGCGAGGGGACTCATGTAGACGAAGAGGGTGGGACTGAGTGAGGAGCCTTGAGGTACGCTGCAGATGACTTCGGTGGGCTCTGAGTAGAAAGGGGGGAGTCGGACTCTCTGGGTTCTCCCGGCAAGGAACGAGATGATCCAGTCCAAGGCTTTTCCTTGTATGCCGATGTTGTTGAGGCGTTGTATGAGGGTGTTGTGACAGACAGTGTCGAAGGCGGCGGAGAGGTCGAGTAGGATGAGGGCCACTGTGAGGATGCATCATGGCCAGCACCCTCCTTATTTTCACTGTGACCCAGTTGCTTATTACCCATTCCAGTTGCAGCCCATGGCTACCTGGCTGGGGGCAAGTCTTGTCAAAGCCGCTGGGGGAGAAGAATAGCAGAGTCCATGTCCCTGTCCCAAGCTTTAATCCTGACCCTCCACTCCTGGGTGGAGCGACTAATTGTGTCTTTCTGCTGTTCCGGTGGGCTTGCATATTTTGTTTCCAATTGATACTACTTAATGCAGACATGCCAACCCTCCCGATTTAGGCGTGAGACTACCGATTTCAAGGCTAGTCTCCCGCCTCCCGATTCCTGCTAGCAAATACCCGATTCCTCGGGGTTTCAGCTGACCAGGCTTGGTATTGTGTAAAGTGCTAATTCTTCCAGCAATAGTCAGTGGCCATGCAGGGGCTCTCGAAAGGGTGAAAAACCAACAAAGTGTAGCATCATTAACAAGGGAATGGTCTGTTATAGACCAGTAAAGTACTGGGGGGGGGGGGGGGGGGGGGCTGTGTGTGCGCACAGGAAGCTGTTTCAGCTGGGCTGTCACACAGGGGGGTGGGGCGGGGGGAGGATGCACTGCCTGAAAGGTTAAAAAAAGTGCATTTGCGTTTCAAATGTCCAATCCTGCAGCAGCACACTTCCAAAGCCCATACATGCCAGTAACCCGATTCAAGGTCCCATTCTCCCGATTTATTTTTTTGTAACTTCCCTCTTTGCTCTTCTGAAATGTTGGCATGTATGTTAATGCTTCTGAAACCAATGTTCCTGCTGCTCTGAGTCTCAGAAGCACCTTGCAGGTGCCACACGAGGGATGGTGATTTACATTCATGTACATCAGCTGGTCCCTCGAGCCCAGCAGACGGGCATTCTGGAGAAAGGAATGATGCGGGGGCAGTAATGGAGTTTAGAAGGAAGCAAACCCCAGGTATTGCAGAATGTATTGATTGCACTCTCACCTCAGTTGGTCCTGCTTGGGCCGAGGCAACCCGAGGCAGTGTTTAATTTGCAAAATAAAAAGTGCTGGCGCCCAAGGTATTTTTATTGAAACCCACAGGAGACCATGCAAGGATCGCTTAAATCTCAAGGGTGCAAAATGTGTATTGCACGTCATTCACCGCCATGCACTCTTTATTTCACTCTTGCAGGTGCTTTTTCATACCTGCTTATGCCCTTTATCACCTTCCCCCCCTCTGTCACTTCCTCCTCCTTTGGTGTTATCTCTTTTGTTCTGGGTGAAAGTGCCAGTCTCAAAGTGCTTGTGGGCTCCACCAAATTAGCACTTAAGTCATCCGCCTACCTGAAAAGCTAAGCCTCCCCCGGCTACATTTTCCACTGCATTCTTCTGTTTGCATAATCTCTGCATTGGTAGGGCGTTATATATTTCTGTGCCCCGCATCACGCTCTAACCGTTTACCCTTCTGGACCTTATCATCTTCCTGGAAGTGGGGGCGGCTTCACAACGACCTCTGCGAGGCCGCTATCTCTTCCGGCCTGCTTGCAATCAGCTGTGCTTTGCTTCCGGGTTCCAGCCTCGACCTGAAACCAACAAAGCTTTCCGAGAATCTGTCTGCCTGTCCTCGCCCCGGCCTGCTATGCTGTGTGTACCCGCTCTGTTGTGGTCTGCATAGAGCTCCGCGTGGGCGGGAGCTGCAGTGCATTCACCTCATTTGCTGTCCACGTCATCAACCGATCGAGGTGGAATCTTCCTGCCTCCCGGAAGACACTGCTGAAGACGCCTGCACGTGTTTGCAGACCACCACAGAACAACTGCCAAAGGACACTTGCTGCTAAAGCTGATTGAAACCGCAACGTTCACACAACACAATGACTACATGGACGCATAAGAGCTGTTTGATGATTCACAAGTCTTCAACTTATCTGGCGGGCGGTAGGACCGACTCATCCATCACAACATGGCATGAACTGAAGACATCAGTAGATTGGAATGGAGCTGTGCACCTCACACAGTTTGAACTGCCTGCTGCCCTTACCCTCGTCGTTTCCTGAGTCTGGAATTCAGGGCAAGGCCTTGGATCGGCTTTCCTTTACCTCCAGCTGCCTACAGAAAGTGTTGCCTCTACCAGCAGGGGCGGCTGGTGACATTTGAAAGTGGTGAGGCGTAAACTAATTTGCATATTGCACCGCAGCGAGCCCGAACCACCTTGCATCCATCCATACATCATTCATGCATCCACCCATCCATCCACCCACCCACCAATTCTGCATCCATCCTGCATCTATCATTCATTCGTGCATCCACCCAGCATCCATCATTCATTCATGCATTCACCCATCCTGCATCGATCATTCATGCACCCACCCACCCACCCATCATTCATTCATGCATCCACCCACCCACCTATCATTCATTCATTCATGCATCCATCCACCCATCCTGCATCCATTCCTGCATCCACCCATCCATCATTCATTCACCCTGCATCCATCCTGCATCCATCATTCATCCACCCATCCTGCATCTATCCTGCATCCATAATTCATTCATGCATCCACCCATCCATTCAGCCACCCATCATTCATCCATCAATCCACCCATCCTGCATCCATCATTCATGTATTTTTATGACCATATAACTTGCACACAGCTTGTCAGTGTTTAATACCAGTCTCGAACCTTGTACTCCAGCACCAATGATACATGATTAATATTAATTGTTTTTAAAAACATGTATTTATTCGACACCAATTTCACACCTTAGTGGGAACATCATTTTTATTTGTTTTTTAAAATTTCTATTTAACACCAAAGTAAGTCATGTATACATTTATATGGTTTGTTAAGAGGCTCGAACCTGGTTTCCCAGCACCAAAGTCGGCCGTGCTATCCGTCAGGGGTTATGTAACCGGGCTATGTAGTGACCAGCCAATCCTGCGCCAGGATTGGCTGGGGGGGCACCATGACTCGTCGCCCTGTGTAACCCCGGGGGCTGCGGCCCGCCCCCTGGTCCTCTCTCTAAGGGGGAATTCACAAGAAAACGATCTGCGCATGCGCGGGCATGTTTGTGCCCAAAAATACACTTGCGCAGCTGCAGCAGCCCGATCCTCCCCCCCCCCCCCCCCCCCTTGCGCACTCCGGGAAGGTCGGGTGTCTCCCGGTTTCCCGGCCGGCAGATAGCGCGATTTTTTTAAATAATTGTGTTTGGCTTCTAGTGACGACGTGGTGGGTCCATGGGGCTTAGTGGGGCTTCGCCCCTACGCCCCAATGGACGCACCGCGCCTGTCTACCAGTCTCCTCATTTCCTCATCCACTCAACTCTGGTGTACCCAAGCTCCATCATCTTGGTCCAGCTGAACACCCTCCTCAAGCCACTCATCTCATTTAATTCTTTAGCGTGGCCTGCACAACTGATCTGTAGTCACTCGCATCCTGCTGCAAGTGAAACTATTTACGGATTTTGCATTGCCTTTGTTTCTGCTCATCCAGTGGTGGATGCTGCCACCTCAAACCAATGACTGGCAAAAGAGCGACCATGACCTGCAGATCTGTGGCACAAAGGACGAGCCCAGACTGATGCCCCTCCCTCTTGGAGACCTTAGGACCAACGGTGAAAAGCATCAGTTGCTTTGGACGTCTAACTCAAGCCACAAATTGTCACATTTGTCAGGATCTCCTGCCATCACCTAGAACTCCGACTCTTACCATTTCTATGTTTCGCTCACTGCGTCCAGGGAACCGATGCCCTGCTGCTGTCATATCTGGACTATGCCATCGCCCTCTACCTTGGCGCTCCTGAATTGCCACGTCTTAGACTCCAGTGGACTGCAACAAGTCTTCTCCTGCATCTTCACCCAGAGGAGCACATTAGCCTATGTCTCCTGGCTCAGCACTTGCTGTCGATCAATTGTGTCTCAGTGTCTGCTTCATCGCTCACCATGCCAATAGGATCTTCTTTCTCCAGAGAATTATTGACCTAACATCGCAGATGCACTCTGCTCAAAGGCTTATTTTTGAGTCAAAAACTGTACATAAAACAGATCATGGCAGGGGGTTCAATCTTTCTTCTTGACCAACTGGCCTTCTGTAAGCTTTGAAAACCTGGCCGATCCTAGACACCGGAGTTATCCTGTATGACAAGCCCTTGGAGGAGCGAGGCTGGCCAGCACCCTGACCCTGCATCCAGTATGAGATCACTGAAAACAAATTCACATCTGACCGTTCCTATGCACTGGAATCGCTTACTGTGACATGCCCTTGATTGAACAAATGTGACCGCATTTAACCATTGTGTCACTGCCTACTTAGGCTCCTGTTAGCAGCACTCATTGTTTGATGTACCATAGCTGAAGCACATTTGCAGTCTTCATCCGCAGCACTTTGCCTTGGTCCTCCATTTGCAATGCTACTCCCATGTGCAAACCACCACCATGCAGCCTGTCAAACCTCGAACAGCTACCCTTCAACTTAGATGCGCATACCGTGCCCATCACATAATCCACCTTCCAAACCGGCCCCTATGCCTCTCATTGCAATAGGAGGACTACCTACCAAGCACTTCTCTACACACCATTCCTTCTCATGGTTCTGCTGGAAATAAAGTAGAGAGCTTCTGCCAAACTACGAGCTACGGACATGCGACCCAAACCAACACCCTTCTCACCCAAACGCGTGCACCTGGATACCTCAGAACGAAGCAACTGTTTCCGAACCACAGTAGTGGCAGCAAAGTGCTTTATCAATGACCACCTCCCCAGTTCACAATCAACACTGTTTTTTTTCTGTCTCTTCTCAATATCCCTAAAGGCTTTGGGTAATCTATATGTACTCCCTTCGTGCAATTGTAACGCTCACCCCTTTCCATAGTCACTTGTGATCAGCTCACTTTGTATATTTCAGCCCATTTGGGTCAGCGAGGATTTGTCCTATTGCCAGGGCACGGTTCACTTTACTCCTCGAGTGCTGTGGGCTTTTTTCCACCCCTACTTTCCATTGAGTCAAGTGTTGTTGGTCAGGCCTCTACGTTTGCAAATGAGATTTAAGAGGTGCAGCATTTCATTGTATAACACTAGCCAGGGGCCGTCGCTCACGGTTAAAAGAAAGGAGGACGCCCAAACACCAAGGATCACCAGGAAACGAAATGGTTCTGCCCACCTGAATGGGTCATATTTATCTAAGCGCTCTGTGCATATCACTGCCCCTATGTTTGATGCCTATACCCTATAGTTTGGCTATTGTTGGATTCCGAATCCTTTGTTGTCTCCGAATTGTGCAAAGGGCCATATAAAACCTCACCTACATTTGATGCAGTACATCTCACTATTTACCACATTCAACAAGCTCCAACCATTTTGTTTCTGCCACCATTTCACCCTTAGTGCGGTGTCCTCTTCAGTACCAGAGCCTTGTGCAAAATCATACCCAGTCGCGGCTATAGCAACCTTTTACCTCCTCTGTAGCTGCTGTATTAGTGCCTTGCCCAGAATGTCCGCTTTAGGGGGTCATTGTGAGCCTGGCAGCATGGAGACAACCACCAACAAGCATTTGCAAGACCAATAGGTCTTATCTGTGGCCATCAGCAAAATGTAGTGCAGTATGGTGAAAAGCTAAAAAAAAAGATAAAGGTGTAACGACACCGCAGTCATTTTATAGGTGCATGCATCATGACGCATGGGCATTTGAAAAATTATGTGGGTGCAAATCTTCTTACATTTACTGGTTGGTAAATAAAACAAACAATTAGAATTGGCACAATAGCGATTTTAAGGCATATGGTCCAGCACAAATTTGCAGCCTGGTCATGAGGAAAAAAATATATATAAATAAAAAGGACTGAGGTTGGGGAGAGGTGAGCAATAGAGTGGAAGGAGCAGGGGCCTCAACTAGAAGTAGGAGTGTGGGAGGGGTCAACAAGGAAGTGCATGGGTGGGAGAAAGAGGGCAGCAATATGAAGCGGGCGAGTAAGGTGGAAAAGCAACATTCAAGATTGAAGCACACAAGCAAAAAGGCAATATGGAGGGGAGAAGCAAACATGGGAGCGCACAACACAGGGTTGTGGGTAGAATCGCACAGGTGAGCGAGAGAAACACAGTGCAGAGGGAGAAAGAGGTACACCAGGGAGACAGCTGAAAAACACATGCACTTTGGAGTGTTTAACAAAAAAGAAAAAAATGAGTGCCTGAAAAGTAAGCAGTGATATGACACAAGTAATGGGGCTATGCTCCAGGGGAGAAACCAGCACAAGAGGAAAGCAAGTCCACACAAGCTACCAAATAAGCAAGCAAATGAGTGGCAATAAAAAACAACCAATGGTAGGCAATGGGCAGGCTCAAAACTCGTAAATGCAAAATCGGTCTTTTCATAACAGCTTGGCTGTCTGGTAGAAGAGACCTAAAATGATCTGCTTTCCTTACCCCCCCCCCCCCCATATCTCTAACATCACTCTCCAAATTTAGAGGTTGGGAATGTTGTGTTTGACAAAACGATGGAAAACCCTCACTGCTGCTTACACACCAGTGGAAATTGTCAGATGGCTGACTCTATTTGCGGCAGGCCTTTTAACATCATTCACACTGGCCTTTTTTTTTTTTTTTGCTGGGAAGAAAAAGGAGATTCTGTGTCTCCCACCCCCCAAGCCTCACTTTGAGGGTTTATCTTTGCCAGATAAAGTGTCTCCAATTCTGCTATGCCACAACTGTATGGTGGGCCCGCTGTCACTTTGATTTATCGCTGAAGTAGTTACTGTCTGGTTTGGTAGGAGCAGTTGCAGCAAAACATCCACCAGTAAGGCAGGCTATTTCAGATATGGCCCAAGTGTTGTGGTGGCCAAGGAATTTGGCAAACTCTAAATCAGGCCCATGGTGTTTATTCCTATTCTGACCTCCGGTCCCTGTCTCAAATAATTAAACTCACTCCTTCTCTCCTTTCTGTCCTTCACTGTCTCTCCTCTCTCTGTTTTTGTAAGCACTTGTCCTCATCGCTGTTGGTGTATTTTTACTTTTCGGTTTACGAAAGACAAACTGAAATCAATGAAATAACTTGAATTTCCATATTTACATCTGGTCTGTGGCATGAGTCTCGTGTTTTCTGAGCTTTTTTTTTTATTACTAGAGGAGTGTGGATATTTCTTAGTCCTTGTGCAGAAAGTGTCATTTCATACAGCAAGAGTGGGGGCGGCTCAGACTAAATATTCTGTACATGTTTTTGTTGTCCTTTCACCTACAGCCTAAATACAACTAAATCTATCTGTAGAAAATGCATTTTTCTTGAAGGACATCTCAGTTGCTTAATAGGATCACTTAAGATCTCTGTGGGTGTAATCCATGGGTCACTAATTTGAATCCCAGTCGATGCACTGGGGCTCTATTGATGTGTATTTGTAGCGCCGAGAGGTCTAAATCTTTGACGAAGCACTGTGAATATTTAGGTCTTTAGTTTAAACAATGTAAAACGCACAAAATAGAATAGATTGTAAACTGGCTGTCGCAAAATGGGCAAAAAGAGTTTGGTTAAATGTTTACAGTGCTTTTTAAGTTAGGTTACAGATTGTACCCAGTGCAAACCTTTTTTTATAGGCTCCCATTAAAAGGACCAATTACAGATTCTATCGTCTATTAAAGCCTGCACTGGCGCCCACGAAGCCTTTAGATTTACCGATTAACCAATTGCCCACGTTCTAATTTTTGTCCGATAGCAGGCACCTAGCTGTCTCTTCCTTGATGGTAGAGGAGCCCCCTTTTTTATGCATATTTATATTACTCGACCTGAAGGTATTGGAGCGCTTTACATGAACACCAGTTGCCTTGCACAAGGATACATTGATTATTTGGTAGGCGGGGGGAGATTAAGGGCCAGATGTATCAAGATACACTTTTGCGATTCTCAAATAGCGATTTTTAAGGAATCGCTATTTGAGAATTGCAAAATGGTATGTATGTAGAAATTTTCTATCTTTTTGTGATTTCTTAAAATTCCTTAATTGCGATTAGCAAATTACTAATCGCAATTAAGGAATAATTTCCCATTCATTTCTATGGGCCAGGAGGCCCATAGGAATGAATGTGAAATTATTCTCAAGTTGCGATTTGCTAATCGCAAATTAAGAATAATTTCAAGGGTGCAGGGGTGTCCAAAGGACACCCTGTTGCACCCCTGAAATAAGCATGGGTGCACATATGGTGCACATACATGCCCTATGGGCATGTATGTGCATCACATGGCACTTTGAAAAATGCAAAATGGGCATTTTTCAAGAAATTCGCAAATTACCACCAACTTGAAGTTGGTGGTAATTTGTGATTCCTTGGGGACAATTAGCAAATTTTTTTTTGCACCATACATTGCATTTAAGGAATCGCAAATTTTGCGATTCCTTAAATGCAATCGCAAAATAAGGAATTGCAAATTTGCGATTCCTTATTTTGCACTGAAATTTGCTACATACATACCATTTTGCTCAAATGAGTGCGAATTTCGGCGTTTGCGAACCCATTTGAGCTTCATACATCTGGCCCCAAGTGATTTGCCCAGAAACACTGGATGTAGAGCTGACGCAGAGGCTGAACCGCCTAGTTCCCCAGCTCCAAAGTCTGCTGCTGTAGCCATGAGGCTACACCCTCACCAACCGTTCTCTCCTTTCAACCTATGGCAACTCCACAATCCAAGAATGGTTGTTTTTGAAGTACAAAACATAGGAACTGTTTTGAACAAACTATTTTACCATTGGAACGTTGTATCCCCATTGCCTACCCACTTGGATCTCTGCATCTAGGAAAGCACTGTGGACTGGCCTTAGAGTTAAACCATTAGGGTGATGGTAAGTGTTGCATTTAAATTGAGGGACAGGATTAAGATGAGGCATAAAGTGCTAATGGTTTATAGTTAATGAAAGAGTATAAATAAGTGGAAGGGTTATTGGTAAGGAAAGAACTGTTCGTGTTAAGATTGATGTGAGGAAAGTTAAGGCAAAAATAAAATAAAATATTCAGGCCTATATTGCCTAGGTTCAGGCAACAGAGTGCTGTGCACTGCATTGCTCGAACAAGGGAAAGGGGTGCAGCAGCAAATCGACTAAGTTGTGGAATGGTGATGTCATCAGCAGCACGTGAGCAAAAGGCAGTGTACACGCAGTAGGGGAAATTACCCAGTATGTGTGGGAAAATCATACGATATTCCGATATTTAAATAATTGCTTCTTGATTGAGTTTGTGTTGGAGTCCAAACATTGCCAAACTCTGCTACATTAGTTGAATAACTGTGTCAAACCATAATTCTCTATGCGCTGGCGCCTCCGTCCCATAAACTTACATTATTACCACGGGACTGGTCCTATGAAATGTATGATGTTTTGGTCACTTTGGCTATTAATTTTCGGCTACATATATCTTTTAACGGGAAAGTTAATATCTAATTATGTTTGCACGGCTTTGCATCATCCTTGCTAAACCAAACTATAGTAAATTTGAGCACAAACTAATTTTAGATTCAGACCGATGATTCAAAATATCATCCACTTCATAAGAAATGGGACATTTGGACCCATCCACAAAAGAACCTTTCGTGTCTTTCTAATTCATTGGAAATGGTTGGCCCGGGATCGTCAGAGAGGCGTCGGCGCTGGCGCAGTTTCCTGGTCACCGCCGCAGAGAGGCGGCTCCCCGTCCCAGGAGCAGGAAGTGGTTACGGGCAGCAGATGGGACGCTTTTTCCATTGCCGCCCCCGTGTTCGCCGTTGTAGTTTTTCGCATTGGTTGTAGGAGGGCTGATAAAATATTCACGAGTCCTCGCTGCTGAGTGACGAGGGGTTGGGATCGTTTTATGAATATATAAATTAAAAAAAGGTGACGTTGTCTTTCTTATTCGATGGTCACACAGTTATCTCTGCTACCCGGGTGTAGGCTGGGGAGAACTTGGGCGACGGGCCCTGCAGTACAGCTGGCATGCTACTGACCTTTCTATCAGGTGTAGGGCCATCTCAATGTATTGTGGCACCCTCAACAAATGTTCGCCCCATTTTCTTTTCGTTGTAGCTGAACAATGGGTTCGTAAATAGCGTTCCCCAGCAGGGGGCGCTATTCAGAATCAAGCATCTCGCTCACCCGATTTCCAAGATGTGCAAGCGATTCGGACGAACCCTTTGGTTTTCCACATAAACAAGCATTTGCAATGCAATAGGTCTCGCAGTTACGCACCTTTAAGCTATTGGAATTGTAAATAACAATGGCTTTTATTTAAGTTTGTAAAAAGAAAACAAAAATAAAAGGCATTGTTATTTACAATGTCAATAGCTTAAACTCACATAACTGCGAAACCTATTGCATTGTTTTTTTAGTTTTACTCATTGTACCTTCAAGGTATATTCATTAAATAAAATGCATCCGGGAACATGGAATGGCGGGACCCACAAGCCAGAAATCCCTCTTTGTAAGAAGATGCAAAGTGGATGAAGGTTTGCTATGGCAACCTCGAGTTCTCACATGTTCCAGGCTTCTGCGAGCACGTGTGCATGGGTCTATCATTTGTTTACCCTGACCGTACAACCTTGGCAATGTCAACAGATAAAGGATGTCATTGCAGAACTTTTACTTCACTAGCCTGCTCCTCTAGCTTGGGGTGGGGGCGGGTTTGAACAGCATACAATATTCAGGCTGATTCATGAAATGAGGCGCTACCTCTGATGCTCTGTAAGGTGTTCATGGAAGTGCTGAGACCTACAACACGCATCTTTTCATCTTGTTGTGTTTCCATGTAAGGGAGCACGTGGTGTGATCTTACCTTTCTCATCTTTTGTTGCTGGTTTTAAATGCCTCACACTATGTTGAGGTCAAGCCCTTTTACTTAGATTAACCTTTTCAAGTGTGGTTTACAGGAAATATAGCATTGTGTGGCTTAAATGTTCACAGCTGTTTTTTTTAATGTATTCGTGTTCTCTGAGTTCACACCAGTTCATTTTCGAACCTATTTGTCGTGCACTAGACATCGAAGCCGACGGAGGGAGTGCTCCCTGTCAGTTCTGGGGTTGGGGTGCTTCGATTGGGGGGTTCATGCTTTCTACGGGCTCCCTGTCAGCTCCGGGGTTGGGGTGCTTCGATTGGGGAGGGGGGGGGGGGGAGGTCTTGCTTTCCACAGGCTACCTGTAAGCTCCCGGGGTGTCAAGGACCTCAGACCTGGGTCTTACAGTGACCCCAGCACTTAGAGGATCTGCCCCCTACCCACCCCTTGAGACCGTCACATGTGAGTAGTTGCGCTTGATTGGTTGGGGCGTCCCCTCCTTGCTGCTCCCCTCACAGAGGGCCGGCTGCCTCCATGAAGCTCCCAAGACACGTGTTCAGCTGTTCTTTGTTTTAGCTCCTGTGTGTCAGTGCACCGTGTAAGCGCACAAGCATACCCTGCTCTCTTTGGAACACACTCACTCTGCTGTCTCTCTCACTCTGCTGTCTCTCTCACTCTGCTGTCTCTCTCACTCTGCTGTCGCTCTCCCTCTGCTGCCGCTCTCCCTCTGCTGCCGCTCTCCCTCTGCTGCCGCTCTCCCTCTGCTGCCGCTCTCCCTCTGCTGCCGCTCTCCCTCTGCTGCCGCTCTCCCTCTGCTGCCGCTCTCCCTCTGCTGCCGCTCTCCCTCTGCTGCCGCTCTCCCTCTGCTGCCGCTCTCCCTCTGCTGCCGCTCTCCCTCTGCTGCCGCTCTCACTCTGCTGCCGCTCTCCCTCTGCTGTCGCTCTCCCTCTGCTGCCGCTCTCCCTGAGATAAACAGCAATGTCTCATACACTTATCTTTCCCTTGCACACACACTCCCTCAGGCATACACAGCTGCCTCTCTCCGTTACCCATACACAAAGGGGCCGTTCCAAAAGCGGACAGGGCGGCAACAGAAAACCCTCCTTTCTAATGGGAAGCCAGCGTTTACCATGAACGCTGATGCTATCCAATAGAAAGGAGGGGCGGGGCATAGGCTCCCTTTTTGTTTACAAGATGGCTCCGAGGGCGGGGCAGCTTTGCTGCCACACCCAAGTGAGACCTTAAAAATCACATACAGTGAAAGATCCATTGATCACTAATCAAAGGTCACTGAAGATGATGCATTCACCCATTGGCGCTGGGAGTAGGGGTGTAGAAGGTCTTGCAGAACCCCAACGTGACCATGCTGGAGTTTAGAAGATGAATGGGCAATAAAGAGTCCTTTACATGTTTTAATCTCGTCACATTTGCTGTGCCTTCAAACACAAAAGTTAAATGCCCGTCTGTCTTCTGACCGATTGCTGCTTTTTCATTTTACACAGATTGCTGTTTACTGTTCTTTCTCGGTCTGCAAGGTGAGAGGATTTTCTAAAGCGAGCTATGAGATAATCTTTGTGGGTTAGAGGCTGTGTGAAAGGAAAGGTTGCAGGATGTCAATTGTATTCTATTGCACAACATTTAAGTACCTGTAAATTAACTGCACAATTATATATAAATGTGTTATAAAACAACATGAGGCACATTTTTGTGTAATTCTGAAGTGCGATGGAAACTAAGATTTCCAAATCAAGACTAATTGTGCAAATGATAAATATTCACAGAAACCCGATATTCACACATTGTTTGTGCACTATGTAGTTGTATCAGTAAAACTGCATGTCTATGCAAGTTTAGTGACCAAAACAAACTGGCTGTAAATGACCGTGTGCAACCCCACCATGCTTTAATACTATATTTGCGTCAAAATGCACTGCCAGCTACATGCTACAACCTTACCACTTTCTTGCTGAATGGCGTGGCTTTTGTGTGATGCTTGCATTTTTCACAATCCCTATGATTTCAGTGATGTAAATTGATGGCAGCACCCCACTCTGAAAACTTTCCCAACACCACTGCGTTCATCTGCCCTAGGAACGCATCCATGCGCACTATTAATAGGACTTGTGTATTTGTAAAGCGCACACTCACCATGAAAAGTTGTTTAGGTGCTAATGTCAGATTATTGGTGTTACACAGCTCAAGATATGCATTTGGTCTAAGGGAAGGGGCCCATAGGCCAGAGCGGCTGACTTTGAAACTGAGGAACCAGGTTCCAATCCCAGTGTTGGCTCAACATCCTATGATTTTGGGCAAATCGGGCTTGATTTAGAGAGAGAGGGGGGGATCTAATTCTTTCAGCCATAGGCAGAGTGGCTCTAAGAAGGGGTGAAAACACAACAAAAGTCTCATTAGCAAGTGAAGTACTCTGGTGCGGCTGCAATCAGAGGGTCGCCAGCCCGCAAAGCTCTCTCATCGAGGCTGACAGATATGACAGGTAGTGGGTGCTGAAGCCTGGTGAGCCTAATGGGTGTTGCGCGCCTGCTATGTTCACACTATATTTAAAACTGCCCAAAAAAAAAATCCTCGAAAGGATTGACCGCTCATAGGAGAATTTGTGGTTTGAACCTGTGTCCATCTGAATCATATGTAGATCCCTGCCATAGATGCAGAAGTCATCTCTGCCATCAGACCTGGCAGTCTGGTAGGAAAGATTCATAATCTGAATCCAAACAGTGGCCCGCGATGGAAATCCTGGAACTGTTTGAGAAGTCACCACAGTTTATCGAAGGTGCTGCCAGGCCACACCAAGGGTATGGTGTGCACTTTACAAACCGACACAATCTGGACGATAGCCTGTGGGGCTTATGCAAAGGTTTATGCATGGGAGAGGCTTTCACCAGAAAAGATGGAGTGCATCATGTGCCAGGACTACTTGCAGCTCAGCAGGTCAGGGCGGGGTGCCTCAGCCAGCAAGCATGACCAATAAATGCCATAGCACAGTCAATGGAGTAATGGGCCCCAGTGCAAGGAAGGAGTGGACCCCCTGGCCAATGTTGGAATTATAAAATACAGCAATAACCAGGTTTCAGTGAGCTTCTCAGGCGTCCCGGCCACACCCCCTCACCCTCTCACACCCCCTCACCCTCTCACACCCCCTCACCCTCTCACACACCATCACACTCCATCACCCTCACCCACCCACCCCCTCACTCACCCTCACTCACCCTCACACCCCCTCGCCACCATTACAACCTCACCCTCACACACTCTCACACCCCTCACCCTCACATCCCCTCACCCTCACACACCCTCACCCTCACACACTATCACCCTCACACCCCCTCACTCACACACCCTCCCTCACACACCCTCACCCTCTCCCCCCTCACTCACCCTCACACACACTCACCAGCATAGCATAACAAAGCATAGGATAGCAAAACAAAACATAGCATAGCAAAACACAACAAAGCATAGAATAACAAAACAAAATAGCATAGCAAAACATAGCACAACATAACAAAGCATAGCAAAACATAGCATAGTAGAACAAAACAGCATAGCAAAACACAACAAAACATAGCAGAACAAAACATAGCATAACATAAAACAAAGTATAGCATAACAAAACATAGAAAAACACAACAAAACAGCATAACAAAACACAGCATACATAACTAAACATAGCATTGCAAAGCATAGCAAAACAAAACACAACAAAGCATAACAAAACAAAGCTTAGCATAACAAAACAGCATAGCATAATAAAACACACCAAAACATAGCATAGCTTAACAAAACATAGCATAGCATAACAAAGCATAGCATAGCAAAACACAACAAAACATAGCATAACAACACACACCAAAGCATAGCATAACAAAAAGCGTAGGATACCAAAACACAACAAAACAGCATAGCAAAACAAAACATATAATAGCATAGCAAAACATAGTATACCAAACACAACAAAACATAGAATAGCATAACAAAACATAGCATAGCAAAACAAAGCATAATAAAGCACAACAAAACATAGCATAACAAACCATAGCATAGCGAAACATAACATAGCATAACAAAACATAGCATAACAAAACACAGCATAGCATAACATAAATCAAAGCATAGGATAGCAAAACATAGCATAGCAAAACAAAACATAGGATAGCAAAACAAAACATAGCATACAGCATCACTCCGCACCACCACAACATCACCCAGGGGCACCACAACATCACTATGTGCTACCACAGCATCACTGAAAGGCACAGCATTACTCGTTCGCCATCACAACATCACTCAGCGCCACCACAGCATCAATCTGTGCAACCATTGAACAACACCTGGTTCAAATGTTCTCTCAATAATTCAAGCTTTATTACAAATGTAACAAAAATATGTTAATATTTCACTTCTGTTCTTAGATTTTCGTCACAATAAAATACACTGAACATAATCTTCACAAAAGTTATTTACAAAACTTTAAGCTATTGCCATTATAAATTACAATAACTTTTATTTAATTATCAATTATTGAAAAAAATTAAAAGCCATTGTTATTTGTAATATCAATACATGTAAGTCACGTAAATACAACACATATTGCATTACAAATGCTATAGGTGTCACATTTGCGAAAGTTATAACTATTGGCATTGTAAATGATAAAGCTAATAATTTCACTATTTTCAAAACAAAACATAAATAAAAAAATTGTCATTTACAATACCAATAGCTCAAACTTTCCTAATGCGAGACCTATTGCATTGTAAATGCTTGTTTTAATTTCCCATGCTTCCTATATGCTCAGCTGCTGACCTATAATTCCTCAAAGACAGCATGGAGAGTCACTTAAAAGGAGCACAATTTTCTGTATTTATCCACTTTTAAAAATAAATGCAGACGGAAAACACATTGTTTTCTGTCTGTATTTATCTGTAAAAATCCATAAAAACGGAAAACAGGGAGCCTTACACATAATGCATGTAACAGCATAAGCCACCCCCCCCCCGCCCAGCAAAATGGAGATCTCCAGATACAGAGCACAAGTCCGGTTATCCCATGGAACAAGACATTAGGAAGTACAATTAGCCTAGGTCTGGCAGCACAAGTAAACACAAGGAGATGATGGACGGAGCACTGAAACTTTTCTGACGCTCACCCCAGTCACAGATCTGGGTTGAATCCTTCATCATTCTTTAGCTCACTTCCCCACCTCAGTTCAGACCCAGCTAGATGCAAATCAGTCTTGACCCTCTGCCTCATTGGAACAGTCCAGCTCGATCTGCCAAGCCACGTCTTCCCTGAACCAAAAACAAGCATCCTGGGGGCGGTTTCTTGGTAACACCCTTCATCAGACAGGCTAGCTTGAATCCAGTGGCAAAGTGAGCAAGGGACCCACGTCTGGGCATACCCTGCCAACTTAGGGCAAGCAAAGCAAACACAAGGAGATGATGGATGGAGCGCTGAAACTTTTCAGACACTCACCCCCAGTCACAGATCTCGGTTGAATCCATCATCGTGCTTTAGCTCTCTTCGCCACCTCAGGTTTCACTGGATTCAAGCTAGCCTGGCTAATGAAGGGTATTACCCAGAAACGTCTCATACCAGTGTAGAGTGTTGATGCAGTGTACATCTCTCTCTCGTGTAAATCAGTGTATAGAAAAAGTTACATAAGACAAAGAAGACCACAAGGTGTATGATTCACAAGTCATCCATACTGGTGGGCATTCTTTAAGAGTGCTTGGTCCAGGGAAGCACAGATTTAGGATTCAGAACGTAATACAGTGGTTAGGGGTGACTTTACTAATAAGAATTTATTTCTACCCAAGCAAATTCTTTTTAGTAAAATTAGGATAATGAAAGACTGTGAAAAAGACATACATTTCCAACCTAGATTACAATAGTAATTTATGAACTGCACAGTATCAAAAGGATCTCTGTAAAAAAAGCAGTAAACAACTGGGCTATGCCCAGAAAATACTGTTCTGTGACCTACATAGTACACACTCTTTGCTGCAGGCATATTAGCCCTCTACACTGCCTGCCTAGATGAGTCAAACCTCCCACTAGACAAAACCCACATCTCTCTCCAGCAGGTGCATTAATCACCAGAGTAATCTAGGCACTTTGCCTGAAAACTGATGGATATATAAGTAACTCTGCAGGGCTTTTAAACTGCTGCACTGCTACAAATCCGGCCCCCAGTATCAACACCACCTCGCCACCACCATTCTAGCCTTATGGGGAAACTCCCAATGCCCGGTATGGCCAGTCCGATCTTGGGCAGGGTCATGAAAAGCAATCGGACAGGCAACTTATCCAAAAACTCAGGCACAAAGAAATTGGCAACAAGGAAAAATGGGACATGGGGTTAAGGCACCTGCTACAAATAGCTTTGTGTGCCCAGTGACTCTCAGGGAATAATAATAATGGTAAGATAACTCTGGTGGTTAATCCGCTTGCTGTAGAGATCTGTGTTTTGTCTAGTCATGATTTGCTCATAAAGATGCTGCAAAGCACAGTGTGTAACATGCATATGACAGATTTTTATTTTACGTAGATAGGTAAGTGGGTTACTGCTTTTAATGCAGAAATCCTTTTGTTACTTGCCATTCATAAATTGCTCTCCTTGTAATATAGCACAGTGAGCTATGAACCGGCATCAATGACCTGCATGCAAACCGAAATGTATTGGTTTAGAACCTTATTGTGTTTTCTCGATCTGTTGTTATTATAAGTCTTCTAACAAGGGTTGGTAGTAGTAACGCCTTATTAGCACAGGCAACCACAGCACTGTGTTACATTGTAAATCCTGATGTTGTGTTTCTCCCAGCCATGCACCCTTAACATATAATCTCTACTATTAAAGCTGATGTGTGACTCCTACACTTTAAAACCCTCATTGCCCCTAGTAGCATCCTGTACTGTAATTTACACACTTGTATGATTTAAATTCAATGTAAAATGTGTGTGTGCTAAGTAATGCGCTGTGACATCCAAAACTGGGGTGCGTAGCGCTATGAAAGAATTAAATAAAAAAAATGAGTAGGTGTTATTTAAATTGTTATTCATTTAAATACTTGTATAGAAAGCTCTATCTGACATTCTTACTCGGTGTGAAGAGTAAATAACCAGTTCATATACAGGAATTGAGAAAAGTCAAATAAAGTCAATAGCTTGCCTCCAATCAAAGTACTTGTGAAGTGTTGAGCTGTGTGCCTTTGTTTCCACTCCATTGTGGGCATCTAGGTGTTAGGCTCCAGTTAGCTCCCAGCCAGAGTCAAGCTCGAAGAAAAGGAGATCTGATGGTTCTTTAAATTTGGCCTTTGTTTTGGGTCCAGTTGGAATGTAAAATAAGAAAGCCCCCCCACGCCACCCATGCTTGCACATTGCTGCTGTGACCAGAAAGCAGACAACATGCGGTGCTGCTGAATTGTGTCCCGGTGTTGGCAAATTACACCAGGAGAAATTCAGCACGTTTCACGGGAGCAAGACGGGTCTGCTTCAATAATAGCTGCTGCATCCATGATCTGGCTTCATTCATTACAGCACTGGACCCCTGATGATAACCGGACTTACTGCACATGCTACTGTACCATCCTTATGCATGGAAAGCGCTGCTGTACAACACGTCAGGAGAGGCTTTGACGGAGTTGGTAGCACTCGTGGGTGAGGCTTATTTGCTACGCCAATAATTTGTTTATTGTTCTGTTTCTCCTACTATCATTGGCTTACTCATAAGAGGAATGGATGTGATTCAGTGAGGGAATGCCCGGATTTCCTTTAAGGAAATATAGCCACTTAGGGCTGATTCACCAAAGTAATCTGAGACAAAATCCTAACTTTACGACTTTCGGTATTCACAGAAGGCATTTAGGAGTGCTAAAGTTGGGATTTTCTCTCAGTCAATCTTAAGTTTTGGTCTTAAGTTAAACTTAAGACAAACTTAAGTTTAACTGAGACAAAATCCTAGTTATAAAGTTAGGATTTTGTCTCCGATTACTTTCGTGAATTGGGCCCATAGTTCTCATAAATGACAGTTTTTGAGAGTCTGTGTGTTTTTCATAGTAAAAATGTTCCAGTCATCTACTGCAGATATCCGTAACCTTTTCAGCTGAAATCCAAAGACTGTGTTGGGAATGCTGACAACTAGAACTTATCTAGATGTAGACATAGCACTTATATTGTTGTTAGTTATTTGACATTTATGTAACACACAGCCTGCTATTAGTATGATCTTCTAGCACCTTCGGTAGAGCAGGAAGGACTTTCTAAACCTTTTCAGATTAGAACAAAAAAATTTGCTGTCTATAGGCAGGATCCACCCAGTGTGCAGAATTTCATCCCATGTCCCTTGTTCTCCTCAGCACCTCATGA
The DNA here is from genome assembly GCF_964261635.1 of Lissotriton helveticus. Lineage (NCBI taxonomy): Eukaryota > Metazoa > Chordata > Amphibia > Caudata > Salamandridae > Lissotriton > Lissotriton helveticus. The sequence continues at coordinate 1,730,212,918 of NC_136057.1, read as the reverse complement.
ATAAAAGATCAACTGCTTGCAAGGCAGTCAGGCACCATTCCAAATGTAGCAGACAACCCCTATTGCTGGGGCATTGGCCCTCAGAACTGCAAGCACCCCAGGCACGATTTGTCTACTTTTAGCTCTGTCAGTGTTTTGTGGGTTGAGTCTAGTGCTTAATTTTAGCTGGTGGTTTCTGGTGCTAGGTACCTGCAGTTAAGTGTCGGCACCAGTACTTATAGCAATCCTCCACATGGTGGCACTGTCTGTCTAATGAACACAACAACAGGTGCGTAATACAATAAAATGACTAATACCAGTGCTCAAGCCATTCTTATAGCTTTGGGCGGCCTGGAATAGTCCAAATTGTCACCCTTGTAGAAGTGTCATGGTTAGTAGCTGTTATTGCGTAATCAAAGGAGAAGGTGGGGACCGGGAGCTTTTTAATGGCCTAGTGCCCGTGCTCCAAACTAACCTTAAAGTCAGTACAAAAACGGGCACTGTTCCAACAAGGTTAATGAAGGGAAAAGGAGCGTTTTAGGTCGCGGACTCCCTGTCAGAGAGTGAGGGGTAGTGTTAGGCAAGACAAATCTTGTCTCTTGTTGCCCTCACACACCCCGCAGGATGTCATGCTTCATCATCGGGCGTTTGCTCCTCCTCGGGCCGGCGGTGCAATGCCCTCGAACTCTAACGCTCGAGCGGACACTGACTCTCTGACATAGAGTCCGCGACCTAAAACGCTCCTTTTCCCTTCATTAACCTTGTTGGAACAGTGCCCATTTTTGTATTGACTTTTAGTAGCTGTTATTGCCAGCGCAGGCAGGGGCAATGGGTGGTGCAAATCTACAGTGGCCTCCTAACAAGCCCTGGTTTAACCCCTAGGCATAATTAGGGCAAAAACCCATGTCTAGATACTCTGTAATTAAATGCCAACAGTGAAAGACAGCCACTTTTTAGACTATGTTCAGCTTTGTATTCTGAAGTGAATGTGCTTATTCGTGTCTTCAAGAAAGCCTTGGTCATAGTAGCAGCACATGTGTGTCATCATGAGGTGTGATCGTCGCTACTCAGAAAACTGGCCCATCATAGTCTTTTTCTCTTTTGTAGAAATGGCATATATTACGAGTGATGCTAGAACATCACTGTTTTTGGGTGTTTGTCAGTCCACCCCAAAGCATAATTGTCCAATTGAAGCCACTAGGTTGGGGAGAGGCTAGTGATTACTTGTTCTTCCTCACTACTGCTGTTTGGGAGATGGGAAGTATGATGGGTCAGGCCTCAGTTTCTATTGCTCAGGTGAGGATGTTTCTAGGCAGGGCCTTTCCTTATGTGTGACTGATTACTGCTACAGGAGGACGGAGTGACAGCCAGATACAGGAACTCACACTTCATTGTGCCTATGTTGTGGGTGCTCTAGTCTGAAAACGTCCCAGTGCGATCTGCCCTGAGAAGCATTACTTTTACACAAATTCACTTAGTCTCTGTTTTCCTTCATCCCACCCTGATCAGCAGAGGGAAAGCAGAGGAGCGTATAGAGCAAAAAAACATAAAATGCAACATTCCTGTTCCAATGGTCGACTAAAATTTTCTTTCAAATGACTCTCTCCTTCCTTTCCATCCACTACATGACTGCACTCTCTGAGTACATCCTACTCCAATACACAAGTGTGTTTGCCTTAATCCCTATTATTCTACATCTGCAACTTGCCCATGCCTTATTTCAAAGATCACAACTTCTCTTTTAAATATCATACTCTTGCAACCTACAGTACCTCATCTCCTGTAGCTCATATATAAATGCAGCCAACTAATGCATGACATTCTCATACCCACTCTCAACCCACTAAAGATCACACCTAATTTCCTACTTATGTAATCTACCACATAGAAAGTGGAGCAAAGGCATGGAACCCGTAGAGCACCAGACGGATCCCAATAACAAAGAAATTTACAAAGCGCTAACCCTTGGACTAGGAGCAGCCTGCTGCCCGGATTAAACAACAAAAATGCCCAGCCAGTGGTATTAAGCGATATATAAATTCAATTACAATGCAATATATAATTTGGGAGCAAGATGGCGGCCGTGATGCACGGCTGAGAAGCAGCGCAAGCAGTGAGGACTCAGCTGGGGTTAACCTCGGAATACTCGCTGTTTTAAATGCCTAAAAACGCCTAAAATACTTAAATTATACTGACGGAGAGATATCCTGGAGTAATCGGGACATAAGAGCTGTGGAGGAACAAAGCGATTAAACGTTTGAAAACGCCCAGAATCGACATCGCGTGCTTGGATGCTTCTGATCGCTCCTTACCGCAAGACGCTTCCACCCGGACTGCTAAGGGTTGCCGCCGTGCTGCTCCTAAGGATTGGGCTGGCCGGTAGGATCTCCTGCAGAGTTCACGGAGCAAAGGGGCGGTGCGGCACAGGTCAGGCGGAGCCGAGTGGTGGTAGAGGCAGCATCAGCACTAGCGGCAGTGCGATATCCAGGGGCTGTAGAGACAGCCGACAGAGTAGCCGACAGAGCAGGGCAAGAGCAAAGCGGCAGCTCTCCCCACGGATGGCCCCGAAAATCAATACCGGAGGTAAGCCGTCTTCCAAGAAGAAAAATGTAAATGCAGCTGAGAATGCCGGCTTAGCAGACAACTCCACGAATGTTATAAGTGTTCCTGCAGATTGCGTTGGAGCCGAGGCAGGGTTACTCGAAGTAGAGTCTGGGGGCCGGATAAGTCAATTGGCATTAGTACAGGGTACCCCTAAAGCGATGAAGCCCCCAACTGTTAGAACTAGACAAGCTGCTGCCACAGCCTCCGCTACTGCGACTATAAGTGTAGTGGAAATGATGAACCGCAAGGAAAAGGCAAAAAAGCTTAAAAACACAGAAATGGCCACAGTTACAGCTACAATATCATTATCAGCTACTGAGGATGAGGCGTTTGCAACAGAGCTAGCGCCTGAGCCGGAGCCTGAGCCTGTTCCACAGCCTCAGTTTCAAGTACAGTCACAGCCTTATCTGGATTTTGGAGCTGAGGATGCTGTTTCAAATAGTGTTCAGGGCAAGATGGCCCCCTCGGCGAAGTCAATCCCAGTGGCAGTGGGAGTGGGAGCCGATAAAGGCATAAGTAAGGAGGGAAAAACTATGTCAGTCAACGACATGATAACTACGCCGCCAGATGGTGAGGAGACACAGCTTGCCACACCTCCCGCCACTAACATCAACAGCGAGTGTGTTCAAGCCGGACAAGGGGCGGATATCTCAGGAGGATCTAAAGACTCTGCTCTTCTTGCCACAGGCGATCCAGTGAAAGAGATAACCACGGCTCTCACGGCGCTGGGTGAACTAAGACAAGGACAAGGACAAGGACAAGGACAACGACAACTAACAACAAATAGAAACACCGATCAGAGTGGTCCGATCCATAGGGAGAAGGAGAAAGAGAAGACCCCTAGTGAGTGTTTTTTCTCCGTAACCGAGGAGGCCGACTGGTCAGAAGATGAGGAGGAGGAGCTGCGTAGTTCTGATATTGACGGCAGCAACCCAGAAACAGAGAGAGACCCTGAGGTGGGGCTACCACCAACGGCCGTTAAAGCAATGTTTCCTCAAAGAGGTCAAGCTGAATTAACATGGGATCATTCTCCAACAACCGAACCACAAGGAAATCCAAATCAGGTGTTGAGTCACGCACAGAATCAGGAGAACACACAGGAGGCCACACAACTTTCAATGACCTCAATGATGACAATGATGGAATCAATCCATCAAGGCATCACAGCGCACCGGGAAGAGACAAGATCAGACAGTCTCAAGGCCCAAGCTGCAATGAGAAAAATGAAAGGAGTGGTCAGAAAGCTTTCAAAAGCTTGTGTGAACGTAGGAGATAGGGTTTCAAACTTGGAAGAGAGGATAGTCACTACTGAAGCGGAGGCGGCAGCAGCAACAAGCAAAGTGGAATCCTTCGGAGCACAAGCACAGGATGTCCAGTGGAAGCTGGAGGACTTAGAAAATCGCCTAAGGAGAAACAATCTTAGAGTCCTCGGGATTCCGGAAGGTTGTGAAGGGCAAGATGTCAAAGCCTTCATCGTCAAAATCTTCGAGAAAGCCTTTCCAGACATTGCCGGGTGGAACTGGACCACTGAAATCCAGAGAGCACATCGGACACCGTTTAAGTTGAGGCAGAATGCCAGAGCAGATGATAAGCCCAGAGCAATCCTGATCTATATAGGGAACTTTCTGTTGCGACAATCTATTGCAGAAAAAGCGAGGCCGGATGCCAAAAGGACCTTCGAGGGGGGTTCCTTCTTCGTAAGGCCCGATTTCTGTCATACCACCGTCGAACGGCGTTGGAGGTTAAGACAGTTAATCAAATCTTTCCAGGACAAAAAGATACAGGTGTACCTTATCAATCCCGCCCAGCTAAAGGTAATCCACCTGGGCAAGACTATATATTTCTCCTCAGAAATTAAAGCTCGAGAGTATCTAGACTCAGTATAGTATCGGACTATGTTTAAAAAAAAAGCAATCCCTATCATACCCTCCTATTAGTTTTCTTACGAGTTTTCTTACGAGATATTTAAAAAGTATGGTATGATAAGCCCAGGGAGGCAGAATAGTGGCTATTGTGGGCATTGTATGAATTTCTGAGGTTTCTCTGATTTCCGGGGTTTTTGATTAGAGGATTTTTGGTTTTTTCTTTAGATTGGGATCTTTATTGAATTTTTATGTATGTAATGAGTCCACTGCTACGCTGCATCCATCACATGCACAGACTCAGTCTGCGCACTCCACTAGGGTGGGGGTTGGGGTCGGGGTCAGGGGGGGGTGTGTTTTGGGGGGGAGGGAGGGACGGGGGGGGGAAAGCAAAAGAAAAGAAAGTTCATGCAGTTAAAGTGTATATCAATATATCTGAAATGCTGAAAGAAGAATTGTATATGTATGATACGTCCAGGAGAATATCTGATTGGTTGATGCAATGGCTATGTTCCCTTCAGGGTTATGTCTAAGCTTAGGGTATTAAGCCTAAATATAGGCGGTTTGAATAATTGGAAAAAGAGGGGTAGGTTTGAGGAGTATATCAAAATAATAGGGGCAGATATTTTATGTTTACAAGAGACTCGCCTACCTTGGAAAAAGAGACATTGGCTAAAATTAAGGGGGTATGAAATTCTGTCCTGCTCCTCACAGACATCAATGATAAAGGGGGTAGCAATAATTGGCAGGGTAGGGCTGGGGGGGGCAAAAAGATGTAAGGCCGATATATCGGGAAGATGGGCAATATGCGAGATGAATCTAGGCATCACATTTTGCTCAATATACGGTTCCAACCTGGATGACCCGGGGGTGATGGACCAAATAGAGCAGGAACTAACCAACTGGCCAGCAGCCATCGTAATTTGCGGAGATTTAAATATCTCAGCAGATTTTGTAAACGGACTTCCATATACAGGTTGCAAGCCCCGGGTATTCAGAGCAGTGTCTTCTATAATCCAATCCCATGGGTTGAGGGATGTGTGGGGAAGTCTAAAGAAAGACGACCCCGGGTTTACATATTTCTCACATCCATTCAATAAGCATACAAAACTGGATTATTTTATGATATCGGCTAATTATCTCTCTAAAGTGGAAATAGCTAAGCTTCCCAGGTTGATATCAGACCACAACCCTCTTGTCTTAACATTGGCTATCAACAAACAAGGGAAAAAAGCTAGACCCTGGACTTTCGATAGAAAGCTCTTAGTGGATAGTAACTATATAGCGCACGTAAAGGATTGGTCCCAGTCATTTTTTGATGCGAACAGATACAGTGCCTCTCGTGTCGCTGTCTGGGATTGTTTTAAGGCAGGCTTGAGGGGGGAGACAATTAGTTATGTGGGTCGAACGTGGAAATGATCCAAGGAAGAGAGAGAATGTTTGTTGGGTAAACTGGCAGAGGCAGAGGAGCAACATAGGAGAGACGTACTTCATGGGAGCCAGGGCATCTCAAGTTTAGAACGGTTGAACAGTATGAAGGCCGAAATCCAGAGGCAACTGGCTAAAAAAGCTGCAGCAGAATATCAAACCCATAGAGCAAGAATGTACGAAACAGGGGAAAACGCTGGTAGGGTTTTAGCTCTACGGATAAGGCAGGCTACTTCTAAGAACATCATTACTGAAATCAAAGAAGGGGATCGAATCTATAATAAACCAGCTGAAATTTTGGATGTTTTTAGGAGATATTATCAAGATCTATATAAGGAAGAATCGGGTATCGACGATCTGGGTATAAATTGGCCGGAAATGGGTACTAAACTCACCGCTAGCGAGAGAGAAGTTCTGGAACAGAGTATTACTATAGACGAATTATCTGAGGCATTACAAGATCTAGCAGCTGGTAAGGCAGCAGGCCCTGATGCCATACCTCTGGAGGTTTATAAATGCCTGAAGGAAGAAACGTCACCTCTTCTTTTGGATCTATTCAATGGGGTTATGACCACCGGAGTTATACCGGAATCTTGGACCAAAACAAATATTGTGGTTTTCCACAAGAGGGGGAAACCTAAGGAAAGCCCCGGCTCTTATAGGCCAATATCGTTAATAAATAGTGACAATAAACTATATGCTAAAATTATGGCGATACGGCTGGGGAGGATCATTGCGACTCTGGTCTCCCCCTGGCAGCATGGTTTCGTCCCGGGCAGGGGTACGACCGACCATATAAGAAGAGCCATCACATTGTTTGACATCCATGCTGCCGGGGGGGGGGGGGTCGCAATGGTCCTCCTAGATGTGGAAAAAGCTTTCGACCGCGTTAGATGGAGCTTCTTGTGGAGAGTAATGGAAGATAGAGGTTTCGGTCCCAGATTCCTGCAGGCAATCCAGGCTATGTACTGCAATCCAACCGCCAGTATCCATCTTATGGGTGAGTGTTTCGGGCAGATTCATATATCAAGAGGCACGAGGCAAGGGTGCCCGTGCTCACCCATCCTTTTTGCACTATTTATAGACCCCCTAATAACTCTCATAATGAATAGCAATATTAAGCCAGTTGTTACCAATGGATTCCACACAAAGGTTCTTGCGTACGCGGACGATTTAGCTATAATCACCACAGATCCCAATAGTGCCATGAGGGGATTAGTTAGAATTACCTCCGATTTCGGGAGACTATCAGGATACCGCTTAAATGTAGCTAAGACACAGGTATTATGCTCTAGAAACATAGTTAAATCGGATGACAGTTACGTGGACACAGTAGTATACCTAGGCATAACAATTAATGCTCAGCCAAGGGATATCATCAAAGATTATTTTGTCCCGTTATTGGATAAGATCAAACAGGACCTAAAAAGAATAGATAATCTCCACCTATCAATTATAGGAAGGGTTAATGTCATTAAAATGTCAATGTTTCCTAAGATTCTATACAAATTCAGGTCTATTCCTTTTAAAATAGAAGATAATCTGATTAAGGAAATGGAGTCGATCTTTATGAACTTCGTCTGGCAATACGGCAAGGTGAGGAGATCAAATAAACTCATGTCTCTTCCCCAGGAAAAGGGTGGGCTGGGAATACCAAACCTTAGGTTTTACAATTGGGCTTGTCTCCTCACAGAAATGGCTATACTCTTTTTTCCAGAGGATATTAGGCACAGCCAGGGAGATATTCCCTCTATCTATCAGCTGGCTCTTGGTAGTGAAGCACATGGGGTATTGCTGAGGAAATATGATAAGCGTTTCTTTAAGGCACCAAGATATAGAATATTGGAAGACATTTGGGGGATATGGTCTTCTGTACAGAAAAATCAGAGTATCCCAAGGTATAATCGATACCCTCTACTTTGGAATTCAGAATTATTCCCGCATTTAAGTTGTGATGGCCCTTGGAGATACTGGGAAAGACAGGGAATCACTACACTAGGTCAAGTAATGATAAAAAATGTATGTAGGCCCCTCGAATTGCTGAAGTCACGGTATTCATTACGAGGCTGTCAAGAGTTCAAGTATATGCAGTTGGTCAATATAATAAAATCAAAAAGACCGTGTATAAATATATCTAAAGGATGTCCATTATTAGATTATTTGAAGGGTGGAGGTCGCAGAATTAGGGAAATATATGGGCTATTTCAGGAAAGGCTCCCCGACGATATGGTTAAGACAGAGGCAGTTTGGGCTTCTAAACTGGGGGACCCAGATATCGACTTGGATAGAGCCATATTAATGGATAAAAGGTTTCTGCGATCATCAAATCTAAGAGCACAGCATTTTAAGACCCTTTTTAATTTATATTACACACCGGCCAAATTGTTTGATTGGGGCAAGAGGGTGGACTACAACTGCCCTAGGTGTGGGAATGGGCCAGCCGATGTTCTGCACATGTTCTGTAGTTGTGGAAAATTAGGCCCCATAAAAAAGGAAATTGAAAGGTTTTTAGAGGGGCTGCTAGCTGTCAGAATAGACCTATCCCCGACACTTATAATTATTGGTTGTGATGCCAAATTGGGTTTAAGTACAGAGATAGAGGCGCTTGTTTTTATATCATCAGCTGTTTTTAGAATATTAATTGCTGCTGCATGGAAGGACGTCGAGGCCCCAACCTTCCAAATGTGGATCTGCAGGATGCTAGGGATTCATAACATCGAGTCAGAATTGTACGCTTTAAAGGGAATAAAATCTAGGGAAATGGGGCTACGGATTTGGGCACCTGTGGCTATATGGAGGTTGTCTAGGTCCGGGGTCTCATAGCTCATTCCAATCGTCTGACCCTGGTTTGCCCTTCACTCCCTCTTCTTCCTTTTCCCTTAATTTCTGTGTCCTATTGTTTACAATGCGTATTTATATGTATTTATATCTATCTGTATAGTAATTTATATTGTTGTGCCTAATGTACACTATATTGTCATGAACTTTCAATAAAAAAATTTAAAAAAATAAAAATACAATGCAATATATAATCCACCCTAAAACAAATGCAATGACATTCAGCAGTCAGACAGTCAATGGTAGTTCATGCAGGCAGCCTAATGAATCCCTTACTGGTTGACACTTTTACACTCGCATATGATAAAACTGCTAAGGGTTGTGTCCCTCACCCAGTAGTGTACCGGTCCACAGCAATAAACCCACCATTAACATCTTATCAGACATGGAATAACTGAAGAGAGATCTCCCACATGCTGCTGGCCAATGGAGGACTCTAATTTAGTTATTATCTGCAGGTTCCAACTCGCTACATATTACGGCCACTTCTTGGCATCTCGCAATGATAATCAGATTTTAAAATGAAATTTAAAAAAAGTCCATGCCAGCAGATCTTTCTACTATTTCTACCTTTTAACCTATGCCTGCTCAAGACCATGAATCTTAAACAAAATATCTTAGAATGGACAAGCCAGTGCAGTAACCAGCTATGTGGGCTATGAACATATGAATATAAGAAATAAAAAAAGAGCCTAGAAGGGCTGCTCAAAACTGCCAGATTACTGTAAACCATAAACTGTGGGCCTGTCCCTCACACTTCTTACTCCATCAAAGTACAAAGCGCTGTGTCCCATAACACAATAACTGCACCCCAGTGGTCCTCACACAGAACATGGAAACACTTTCCACACAGGAGCAAAACAAAGGCAACACACTTCCAACCAAACACCATACACGGTGTAACATACTAGCCATGCAGGCAAGCGCTTCAGCACCCCACATAGGTGTAGTAAGCCCGATATAAATATTGCAATACAATACAATGGATGATGTGGGACTGGGCGGGGGATGAGGGGGGTTTCATCAGTGTGAGAAGTTGGCCTGGTATATGATGTTCACTATTCTAGTGAGCACCTTGCACCAGTCCAAACAACCCTTATGGTGATGGTTGTAAAGTCAACCTTATAGACCATCTATCCTAGTGGTGGCATGGACAAAGCAGTCTTAGGCTAAAACTTCAGAGAGCATGTGAAGCAAGCTGTTTTACCATATGTAACCACTTGAATACCAAATGAAAGGACACCACACAGGTTATATATAAAATATATATGTATTTATTACTAACACAACCCCTCTGAACTCTTTATGAAGTCAGAGGCACAAGCACATAACAAGATACTTAATTATCATACAATAAATTGCACAATGTACAGTAGCGCCCTAGGGGAACAGAAAACCATATACTAAAATAGTGGTATAAGAACCACGTCACAGACAAGGAACAGGCCTAGGGCCTAAGGAATCGCAGGGGCTATGCTGTACTACCAAGAGTTAGGAAGCAGGAGGCCCACTGGAAGCGTGTGTAGTGTCTACACACACACACGCGAGTTACCATAGGGATACAATGGGAATGAAAGAATTGGAAACTAGTTCTTTAAAGACACTTCCGGATGGACTAGGAGAAAGCTACTTAAAACTAGGAAACTAGGATAGTCAATACCCAGAGGAGCACCGAAATACTCATGTTACCTCACCCACAGGAGCCGGGTGCATAGGTGTCAAAGTGTGTCGAGTTTCGTCGCTGATTCCTATGGAGACCTGTAAAAAGATGCTGCAGGCGACCAGGAGAGAAGTGTCCGGTTGGATCGAGGATGAAGAATACCTGAAAGCAGAGGGGACAGAGTCTGGGTCACTAGCCAGTGACCAGGAAGGAACCAGAAAGGAACCAGGCGATGTCGCGAAGCAATCAGGTGATGTCGTGAAGCTTGTCTTTGAAGCCACGTGGACCAGGAGGTGTCGACAATGACCAGGAGCTGGATAGGGACTGTTCCACAAAGACTCTCGCTGTCGGCGGTGTCGGCTTCCGGATTGGAGTCAACAAGCCTTGGCAAAGGCACCCCACGGAGGAATCAAAGATGGCGTCTGTTGCAGACCAGCAAGGTCTGAGGGGCTTCTCCTTTTTAGGGAAGCAGGGGCCAGCCTGGAGCAACCAGGCTAGTGGTGTAGATTTAAAGGTTCGTTGTCACAGAGGCAACTAGCTAACGGGCAAGTAACCGGACAGATGCGTCAAGCACAAAAACACCAGCAGGCCCCACGCGGCACTCGTGGAGTGTGGAGGGCTGGGCGTCGGTGCAGAAGGTGCTCGGGGCTGGGGCTTCTCAATCTCCAATGCACAACTTCAAGGATGCCTCAGAAGCTGCACAAGTAGCGAAGAGCAGGCTTTTCAAGATGGCCGGTCCCACGTCTCTCGTCGCCTCCATGGGTCTCAGCTTTGCTGTGGCTGTGGATCGGGGTCAAAGAAGTCTGGAAGTCTGGCTCTTGTCGGACTCTGTGCTCGGACTCCGGCAAGAGCATCGACAAAGTAAACCGCAGATCGCTGGATCGCTGGAAGGACTCCCAGAAGCAGGAGGTCAGACTTGTGTCTGTGGCAGCAGCATCCATTTTGTGATGCTGAGGCTGTGGTTAACTTTAACCGGGATTAACAGGAACAACATGTCTTTTCCCTCTAGAAGGGTGGAAGGCTACCCCTGTCACCAGAACTGGCGAGGGGGTAGTATTCCAAAGCGTATGACACCTTACACGACATGTTTTGATAAAGCCAAACCAGAGTTAGCATTTAACCGCTATGTTCATAACGCACTTAAGAGTATATGGTATGGCTATATCATAGAACAGTTATAAGGACATGGTCCCGAAAGCTGCAGACAGGCTCAGCTCATGCTAGAGCACCATCTCAGATAAAACTAAGCCCTCTGCCTCCAGGATTGTTAAGGCCTGCCATAGGAGTGACTTATAGGTGTATGTGTCTATATATAATGTTAGATATAGGAATACTATATCTAAGCAAGGGGTGATTACACGACCTTGCCCCAGCTGAGTAATCAGCCAGTTGTGTCAGTTTGGATGGCCAGCCAGGGGTGGCATAATTCATTCTGCAGTCCCTGGTAGGCCTTGGATGCACCTATGCCCTGGGTACCTATGGTACACTATACAGGGGCTCACAAAGGCGACCCAATACCCAATTAGGTATGTACCTAAAGTACATGGTATCAATTTAGAGAGAGAACAGCTGGGCTGTGGGTCTGATTAGCAGGCCCACAGCCACATTTAGTCAAAAACCAGCAATGCAAAAAGTGGGGTGATCATAGCAAAGCAGACCCTACTCTCCTACAATCAGCAGCTCCCTCCCTATTATTTTTGAGTGGTCTGGCCTGCGGCATTTCCATGCACATTTAGAGGCCTCTGACTGGTGGCCCCTCCTTGTTCAATCCAAGGACCTAGACTTACTGAGGATTGTGTGGTTGATAGTGTGGCACTTCACAATTTTATGCTGCGCCTGTTGATCCTTTTTATGGCAAGTAAATCAGCGTGCTGCTTTGTGCCATGTCATTGCCTTTCAAAACATTAGTAAACAAACACTTCACTTCTTCTGCTAACCTCTACAGAACGATGCAAGAATCTTCAATGCTCTGGACAATTTTCCTCTGAAAACACTTCTGATACACAGAAGGCAAGAAAATTAGCAGAACCTTTTTCTGTTATCTGAATCCACCACTAGATGTCACCCTGATGCACGCATTATCTCTTTGCAGGTGTGCCTTGGTTCACCTTACCTTAAAGCAGCATGAAGAGTTTTCTTCTACCCATGCTCAGGCTACTTGTCTCAAATGGTTGGAAGGTGAGGGTCAAATAATTTCATGGGGTCCTTTAGCTTTAATGTTGGGGGCATTACTGAGGTTTCCCATAGGACTAAGCTCTATAACCATAATTTCGATGTCATGCTGATGGTCATATCACCATGGTGGGTCAATGCTTTGAGTGGTATGGAATAAGTTTGGAAGTCTCTAAAAGATGCATGGCTAAAGTGTAACTAAGACTTATTTCCAAGAATCCTGGGCTATGTAATTAAAGGTGTGCATAAACAGCTGAGTTAGAGTCTCTAAGTAGAATCCTGTGCTTGGCATGGCATGCCAACTGACTAGTATCTGAGTACCTCACTTAGGGCCTGATTATGAGTTTCTCAGTCCGACTGCCTGAAGACCACGGCCATGACCTCCAGGGCACCGCAATGCCAGCTGTCTTCCGACCGCAGTAATACAAGTTGACCGTGGTGTCTGCGGTGTTTCTATGGCAGTCTTGCGTCAGTTGCGAGTATTTTTCCATATGTATCGATACATGTACGAGTATTTTGACTGCATTATTAGAATGTACACATATGCATGACACGTGGAAAAATACCACCTACCCATTGCCGGAGTCTGACCCATTTGTGGAGAGTCTTGGCAATGGGTATATAGTACAAAAGGGACTTACCTGTAGATCGCCGCTGACATAGTTCTATTCCTCGGGGTGAAGATGCTGCTGTGAAGGGTGACCTGGAGAAAGGAATCCACATCAACTGCTGCTGTAAAGAACATGAAGGGATGAGTATAGACCGCAAATCCTTTGTTTCCGCCTTCCTTTAGACGCCCGTCCCACCGTGGCGGTTAGCTCATGGAGAAGCCAACTCGTAATGCGACGGGAGTGTAGCTCTTATGTACCACCCTATGACAGCTACTTTCCCCCGACCATGAGCCTGGTGGTCGTGGTGTGCTGGCGGTGTCAGCGGTTCAGCCAAGGTCGTTGCAAAGGCAATAAGGCCATCTCATAATATGGAGGTTGGACCGCCGAGCTCACGGCGGTCAGACCGCGACCATGGGTACTGTAGTAGAGCTGAGCCTTGCATTCATACAGGTTGAGTTAGCATGAGCTTATTAGAAGTTTAAACACCATTTTACCTTTTGCTTTCTTTTGCACACGGCACACATGTTAGATATTGTTTCGCGTTAGGCTGAGTGTTTTGCTTCACATGAGAATAGCTTGTTTTTCTACATTGCTAGACTTGCTTCGTAAGCTTAGTCTGAACAGTGAGTGCCGAGGCCTTCAAGGTTATATCAACACTGTTGCTGTTGTTTGAACTGATCAGCACACGTTCTAGACATAACATATATGCAGCTGTGGACAGCTCAGATACTGGTGCCTTTAATAATACACTGTGTAGGCATGATTGAACACACTTGGAGAACATTTGTATGCTGAGAGCTTGTGCTGACCTCAGTGTGATTCCCTCCTGCTAATCTCTGAGTTATGGGGTTGCCTATGCAAGCCTAAGAGACCTTCTTTAGTTATAAAATAACCTACTAGCAAGGGACGTGAAATATAGGTATATATGTAACCCGTGTCGATTTAGCATTATAACATGCTTTCTCCCTTTGTATTTTATGGAATAGTAACTATGCTGACAATCTTATTTCTTATCATATGTCTGCTTGTATTAGCTAAGATGCTGCACCTGAGATCACGGCGTTAAAATAAACATTTTAAACTTGCTCGTGTTTCCCTTTACTCCCTGTTCTGGACTGGTATGAGAGTATAACGAAAGAGTGCTCATGTTTCCCACCTTACCTGAGGTATCTTTAGTCGCATGTTCTGGGTTGTCTAATCATTGGTAACTTTGCTATAGGACGAAGAGCTAATGAGACAGTGATGCTAGTCTGGTAGGGGATTTTGGGTACTAAGGTGAGTTTTTGGTACACCCTAATTCACTGAGGTCTTGAGTCTCTGTGCACAGTTCTGTGACTGAGCAGAATCCCTGCAACATGACGCCCTAACAGTGGTGTTCTTATTTCATGATGCTTGAGAAGTGCTTATATCAGTCCTTAACCCCTTCACTATTGTTTCCGGCTAATAGTGGTGACGGATAAACCTACCTGAAGTTACATAGGTCTTTTCAAGCTTGAATTTTTCAAAACGGTTTCCTTTTGAATTACTACCCAGTTGTGCTACATTGTTTTGCATTGTACCTCTCCTGTCTGTGTTGTTATGGGTGAAATTGACATACCGCAGCATAGTTGCATTGCAATCATTTGCAGGCTTATAATGTCGCCTTGGCGGGCATGGCGTTTATTTTAGTGGTGAGTGCTGAGATAGCTTACCCGTTTGAGATTTTCTACTCATGGGTGACTTTTCCTGCAGTGTATGCAGCTACTCAGGTGTTTTACACTTACACTCACACAGTTGTGCCCGTGGAATACGTTCCTTATAGGACACAGGAAATTCCAATTTCTGCAAGGCAGCACCGTGTTTGGTTTAATGGCGCCCTTTCCCACAGTTTAACGGCGATTAGATTAGGTCCTTTGTCCATTCTAGGTGCTTCTTGGTCTGTTTTGGCTGGATTTACCCCACATCCTCATGCGGGGGTAGTCCCCGTTAATGAGTTGAGGCCCCTATATACCTCCACAATTGGAGTTATTAGGGCCTTGGTTCAATATATTACCCGCAATTTCCAGGGGCGGGCCCCTGGTGTTGCGGCACTCCCACCTGGACCGAGCAGGATGAAATTTAGTCGTGTGATGGTTAATGCGGTTATGGGCAAGCGTCCCCAGGATAAGGATGATATGCCTTTCTGGCTTGCCGAGAAATTTGACCAGCTGGATGTGGTTTTTCCTAATTCGAGTCCTGTAAAAGAACACAGGATTCTTACGATTAGTTTACCCAAGGACTTGGTACCGGAAGCCGGTGACTGCGAGTCATGGGGTAGAATCTTTGCAGCAGTGTACACGAGGTGCTTCGGCACTCCGTCAATGGCTGTCCTGCCCACGGTCATTAAACATGTTCAGGATGAACATGGAACTGAGGCTGCGGTTGAATTGGGAATGAGACTCGTTATGTGGTTTCCGATCTCGTCCTTTCTAATATAAAGGGAGATGCGGTAAACTTCCAAGTGACGAATGCTTTGCGCGATGTACCCGATGCCGACAAACCCCGACAGTTACCGATAATGATTACCGCGGCTTATAAGACCATAGGCCGTAATAGTTTAGGTGTCAAGCCCTTTTCTGCTAAAGATAAAAAACAAACTCAGGGATCAAAGTCTGAAAAAGACGATCAGCCCAAAGCTCCAAAGCAAAATTAGAACAAAAACAGAAAACAGGGAAAACAACAACAGAAACAGGATTCACGTCCCGCGTCACCAGTGCCTGCGTATACTGAGCGATTTTATGACTTGCACGACCGTGCTACTATTAAGTCCCCTGATCGATTTCAGGTTCCTGATCAACGTTCTCCTCGTTCTTTACAGGACACATCGGCCTCAGCGTCCGGTGGTGGAGGTGGCGGCAGAGGAAGGGGTGGCTAGCAGAGTCACTACCAACCCCGCCCGAAAGACGGAAAAGGCAAGCAGGACGAATCTTCTCAGAAAAGACCCCAGTTTCAGAAAAAGAAAGTTGCCGCATTAACAGCGAGATATGCCACAGATAGTGAGAACGCAGCTTCGGAATCAGACTTGGGCAGAAGGTCACAGCGACTAACAAATTTGTTGTTGAGACAGCTGACACTAGAGTAGCTCCACCTGATAGATTATTTGAAATCGACCTTTTAATTGAAGGTGACATACAACGTACCATAAAACTACGTATGACATTTGTTAGCAGAGGCTGAATGGCCCCCACCTTTTGTTCTCGCAGCTCCGCGAGGGGAGGAGGTAATCCTCCCTAGTTTCACGCACACCGTGTAAAAAGGAGCATGCGCTGAATTTTGCAGAAGAGTGGGCTAAGGCCCTTGCGCCTGCTTTGTACCTTACTCACTGTAGTTGGGATAAATTTCCCCCCCAACATGAGATTCCCTTACGGTCTATGCCACAGCCTCAACCCCAATATCCCATGCGGCGTGAGGCGAAAGCTTCAGTCGCAGAAATCCTTGAACAATTGGAATATCAAGGTGTGATTGAAACTTGTGTGTCTCCGATGAATAACCCTCTTTTTACTGTGACCAAGCCTGATGGTTCTTACCGTTTGGTTTTGGATTACCGGCATCTAAACTCGCATTGTCATACCTGTGCAGTACAGAATACCCACGGCTCTGCCCTGGTGGATGGTCTTGTGCGTAAAAGGTTTAAAACCACACTTGACATATCCAATGTTTTTTTTGCTCACAATCTATCCGACTTAAGTAGTCAATGGACCCCTTTCACCAGTGGTGGCAGACAGAAAAAATTCAAACGTTTAGCAATGGGCTATAAGAATAGTCCAGGTGTGTTTGCTGCCCGTATAGTTTCTCTTTTAGAGAGAAGAGAGAATCGACCCAGATGCGTGTTCGTATGTGGATGACATTTATCTCACAGACGACGAGATATGGGCGTATCTGTGCCGCGTTGACCGCATTATTTGTAATTTTACGGACTTAGGTTACAAATTTAACTTTGCAAAGTCTCACATTGCAGAGTACACAGTGTTGTTCCTGGGCTATAAGCTCAACAATGAAGGTCGAGGATTGGCTCCTCACTTCTTGGAGAAATGAGTACAACTGTGCGCTCCTACAACACTGAAAAAATTGCAATCCTTGCTGGGATTTTTTCATTTTGGGCGTACTTACATTCCCGAATATGCCCAGCGTATCAAGCCGTTATATGCTTTGATACAACCAACTTTTACCAAATCGTGCTGGCTGCCTGAACATTCAGCCATTTTGCAATCCTTGCAGGCTGATCTGCTAGAATCTAAATTCTTACTGACTCGTGATAACCACACCAACCTGGTGATAAGAATCGTCCCTGAGGTGGTGGGTTTCACGTACCTTACTTTTAATGAAGGCGATACAGTACCTATCGCTTACAAGTCACACTTGTACATTTCGGCTGAAATGCGGTTTTCCACTGTGGAAAAAGTTTTGACAGCGGTGCAAATGGCGATTCTGAAAAAAAGCGCACTGTTGCAGGGAAAACGCATGTTGGTTGTTACCCCGTATCCTGCCTTGGAGGCAGTGACGAAAGCCAGTGTACCTAATTCTAAAGCTTTGCATCCACGGTGGATACAATGGGCAACATCATTGACTTCTCCGGATGTCACGTTCATTTTTTTATGCCTCCTTACAGTCGCAGGAGTTCTTGCAGTATGAATTTGTTCATCCTGCCCCTTTGGCTATGCACCCTTTGGAGGATTTCCATTGTATCTTTTACACTGATGGTTCGGCGCAAGTCGCGCATGGGTCTAAGCTTGCATATGTCTCAGCTTGCGCAATTGTGGTTGGTACCATGGTGGCTGGAGAATTCCAGTCTGATGTCATGCATACACAGACATTAGGGGACTGTACCGCCCAGTTAGCGGAGCTCAGTGCTCTGATGCTTGCATTGGAGTATGCAGACCCTGGTGTGACTACTCTTTTTGTGAGTGACTCCTATTACTGTGTCCAGTCTTACAATGACAATCTGTTCTTTTGGACTCAAAATGACTTTTGTGACTCCAAAGGCAGCACAATAAAACATAAAATGATCTGGGTTCGAGTGGCTGAACTGAAAGAGCGAACAAGTAGTCCCTAGTTGGCCTATAGGTAAGGCAAAGAGGGAAATTCCTCAGTTAGATTGACGATGGGGTAGGGGGGAGGGAGGGGGAAGCCAATCGGCCAGCAGATGCCATCACCACATGAAAAATAAATCACAAATAATGAGGGAACATTTTAGAGACACACTTCAAAACACAAGGTATATGTATTTGCACAAATTTTTAATACACAGTATACAAATATTGATATAAAATGTCAGTTTAAAAAAAACATAAAAATGTACAATGAAATGTACATGGGTACCAAGCAATAATTTAAAAACACAAGAACACAAGATTGTCGACGCAGCGTTTCGGTTTCTAGGATTTGACCTTCATCAGGACAGGGTTTCTTGAAAAGGAGAAGACGAGATCCTCTCTGTTGGGTTCTATGATTGTGTTGTGACATCCAACCTTGTGGTGGCACGTTCCTTTGGATGATATAGTAATTCTTAATAATTAGTATTCATGGTGTATTCGTTAGTCTTAACACCGATAAGATGGTTCGAATACGAACTCTGTGGAGGCTACCTTCTTCAATTGGTAAGTCTCTATGAGGGTCCTGTACTCTTAAATCAATTTGGTATTCTTGGTGTATGCTTAAATCTTAAACACCGCTGAGGTTGATGAAATGGGTCTCTTTAGAGGTTACTTTCATCAATTAGTAGTTCTCTGTGGGAGTCCTCGGGCGTCCTTATGTCATTCGTAAGCAAGGTAGGGGACCAGAGAGACGCGAGGTAGCAGGGAGGCCGAACTACATTCATGAGCCTGGTGATACAACGTACCCAGCGTGGAGATAACACAGTCCCCCGCAGCAAGTTATTCCCTGCGACGGGACATCAGCAATTGGACTACTATTTCAAGGAATACATTAAAATTATATATGCCTGGAAATGACCAGTGAACATTGAATAAACGGTGGTTACCTGCTCTCCCCTACCCCTATACACCAAGAATACCAAATTGATTTAAGAGTACAGGACCCTCATAGAGACTTACCAATTGAAGAAGGTAGCCTCCACAGAGTTCGTATTCGAACCATCTTATCGGTGTTAAGACTAACGAATACACCATGAATACTAATTATTAAGAATTACTATATCATCCAAAGGAACGTGCCACCACAAGGTTGGATGTCACAACACAATCATAGAACCCAACAGAGAGGATCTCGTCTTCTCCTTTTCAAGAAACCCTGTCCTGATGAAGGTCAAATCCTAGAAACCGAAACGCTGCGTCGACAATCTTGTGTTCTTGTGTTTTTAAATTATTGCTTGGTACCCATGTACATTTCATTGTACATTTTTATGTTTTTTTTAAACTGACATTTTATATCAATATTTGTATACTGTGTATTAAAAATTTGTGCAAATACATATACCTTGTGTTTTGAAGTGTGTCTCTAAAATTTTCCCTCATTATTTGTGATTTATTTTTCATGTGGTGATGGCATCTGCTGGCCGATTGGCTTCCCCCTCCCTCCCCCCTACCCCATCGTCAATCTAACTGAGGAATTTCCCTCTTTGCCTTACCTATAGGCCAACTAGGGACTACTTGTTCGCTGTAACTATTGTTTTTCTCCTCGTCCCCTAACGGATTGTGAGGAGACCTCCCTTTTCATTTTCTTGTCTGAACTGAAAGAGCAACTGCCACTCGTGTATGTAATTCATACTCTTGGTCATCAGCGAGTGGGAGTTCACGCTGTTAGCAATAGTTTGGCCGATGAGGCCGCGAAGACAGCAGTTTCGACATATTTGGTTGCAGCAGTTACACGTTCCGAAAGTAAGATTGATGATGACATCTTGGCAGAAATTGCCGCTACTGAGAAGGGAAGTAAATATCCAACTGGATTTACTTCAAAGTATTCTTATCATGTAAGTCCTGATAAAGTTCCTTATGTGAAAATACCAGACGTCGGTGACAGATTGATTTCCAACGCGGACCGCAGGACAGCGCTGATTACAGCTGTCCACGAGGGTGTTGCATCCGTGCATGCGGGCATCTCGGCTTCTGTATCTCAGCTACAACAGCGTTTTTGGTGGCGGGGACTGTATAAACAGACGCGTGATTATGTCCTTCAATGTGACATATGTCAGCAGATCAAGCCTTCGTCTGCTACACGTCTGCCCCAAACACAGTTGTACATTTCCAATAAACCACTTGGTTGTGTTTATTTGGATCACTGCGGTCCTTTTTCCTCTGATACTGCATATAAGTACATCTTAGTTGCAGTTGATTCTTGCACGTGCTTTGCATGGGTATGGCCCCACCGAAGTGCTGATTCACGAACTGTCATAAGAGATTTGCGTGTCTCTGTGGGAATTTTTGCGTGTGGCACCTTCCATTCGGACCAGGGTCCAGCGTACGCCTCTAAGGGGTACAAGGATGCCATGAGTTCATTGGGGGTCCAAGTCAAGTTTTCATCTCCATACCGACCTGAGGGTAATAGTGTTGTGGAGCGGGTGAACCATGACTTAAAGCAATCATTGATAGCTAGGGTTATTTCTACCGACAGGAACTGGCTGGCCCATCTCAATAGCGTACAGCCGGCACTTAATAATCTAACTAGAAGGTCTCTGGGTAGGCGGACCCATTATGAGATGCTCTTTGGTATCAAAATGTGTGTCCCGGACCTTGAAGGTCTGGACCAGGCGGCGGCTGCTGCCCCCTTTGACGTAGATGAACATTGTAATGTATTACAGAATCTACAAGAGACAAGAGACAGTCTTGCGAAGGAACATATGCCCTCCACATCTGATGCTGCGTTGCAGATTCCGGTAGTTGGCTGGCTACCCCGAGTTGGAGAACTGGTCATAGAGAAGATCGAGAACAAGAAAGAATTTGGTCCCTCATATCGAGCTCCAGTTCCTGTACTTGGCGTGCAGGGCACAAGAACAATTATTTTACCTCCACTTCCAGGACGAAAGGAAAAAAGGTACATCTCCATTGACAATGTCAAATTACACAGACTGGCCGATTCTTCTTTGTATGACACCTGCGGTCTCCTGTCCATCGATACTGAGAAATTCTGTTTTAGCTCCGGCTCCTAACAACAGGCCTGACGTTGCCTTCGAGATGCCTGCAGTTTCTAGTCCTTTATTGAATACCCTGCCTGATGCTCATCTTGATGAGACTGAATATACGTACCCCACAGACTTGTCGATGCCCGATTTACAAACCTATTTGGCCACTGAGTCCAGATTTTCATTTGACACTAACTCTACCATATCGAAGTCCCCTTCAAAACTTTCAGTTTTTGCAACATGGTTTAAAAAACATTTTTTGATTCCTCCTTGGACTTACATTTGGTTGGTGCTTTTTTCAATTTTTTTGTTTATATCAATTGGATTTGTGGTGTATTTTTTCCATCTCGTGAATGGACACTACGTAGTAGAGGGGACTGCTATTTGACTAATTAATGGAACATTGGCACCTCATTCCTCATCACACATATTAAAGAGGGACCTGACTTTTGTAAACATTACTACTTGGCCCGTCTTAGATGGGATTGTATGGGATGCTGTTAAATTTCAAATTCATGGTCCCACAGAGGTTATAAATGTCCCAAACGTACTAAGAGTTTCTATGGGGGATGTGATAAAACAAAATATACGCTCTGATGATTGGGATGTTAAAGCCGTAGAGGCTTTATTTTCAGATTTGAAATATAATTCTGCTTTTGATGCTGAGGATTTATATTTAGATTCGGCTAATTATGGTGATTTGTTCTGTTATCAACACTATGGCAATCACTAGCTACATAAGGCAAACACAAGGAGGAATATGGTTAATTATACGCAATGGGAACATTACCCCGCTCCTGTGGAAGGCAGCTCAAGTTCTCTTTTAAAGAGATTTACTTTTTTTTTACTGATTTCAATCAGTCAAATCCTAATGCATTTTATTTTAAGATGACTGAAATGTCCTCTTCCAAAGTTAGACTTACCCACACAAAATTATTATATTCCTTTCTTGACTAATTGGCTATTGGGGGCTATGAACTGTGGAAAGATACAATTGGTCTTAAATCTGTTTGGGGTTCTAAAAGTTGGCAGGTACAGGGCACAGAGGCTTTGCATCGTGCATGTCTCATCCCGAACCATATGTTGTTTTTGAATTCAACTATTTCACAAACCACCTGCTTTGGATTGGCTACTACAACAAAATTAAATGCTCCTTCTTTTCCAGAATTGGAAGAGTACCCCAGGTGGGATAATAATACCAGTATTTCTATTAGAGAGCTACAATCCCTGTTGCTGAATTCTACTTTTAACATATCCAGTTTGGATCCCAAGGGTTGGTTGTTGTGGCACAGAAGTGCAGATTCATGCCAACATCATTTTCTGGGTTTAGCCCCTGGCTACACATAGGTTAGGGTGGATCCCCGTTTTGAGAGTGACGATTCTGTAACTACCTATTCCGTAGGCAAGCTGTGTCAGAATTGGCTCAAACACTCCACTTTAGCGTCAGTTAAGCTTCATTTGTCTAAATTGACTGACGATGTTGATCTGAATGACTTTGACAAGGGCCCTGCCTCCGGCAGATCCAAAAGGTGGATATATGCTATTTACAACGAAGTTTGGAAACTGTCCCAAATTGAGGCTGCTTCCCGCTTAAGAGCTAAAGATCAAGCAAATTTAGAAAAAGTGCGAGCAGTTGTAGATCACAGCATTAACACGCTTTCTTCCCGCATTTACACATTAGATAATATTGTTTTGTCTGTAGTTGATATTGTGCAGGAAGATGTCTCCGTTTTGCACCATGGTCAAAATCAATTGCATTCCATTATGCAGTTTATTAACCCCTTCGCTGCGGCCGCGATTTTTCCGCTGTGCGGTAAATATTAGAACAGGGCGGGCCGTGACGAACCCCAGCGTCATCAGCACACGCCCACCGCGGGGCGTGACGGCTGGGGTTCGTCACCAGCATGGGAGGGGTTAAAGAAATCAGATTTCTCCTGGGGAAAGTTGCACCACACTGAAATCAGTGATATCAATTAGTCAAAACTCTATCTAATCAAGGTTTCCAATCCAACCGAGGCATCCACGCCAGCTAAAATTGCACCATTCACACACCGTCGGGATCCCCACAATCAATTATATAAAGCAAAACAGATAGAAAACTAATGTGCAAAAACCAAACAAAATTTTAATAAAATTACATGTGGTATACAACAAGATTAAAAATATTCATATGAGTGAATTCATAATATATTCATTGGGCAAAAGCGATTCTGTATGTCAATTAAAAAACAATTAAAAACGAGAGAACAACAAAAAAACAGTGTGTAGTCATAAAAACATCATAGATGCGTTACTCCATATCGAATTCATAACAGTATGTTTCGGGTGTCCATAAATCAATTCGTCTATTGAACACTCAGACAATTCCTTGGATGTAACATCAATCAATACGTCTGGAAACTGTCCTAAATTGAGGCTGCTTCCCGCTTAAGAGCTTAAGATCAAGCAAATTTAGAAAAAGTGCGAGCAGTTGTAGATAACAGCATTAACACGCTTTCTTCCCGCATTTACACATTAGATAATATTGTTTCGTCTGTTGTTGATATTGTGCAGGAAGATGTCTCTGTTTTGTACCGTGGTCAAAATCAATTGCATTCCATTATGCATTTTGCATGGACTTTACAAACGTTAAAGGCAGAGAAGGTGCCTTGGGACTACATGAACATATCCTCATTGTTTGCCCCTTTCAATTTGACTGACAAGCAGCAATTTATGTCTATGAAATATGCAACTTTTTCTATGTTACTTATTGAAAAGTTAGAACCTTTGCCGTTTTCAGTGGCCGAGACAAATTCTGCTGTGTGGCTCGTCCATGGGTTAATAACGTTACCTTTTCCTTTGTTCAAATCCGAAGCATGCATGAAGTATTATGCTATTGGCAGGTATGAACCTCTGGGCACTGCTTATCTCCATGAAGCTTGGTCACTACCATTTACCTATAGGTGCCTGAGGGAGGAAAAAGAGGTTTATTTGAAAGGTGAAGATTGCACAAGAACACCTGATCACTTGTTAGTGTGTAGGAATATCCAATTGCATGGCTCGTGTAATCAGAATGCGCCTGTTTTGGACTGTGTCTTAAAAGGTTCACCGACACCTGCTATCACACCCACATTCACATTACTAGCAAACAGTAGTTATTTACTTTTAAATAATGAAGATTGTTGTGGGGTGCTGGCAGGAATTCCTTACATCGTTACGGTCTCCCAACGTGTAGTTTGTTGTAAAAATGTAATGTTTCCTCCTCCACATGGGAAGCTGGATGTTTCCATCTGGCCGTCGATTCCGACCTTGAAAGAGGAGTTCAACAAGATGAGTCGAATAAGAGCTCTTTTGTCCCAGAAAGAAGTCGCCCTTACTTCTGCCTGTGAAACATTTGTCCTTCACGTGGCAAACAGCCGCACAGAAGTGCATGCCTTATTAAATACCGATCTGCCCCTGCATTTTGGGGAGTTAATTCACACTATTTTGAATGCCTCCTCGACCACAGGGCTGGCTCACTTTTTTAAAGTTGTTAGTAGTGGCCTTGTGACTTCTTTCCAAACTATATTCGGTGTCTTCCCGGCATTTTTTCATTCGATTTTCTCCAGCCTCTTTGGCGGATTTCCCTTGATGCTCGCTCTGGTTGCCGGAGTGGTTCTACTACTTTGTTTATTTCAAAATGGATGCACATCCTGTGCCACGAGATGATTTGCCCCGGCTGTTGCTGCTCCGCAACCGAATGCTTGATTACTCTGGAGCACTGCCTCTGGCTACATTGAGTGCATTTTATGGATTATCGTTTCGATTTTCCTTTTTCACATGCGTCCAGCCTGTCTTTCGTTGCCTGAGCTGCGATTTCGAATGGGCTCTGGATTTGTGTCTCTGCAGTACTGTGTCTCCCAACGCAGATTATGATCACCTGATGAGCCCCTTAGTTGCTCATGAATTGCTTTGTTCTGGCGGCGGGATTATGGCCTTTGCAGCGATGCATGGAGTCCTGGGACATTGGAATATTTTTGCAACGGCGCATGATTTCTTGGCACGCAGTTTTATTGAAGTAAATCCGAGTTGTCCTCTGATGGTACTAGAGGCTCCGGTTCTTGAGGAACATGTATGTCCATTCCCGTTATTAAATTGGATTGCTGAAATGTTTTCAGATAGAACAATGTCTTCCTGCTGGAGGCTGTTGCAACGTACTGTGCATATACGCTGTTGGAGTGAGGTGCATTTTCTTCTCTGTTATTCAAGACTGAAGTCACATGTTAGACTTCAGATTTTTTTTTTGTTGCTATTTTTCTTTTTTTTGCCTTTTGGCTTTATTGTGCCCACAAGTGAATACTATTTTGGTGTCTTTTCTAAATTCGGAGTTTTGCTCCCGTTTTTCCATTATGGCAAATTTGAACTTAGTTCTATCTCTCGAACTTGAACTCTGCGTTCCTGCTTTGCCCCCATTACATGTCCATGCTCCGATCAAGGGAGGGTGTAGTGGGACTGAGCCTTGCATTCATACAGTGTTAAGTTAGCATGAGCTTATTAGAAGTTTAAACGCCATTTTACCTTTTGCTTTCTTTTGCACACTGCACACACGTTAGATATTGTTTCATGTTAGGCTGAGTGTTTTGCTTCACATGAGAATAACTTGTTTTTTTACATTGCTAGACTTGCTTCGTAAGCTTAGTCTGAACAGTGAATGCTGAGGCCTTCAAGGTTATATCAACACTGTTGCTGTTGTTCGAACTGATCAGCGCACGTTCTAGACATAACATATATGCAGCTGTGGACAGCGCAGATACTGGCGCCTTTAATAAAAAACTGTGTAGGCATGATTGAACACACATGAAGAACATTCGTATGCTGAGAGCTTGTGCTGAACTCGATGTGATTCACTCCTGCTAATCTCTGAGGTATGGGGTTGCCTATGCAAGCCTAAGAGACCTTCTTCAGTTATAAAAAAAACTACTAGCAAGGGAGGGTGAAATATAGGTAATATGGGTATATATTTAACCTGTTTCCATTTAGCATTATGACATGCTTTCTCCCTTTGTATTTTATGGAATAGTAACTATGCTGACAATCTTATTTCTTATCATATGTCTGCTTGTATTAGCTAAGATGCTGCACCTGAGATCACGGCGTTAAAATAAACATTTTAAACTTGTTCGTGTCTCCCTTTACTCCCTGTTCTGGACTGGTATGAGTGTATAACGAAAGAGTGCTCATGTTTCCCACCTTACCTGAGGTATCCTTAGTCGCATGTTCTGGGTTGTCTAATCATTGGTAACTTTGCTATAGGACGAAGAGCTAATGAAGGCACTGATGCTAGTCTGGTAGGGGATTTTGGGTACTAAGGTGAGTTTTTGGTAAACCCTAATTCACTGAGGTCCTGAGTCTCTGTGCACAGTTCTGTGACTGAGCAGAATCCCTGCAACAGTACAGGGGTCCACGGACTGCCAAACTTGTAACAAGGCCCTTAGAGTTTTCTGTTATGACTTCCAGACATGTTGCACAATGAGCATTCACCAAAAACAAGCCAAACCTATTGCATTTGCCAATGCTTGTTAACAATATCAAATAAATTAGTAACAATGATAATGTTGTGTATATTTTAGAATTGAGTGTGCTTCAAATCTGAAACCATAAGCTGTGAATGAAACATTACTACAGTCTGTGGCATGTGTAGCTGTCTTTCACCATCTTAGTCACTGGCACCTTTTTCATCCCACATCTTTCTGAAATCCTCCATCTGCATATCTCATAAATCATCTCCTTGCTTTCATTGCTGTCTTTTCACTTTGTCCTACTGCATGTACTTCCTTGTGTCACCTCCAATTCAGCCCACCGCACACACTTTCTAACTCGTCCTTTTCTTTCCGTATGCTGCTGTCAATATTTTTTCCAACCAGGCGTGATTGAATCCTCGTTTGTGGATGAACGTTCTCTCGAGATTCGAATTATATGAACTTCCTTCGCCACGACATCTATAGAAGTTATTAATCAAAGATCACTGAGCGTTTTAATTGTGATTAGGAGAAATAAGAACCACTCAGATTGTTCAATTTGTATACATATCAGGCGATGGATTGCAAGCCATAATTTTGGATTAGAAAATGTAGCTCTCTTGAGCAAGGGGTCACAGCCACAAAATACATGTTGTCCTGAAGAAGGTCTTGTGATTTAACAATCAAAGACCGAAATGTCGACTGTCAAAGTCCATTTCTTCGCTGTTGATTAATCACGCTTTTGATTTTCACTATTAGTATAATAGGAGTCATCTGTTATTTATTTTGATTGGACTTGTATTCAGATGTTTGAGAGGTCAATTAATTTATTCCTTTAAACATTTGAAACTTTTTGATTTAAATCACGATAAAATTTGTACCCTATGAATGTTTCTCCATTGATTTATATAAAAAATTATCTTTCATAAAGGTTTCCCGTGTTGCCATCTTCATTACATTTGACTAGTTTGGATTCTGTTCCACAAATTATACTCAGACCCTATTAAGGTTCAATTTGATCAATTTCTTCTGTATTAAACACAATCTGATTTCTGGAAATTTTTCTTCAAAACAAATTCCCTTGCTGGTACTTTTTAGGTTACGTCAATATTTTAGTAGCTGTCTTCACACAGGAGGTGCACAGCT